>NC_052101.1:23561137-24761137 GCF_015852505.1 Tachyglossus aculeatus | reverse complement strand
TCCTCCCAAGGTATCCTAATTCTAATAAATGAGAATAATAATAATAGTGCTTGTTAAGCATCATCCTAAGCCTGGGGTAGAGGCAAGGTAAATCAGGCCAAACTCGGTCTCTATCCCAGATGGGGCCCCACAGTCTAGGTAGGAGGGAGAACAAGTATTGATTCCCCATTTAACAGATGAGGAAGTCAAGTCGCACAAAAGTGACATGACTTAATAATAATTATGGCACTTGTTAAGCACTTACTGTGTGCCAATCACTGTTCTAAGCACTGGGGTAGATACAAGTCAATCAGGTTGGACACCATCCCTGTCCCACATGAGGCTCACAGTCTTAATCCCTATTTTACAGATGAGGTAACTGAGGCCCAGAAGTGATTTGCCCAAGGTCACACAGCAGACATGTGGTGGAGTCAGGATTAGAACTCAGGTCCTTCCGACTCACAGGCCCTTGCCTAAGGTCCCACAGCAGGCAACTGGCAGCACTGGAATTTGAATTCGTTCCTCCAGTCTGTAAGCTCATTGTGGGCAGAAACATGCTTATCAATTCTGTTGTACCGTACTCTGCACACAAGTTGCTCTGCACAGTAAGCGCTCAATACTAATGATGATGATGTTTCTCCTGATTCCCAGCCTTGTGCTCTCTCCCCTAGGCCACACTGCTTCTCCTGAATATAGTTCTTTACCCTTACCCCTCAATCTCCCTGTTGATGCTCTTCATGTTTAGTCCTCCCATTCTCCCCAAATCTCACAGACCACAGCTCTCCACAAGTTCAAATCCTGCTAAAACCTTACTTCCTCCAACATGCCTTTCCTGATTAATTCTGAGAATTCCAAGTCATCTAAATGTATTAGCCATCTCTAGCTCTGAGGAAATTATTTATATCCACCCTCAGCACTTTTGTGTAGATGTTTATTCAGTTTTACAGTTATTTATCTTGACTTTAATTGTAAGTATTTCTATGTCTATCTTCCCTGTAAGCAAGGAGCATATCATTTCTTTGTTTTGCATTTCTCAAGTGCTCAGTACAGTGTATTGCATCAAGAGGGTGCTCAGTAAATACTACTACTATAGAGGACAGGGCTGAAACAGAGCAGGGGAGAGAGGTTAAGTGGGGCTGTCTATGATCCATTTCCTCTCATCCCTTTTAGACAAAGAGCCTCTTAGCTGTGGCTTGGAGTGCACAAGAGGCAGCCTGGGGAGCGGGGGGACTGACCACACACACAGCATTACCACTGTTTCTCCCCTCAGCCTCCATGCCTCTCCCACGTCATCCCCTCTCCAGCCAGGTCCCCAAGTGAAAAAGCACATCCTGCTATCCCCAGAAGCCCACATGACTCAGGGTTCAGTGATTCACCAGATGTGGACTCCTGGGATTCAGATCCACTGGTCAGGAAAGAACCATCCTCTAGCCCAGCTGCTGCGGCTGGCAGCTCTGGCACCCACAACCTGGCAGCCTCCCCTGGCCCTCCTGAGCCTTTGACATCAACTGCGCTGTCACTGGGATTTTTAGGAATGAGTTGGAGCCCTTCCTAGCCTAATCTTCTGCCAAGGAGCACCTGTCGGGGGGGGGGGGGTAGGAACTTGGGACACGGGGTCATGACTCGGAGGTCATTTTCCCTGCTCTCTCAGTGCCTTGCGTCATACAGTCTCTCTGGCCAACGGGTGACACCCCCCACCAACTGCAATTAGCCCTGTCCAGGGACAGGGGCTGAGATGCAGCTGACAGATAAGGGGCTTTGTGATCAGGTGGAAGAACCTGCCACGTTGGAACAGTTAGAAACAGCTGGGGTGAGCCCCTGGCCCTGGGGAGAAAGAATAGGGAATGGGCAGCCCACTCTAGCGATGTTCATTCAGGGGTTCATACAAAGTCACCTCGCCCCAGAAAGAGGCTGGGGGAGAAGGAAGGAGATGAGAATGAGATGCAGTGGTTTCCCTCCCCCACAGCTGGGCCATCTTGCTTCTTAACTCCTATTTCTTCACCCCTGAGATCTCAGGGTCCTGGAGTGAGTCGTTCTCAAATAAATTAATAGAGCTCCACAAACCTATTGTTCTGTAGTAAACAAGCTGACAGTGTAAGTGGAGGATGAGTATTAAATAACCACGATAAATAAATGACATGGGGAGAGTCATCGGATTATCAGCTAATTCTTCCCAGATGTGGAGGCAGAGGAGCCAGCAGGCTCATCAGCACATCTGCAGAGAAACTGAAGACCTTGGGGTTACCCCATCCTCGAAGGCAAACTTTATGCTGGTTTGAGGCAAGCTTCCTTCCTGGAAACTCACATCCAGTGCTGGACACTAGGAATGGGGAACATCTGTGCCCCTACTTGAACATGGATTTCCCAGAGATGCATGAGAACTCAGTCAGAAGAGGCAATTTTGCCCAGCAAATGCTGCACGGGCTGGAAGCACTCTGGGATTCATTCTAGTAGAAAGTTCTAATTTTCCTACAAAGCTTTCAAGCTGAGAGAGATGCATGGTTATGGAAACATGGTTGCCTGATGCTGTTGGTCCCTGGAATGACATCTTTGATCCAAGGATGCTGTAGGCTTTCTTCTGTTCTGGTAAAGTCCCCAATCTAGGTTGCCACCTTCTCCAGGAAGTTTTCTTTGGTATTCTCACCCATAATCCCAAACATCTGTATGATTTAGGTTCTATTTCCTCTCATCAACTTATTCATGATTATATAACAGAGAGAGAGAGAGAGAGAGAGAGAGAGAAAACACAAGAGAAAACAAAAGTACACACAATACTGATCTTATGATCATTACCAAGTATGTGGGTGTGGCTGAAATGATTTGTGTGTGACCAACAATTAAATTCTATTTTCTCTCCAAAAAAGATAGTCCTTCAGTATGAAAATGGGTTTATCACTTTTCGGCCACACCATAAGCAGATGTGGTTTTGCAGCATGATGGATACAGGAGAAGTGTCAGGAGCAACAAACACCAAGATCTCGATTCTAAACTCATAAATTTTACAAAAACACATGACACCATCAGTGGAGCTGGGTTTTAGCAGCTAATAAGCAAATTTGGATGCTCTGAGAAGTTAACCAAGATCCCAAGACTACTTTATGAAAACCATAATAATATACTCTTTGCCAAGTCCAGCACAAAGGTAAATACAAGCTAGTCTGATGAGAAACAGTCCCTGTCCCAAAAAGGGCAGTCTAAGAAGTAGGGGTACCAAGTATCTCTTACCTTGTTTTACAGATAAGGGAAATGAGGTATGGAGAGTGGTCCAATGACTTATCCAAGGTCAATCAATCAATCATATTTATTGAGCACTTACTGTGTGCAGAGCACTGTACTAAGCGCTTGGGAAGTACAAGTTGGCAACATATAGAGACGGTCCCTACCCAACAGCGGGCTCACAGTCTAGAAGGGGGAGACAGAGAACAAAACAAAACATATTAACAAAATAAAATAGAATAGATATGTACAAGTAAAATAAATAGAGTAATAAATACGTACAAACATATATACATATATACAGGTGCTGTGGGGAAGGGAAGGAGGTAAGGCGGGGGGGATGGAGGGGGAAGGAGGGGGAGAGGAAGGAGGGGGCTCAGTCTGGGAAGGCCTCCTGGAGGAGGTGAGCTCTCAGTAGGGCCTTGAAGGGAGGAAGAGAGCTAGCTTGGCAGATGTGGGGAGGGAGGGCATTCCAGGCCAGGGGGATGACGTGGGCCCGGGGTCGACGGCGGGACAAGTGAGAACGAGGCACGGTGAGGAGATTAGCGGCAGAGGAGAGGAGGGTGTGGGCTGGGCTGTAGAAGGAGAGAAGGGAGGTGAGGTAACAGGGGGCAAGGTGATGGACAGCCTTGAAGCCCAGGGTGAGCAGTTTCTGCCTGATGCGTAGGTTGATTGGTAGCCACTGGAGATTTTTGAGGAGGGGAATAACATGCCCAGAGCGTTTCTGGACAAAGACAATCCGGGCAGCAGCGTGAAGTATGGATTGAAGTGGGGAGAGACAAGAAGATGGGAGATCAGAGAGGAGGCTGATACAGTAGTCCAGACGGGATAGGATGAGAGCTTGAACGAGCAGGGTAGTGGTTTGGATGGAAAGGAAAGGGCAGATCTTGGCAATGTTGCGGAGCTGAGACCGGCATGTTTTGGTGACGACTTGGATGTGAGGGATGAACGAGAGAGAGGAGTCGAGGATGACATCAAGGTTGCGGGCTTGTGAGACGGGAAGGATGGTAGTGTCGTCAACAGTGATGGGAAAGTCAGGGAGAGGGGCAGAGTTTGGGAGGGAAGACAAGGAGTTCAGTCTTGGAAATGTTGAGTTTTAGGTGGCAGGCAGACATCCAGATGGAGATATCCTGAAGGCAGGAGGAGATGCGAGCCTGGAGGGAGGGGGAGAGAGCAGGGGCAGAGATGTAGATTTGGGTGTCATCAGCGTAGAGATGATAGTTGAAGCTGTGGGAGCGAATGAGGTCACCAAGGGAGGTCACACAGTACACCAGTGGTAGAAATGGGATCCTGGTCTCCTGGCTCCCAGGCCCATACTCTTTCTGCTACATTTGAACATTCAAAAAAGATTCAAAGGTGTTTTGGGTGGCCTTTTCCTCCTTAACCACCAGAATGAAATTATTGTAGCTCCATACATAATAAAAACAATGATAATAATGGTATTTAGTAAGTGCTTCCTATGTGCCAATCACTACAATCAGATTAGACACAGTCCCTGTCCCACATTAACTTCACAGTCTTAAGGGGACCACAGAACAGATATTTAATCCCCATTTATGTTATCCTCTCCTAAGTGCTTATTATAGTGCTCTGCACACAGTAAGCACTCGATAAATACGACTGATTGAGTTCTGAGGGACAAACCAGGTCTGGAGCAGCAGAGAGCATGATCATTCTTGTGGAGTAAAATAGGGTTGGAAGACAGGACCCTGCCCTCTAGGAACTTAATATTAAATCCCACTGTTCCAGGGTGAGAAGTACATTCAAAGCAAATGAGCCTGAAGAGAGTTTGCTCACAGCAAAGAAAAGGAAACACTTGAGAGAGGGTGGTAAACACCTGCAGGATCAATAGGGGCTTGAATAAATTCACAAATGAGAGATCAGCAATGGGGGCTCACAGATAATCGTATTTACTGAGTGCTTATTATGTGCAGAACACTGTATTAAGCGTTTAGGAGAGTATTACATAATAGAATAGGTGGACATGATCCCTACTCACAAGCACCTCACAATCTAGAGAAGCAGCGTGGCTCAATGGAAAGGGCACGGGCTGCGGAGTCAGAGGTCATGGGTTCAAATTCTGGCTCCGCTAATTGTCAGCTGTGTGACCTTGGGTGAGTCACTTAACTTCTCTGTGCCTCAGTTACCTCATCAGTAAAATGGGGATGAAGACTGTTAGCCCCCCGGAGGACAACCTGATCACCTTGTAACCTCCCCAGCGCTTAGAACAGTGCTTTGCATATAGTAAGTGCTTAATAAATGCCATTGTTATTATAGGAAGAGTTAATAATAATAATAGCTGGTTTATACTTATAAACAGTGGTATTTGTGCCTACAATGGGTCAAGCACTGTTCTAAGCACTGCGGTGGATTCAAGGTGATCAGTTGGACACAGTCCCAGTCCCATATGGGGCTAACAGTCTTAATCTGCATTTTACAGATGAGGTAACAGGCACTGAGAAGTTAAGTGACTTGCTCAGGGTCACACAGCAGACAAGTGGCTGAGTCAGAATTAGAAGTCAGGTCCTCTGACTCCCAGGCCTGGGGTCTTTCCACTAGGTCATGCAGCTTCTCTTTAGAATGTAACCCCCTCAAGGACAGAAGCCATGTCTTCTCTCTCATCCATCCCACCCCATAGTGCCCAGAAGTCCAGAAGTCTACACACAGTGGGTTCGCAGTTCCACATGAAACTGGGGCATTGGCTTTTTTGCTCCTGACATGAAGAGGCAAATGATTGCCTCTTATTCCCCTCCCAGGTCAGATCGCTGAGCAAGGAACTAAGATTTCTGCACTGTCTGCTGAGCCTCCCTCTCCAGGTCTTCTGCTCAGAGTCCCTGATTTTTTTTAATGGTATTTCTTAAGTGTTTACTACATATCAAACATTGTTCTAAGCTCTGGGATAGATACAAGTCAATTAGGTTAGACACAATCCCTGTCCCTTATGGTGCTCACACTCAAAGAGGAAGAACAGCAGAACTGAGGCACAGAGACGTTAAGTGGCTCACCCAAGGTCACACAGCAAGTGTCTGGCAGAGCTGGGATTAGACCCAAGTCCTCTGACTCTCAAACCCAGTCTCATTCCACCAGGTCACACTGCTTCTCACAGAAAAGGACACTCAGCCCCAAATGTAGAATTGGGCCAGGTGGATGGGGGAGCCAGCGGAATTATCATAATTAAGGAATGGGTGCCTTACACTAGACGGGAGCAAGGGAAGAGCAGCTCAATAAACGGTGGTAGGTGGTAAGTCACCAGAGAGCAGGGATGACGGGAGAGGGTGAGTAGCATGGCTAGGCTGCAATGGGGCAGGTGGGTGGGGAGAACCAGACAGTGAGGTGAAAGCCCTGTTTAGCCATTCCATGGGTCTTCTCCTGGATTGCCATGTTGACTGTTTGACCAGTCCTCTCAAAGACAAAACTAGGGCCAGCTACAACCTTCCCTGAGCCAACTGTCCAGGAGCAGAATTATGGACTATCACACCATGTAAGGCAAGCACTACCTCCTTCAGTGCATTGCCTGTACTCTTGTTTGAGCTAAGTGAAGCTGTTAAGCCACTTTCAGGCAGTTCTCTCAGCTTCCCTGGTTGGCTGGATAGCTGAAGGATAGCCCAGGCTGCTGGAGTCTCAGGGATCAATCTGTTCAAGTGCTATATTTCCACTCACAAACGACACTTCAAACACAATCAGTATGACCAAAAACAGCTGAGAAAGAGAGAGGAGAGGTGAGAGAGAGAATGAGAGCAAAAGAAAGAGCAACATGGCCTAGTGCATAGAACATGGGCCCGGGAGTCCGAGAACCTGAGTTCTAATTCTGGCTCCACTACTTGTCTGTTGTATGACCTTGGGCAAGTCACTTAACTTCTCTGTGCCTCAGAAACCTCATCTGCAAACTGGGGATTAAGAATGAGCTCCACTGGGGACAGGGACTGTGTCTGAGCCAATTATCTTTTATTTACCCCAACACTTAGTACAGTGTCTGGCACAGTAAGTGCTTAACAAATATGAAAGAGAGACTGTGAAACAGAGCGAGAGTGCCCGAAAGAGTGGGAGTGTGTGTAAGAGTGAATGATAGAGTGAAGGAGCAAGAAAGAGTGAGCAAGAGAGTGAGGAAGTGAGAAAGAAAGAGGGAATGAGGGAGTGAGTGAGCAAGAGAGAGGGAGCGAGAAAGAGAAAGAGGGAACAAGTGAGAAACAGAGGGAGTGAGCCAGAAACCAAGGGAGTGAGCAAGAAACAGAGGGGGTTAGCGAGTAAGGGAGCGAGCAAGTGTGAGAGAGCGTGAGACAGCAAGTGAGAGAGCAAGCAAGAGAGTGAGATCAATAAACAGAGCAAGAGAGAGAGCAAGTGAAAAAGTGAGAAAGTTTGAGAGAGAGAAAGAGCAAGAGAGAAAGAGTGCATGAAAAAGGGACCAAGAGAAAGAGAGCCGGACAAATCTACCCACGGAAATAACTACACCTCTGCAAAATGTACATGTTTTTGATGTTTCCAGGCTCTCAAGTGGAATTTGAAAATTGAAAGATCCTGACACAAAGTTTGGAAGACTCCAAAAAACTTATTTAGTTCACTCCTCTGGGGAATATGGGCTCTAGGAAGGTGGACTGAACTCAGGGCTTATTCTGAATGCATGCCAAGTGGACACCCATTCTGAAAGGAGACTAGGCAAGGTGACTCAAGCTTAAGTTTACACCAAGTCTAAAAAGAAACTAGAAGCAGGAAACCGGACACTGACCTGATTCTCTTCCTGTAATTCCCAAGGACATCCAGTTCTTCACCAAACCCCTTGCATTTCAACTGGGACTAACAATAGCAGCAACAATTATTGTGGTATTTGTTAAACTTTTATTATCAATCTGGTATTTATTGAGCACTTAATATGTGCAGAGCACTGTATTAAGCACTCTGGAGACTACAGTACAACAGAATTAGCATGTGCCAAGCATTAAGTGCTAAGGTAAATACAATCAGATTAGACAAAGTCCCCAGGGCTCTGCACCCAGCAAGCACTTAATGGAGAGAGAACAGATATTTTTACCTCATTTTACAGATGAAAAAAACTGAGGCAAAGAGAAGTAACATACACAGTAGGCAAGTGAGAGAGACTAGACTAGAACCCAGGTCCCCTGACTCTCATCCTGTGCTCTGTCCACTAGGCCATGCTGCCCTGCCTGCTTAGAGCATCCCTGGTTTTTCACCCAGGTCACCCCTCCTCCAAAGGGCAGGTGAGGTCCAGCACAGTGGGGTTAGTCTGACTGTGTTCCACTGGTCCAAACTGGACTCGTGGGCTCCCAGAGCCAAGAGGCAGCCACCCAGAGCACCAAAGGGAGGAGGATCCTTGGGTCAGAGACAAATCCTGTGACTTCAAGGAGGGACTCAGCCAGCTGGAAAATGCTCAGTTCCCGATTTCTGGCTTCCCATTGGGCAACACAGTTCCATGACCTGCCCTTTCCTTCTGCCACAACCCAGCTATGTCCCTGGTAATCAAAGCATCAGAGTGACCAATGACTGCATCCCTACAACCCCATGCAACAAGGCCCGCCACTTTCTGCCTGGACTGGACAGAAGGCAGCCTTCCTCCTCTTCTGCTGGGAAGGTCCTAGACTGGAGCTCCTCTTGATCCCCTCAGGCTGCACTCCTCAGATCCTGCAATTACTCTTGGTGACAGAGCTGGCACTTGTCACCCCTAGTGGGGACAGCTGAGTCTCGGGACTGTATGCTCTCCACCCAGTTAACGGGAAGAGAGCCAGGAGGGAACCAGCTCACCTTCGCCCCTGTTGTTCTGGGCAGGGGGATATTCCCCTAAATACATAAAAACTTTCCATCCTTGGCCTTTCCAGAGTTCAGGTTGTTCCAAATGGTTTCTTCCACCTAAATCCTTCCATATGGGGTCCATTAATAAAATGCAGGGAGGGCCAGATACCTAACTGTGAACGGATTGGATTTAATCTTGTTTCAGCATAGACCCTACAAGCAATCCAGCTGACAAATGGGACTTGGACACCGAGCTCTTTCACAGCAGCTAACAATTTACAAGAAGTCTTGAAAGTGATTTCGAGTGAGGAAGTGAAGCTAAGCACTGCTAACCTAACCCTGGCCCTCAGTGTTCACTGCTGAAGGACAGAATAACCCCAAACAAGCTGGATTAAGGAGGATAGCAGCACTTTCTCCATCACTCCTCCCTGCTCTCCCCACCATCTCAAAACTGAGAGCTTAGGTCACACAGGCTGTTTTCCCAAGAGATGAGGGGACAGCTTATCCTAGTGAAAAGAGCACAGGACTGGATACCTAGAGGCCTGGGTCTTAGTTCCAGATCTGCCCCGGTTTACTGTATGACCCTAGGTAAATCACTTAACCTCTGTGGGCCTCAGTTTCCTCATCTGTAAAGTGGGAATAGGATAGATTGTGAACTCTGTCTGGGACAGGGATGGGCCTATTCTGAAAAGTATATATGCATTTGTTAAGCGCTTACTGTGTGCCAGGCACTGTACTAAGTGCTGGGATAGAAACAAGGTTGTCAGGTTGGACACCGTCCCTGTCCCTCAAGGGGCTCACATTCTTAATCCCCATTTTACAGATGAGGTAACAGAGGCACAGAGAAGTGAAGTGACTTACCCAAGGTCACACAGCAAACAAGTGGAAGAGCCTGGATTAAAACCCACGTCCTCTGACTCTTAGGCCCGTGCCACACTGCTTCTGGTGCGTAGCAAATGCTTAATAAATGCCATAATCAGTGCTATAAACACACTCATTTGGTCACCCATCAGAAACTCTACTGTATCCAGCAGAGGAGTGAGAAAAGTTTCCATAACGGCATCAACTGCTCTGTGCACTGTACCGGCGTTCCGTATTTTGCTAATCTGCAAGTGCAGGAAAGTTGAATTTAGAATATCTCCCCATATCCCCTTGGCTACTATTTGGAATTTCAACCTCCCTTTAAAACTCCTTTTCTGAACTATTTCTCAGTCATTTCTACCTTCTTGGCTCGATGAGCTGTGATTACACTTCAAGTTTATACCCTGGCAAAACCCATCCACTGCAGTTCCAGATTATCTAAAAGGATGACAACAGGGAGTGGGGGGTGGAGGGAGTGTGAGGATTGGGGAGGAAGCAGGGGGTGTCAGCAGTTATTTTTCAGCTCCTCCCCAACATCCAGTCCAAAGCGCATGGTCCCCACCCTGGCCTCTGAGCTCTGACTGAGGGCAGATCGACAACCTCCCTCATTAAATCTCAGGGTTTCGGTCAAAGGGTGGGAGGCACCATCAGGGTATGCGCGCCTCTATACAGGAGGAAAACATCACAGTCTTTCTCAGAACCTTCTGTGACCCTCAGCTGGGGCCTTTTTCGTTCTAAGTCTCAACTGCCAGAAAATAAGGGCCGGATTCCACTTGAGCACCACCCAACATCCCCCAACCCACAGAGCTAGCTATTCAGGGCCCCCTGGCCCACACTGCACACAAAACACACAAATGAGCTACCTTGAGGGCTACCTGGAACGCCGAGGCCTCTAAACTGTAAGCTTATTGTGGATGGAGAATCTATCACTTCTGTTACATTGTACTCTCCCAAGCACTTAGTTCAGCACTCTGCACAGTAAGGGCTCAATAAATACAATTGATTGATTGATGTTGTGGGACGATGGCTGACAGGCAAGCAGCAGCATGAGAGCCAACATCTGGATTCATATCCCCTGGGGGCTGAGATGAAGCTTCCTCCTGCAGTGTTCATAATAATAATAATGATGGTATTTGTTAAGCACTTACTATAAGCACTGGGGGGAACACAAGGTGATCAGGTTGTCCCACATGGGGCTCACAGTCTTAACATCTTGACAGATGATGTAACTGAGACACAGTGAAGTGACTTGCCCAAAGTCATACAGTTGATACGTGGCATAGCCGGGATTAGAACCCATGACCTCTGACTCCCAAACCTGGGCTCATTCTACTGAACCACACTGCTTCCTTTCCCCAATACAAAGGTGGACCAAGCCCTGCCCTTGGCCGGGGCCCACAGTAAAGGAGAATCCGAGGGATTGAATGCTTCCAAGGCTCTTGGGCCAGTATCTTCCTGCTCCTACCACTCCAGGGGGTGCTTCGGGTGGGGGTCTCTATCACAGCAGGAACGGGCTGCCTTGTTCAGGATCAGCTGGTGGTGGGCGGGGGGGTCTGTCTGCAGGGAAGTCTGGCCTGCCTCCTTTTTTCTCTCTGGCCCCAAGCCCATCTGGGCAGGAAGAAGCAGAGCCTTACCAGCTGTGCTGAGTTTTCTACAATCACTTGGCTGCTAAACTGCTGCCCAGACCACAAAGTGTACACTGCCTCCACCCACATTTCCAGGGCTCCTCCTCCATTCCTTTCCCTCATCTCACTAGCCTCAGAGAGCACTACTTCAACCAACAACCAATATACTACTCCGTAAATTTCAGATTTCGGTCAGTTGTATTTATTGAGCACTTACTGTGTATACAGCGCTGTACTAAGTACTTGGGAGAGTACAACAATATAATAGTCACATTCCCTACTCATAATGACCTTACAGTCTAGCTTACTTTCACTGAGCCCATTCTAATTTCTTTAGTCCCTGGCCAACCAGCGCCGCTCAGTGGAAAGAGCACAGGCTTGAGAGTCAGAGGTCAAGGGTTCAAATCCCCGTTCCGCCAATTGTCAGCTGGTTGACTTTGGGCAACTCACTTAACTTCTCTGTGCCTCAGTTACCTCATCTGTAAAATGGGGGTTAAGACTGTGAGTCCCATGTGGGACAACCTGTTCACCTTGTATCCCACCCAGCGCTTAGAACAGTGCTTTGCATGTAGTAAGTGCTTAACAAATGCCATCATAATTATTATAATAAGTGGCCCAAGGTATTTCATGGAGCCTACCAGGAATACCAATCAGACATGAGGAACCCAGCTGTATGCTCATTAAACCCCATTTTCAGGGAAGGAATTGTGCAGAAATCCAAGCTCAGCCATCTCACCAGAATAGCGCCCCCTACAGAGCCTCTGCGACCACTAGGTGTGTGGGGACCAGCCTCCCCAGTCGCTCTTCCCCAGGATTCCTCAGTCTTCAACTCAAGACTGAAGGAACCCTATCAGTGTCATGGAGAAATCATCAAGGGGTCACAAGACTCCTAAGAGGCATAGTTGTCAATCCCTGGATTCAGGTTTCTTTTCGAACCACATGTCCATATTGGATATCACTTTTGTGCCCGAGAGAGAAAGAAAGCATGGGTGACTAAGCCCCTACTCACATGTGCAGAGGTGGCTGAAAATCGCTTCGTGTGACTGATAATCCATGCTCCTTGCTGAACTGTTGAGCTCACTGATTGCCAGGTTGTTGTTGTTTTCCAGATTGTCTTGTGGCACCTGGGTCTTCAGGAAGCTCCTCTTCAAGGCTTTTCATCGCTGCTCACTCAGTTTAATCTGCTGTTGGGTTTATTTAATTTTATTAATTTTATTGTATTTGTTAAGCACACACTAAGTGCTGGGGTAGATATAAACTAATAAAATTTGACACAGTTCATGTGCCACATGGGGCTCCCAGTCTTAATCCCCATTTAACAGATGAGGTAACTGAAGCACAGGGAAGTTAAGTGACTTGCTCAAGCTCACACAGCAGACAAGTGGTGGAGCTAGGATTAGAACCCAAGTCTTTCTGACCCCCATCCCTGGGCACTAGGCTATGCTGCTTCTCACTTGGGTGCTCCCAGGTCAGCCCCCTGCCATATCACTGCTCTAGATGAGACACAGCTGCCTCTCTAATGCTCCGTCTGCCCTTTCTGCTTACCTTCTCTCACTGCACCATTCAACAGGTGCCTGGGATTCTTGCAATTACCACACTCTTTATGGGCCCCACCTAGCAGAGCTGAGCTGTGAGGGGCAATGCCTCAGGGTTGCTGAGCTGATCACGTTGTTGGACCTCACTGGTTCTGTTTTGCTGATTGGTGTTTGGAATGACTGGATATAGTCATCCTTCACATAAGAAACCTGCTTGCTGACCTTCCTATCTTTCTCCAGTCCATATTTCTTTCTGCTACACAGACCATTTTCCTCAAAAACTTTTCACTCCATGTTTCCCTAATCCTTGAGAACCTCCGGTGGTTGTCCACCCCCTACCTCAAACAAACTTCTTACCATCAGCTTTTAAAGCACTCATTCAGCTCATCCCTTCCTATTGTATCTGAGTTACTGCTACAACCCAGGCTTTCCTCATCTAGCACAAACCTATTTACTGTACCTCCAGCTCCCAGCTGACCCTTTGGCTTTGAACTCTCTCCCCTTTCACATACGACCAACCACTACTCACCACCTTCAAAGCCTTATTAAATTCTCTTCTCCAAGAGGCCTTCCCCAACTAAGCCCTCATCTCCCTTCTGTGTCACCTATTGATATTCACCCCACAGCACTTCACAGATCTGTAATTTATCTTAATGTCTGACTTCCCTTCTAGACTATAAGCTTCTCACGGGCAGGGGAACATGACTACCAAATTTGTTATTGTACTCTCCCAAGGACTCTCTGCTGAATAAGCACTCAAATATAATTGATACTACTAATTGGTTGGTTGTGATCCTAATGCTTTGTACATAACAGCACTTAACAGTGACTTGCCAATGTCAAATTTTGCAGGTGTCATTGAGGTCTGTACACCTCATAAGCCCCAAAGGATAATCGGCCACCTCTTGGAGACTGGGTGAGGCTGCCTGCTCACACACATCTTGAGTTATTATTATTAATAATAACAATAATTAAATTGTGGTATTTGTTAAGCATACTACACTATGTGGCATTCATTCAGTCATATTTATGGAGCAAAGCACTATACTAAGCACTTGGGAGAGTATAATACCACAATAAATAGAAACATTCCCTGCCCACAACAAGCTCACAGTCTTAGATGGGGAGACAGACATTAATATACATAAATAAGTAAATGGGTTGGACACAGCCCGTTCCACATGGAGCTCACTGAGGCACAGAGAATGAAGCAACTTACCCAAGGTCACACAGCAGACCAGTGGAGGAGCAGGAATTAGAACCTAGGTCCTTCTGACTCCCAGGCCAGTGGTCTATCCATTAGGTCACGTGACTTCTCCAGGATGGAAAAGAGAGAGAGAAACAGATAACCTACCATCAATGAGAGTTCCTCAAGTTGATTTTTTCAGGGGTGGCAATGAGATGTAGCTGAGTCAGTCATTTCTTCTCCTTCACCCCATGGAACCTACTGCCAAACAACCAGTAGGGTCAGAGTGGTGCAGGCTGCGGTCATGGAACGAACTGATCTTCTCTGTCCCCTGGGCCTTCTCCCCAGCTGCAGTTCATCCCTCTCCCATGATTGAGGTACTCTCCCTGCTGCCTCAGAGCTTACTGGGGCAAACTGGAAGACTCAAATTGGCAAATGCTCCTTAAAGGAAGGTGAATGGAGATAAAAGATAAACATAAATGGATAGATAATTAGCCTAATTAAAAGCACATCACCAAGAGGTCTTCCCCGACTAAGTCCTCATTTCCTCTTCTCTTACTCCCCTCTTGTCACCCTTGCAATTGGATTTGCACCCTTTATTCACTTCACCCTTAGCACCACAGCATTTATTTATGTATCTATAATTTATGCCAGCCTCCCCACTTAGGCTGTAAGATCATAATCGGCAGGGAACACGTTTACCAACTCTGCTATGGTGTGCTCTCCCAAGCTCTTCACACAGTAAGTGCTCTCAAAAACTACAATTGTTGATTGACTGATAATTCAATAGCAAACTGATATGCATAAGAGCAGTGAGGCAAAGGAGATGATAGCAAGACTGGGAACATAGGAGGGGGAGATATACTAGGGAAGTCTTTTGGGTAAATGGTTTCATAAGAAAGCTTTTGACAGGAACACAGAGCTAACTTTTTTGGAATGAACTCTGGGAAGTGTTCTTTCACCCAGCACCAGAGGAGGATCTTCCTTTCCATCTCAAGGGAACATGGAAAAGCCAGAGAAGATTCAGAGAAGAGTAACAACAAAAAGGAATAAGAAAGTAGTATACAGTTGGTATTACCTAATGTAGGAAAAGAAGTCTGTCTTCAAGCTCATGAAGAGTCATTTTAAGAGCGATACTGACCAGCTGTGTTTCCCATCTCTATTGGGAAATATGCTTAAAGTGCAGTAAGAGAGCGTTTAGAGAGACATATGGGAGAACTTCCTGAATGTCAGGGTGATTAAACACTGAAAAAAGTTAACGAGGTTGTTATGGAAATCTTGTTCTTGGAGCAGTCTAAGTGGAAAGAGCGCAGGACTCAAAGTTAGGGGATTTGAGTTCTATAACTGGCTCTGCCACTAGCCTGCTATATGAGTGTGATCAAATCACTTAACTTCAGTGTGTGTCAGTTTTCTCATTTGTAAAGTGAGTATAAAATATTTGTTCTCCCTCATCCTTAGACTGGAAACCCCATGTGGAACAGTAACTGAGTCCAATCTGACGATCTTGTTTCTATACTAGTGCTTAACAACGTGCTTAGTACACGGTGTTTAATGAATGCCATTACTATTCTTCTTTTTATTAGTAATGAGAATAGTAACTATATGCTTGGAATACAGCAATGAACAGACACATTCCCTAGCTTATGGTCTAGAGGATCAATTTGCTATTCTGATTACCCTATAAACAAACATTTTTGTAACTGTCTCCCCTGTTAGAGTGTAAGCTCAATATGGGGGATCTTGCAACATGCATTTATTGTACTTTCCCAAGTGCTCAGTATGGTGCATTATGCCCAGTGGGTGCTCAATTAATATCTTTTCCTTTTCTTGACTTTCACCAGCAGTCAAGGCAGTAGGTATCTGAAATACCCAGTTGGCTTAGTGGAAAAAAGCAGGGGAATGGAAGTCAGGAGACCTGGGTTCTAGTCCCAGATCTGCCACATGCCTGTGGTATGATTTTGGGCCAGTCACAATTTCTCTGTGCCTCAGCCTCCTCATCTCTAAAACAGGAATTAAATACATGTTCTCCTTCCCCTTTAGAACGTGAGCCTCATGGAGGACAATGACCATGTATGACCAGATTAGTTTATACCTACCCCAGCTCTTCGCACATAATAAATACTTAAATACTATTATTTGTAGTAGTATTGGTATCAGTATTGGTAACAGTGCTTTACATTTAGTAAGCGCTTAATAAATGCCATTATTATTATGATTATGATTACTATTATTTACATTCCACATTGGAGTCACCAAATCCCTTTGTTGCAACTCCTTAAGTCACTGCAATAGCTTTTCCTCAAGTCCAAAAGTTCTAGACCAAGAATTTTGTTTAATTACCTTTAAATATTTGAAGGGCTCGGGTGGGAGATAGAGGGAAATTCCCTTCCACACACCCCTCCTACAAGCTGAAGCTTTATGAGGGTGAAAAAACCTTTGGTTTCTGCCTTGACAATGAGCATAGAACCTATGAATTAGGGTTTGGACCCAATCCTTATTTCCTTCCCCTGAGTTCTCCTTGCACAGACATGGCCAGGGGTCCCAGAGTGCCCGGTCAATGGACAGTTCTGTTTCTGGCCCCTTGCCCATAAACATTCTCAATAAACATTTCCTCTTGCTTGCTTCCGGTCGACCCCTCGGCCTCTTCAGTGATCGTTTGCTCTCCCAAACTTGGGACTACAACAAACTCTTGGAGCCAAACCAACTATACAGGGTGGTTCTGAGGAACACCATTTTTGGGGAGGCATCCCTGGGTGAAAAAGTACAGGCGTGAGGGGGTGAGGGGCAGGGAGTGGCCACAAGTGCTGGTAGCAGAGTGGCCATGGACACAGGTGAGGAGAGATGAGAAGGTTTCTATGCTTTGTGGAGGAAGTTGGAAACTGAAATAGCCATGCTAATCACAGATAACAATGACAATTTCACAGTATCTTTCTTCAATAGAGTTCGATGCACAGGAGTAGAGGCTGGGGAAGCGACAAAGATGTTTGAGAGGGAGAACAGACAGTTTTTAGAGATTCAGGTAGCAGAGGAAAAAATAACCCAAAGGGGGAAGAAAGTCAGAGGAGGCGAGAGGAGTGAGGTTGGAGTTAGTCCTCATATCTGCAGCATAGCTTTAGATGAAGGAGCATGGGGTTGAGAGCCAGAGGATCTGTGTTCTAATCCTGGCTTTGCAACTTGCCTGCTGTGTGACCTGGGGCAAGTCACTTGCCTTGCCCCACTTAGAAGCAGCGTGGCTCAGTGGAAAGAGCACAGGCTTTGGAGTCAGAGGTCAAGGGTTCAAATCCCGGCTCCGCCAATTGTCAGCTGTGTTTCCTTGGGCAAGTCACTTAATTTCTCTGTGCCTCAGTTACCTCATCTGTAAAAGGGGGTTAAGACTGTGAGCCCTCTGTGGGACAACCTGATCACCTTGTAACCTCCCCAGCGCTTAAAACAGTGCTTTGCACATAGTAAGCGCTTAATAAATGTCATCACCATCACCAATGGTTGAGAGGGGAAAGGAAAGTTCTACCACCAACAGGCCATTTGCTGGAGTTGCTTTCACAGCAGTGGTGATGGTTTGTGCGGTGCCATCCACATTCTCTCTCTCACCCAGTCTCCCTGTGCCCAATGGCACAAATTTTGACATGTCACAGAACCAGATATCACTGACGCCTCAAAAGCAGAAGTGGCCCTCAAAGATAGTGGGATGAGGTATAAAAAGTGAAAAGCCAAAAAGCTATAAAAGCCTACACTTCACACCACACCAGCCAGGATGCCAAGGACACCAGGAGCCAGGGGGAAACCTGCTTCCCAAGATCAGCCTCTGGTAGGGTAATGAAAGTTATCCAGCAATTCCCTTAACTTCTCTGTGCCTCAATTTCCTCATCTGTAAAATGGGGATTAAATACCTGTTCTCTCTGCCCCTTAAAATACAAGTCCCCTGTGGGACAGAAAATATGTCTTATCTGATTGCACCGCTTCAACCCCACTGGCACTTAAGCACATAATAAATTGTCACACTCCTTATTACTATTATTGTTATCATTATCCAACAATGAACTGGTTCCTAGGGACGGTCAGGTTAACTCTGGTCACATGCAGTGACACACCTTGCTATTCAACTGTGAAACAACAGAAAACACATCCCGTAGTTTCCTAAGGGAGCCAGGCCCCAAGAAGCGCCATCTATGCTATAACCAGATCCATGTGCCGGGATAAAGCTTCCAAGCCTGGCATCGTGCCGACCTGAGGTATTCTCGCTCCCTCAGCTCAATGCCTTGCTTTGGGCAGTCCTACGCCAGGTCTGTTGCTGCCCTCAGTTTCATCAGAGGTGGCTGTGCCATGGATAACTGGATTATTTGCCGGCATGAACCAGATGACCGGCCCCAGTGAACCTCTATCTGGTGATGAATACCAAACCTGTGTTTTTATGAACAGAAAACCCTGCTAAGAGCACACCAGGGATCTGTACTGAATAAGATAGCAGGGATCTTTCCAGTCATGCTGACACACAGGCGAGGGCTTTACCTTCAGGTGCATTCTCTTCAAAGACACCTCTTCAAAGTCCAGCTAGTTATATATTCAACACCTACCTGAAGCAGCCTGGCACAAGATACTATTTCTAGAGAAACGCGTGGGTGGACAGTCATGTGATGTGTTAACCTCAGGCTACTAAAAAATGAGGGGGCGGGACTACATTTGGACATTGGGTTTCCCAGTTCTACTTCCTAGCTTTACCTCCTGGCACCTTCATGCAATTGAGATGATGATGGTGACGATGAAGCTTAATGCGTTTTTCCCCCTTGGGAAATGCCTCTGAAAAACACCTTCCCCTCCTATTCTGTGGCGACACCCCTGATTTTCAGATTGTCACCCTGTCAAGTTGAATCCCTTAGACAGGAATGCCAAACGGCCACGATAAACGGAAGGGGGAAGGAGAAGTTGAAGTGACAGAGCAGTTAGGTCTGAAACAGCTGTGAAGCCATCCACCCTGACTGTGGAGTGCCAAGACAAATTTCCAGCCCTTTTGCACCCTCCGGTGGAATGTGCAGGGAGCTACCAGGAAACGAACGGCTTCCTTCAGTCTTGTCCAAGATCCTTGTTTCGGCCTCTGGAGTCCGAGGTGAATTGTCCTGTGATCTGGCTTTGATGGGGCTATAAAAACAAAACAGCAAAACTCCCCAGAAATTCAGTAGAGTATGAGAAAGGCAGGATGTTCAGCCCTGATGGCAATAGAAATACCATTTCAGGATCAGTCTCATGATCCATTCAGAGGCAATTAGACATTTGGACAACCATGTGATGGTTGCCTTCCTTGACATCTTTCCCCATGGTTAGGGAGGGGCCATCTAACTTTTCCAATTTTCTCCTTGGACACTATTCATGTCCGAGTCGTTATCGTAAACTACTTCCTCTCAAACACACTGATATTTTCTGATACTGATACTTTCTAACTTTCTAACTGCCCAACATCCCAGGGAAAGGAATTATAGTAATAATAATAATAACGGTATTTGTTAAGCGTTTACTGTGTGCCAAGCACTGTTCTAAGCACTGAAGCAAATAGAGTTGGACACAGTCCCTGCCACACAATGGGCTCACATTCTTAATCATTTTTTACAGAAGAGGTAAACGAGAAGTGAAGTGACTTGTCCACAGTCACACAGCAGACAAGTAGCAGAGTTGGGATTAGAACCCATGACCTTCTGACTCTCAAGCCCGTGCTCTACCCACTAGGCCATGCTGCATGAAAAAGTGCATTTCCTTACATGGCACATGCCTGGTACTGCTTGATTATAATAATTGTGGTAGCCGTTAAGTGCTTACTATGTGCCAGCCACTCCTTGACTCTTCTCTCTCATTCAACCCACATATTTAAGCAATCACTAAATCCTGTCAGTTCTACCTTCACATTGCTAAAATCCACCCCTTCCTCGCCATCCAGACTGCTACCATATTAATGCAAGCATGTAACCTATCCTGCCTTGATTAGTGCATCAGCCTCCTGGATGACCTTCCTGCCTCCTATCTTTCCCCACTCCAGTCCATACTCCACTCTGCTGCCTGGATCATTTTCCTTCAAAAACGTTCAGACCATATTTCCTCAATCTTCAAGAAACTCCAGTGGCTGCCATCCACTTCTGCATCTAACAGAAACTCCTCACCATTGGTTTTAAAAGACTCAATCACCTCATCCTCTCCCACTTCACCTTTCTATTCTCCTATTACAACACAGCCCACACATTTCATTCCTCTAATACTAAGCTTCTCACTGTACCTCAGTCTAGTCTGTCTCACCACCGACCTCTCGCCCACATCCTACCTCAGGCCTGGAATGACCTTCCCCCTTATATCAGACAGATAATTGCTCTCCCCAAATTCAAAGCCTTATTGAAGGCACATCCCCTTCAAGAAGCCTTCCCTGACTAAGCCTTCTCCTCTTCTCCCACTCCCTTCTGCGTCGCCCTGACTTGCTCCCTTCATTCATCCTCCTTTCATTTCAACCATGTATATATAGGTTATTTATTTATTTATATTAATGTCTGTCTCCCCCCACTGTGAGCTCCTTGTGGTCAGGGCACGTGTCTGCTGTTGTATTGTACTTTTCGAGGCAATTAGTACAGTGCTTTGCACACAGTAAGCGCTCGATAAAAATGGTTGACTAAATGAATGAGATCACAATCTTCATCCCCATTTTACAGAGGAGGTAACTGAGGCCCAAACAAGTGAAGTGTCTTGTGCAAGGTCACACAGCAGACAAGCGGCAGAGCCAGGGTTGGAATCCAGGTCCCTCTGATTCCTAGGCCCAGGCTATCCGCTAGGCCAAGCTGCTTCTAAACAACCTACATAAACATGTCATACTAAGAACAATCACTTAGGGTTGGAGAGGCTGAGAAGATGGTTCTAGTCATTGCAACTGCCAAAGACCTGACAGTCACAAAAGGGATGACTTAAAATCACTTAAAATCCTGGGGCTTACCATGATTTAGGAGGGTTGAAGCATCAGTTTTTCCAGTGCTTGTTAGGCTTAGCTCAAGCCATAAGATTTAGTAGTGTGGCTTTGTGGATTGGGCACGAGCCTGGAAGTCGGAAGGACCTGGATTCTAATCCTGGCTCTGCCATATGTCTGTTGTGTCACCTTGGGCAAGTCACTTTAATTTCTCTGGCTTCAGTTAATGCGTCTGTAAAATGGGATTAACAGTGTGAGTCTCATGAGGCACGAAGACTGTGTCCAACCTGATTAACTTATCTTCCCCGATACTTAGAACAGTTCTTGGTATATAGTAAGTGCTTAACAAGTACCATTATTATTATTCATTCATTCAATCATATTTATTGAGCACTTACTGTGTGCAGAGCACTGTACTAAGCACTTGGAAAGTACAAACTAGCAACAGAGACAATCCCTGCCCGACAACAGGCTCACAGTCTACCCACACAGGTTCACTCTCTCCTTCTTGATACAAAATTCTGAATCTTATTAGCGAATTAAGAAAAGTTTTTGTGCACTTTGAATTTATTGGCAAGTCTCATTTTGGGCCCAATAAAACATATTTTGTTTAGATTTAAATTATACTGTGTTCAAATCAACTTCCCAATGATTGTAAAGCAGGGTGATTTAGTTGAATTTTATGGAACGTTATTTTATGTTGTCCAATCAATCGATCAATGGTATTTGAGTGCTATTGGGTGCAGAACATTGATGCTGAATTAATCCCATGCCTCCCAGCATCAGTCAGTCAATCATATTTATTGAGCCCGTTGTTCCGTAGGGACCGTCTCAATATGTTGCCGACTTGTACTTCCCATGTGCTTAGTACAGTGCTCTGCACACAGTAAATGCTCAATAAATACGATTGAATGAGTGAATACTTACTGTGTGCAGGGGCACTGTACTAAGTGCTTGGGAGAGAACAATATTAATATAAATGTATATATGTGCATGAGGGCTGTAGGGCTGGGTTGCGGGGGGATGAATAAAGGGAGCAGTGCAGTATTTCAGAATGTAGTAATCCTCAACAGCATGGATACTGCTCAAGTGGCTGGGTGCAGAGTGCTGGGATCACCTCTGAGGAGGATACAAAAGCCATGATCCCTATCCTTGGGGATCTCGATCTAATGAGGGAGACAGTTGACAGAAGAAACTAATTCCTCATTTCCCAATAGAACTGATTTTGCTAGCCTCAACAACAATTTGAGGAAGGACACAGAGAACTAGCACTTTAAATAGACAGGTCACATGCTCCTTCATCCATTCATTCTTCATTGGATACTCCCATGGGTTTGCCCCTATATTGAGATGTATATTAGGATATAAGGGTTCAGAACATAGGAAAGGCATGGTCTCCGTTCTTGTCAAGGCTCCCATTGAATAAAAGCAGTACCACGTATGGTCTGACCCACTCTAGGTCATGTACTAAAATCACCATTTGCTTGGCTTGCCTGTCTGGGAAGGTTTCTTGGAGACAGGCCCTGGCACAGATTATGCACTCCTCCCTCCAGTAGGAAGTTCCATCTGTCAATATTGGGTTACATCTGATAAATGCAAAGAAAAATGCCAACTTTTCCAAAGCCAGGTGCCTTAGGTAATTTCTGGCTACTTCTACATTACACAATTTGAAAAAGGGCTCAACCATTTTTTAAAACCAGTGCAATAAACAATATTTTCTTTATGGTATCTGTTCAACACTGTGTCAAACAGTACTCTAAGCGCTGGGCTGGATACAAGTTAATTAGGTTGGACACAGTCCTGGTCCCACATGGGGCTCACAGTCTAATTAGGAGGGAAGGGCAAGAGAACTGAGGCACAGAAAAGTTAAGTGATTTGCCCAAGGTTACACAGCAAGCATTTGGCAGAGTTGCTATTAGGCAGAGGAGCAGCGTGGCTCAGTGGAAAAAGCATGGGCTTGGGAGCCAGAGGTCATGGGTTCTAATCCTACCTCTGCCACTTGTCAGCTGTGTGACTTTGGGCAAGTCACTTAACTTCTCTGGGCCTCAGTTACCTCATCTGTAAAATGGAGATTAAGACTGTAAACCCTTCATGGGACAACCTGATCACCTTGTATCCCCCAGCGCTTAGAACAGTGATTTACACATAGAAAGCGCTAGCAAATACCATCGTCATTGTTATTATTCAAACCCAGGTCCTCTGATTCCCAGGTCCGTGCTTTTTCCATTAGGCTACGCTGTTTCTCTTCTTTTACAAAATTGGGCTGTTTTCCCTAATCCCCATCTTCCTAGAGGAAAAGAGAGAGAAATGAGCAAAAGGCAGGTTTCCATTGTAAAATAACTCTAATCTTGGCTCTCCTTTTCCCCTACAAAGGCTGTGAGGATTTGGAAAGGCTACAAGACCCATAAGAAAGGCACAGTGACTAAAAGGAGAAGACAGCTATTTCCCATTTTTGCTTGCAATATTGCAAACAGCTGAGAAAAATAAATTTTAATTATTCAAGAAACCCCTAAATAATAAATTTCATGGAAAAGGTAGTAGTTATAGTATTTATTGTGCTCATTTGGTGCAGAACACTGTACTAAGCCCTGGGAAAGAAAACACAGGTGAGGACTATAAACAACCCTTTGCCCTTACTTTTTTAATGGTATTTGTTAAGTGCCAGGCCCTGTACTAAGTGCTGAGGTAGACACAAGATAACACAGACCATGTCTCACCTGGTGTTCACTCAATCCCCATTTTACAGATGAGGTAATTGAGGCACAGAGAAGTGACTTACCCAAGGTCATATAGCAAACAAGCAGTGAAGCCGGGATGAAAATCTAGGTCCCTATGACACCCAGACCCTTGGTCTTTCCACTAAACGAAGCTGCCTTATTAAAATATCTCTTTCAAGAGACCTTCCCTGCCATAGCCTTCATTTCCTTTTCATTTCATTTCCTTTTCTCCCTTCTCTGTGTGCAACACCCTTGTTCCTAAGATGCTTAAGCTCTCACTATTCACCCCACAGCCTCACAGTATTTTTGTACATAGCCATAATTTTTTATAATGTGTACTGTGGACTGTGAGCTCCTTATTATTATTACTATTATTGTGGTATTTGTTAAGCACTATGTGCCAATCACTGTTCCAAGCACTGGGGTAGATACAAGGTAATCAATCTGTCTCACATGGGGCTCACAGTCTTAATTCCATTTTACTGATGAGGTAACTGAAGCACAGAGAAGTTAAGGGGCTTGCCCAAGGTCATAGAGCAGACAAGTGGAGGAATCAGGATTAAAACTCATGTCCTCTGACTCCCAGTGCTCTTTCCACTAAGCCACACTGCTTCTTCCTTGTGGGCAAGGTCCATGCCTACCAACTCTGTTGTACTGTATTTTCCCCAAAGGCACAATATAGTGCTCTTCACCCAATAAGTGCTCAAATAAATGCCATTAATTAACTGATTGACATTAAAGAAGGGATGCATAATTCCTACTTATTCCTGAATTGCTATTTCCCCTTGCAGGCTAACTGGAAATGGCCATCATCTCCATTTTATGCCACAATAATATCCCACTAAAATGCTTTGAGTTTCACCCCAGGATTTTATCCCCCAAATACACATTTATAAACTTAAAGATCTGGGATGATTTTTATAGTCTGCTTTAAGAGCACTATAATGGCACTTCCTTGAGAACCTACATCTTTGTTAAAGAATTAAGGTCTCAAGCATATGGCCAGTCTAAAATTTTCTGATGCCTTTCTCCACTTCCCTACCTCCATCACTCATACGTACATGAATGGAGTCCTTCTAGTTTAGTCAACTGCCTCTAATCCAATTTAAGTCTATAAGAGTCACAATGTGCCTGGGCTGTCCAAGGAAGAAATGTGAATGGGCATTAGCATGATTAGTAATTTTCCAGTTACAATTTTAATGCCCAGCAAAGTTCCTATGTTCCTCTCCCACTTGTGAACCAGCTCTATGCAAATACTGCATTTGCTCAGGAATTAAAAAACTGTGGCATGGCAAGAGATTATCTAACTTTTGCCTAGTTCTCTCTCATCAACACCAGCAGAATTCAGTGAGCTCCTGTGGGAAGAGCATCATCTAGACCCTTGGGGAACATGATAAAAGTAAAGAACCAGCCCCAGATAAGAGTTTACAATCTTTACAAACTTATTTGGGGAATGATGAATGTATTACTGCTGGAGGGCTCAGAGTTTTAGAAAGACAACAGCAGACTAAGCCAAGGAATTCAATTTTTTACATTTGGGATGCCACTGTGTACCTTCTCGACCTTTCAAGTCTTTTTTTCTTCTAAACCACGCTAAGAGTATTGCTGACTTGCAAAAAAGACATTTCAATTTGTAGAAACATCTTGAAATTCTCATCCACCCAGAAATTGGTAGTACTTAAGTCAAAAGACCAGGAAGAATTTTTGGCACTAAAACTTGAAGTGCCACTGCTATGTTGCTGCTTCAAGGCACAATTCTTGTTCTCTGGATTTAAGGAAGGATTAAGGATTAATGCAAACTTAGCTTTTCAGAAAGCTATTTGTCTAGTTACCAAAAGAAAAAAAAAAAGGAACTGAAACAGGTTTTCATCCACTTTTAAGGTAACCACTATCCCTTAAAACCTCTTGCAACAAAATGAGGTACAAAATACAAAAATGGAAAAAAATTCAAAAAGGAAACAAATTTGGAAAGTTTATTAGGAAAAGGAGATAAAAGCATGGTTTCTTAATAGTCACACAGAACAAAATTAGAAATACCAATGGCAAAAGGTAGGCAATTCATACTGAAGTTGGCTTAATGGCAATACAATACCAAAAGGCAAATAAAACCATAGTTTCATTCAAGCAAACAAGTGTTAAGGAAGATTCTTAGTCTTAGTTACAGATGGGGATGGTTACAACAGCACAGGCCACACTGGAAGTCTTTAAAAGAAATTCACACAAAAAAAATCCCTGTACACTTTAAGAGAAAAGACATTTGTAAGAAAAAATAAATTAGAAAATTTACAAGAGATGTTTACAGTTTACAACATGGTATAAGTTAGGAGGTTTTATTATGAATAAAATTTGTAATACATCATACATTTTTACATCACAGATTCAGTGTCAGAACAACAAACTTAATAAAGCTGAAACATGACAAATAGTATGCAATTAGATAAACTGAAATTGCTTGCACAGATACACCAATCCCAAAGGGTCGAAACTGAAAATTGTCTTCTACCTTGCCCTGGGGGAATACTTTCCGAAGCATGATTTAACCAATAAAAGAACAGAATGTGTTGACACTTGTCTTAGTTGGGGAAGGAAAGGGGAAAGAGAGGAAGCTCAAGTTGCCACCTGCAATTTAAGATGTGAAAATAACAAATAATGCCAATTACCCAAATCTCCCTAATCATTTTCACTCTGACTTATACCTGGCTGATTCTGGGCAATTTAAAAATCAGGCTGACGTGCAAAACATTATTTTAAATACAACTGCAGGTTACACAGACAATTTTGTCATTCCAAAATTTATTGTAACTATCAATTTCACCGTATTTCATGATCAATGCATTTACTGTGTGCACAGGCACTTTACAAAGTGCTTGGGAAGAACAGTAAGGAAGTGAAATCAAAAGCATTATACACACTTGAAATTATGACATAAGAGATTATACTGGACCCATTTAGAGTTAAAATAAAGAGGTTACTGTGTTGTAAGGCAAAGAATGGAAGATGTTTTAAGAAACAATATCTGTTCTCCCTTTCTTCTGGACTGTGAGCCCTGCCAGGACATAACCTATATCCAACCTGATTTAACCTGTATCTACCATGGCACTTAGTACAGAGTCTGGTACATAGTAAGCGCTTAACAATACCATATTAATAATAAAAAACAAAACTAGGTCATAACCAATATTCCAGAATTTAAAGAGCCCACCTCTAACATGCAATTCAAAACTGTACTCTGCTTTAGTTAAAAATTGAAATATCTTGTTTCCATTGAACTTGAATTCAAATGACAGACTGAAAAAGAAATTAAAAGAAACTGAACTGATATTTGGAACAGACTTAGATATTAATTTTTATACTTCACTAACACCAAACCTTTTCCCAATTTTTTCTAAGTTATTCAGTACTGGCTGGGGCTTCTTTAATGTGTCTTAGTGGAAAGAGCACAGGCTTGGGAGTCAGAGGTCGTGGGTTCTAATCCCAGCTCTGCCACTTGTCAGCTGTGTTACCTTGGGCAAGTCACTTCACTTCCCTGGGCCTCAGTTACCTCATCTGTACGATGGGGATGAAGACTGTGAGCCCCACGTGGGACAACTTATTCATTCAATCGTATTTATTGAGCACTTACTGTGTGCAGAGCACTGTACTAAGCGCTTGAGAAGTACAAGTTGGCAACATATAGAGACGGTCCCTACTCAACAGCAGGCTCACAGTCTAGACAACTTATAACTTGTATCTATCCCAGCGCATAGTAAGCACTCAACAAATGCCATCATTATTATTATTCTTATTATTTTATAGCTATATTTGCTTTTAAAGGGCAAATCTTAAAGTACTGGTGGCATTTTTTGAGCACCCACAGAGTGAAATAATAATGGTAATAATAATAATAATGATGGCATTTATTAAGCGCTTACTATGTGCGAAGCTCTGTTCTAAGTGCATTGTACTATGCATTTGGGAATATAGAACAGAAAGAAGAGAAGAGATGCAACCTGCTCAAAAGCAGCTTTCACTCTAATATACGCTTACATTTAATGGCACGGAAATTCTAATTCCTTAACATGGTTATACATGGACAGGAGATAAGTAATCTGTGAGTACTATTAGTATCCTGTGTCATCACCAACTTGCATTTTACATGTTTTTAAATATACACCATGAATTACTTATGTACATCAGAAAGTCTTTATAACACTAAAACAAACTTATTTATTGAATTTTATGGAAAGAAGATTTTTATATAATAAGACTTAGTAGCCCCTGAACTTTATACTTTATCTCAAAATTTTAAATTGTTCAAATGGTTTTTTTTGACAATCATTTTTATTGAGAGCTTTCTGGGTGTAGAGCACTGTGCTAAGCACTTGGTAGAGTAGAATAGATCTTAGACTATCTCTGGGCCTGACTTGTTCATTTTGATTAGCATTTATTAACTAATTCTCTGGAGTAGGACATCTCAAACATTTTTCTCCCTAAAAGATGTTGTGATGAAATTAAGGTCTACTTTAGGGGCTCCATTCTACAATATTGCTAAGATTCCTCTAACAGCTCTTATTAAAACTATTAGTGAGCAATTAGATGTAACAGGAATGGATGAGAAACTCAAAATAGTACCTGTTAAGAGTTGCAAATAGAAAAATGTAAATTACCCACTAAAATTAGCTTCAAAAACTCACCTCAAATACATCTACTATGTTTCAACTAATGAGAAATAATAGTTTAATTTTACAGAAAATTGCTCTAAATAAAATTCACTTTCTTCTTTGAGAAGAATGAAACATGTAATTCAGTTGACAGAGAATACAGTACAGTGGTTATGACATTGACAAAAAATACAATAGATTCTTCAAGCAATGTGATCTACTGAAGTAGTAGAAACTTCCTTTTATGGAAATTAAGATAGTCCATACTTGTGGAAGAAAAGCTAGGAGGGAGTCAAGGTTTTTGAAATCATGGTTATTTTAAGTATTTTTGGTAACTCAAATATGTGATATTCTGGGAATCATACTAAAATTTACTATGGTAAACAGAATCATTGCTACAACAACGTATTTATTCCTGATGCTGACAGCAAGGACCAACACAACCAAACACCCAACATATCCCCTATGTTCCTTAATGGTTAGACCTAAGGAATAAAGATATTTAAACGAAATTTAGTTGGGCTTAAAACAGATGAAATGGTCACAGTTTTAAGACAGAATTATTCCTAAGTATGCACAAATTGGACCATTTTGGTGGCATTTAAATGGATATACCACCTCACACTTAGTTAAAAGCTCAAAATTACACTTAGTTCTCCTATAAAACTTGTTTCTCTACACATTTTTTGCTAGAACACTTTTAGGAAAGTCTTTCAACAACACAAGCCTGTTTGAATTGTTGGAAGAAACTGCTATGTCCGTGTGTGTTGAGTCATATAACGGTGAGTACTACAATGCGAGTTCTCCTTAACACAGAACCACAATGCAACCTCCGTGATTGAGGGGAACTGGCAAAGATAGAGTATTTCCAACATTTTTCTAAATCCATCCTCCAAAACAAATTTATTTTTCTTCACTATTTGAGCAGTTCAACATTGCTTTTAGCAGACTTTCTTTCCAAACTACTTCTACAAGTGCAACACTCTAAAATATTTGTTAAGTGCTCAACCAAAAACAATGAAGGAATCATTTACATGTATTTGCAATGTCATGTTCCAAGATAAGTTGGTGGTTCTAAAGGGCAATCCAACTGGCTAGTTTCAAATCAAGGGTACCATTTCAAAAATCAGTGAGGTATGCCAATAGTGCTGTAAGATGAAACTTTCCCTTAATTTATCCCTATTGCTCTTTTACTACAGAGAGAGGGCAGGTTCCAACTTCTGTGTACTATAAAAGCGGCAAAATATAGCTTATAGGTCAGATGTGGCCCTCCAAGTGATTCACTGCAGGCCACATTGGATAGAACCACCAGGTTGTTTTGGCATGGATGTACTGAGAGGGTCCTGGGTTGGCTGCACAGAGTGTAAATCAGTGAACCGTCATCACGGATGGATGTGCAGTCCCATCCAACTCTTCCAATCTCCCTCCTGGAGGCCTTCTCGTTATAACAGCCAAGATAAAAACGGGAAACCAGGTTTGGGAAATTCTATCACTAGCCCACCCCGAGTACCTTACTCGATCAAACAATGGAATTCGAGTGTTTATTGTGTGCAGAGTTCTGTATTCATTCTTTCAATCGTATTTATTAAGCGCTTACTGGGTGCAACGCACTGTACTAAGTGCTTGGGAGAGTACAATATACAACAAACACATTCCTGCCCACAACGAGCTCACAATCTAGCACACTGTACTAAGAACTTGAGAGAGTACATAAGAGAGTTGGCAGATATGTTCCCTGACCACGTGTAGCTTACAGTCCAGGAGTACATGGCTTGTATTGAGGGCAATGACCGAAAACTCAGTGTCTTCAATGAATTTGAATTTTTTCAAGTAATCTTGAATACATTTTAGGGACTTTTGGGTTCCCCGTCCACTACTGGTAATACAGTTGTAATTTGCTTTTGACAATACAATGGATCCTGTAGATCTAGCAATAATTTGCCCTAAGTAAAACTGATTCATTCAATCATATTTACTGAGCGCTTACTGTGCAGAGCACTGTACTAAGCACTTGGGAAATACAAATCAGCAACATATAGAGATGGTCCCTACCCAACAATGGGCTCACAGTTGTGCTGGGTTAGTTGCTGATCTAAGTGTTACTTCATCACATTAAACAGACAACCTTGTAACCTTGAAATATGATGTATCTCATTAAGTACAAGAGCAAAGCAACTAGGTTTCTTTTTAATATTAATCATGTTTTCTAAAGTAAAATTTAGCCAGAAGAGATCTAAATAGACTAGGAAACAAACTGAAGTTTTTGGGAAGTCTAGAACTATCTAGTACTTTTGATAACAAGGCTTAGTGGAAAGAGCATGGACCTGGGTTCTAATCCTGCTGGGTGATCCTGGGCTAGTCACTTAATTTCTCTGTGCCTAAATTACCTCATCTGTAAAATGGGGATTAAGACTGAACCTTATGTGGGACAGGGACTGTGTCCAACTCAATTATCTTGTATCTACCCCAGTGTTTAGTACAGTGCCGGGCACATACTAAGTGTTCAATAGATACTATTAAAAAAAAAGGCATCAACATTGTTAAATCAGCCCAGTGAAGGTACTATTTTTGGAGTTGATACACTCTGCCAATAACGTGTTTCCACAATGTGTTTTAGCTAGAGAACTCTTAAGGAATTAATAAGTTGTCTTCCAACAATACAAGTTAGGCCCTGTATAACAAGATTGAAGAAACAGATGTGGTCAGCATTGGCGAGTACAGTATGGGCTTTTCTTTATGTGGAGCTTTATAACAATGCTTCCACCACCCTGGGTTAGGAGAACTGGTTGTAGTTTTGAAAAAGTACCCTCAAAATTGTTTTTAAACAAAACCACTGAACAGGTAATTCGCTGATAGCTCAGTATCAGTTAGACAAAAAGGCCACATTTAGGCTGCTATTCCTAAAGTGTACTTGGGAGTACCTGCAGGAATTACACACTTATCAAAGAGGACGGCCAAAATAAAGATTTTGTTCTCAATTCCTCCAGGAGAAAAGCCAGCCCTCATCCCTCCCACCCCAACCAACCATTATTCACAACCTAATTTGGTCACGTCTGTATTCATGCATCCCTTAATCTTCAACAAGTTTCCTCAACAAATTGTAGCACACATTAAAAATCTCTCAAATTTAGAGAAGTTTTATTTGAGTTATTTCTAACAAAGTAATCTTTGAGATTCTAGTGGCTTGGATAAGAGCATATTTATTGGGAACTAATGCGTGGATAACCAAAAAATACACTCTTAATACATTTACTCTCTTCAGAGCAATTACATGTTCTCCCACTTACACTCTTGTGGCATAAGATCCAAGAATATTGGATCTTTTGGATCAGTTATAACAAAGCTGAAATGTAATTAATTCCAGCATCAATAAGGTTCCAAATCCCCAAAACAAGTTATTTTCAATGAAGAGAACAATTTTGGTTGTCTTGCATTAAATATACCTTTCATTTTTAAAAGGTCAGCCGCAGAGCTAATTCGATGGGGAATGTAATTAATCACTTTTCCCCTCTTTCATTTGAAAGACTGCAACTGTAAGTATATCAGAACATTGACCTAAAACCTTGGACAGCTTATATAAAAACTGCATTAATTGGTTGAGAGCCTGAAGAAACCCTCAAGAAAAGATGTCAGCAGACCGTTCCATTCAAATGGAACCGAAATCTGAAGTCCTTAATGCAACTGAAACTGTGAAAATATGGCTGAAATATCCACTAGTAGGGGAAGACTATTTTGAGGCTGCAAAGGCCTTTTCTGTAGGTTACTGTATGTCAATGCTACTAAGATCCACCCAGAGCCTTAAATTGACTGAATGGAGTTCCCTATGCATCTGACCCATCCTCCTACTCCCAGGTATTTAGAAGAGAGTCATATGGCTAACTAAAGGTCAATCAATAGTATTTAAGTGCTTCACTTTGTGAAGAGCACTGTATTAATCACTTGGGAGAGTACACTATAACAGAGTTGGCAGACATGTTTCCAGCACTCAAGGAGTCAATAGGCATGTCTGATCTACTCCGTCAGGGCACAGAATCCTGAAAAAATGGCTGGCATATACTGGCCTGTTTTAGAAGTGTAATACTCCTTTTTTTTCTTTTAAGTCTGAGCTGTCTGGTCACAGTAATACTTCATTTAATGTAAAATGAACTGCTGCTCAGTTCTTGGGATAATGTTTCCTGGGCAAAAATGGAAGTGTTTATTTTCTGACTCGTAACTACTAAGATATGAACAACTTCCATGCTATAACACCTAACTGGGGCCAAGTAAAAAAAAGTCTGAAAAAGTTCAGATTTACCCAAAATTACTTAATATTTAGAGTTCATCCCAAAGTGAGGTCTAGAAAAACTGGAACTGTAATGAGTTTTACTTCCAGGATGTACAAGACACTGATCCTTTAATAAATTCTGCAATACTGTCTCTGAATAACAAGAAAACCTGCAAAATGATTTTCCATAGATTGCCAAAATGTCTTAGGAGACTAAATGGGGCGACTTTTTTGTAATAGAACTCCAAAACTCTTGTTTTGATTGTTCAGCATTCAATTTTTTTTAAAAACAAACTTCTAGTTTGAGACTATCATAGATATTATGGACACTACCAACACTACAAACTCTTGAGGCATTATCAGTTCTGAGAGTTAACTGAATATAACCAATTAGGAAACTAAATGGCCAAATTGTAAATATCTTGAAACAGATTCAGTGAAATGCTTTAATTCAGTTCTGACCCAAAGGGTATTTCAAAGCAGTTCCTAGTACCAATTTGATGAAAGCAAAATTACAGTGCTCTGCAACTGCTGAGCAGTTTCCTAGAGACAATTTAATACAGATGTTAAGCTATTTTAGTTCAATTATAGAACTCGAGGAACAAAAGATTATTTTTATTGGGTGAGGAACCCAGGAACCTACCGCTTGGGATATATTAGAAAGGCTATAACACATAACATTACACACCAAGTGAAATATTCTACACTAGATTTTCTCAGAATGGCACTTCAGTTGTTCTGATGCTATTCCAATGCAAGGTATGAGTGTTTTGATGCAAATAAGATGTAACTGAAAGGCATTAAAATAAAGACATATCAAAACCCTCAGAACAAATGACTTTCATGGGTCTGTTAAACTTCAGAACATTTAAGGTTGGAGCATTCAGTACTTTACTGTTGAATATTTGAAAAAAAGTGAAATTCTTTTTAAGATGTTGAATATTCAGAGATTGTACTGCATTGTAAGGATTAAATACTGGCGTCATGTATATGGCAATGTAAGATCAAAACCCTTAAAGCATTTTGATCAGAAATGCTTTTACACATTACCAATATCTCACTTTAATATGGCAATTTACAGCAACTTAACATTTTAAGACACATATGCACACCAAGAAAAAAAAAGCAGCACTGCTGGGTTTTTTTTTTTCTTTTCTTCCTTTGGTTCCCATCACCTTAAAGAATGTGTTTTTTGTTCTACCTGGATGGCCTTGATGAGATAGTGACTTCTGATGTTTTAGCTGAAATTTGGCATCCCAAGGAGAGCCCCAACTGCTCCAAAGTAGCCCTAAAATTATATAGAGAAATTTCAGAATAATATTTATCCAAAACACAAGCACATTAACATATTAATTAATCAGTAATTTATTAATCCAGCAAGTTATTTCTTCTTTCTACAAAAACTTTCTGCCTTTTCCTTAATCATTTTCTTTATATACACTTTTACTAGTGTTCCCCGAAGGAGGGTTGCAAAGAGTTTAAGGTCAATCTTCATATTTCAGTCTACTGCAAACACATTCAATGCTGGTCTGTTCTTGTGCAGGTGACTCTGTCCCACAATGATTGGATGGATGATTCAAGGAATGGGGAAGTAGGAGTAAGAGTAGGGGAAAGGGCACTAGATAAAACATTTAAATTTTAATGTAAGGAAGCAAATTACAAAGAGGTCTAACCCTACAGGATATCTATCAGTCTGATTTTTTATAAAGTTTAAGACTTATGCCACTTGTTAAGAAGAAGAATTGAGAAACACTAGTGAATGCCCAGACAGAAATTCAGGAGGCTAAATATGGGATCAAAGAACCCCTAAATCGCTGCTACAGTACAAACTATTATTTGTATTCACATTAGACAAATCTGGTTCAACAAATCAATGGTATCTATTGAATGCTTCCCCTGTGGAGAACCCTGTACCAAGAGCTTGAGAGAGGACAACAGAAAAGGCACAGGAGTGCCAGCTGCCATGGATCCCATTTGACGAATTCAAACGAGCTAGTACTCTATTCCTAGAAGTATTCCAGAGTGCACTGAAATCTGCTTGGACAGAGCAGTGGGAAGGGCAGGTGGAAGGTTCTGCATTAAGCCCCTTTTCTCTAGCAGTAAGCTGCTGACTGGAATTTTCTCAAGGTTGCCCTTGAATTACACACTTCATTTTTTCTTTTATAAAAAGAAAAGCAAGTTCACTAACTGTACTATATTAGCACAGTAAAGCTGTTGGTTGTATACTCAGTCCTCTAGACTGTGTAAGCTTGTTTGTGGGCAGAGAATGTGTCTATTATATTATGCTCTCCCAAGCGCTTAGTACAGTGTCCCTCACACAATAAGCTCTCAATAAATATGACTGACTGAACTGACTCAAAAATCCCACGTTCCTGCCAAGATTTTTTGATTAAGTCCAACACAGAGTCTATCGTTTTCCCCTAGGGAGAAACATAGCTTTGGGAAGCTTGAGGCACCAGCAACTTGGAGCTAGGAGCCGTGGCTGTGGAATGTCAGACAGAGGTCAGAAGTGCTAGAGCCTCCCACAGATGATCTCTCATCCCCCATCCTGCCTCCTCTCCCACCACAGCCACCAACAAACAGCTTATTCACAATTACCTTTACTACTTACCCCGCCTCTGACAATGTCCTTAGAAAGTTAAGGTTATGATTGAAAATACTATTTTTATACTATACCTCATGTTCTAGAAACAATGCTTTCAGCTGGCCTTTTGACCAGTAATCCAGTGCATAGGCCAGAAGTTTCATCGACAGAGTATTGACTCGTAAAAAGTTTCCAACAAAGACAACTCTGTTAATTTTCTGGAAAGATAAGAACAAATGAGAGGACTTCTATTCCAACCCTATAAAAAAAAAGCTATAGGCAAAATTATTTCTGGAAAACCATCAGGGATAATTTTAGATTTTAATTCAAAACACTTGTAGTTCATATCTAACTTAAAAATACTAATAATTTGCATTAAAAGTACTAATTAACACTGAAAGAACAGTGCAACAAATTATTCAATGTAATCTGAAATAACCAAGCTAACACTTCAAATCAACATTTTTTCTTTGAAGAGAAAGTTTCAATGCCCTCATAGCCCTGTACAATGCTGCTTGATCCATATGCAACAAGGCAGCACTGTAAAGAAGCCGAGGGCAAGGAGCAATCTTCCAGATGTTTACAGTTCAAGGTTTCATTCTAATAGTTTAAGACACAAATAATCTGAATCAGCAGTTGGCTAAAACAGCTTCACATTCATTTTTTTTAAAAAACTACCACTTGGTTATGCATTCACATGGTTTGAATTTTCTGCTTCCTAATACAGCTCTCAAACTAACTTTCTTGTTATGTGAATGTCTGGCTGGCAAACGTGGTTTAGACTAAATTCAGACATTCCAAATGATCTCCTTAGGGGATTCAATGTCACCCCACTAGGTTCAGGCAGATTTATGTTGATTTTGTAAAAATCTATAGCTCGAAGCTTACCTCATTAACAGCACACATCCGTGCTATGGAGCCAATGTTATTAGTGATAGTAACTAAAGTGGCTCTCGCCAGATCTTCTTTACTAACAGATTCTTGTTTCTCCTTGTAAATCATATTTCCAAAACTAGAATGAGAGAGAAAAGAAGTTGGGGTTTGTGGGGAGGAAGGAAAAAAAAATCAGACGTAGTACTAGAAATACTATGATCTGATGCCTCAAAACCTAGCAGAGGAATCAGCCACAAATTTGCAAATACTACCTTAATTCATGAATCCGTTAATTCTCAGTTTCTTTTGCAGGCTCCTCCTACTCCTCACACCCCCTTATTGTAGGGGTTCCTCAAGGGTCAGTTCTTGGTCTCCTTCTGTTCTCTATCTCACTCACTCCCTTGGTGAACTCATTCGCTCCCACGGCTTCAACTATCATCTCTACGCTGATGACACCCAAATCTACATCTCTGCCCCTGCTCTCGCTCTCCCTCCCTTCAGGCAAGTGTCTCCTCCTGCCTTCATGACATCTCCTTCTGGATGTCTGCCCACCATCTAAAACTCAATATGTCCAAGACTGAACTCCTTATCTTCCCTCCCAAACCCTGCCCTCTCCCTGACTTTCCCATCACTGTTGGCGGCACTACCATCCTTCCCGTCTCACAAGCCCACAACCTTGGTGTCATCCTCAACTCTGCTCTCTCGTTCACTCCTCACATCCAATCCGTCACCAAAAACTGCTGCTCTCACCTCCGCAATATTGCCAAGATCCGCCCTTTCCTCTCCAGCTACCCTACTGGTTCAATCTCTCATCTTATCCCAACTGGATTACCGCATCAGCCTCCTCTCTGATCTCCCATCCTCCTGTCTCTCCCCACTTCAATCTACACTTCACACTACTGCCCGGATCATCTCTGGGCAGAAACGTTCTGGGCCTCTTACTCCCCTCCTCAAAAATCTCCAGTGGCTACCAATCAACCCACACATTGGGTAAAAACTCCTCACCCTCAGCTTCAAGGCTCTCCATCACCTTGCCCCTTCCTACCTCACCTGCCTTCCGTCCTTCTACAGCCCAGCCCACACCCTCCGCTCCTTTGCCATCACTAACCTCCTCACTGTGCCTCGTTCTCGCCTGTCCCGCCGTCGACCCCCGGCCCACGTCCTCCCCCGGCCTGGAATGCCCCCCCCTCCGCACATCCGCCAAGCTAGCTCTCTTCCTCCCTTCAAAGCCCTACTGAGAGCTCACCTCCTCCAGGAGGCCTTCCCAGACTGAGCCCCCCCATTCCTCTCCTCCCCCCATCCCCCCGCCCTACCGGCTTCTCCTCCCCACAGCACCTGTATATATGTTTGTACATATTACTCTATTTTACTTGTACATATTTACTATTCTATTTTGTTAATGTTTTGTTTTGTTGTCTGTCTCCCCCTTCTAGACTGTGAGCCCACTGTCGGGTAGGGACCGTCTCTATATGTTGCCAACTTGTACTTCCCAAGCGCTTAGTACAGTGCTCTGCACACAGTAAGCACTCAATAAATACGATTGAATGAAAGAAGATTAAGGACACTTTTAAAAGTTTCATGAACATGCTGTATCCACAAACAATATTTTGTCATCTGCCTATTTTAAAAAAGTGCTGTTCTCCAACTTCTTTCGCTCTTTGCTCCTCCTATGCCTCCTATTTAACAGGACCCTGCCCTCCAATCTCCTCCCTCCAACTCTGCCATCTCTTAAATCTACCATACCACAAGCCTAGAGTCCCACCTCTTTCAGGAAGCTGTCTCCAAGCCCCAGCACAAGTCATATCCATCTTCAGCACCTAACCTTTTCTATCCATCCTCAGCACTTATACAGCTACATAATAGAATGAAGCAGGTGGCTTAGTGGCTAGAGCACGGGCTTGGGAGTCAGAGGATGTGAGTTCTAATCCCTGCTCCACAACTTGTCTGCTGTGTGATCTTGGGTAAGCCACTTAACTTCTCTGTGCCTCGCTTACCTCATCTGTAAAATGTGAATTAAGACTGTGAGCCCCATGTGGGACAACCTCATTACTTTGTATTTACCCCAGTGCATAGAACAGTGCTTGGCACATAGTAAGTGCTTAACAAATATCATTATTAACAGTAGCAATAATAATGCTTTTTATGGAATTTATTAAGCACTTACTATGAGCCAGGCACTGTACTAGGTGCTGGGTAGATACAAATTAATCATGTTGGACACAGTCCCTGAACCACATAGGGCTCATGGTCTTAATCCCCATTTAACAGATGAGGTAAAAATGAGGCACAGAGAAGTCAAGTGGTTTGCACAAAGCCACACAGGAGACAAGTGGTTTGCACAAAGCCACACAGGAGACAAGTGGCAGAGCCAGAATTAGAACCCAGGTCTTTCTGACACCCAGGCACCTGCTCTATCCACTTGGCCACACTGCTTATTAAGTGCTTCCTAAATATTCACTTGCACACTTAATTTACTCTTTTTTTCCTGATATTTCATCCTGGCATATTCACTTTACTCCTTATTCTAGCCTTGCTTTTCCTCTGTTTTGTATGACTGCTTCCTTCACTACATTGTAAGCTACTGATTGACAGGAAGCCTATCAAAATCTCTGGGAATTACTTCTATTCCTTGAAAAATTCAGAACCCTTGTCCCAAATATATCTTTCTTTTATTTTAATATACCAACCTCATTACACATTAGTCTTCAATGCATGTGGTTCCGCAAACACTTAATCTGTGCTCAAAACTAAACAAGCTCAGTGAGGGAAGCAAAAGGAGATGCTTACCTAGATGCTACAGCCCATCCTGGCAAGCCAAATCTTTCATAGTCTCCTCCATAAATATCCCGGACCAATTTGTCTGCTTGTGTGCTGTCGCCTTTGGATGCCATTTCAAGAGCTTCTTCAAAACTTCCACAGCCAGTCAACAAACTGCATAAACCTAAGAAAGTACCTCCTCCAAGGCTAAAATAAAAGAAAACTTGGGGTTACTAGTTTGATTAAGACTCTCCCCAATGTTACTGTGATAACATGTACTCCCCAATATGGAGCTAAGGAAGAATCCTGGACAAGATACATTAAATACTTAAAAAGTAGGTAAAAGGGGACAATCATCAAAACTTGACCTTTAATTCCATCACTTAGACAAGTTCAAAAAAAAAAAGTTCAGGTTTTGTGACTGATTGGGTGAGTTGGGTCAAGTCAACCTTCTTGTCTCAATTCTCCCATTTCTAAAAATGAGATCTGTTTTCCTTTCCAATAAGAATACTGTGAAAAGACACGGGTAGAGCTATGAGATCTTTAAAAGAAAGCCAGTAAATTTGACGTGGTATTGCTAATGAACTTATCTGGTTTTGAAGCAATACTTGTCAAGTCAAAATCAACTGTTCCAAGAAGTTCAGCAGAGCAGCTATAACAACCTGTAGAGCTGATTCAAATAACCTGTTTGTTCCATTTTCCAAAAACATATTTCAAGTACCAGAACAAAAATCAATTAGTGCCAAAAACACAGATCACATTTAATACTAAATTACAATAGAACTATTTTAATTTTAACTTTTATTTTACTTAGCAAGACTCATGGAATCTGCAGGTTTCCCATAACCAAACACACTCAATATTTCTTAACAGCCCCTAGTCTTTATTCAATGAACAAGACAGACTACTGTTTATTTTTATTGCCTCTTTAAAATATCTCTTCAAATCTATGGTTGCCAATTAAGTGATTCTTGAAAATAGTGAAATCTGAATAAAAATCTTTCATTTATGTGCTAAATGAAATTAGCCCAGGAGATATGGCAGGTTCTAATGAAACCTAATTAAACCATTTTGCAAAGAAGCTTCTAATCTATTTCAATTGTACTTAACCGCTTATTTATTCATTCATATTTACTGAGTGCTTACTGTGTGCAGAGCACTGGACTAAGTGCTTGGAAAGTACAATTCGGAAACAAATAGAGATAATCCTTGCCCAACAGGCTCACAGTCTAGAAGATCTGTTTCCATTTTATTTGTGATTTTTAGGGAGTACTAAGGATTACTGGTTAGCGACTAAGATTCCCTTAGATTCCAAAGAAGCAGTGGAAAGAGCCTGGGCTTTGGAGTCAGAGGTCATGGGTTCAAATCCCTGCTCTTCCAACTGTCAGCAGTGTGACTTTGGGCAAGTCACTTAACTTCTCTGTGCCTCAGCTACCTCATCTGTAAAATGGAGATTAAGACTGTGAGCCCCCTGTGGGACGACCTGATCACCTTGTAACCTCCCCAGTGCTTACAACAGTGCTTTGCACATAGTAACAGCTTAATAAATGCCATCATTATTAGTCCCTAATAAACACCTTATTCTGGGAATTAACAATTTAATCCTCTCCTTGAAAGAGACTGAGCATCACATGGGATAAAACCTTAAAAATAGATATCAGCATACTTGAAACAAATAAAATATCTAAGTATGACTGAGACCACTTGTCATATTTATGACACGGACCAAGCATCACCTGCCAAAATCTGTGGGACGCAAAGGACATGCTCTAGATTTATCCAGTGAAGCACCAGTAACCCTGAAATTATGTTTAGTTCAATCATTCAGCCCCTATATAATAATAATAATAAAAATAATAATTATGGCATTTATTAAGTGCTTACGACGTGCAAAGCACTGTTCTAAGTGCTGGGGAGGTTACAAGGTGATCAGGTTGTCCCATGGTGGGGTTCAGTCTTAATCCCCATTTTACAGATGAGGTAACAGGCACAGAGAAGTTAAGTGACTTGCCCAAAGTCACAGAGCTGACAATTGGCAGAGCTGGGATTTGAACCCATGACCTCTGACTCCAAAGCCCGGGCTCTTTCTACTGAGCCACGCTGCTTCTCTATATGAATACCAGACTATAAGATCAACAAATTGACAACAGAAAGATTCATCTAGGGAAGTAAACTATGGTTAAGGAAAGCCCAATAATACAAAGGAAAATATTTTAGAAGTAAATTTTATATTTAAATGTAATTAGTCTTAGTTAACAAATGGCCATAGCAATACATGAAGCAGCTAGGCCTAGCTGACAGAACATGAGCCTGGGAGTTGGAAGGCCCTGGGTCCTAATCTCGGCTGTGCCGCTTGTCTGCTGCGTGATGTTGGGCAAGTTACTTAACTTCTCTGTGCCTCAGTTATCTCATCTATAAAATGGGGATTAAGACTGTGAGCCCATGTGGGGCATGGAGAGTGTCCAATTTGACTGGCTTGTCAAATCCCAGTACATCCCAGTACTTGGTACAATTCATTCATTCAATTATCCTTATTGAACACTTACTGTGAGCAGAGCACTGTACTAAGCACTTGAAACAGTATAATGCAACAATAAACATGCACACTCACTGCCCAAAACTGAGCTTACAGTCTGGAGGGACAATTTTAGCTGCAGAAGGGTCCACTGTTCACACTGCTTCATTAATTCACTCAATCATATTTACTGAGCACTTACTGTGTGCAAAGCACTGTACTAAGTGCGAGAAAAGTACAATTCAGCAACAGATAGAGTGACAGTCCCTACCCAACAATGGGCTCACAGTCTAGAAGGGGTAGAGAGACAACAAAACAAGTGTTTGTTCATTCAATCATATTTATTGAGAGCTTACTGTGTGCAGAGCACTGCACTAAGCACTTGGAAAGTACAATTCGGCAACAGATAGAGACAGTCCCTACCCAATAACGAGCTCACAGTCTAGAAGGGGGAGACAGACAACAAAAGAAGTAGACAGGTGTCAGTACCATCAGAATAAATAGAATTATAGCTATATACACATCATTAATAAAATAGAGAAATAAATATGTACAAATATATACAAGTGCTGTGCGGAGGGGAAGGGGGTAGGGCAAAGGGGGGGGTGATGAGGAAGAGCAGAGGGAAAGGGGGGGCTCAGTCTGGGAAGACCTTCTGGAGGAGGTGAGCTCTCAGTAGGGCTTTGAAGGGAGGAAGAGAGCTAGTTTGTTAGATGTGAGGAGGGAGGGCATTCCAGGCCAGAGGGAGGAAATGGGCCAGGGGTCACCCGCGGGACAGGCGAGAACAAGGCACAGTGAGGAGGTTAGCAGCGGCAGAGGAGCAGAGTGTGTGAGCTGGGCTGGAGAAGGAGAGAAGGGTGGTGAGGTGGGGGGGGGGGGGGGGCGAGGTGATAGAGAACTTTGAAGCCAAGACTGAGGAGTTTTTGCCTGGTACGAAGGTTGATAGACAACCACTGGAGATTTTTGAGGAGGGGGGTGACATGCCCAGAGCGTTTATGTCCAAAGATAATCTGGCAGCAGAGTGAAGTACAGACTGAAGCACCAAGAGACCTGCCTGCCTCCTCCCTGGGGCAACTATCTTTTAACCCGTCCCTGCACCTGCTCCCCTCAGTTTTCTTTTCCTTTATTCTTTATTTTCTTTTCGAATTAGTCTAGACACAGCCACCAACCTCGACCTCCCCTCATCCATCAATTGTATTTATGGGGCGCTTACTGTGTGCAGAGCTCTGTACTAAGCTGTACTACTCATCCACCCCCGGGCCAACTAGTCCAGTCTCCATAACTGGCTGACTTTTTCTTTACTTTTATTTGGGAGCACCAATACAGCTGACACCCTTCTGAAGCTGGCAGCTGCCCTAGTCATAGCCAGGGGCTGGGGGGGTGGCAGGCATAAGGCCTGGGTTAGGCAGGTGGTAGACTTCTCCCAGCCCACCTCCACCTGTGTCCCCTTCCCCAACTGACCCCTCATAACACACCCAAACAAGCAGCCCCTGCACCCGCCCCCTCAACACCCCGCCAACCAACTTCACTAGAACTCACTAAGAAAAAAGCTTAAAAAAACAAAGCCACAGGGAAAGGAGAAGCCCACTTACTTACCTGTCCAATCCTCAAATGCAGAAAGTCAAGTGGAAATCATTTCAAAAGGAAGTAATTCCAGCCAAGTCTGGAACCTCAGGAGGAGGAAAGAACCTCCTGGCCACCTAAGCCACTGCTGCGGGCTTACAGCTTGTACACTAAGTAGTCTGAAGATGTAAATTATATTAAAAATAAAAAGGTAACTACCTTGTTCCTGTCACCCTTTTATAGTTGTCCTTGGAGTGGACCGCTAAAATGCTGACTCCAGAACCAATGTTTACAACCAACAGCGGGTAAGGGTCATCTAGGTTAAAAGGCATCTTTTGGCATCTTTCGGGTTCTGAGGCATTGCCAAAATAATAGCACTCCGCCTGTCCATTAAAACTGACGGAATCTATATACATTAAGCCCTTTACAAGGCAATCAATTTCATCCAGTTTGTGCAGCTGGAGATTTCCAATCTGAAAAAAAATGACAGAATTAACAATAATTCAGGAAACAAAAGCATGTCAGACGTTATTTTAAAAGCTGAACATCACCATGTGAATTGGGGTGTGTCTTTTCTATTTAGGAAAATAGAAAAGGGCTCAAAATTTGTAAAAACAAAACTAACATCTACATTCACTTTCCATATCATTCAAAATTTCACTTCTCCTTTCCTATGTAGATAAAAGAATGTTACTATCTTCAAAATATTTTATAGGACACGTCCTCATTTCCCAAAGCTTTCTGTTGTAGTAAACTGGGGTGTTTGGCTCCTACCTATATGTACTGAGAATGTTCATGAGGGCTTGGCTCTTCTGCAGAAGCAATTAAAAGAGACCATCTGAGTGGCTTCCCACCTTCATTATTTTATTGGTTTTGTTACTGTGTCTTAAGGGTTTTCCTTGTGAACTGCTGTGGTTAGAGTTTTGAAAGTATCCTTGGCTGGCAAAATACTAAAGATTTATGGGAAGGCTGGCATTAGAGATTCCATGACTTGGGTCATACTGGGTAAAGTGTGAAAGGATTTATGACAGTCAAAAATAAGCATTCTAAATCTGCAAGGAAGAGAAACAGATGAGGGAAGGAGGAGAACATGGAAACCACAATTATTCCTGGGCTTCATTAGTTATTCTTCAGACCTGTGGCCAAGAAGACAAATGAGTCAACCTTCTAAAGTGCTTAGTACAGTGCTTTGCACACAGTAAGTATGCAAAAAACCCCAGTGAATGGAGTGCATGTCACTTAGTAGAGAAGTTGGTGGGGGGGAGCAAGGGCTGCTGTAATCATGCTGATTTACTGTAACCTAATGAGGATGATCCTGAGCACAGATTAGAATCTCCAAATGCATTTCAGAGAGATAAACTGAATGTTATTTACATAGATTATATCTAGAAAAAAGGAAATGAAGGAGCAAAAGGCAAATAGGAGCACTTTAATCTATTATAAAATCCCCCCCCTTCCCACCAAACACATTTCTCCAGATATGGAGACAAGAGTGTTGCTTTGGCCAAGAGAAGTCAGTAGTGGTAAATTACAACCTCAGGCTCATTAACTGAGCTATATCTTAACCTGTACCTTGTCTGAAAGGAACTAATCACATCTGAAACTCATGCTCAAGGAGATGCAAATCCTAAACAGGAACGTGCATAATAAGAGATCATTAGCACACTATGTTATATTATATTTAGGTTTTTAAACTCTCCAACTAGCCCAATTGGTCAGGTGAACATCCATTTGACTCATTTTTTTCATGTGAACATCAGTTAAAGAACAGTCGATAAAGGGCATTTTTGGATGATTAATGTGACATCACATGAATTTCAAGTACTGCTAGAACTCTTTAAAAGTGAATTTTGAACACGTCAGGTTTCATCAACTTCAGCCTGGGCTCTCTAACCAGCTGTGATACCTACTGTACGGAATTCTTTTTCAAACTTGTAAGCACCACCTCCAGTGGCGCACAGCACTGTGTGTAGTGTTGAGAAGTTTTTATCTCTTCCCATTTGGATAAAAGTAGGCAGGTCATGGGTTGGGAATCTGATAAAGTGCAAGTTCCCTCTTCGGCCAAAGAGCGTCAAGTCCTTCAACTCCAGATGGACGTCCCGAATGCCAGTGGATCCATAGGCAACGTTGGAAGTCAGATATTTCCGGATACTTTTTAAACTTTCAACTTCTTCCTGCTCCTCCTCTGCTGTGATATCAATAGGCTCAAAATACGCGAGCTTCACGAGGGTTCCCCCAATGTCCATGCCAAACCATGGGAAAGCTGTGAATATGAGAAATGAGGGGAATCAATGCTTTGGTCCCCATTCTCCAAAACAAAACGAACACCCACCGACATCCACAAATGCAGTACAAGTTTGAAAACCTGTTATCTGAAATTTCTTTTCTTCAAAAGCCAGTTTCAGCAACACCATCTGAATTAATCATACAGTAACTAAAGGAAAAATAACGATGAGGATGTTTTATGGCCATCTGTTACACTCTTACTGTAAGGCAGGCACTGTACTAAGCACTGGGGTAGATACAAGTTAATCAGATCGGACACAGTCCTTGTGTCACATGGGACTCAGTCTTAATCCCCATTTTACAGATGAGGGACAGGCACAGAGAATTTAAGTGACCTGCCCAAGGTCACACAGCAGACAAGTGGCAGAGCCGGATTAGAACCCAGGTCCTCTCACAATTTCTCTTGTGTCCTACTGCGGTAAATTAGGTCAGAGCACATCAAGTTCTTTATTGTTATCAGTGACATATTTTATATATAAATTAAGATAATCCTTTATCCTTGCTCCCAAGGCTGAACTGTTACAAACATAAAAATACTAGTTCTTAAATTAGCTTCATAAAATAGAAACACAGCTTTCAACACAAAATCCAAAAGCCTATTAACTTTTTAAATGCATTTTTTCTTAACATTTAGCATATCAGCTACTGAGTACAATGCAGAATGGGGTAACAATTTACATGTAAGGCTTGTCAGGAAAATAGTAGTTATCTAAAATGCCACTTCCTTTTTAATCTCTTCCTTAAAAATGTTTTCACATTCACCTCACATGACATCTCTGCACTTCAGATGAGTTAGAAATAACAGAACTCAGTGCGAAGGGAGTTTTTCAACCCCACCCACCCCCCCCGCCACATCTTAATTAAAATTGCTGCAAAGTAGTTTCTAGAACGTTCCTGTTTAGGACATCGACTTGGCTACACCATCACAGCTTGGTCCCAATGGATTTCTCATATGTCACTTGCTATTTTTATCTTGATTACAGCATCCTCATTAGGGCAGCAACGTTATCTATCACAAATGAGCAATTTGCTGGGATCCAATCAATCAGTGATATTTTTTGAGGGTTTACTGTGTGCACAGCGCTATTCTAAACACTGGGGAGTTTACAAGGTGATCAGGTTGTCCCACGGCGGGCTCACAGTCTTAATCCCCATTTTACAGATGAGGGAACTGAGGCCCAGAGAAGTGAAGTGACTCGCCCAAAGTCACATAGCTGACAAGCGGCAGAGCCGGAATTTGAACCGATGACCTCTGACTCCAAAAGACTGGGCTTTTTCCACTGAGCCACGCTGCTTCCCCGCAACACAGTTGGTTGACTCGTTCCCTGCCTATAAGAAGCTCAGAGTCCAACTAAATGATGGGACAGGCAATGTACTTCTGCATCTCCTTTCTTTTTCCTTCTCCCCTCTGGCCCCCCACTATTTTCCCCCTCCTTTTCTTCTTTCCCACTTTCTCCTTAGATGCTACCACTACCAGCTATGTGTGTCAAATCCCCAAGAGCTGAATAATGGTACCTGAGTGGAACTTTATACAGGCACCTGGAGCAGTGGAGGAGGAAGGCAAAAATGGTCTGAAATATAGCACAACCTCAATCATCTGAATTACTTGGGACTGGGTACATTTTGGATAGCTGACAATCCGTATAACCCTGAGAACAATTGTAAATGGGTTCTAAAGTGAGTGAAAGGAGTCTTAAATTTGCATATTAGTGCAGCTCTTAGCCCAGTACTATCAGTCATGCAATAGGTAACATCGAACAATCGAGGGAACTCTAATTCCACAGACTCATAATTCAGTGATTTGGAGGGTGGTATTTTGGCATCTGCTGGGGTATTTGCACAAGGTCCTCTTAAGATAAATGATTTGGCACACTGCCACCTTTGTAGAGTTGGGAAATTGTCTCCTCCAGGTTCTGTGTTTCAATGCTTCCAATTAGTCAGGATTGTGTCTACTGTAATCTCCCAAGCGCTTAGAAGAGTGCTCTGCACACAGTAAGTACTCAAAAAATACCATTGACAGATTGATTGAATTAAATCTTACAGTTGGGAATCAATACATCACAGTAAGCGTTCAATAAATATGATTGAATGAATCCCCCCTTTACATCCTCCCTCTCCCCACAGCACCTGTATATATTTGTATGTATTTATTACTGCATTTATTTTTTGTGCACATTTATTCTATTTTGTTAATATGTTTTGTTTTGTTGTCTGTCTCCCCCTTCTAGACTGTGAACCCACTGTTGGGTAGGGACCGTCTCTATATGTTGCCAAGTTGGACTTCCCAAGCACTTAGTACAGTGCTCTGCTCACAGAAAGCGCTCAATAAATACGATTGAATGAATCCCCCCCTTACCTCCTTCCCCTCCCCACAGCACCTGTATATAGGTATATATGCTAATATGTTTGTACGTATTTATTACTCTATTTTATTTGTACATATTTATTCTATTTATTTTATTTTGTTAATATGTTTTGTTTTGTTCTCTGTCTCCCCCTTCTAGACTGTGAGCCCACTGTTGGGCAGGGACCGTCTCTATATGTTGCCAACTTGTACTTCCCAAGTGCTTAGTACAGTGTTCTGCACACAGTAAGTGCTCAATAAATACGATTGATTGATTGATCACAGGAATCACTGACAGGATTAGGGACTTGCAGTTGATGGAAGAGATTTACTCAACAAAAGCAGTGTGGCCTACTGGATAGCGCATGGGCCTGAAAGTCAGATGGACCTGTATTCTAAACCCGGCTCCACGATTTGTCTGCTGTGTGACCTTGGGCAAGTCACTTAACTTCTCTGTGCCTCAGTTACCTCATCTGTAAAATGGGGATTGAGACTATGAGCCCCATATGGCACAGGGAATGTGTCCAACCTTCTTACTTTGTATCTAGACCAGCGCTTAGTACAAGTGCCTGGCACACAGTAAGCACTTAACAAGTACCATTTAAAGAAAAAAAACTAAACTAGAGGGATGGAAAATCCATACTAATCCCATTATAGATTCTGAGCATACAGGGGATGGCTCAGCAAGGCCTAGTGTGGCATGTTTGGGTTGTCAGGGATAAAACTGGATCTCCAATTATTCAGAAATCCAGGTGATCTAGATTCCCCTAGATTGTAAACTCCTTATGGGCAGAGAACATGTCTACCAAATCGTTGTACTGTACCACTCCCAAGTGCTTAGTACAGTCCTCTACACAGAGTAAGCACTCAATATCACTGATTGATTCCACAAATGAAAATAGGAACTGCAGATCCCATCTTCCTTACTTACGGTGACAACACAGATAGCGTTTCTTTCTGAGTGCGGGGGGTGGAAAGGGAGTGGATCTTTTAAAGCAGAAAGTATTGGCTAAGAAGAACTGAAAAGTCAGGAAGACCTAATTTTCACCCTTCCTCAGGAACTCTGGCTTGGGCTGAATGAGGCTGGGAGTACAGCCCAAAAATCTGTGGGGGTGGAAAAAAAAAAAAGATGGTCTCAATTCCTCCGTCCCGCTCCCCCTTCAATCTAAAAACGATATAGAACATTTTTAAAAGCCTGGTGATTTAAAATATATTTATTTGAAGCTATGCAAGGTGTATGTCCTAAGGTGGCTCAGGAAAGTAACTACATGAGGATACAACTTCTAGTTTTTTAAATAACTAAGTTTTGGAGAATTTTAAAAAAACAAAACGAAACACCCTTAATTTATTGCTTTTAAAAAGTTAACATTTGGGGTTCCAGATCTTGTGACATTCTTCCTGACTCAACAAAACCTGGAGTACAACGGCAACAATGACACAAATCACTAGGAAAGTTAATATCAAATTAGAGTCCCTTTGGTAAGTATGCTTATAGGGCAGGAAGGGGAGGCTCTATTTATTCAACAGACCAGGAAGGCTTAAACTTTATTCTACACTGCTGAATAAATATTTAATTAGGGCAGTTTTCATAGTGTATTTTATAAAACAAAGGAGTCTTTCTGGTACAGGAATAATCAGGATATTTATTTTTCATTCATCTCTCGATTTCCAGGATATATGTGAGAAAAATTCACTATTTTTGCACAGTGTCTTTTTTTGGATTTGGTGCTAGCAGTTAAGACAAGTCTTTGTACAAAAAGACTTTTGACTTCGATAAATCTAATCTCTACCTAGCTAGAAGATTGGACATAAAACTTTCAAAGCCCTTTGCAGACTATCAAAATATATTTATAAAGCAAAACTGCAAATGCTTATAAGGAAAGCAAAGAGTTAACATGCTTCTGGTTTCAAACCTTTGTGCTATTTTTTTTCTAATCCTGGGCTCTTTATTTGGGACAAAGTCTATAAATACTGAAGGATCCCATTTCCAAATGAAAATCCCTAATTAGCACTATACAGCTGTTCTGCCTTCCAAGCTCTTCACAAGCATTAAGCAATCCACACCCGACAGTCTTAAAAAGGAAAAAATACAAAGGATAAGAAAATGAATATTGACTTTTCCAAATCCACATATGAAAACCAGGATTTAAAAAGTCATTTTATGATCCCTAGGATATAGTATCATCTAATGCACATACTGGTATTTCTGGCAGTGGAATGAACTGTACTGGAAAAATCAAATCTTGTTCATAATTAAGGATTTCCATGTAAATGATGATTCCCCATGAACTTTCTCTAAAAAAGGACCATCTTTGGGGATGAAAATATAGGACAAACCCAAATTATGAGGTTTCAAAATCTGGGCTGTTACAGTTTATTACAGTCTTTCACACCAATACACATGATTTTAAATGAAAAATAACCCGAAATTTCTTCTAAGCATGGGAATCATCCAGAACAAATTAGGGCTAAAATTATTTGATGAAACACAATCCTCACCTGCTACTTTCTCAACTGAACAAAATGGTTGTGTGAAATGGAAAGTCTAGCTTTATATTTACAATGAGCAAAATAGTTACTTACATTTCAAAACCTAAGTGCCTAAAACTAATTTTATGCCCAAGAATTTGGGAACATCGTCTCTCAGAAGCTGAAGATGTTGCTTGTGGAATAGAGTGTGAGGATCTTAGTTCATCCTAGCATGCAAGCTAGAATATAATGATGCACTAATAGAGGTAGTAAGTTTTAGGAAATATACACAAATTAAACTAGTGGGAGTTAAATGAGAACTATTACCCTTGCTAACCCTGTTGAGCAAAGGAAAAAAAGAATGTTGGTTCTACAAACAGTGTGCTGCACTGCATGTGATCAATCAATACTTTTGATTTATTGATCCACCTTTTGCAAAAAGGCCCTTAGTTTCAACACTATGGGCACTATTTGGGCTAAAACTCTTGAGGATTACTGCTTGGAATGGAGAAAAGTTCTAAGCTAAAGCAGGAGCAAGGACATATCAAGGATTCAGAAGGTAAGTGCTCAATTCTTGGCACATCAGTGAACCGCTGTCTGGTCCTGATTCAAGTACTGACCCTTTATTTCTCATCCATAAAATGGAAATTCAGTTGCATCCTGCTCCCCCAAAATGTGCAGGTTAATGGCAACTCCACCAAGTGCTCCAATTGAGGTGGGTAAAAAGGCATATTATAAAACTACTAAGAACCTATTTATTTAAATCTAGAAATCATGGAAAACTCCAGTTCCTTCAAACCCAGACTACAAAAACAAGTAACTAGCATTAAAAAAGCTATATTTAGCCATGCCATTCTAAGTAGGTTAAAAAAAGTTAATATACTGAATCCTCTAGACTCAAGACTACAGTAGACTAAGATCGTTGGTAGGAATGTATCTGTTATACTCTCCCAAGCACTTAGTAGATTGCTCTTCTGCACTCAGTAAGCACTTAGTAAATGACTGATTGACTGACCTTCACCAACACACCAGGACTATACTATGGGTTTAAGTTAGGAAATGTTTAAAAATAAAATAGTCTGCAACTTAGAATCAGATAAGGCATTTTTTCCATTAAATGAGGCATTATACAGACTGACTGTAAATACCATAACTATCTGCAGCTTTGAATTATTTGCTAATCTTTCCTGAAATTTTTCTGTTCTTATTTTGCTGCCCTCTGATCCTTACCTGAGGCTACGTGACTGCTATCAGTGACAAAACCCAAACCACACTCCCTACCATGTTCACAATAAAAGACAATTCACCTTCAGCAACTGATAACCGGTAAGTAAAAAAAGAAAAGGCTGGTGTATGCATGCTATAAGTGAGTTTTATCTGATATTAAGTAATAGAACAGCAGCATAGGCAAACTGTTTAGAAATTAGGGGCACCATTCAGGCATGAGCAATACCAATCCATCAGAATACTATCGCTATTTTTCACTTGAAAAAACAAACAGAAAATATTGGCAATTTTCAGATCATATATGGCATTGTTATATGCTCTCCCAAACACTTATTACAGTCCTCTACACATGGTAAGCACTCAAATACTTCTGATTGCTTTGATGTTTCAAAACAACGCCATATATAATATCTTGAAATTTATCAGCACTGTTTTTCTACTGAAAAATAACAATAATAATATTCTGATGGAATGGTATTCCTTAGGCCTGAATGGAGCCCATAACTTCTAAACGATTTGCAAATGTTGGTATTGTTATAATCATAATTATAAAAATAATATTTAAGCATTTGCTATGCACCATACAGTGGACACTGAGGTAGATATAAGATAATCAGGTTGGGTAGTCCCTGTCCCACATGGGGCTCACAGTCTCAGCAGGAGGTAGAATAGGTACTGAATGCCCACTTTACAGATGAGGAAACTGAGGCAGAGAAGTGATTTACCTAAGGTCACACAGCAGGCAAGTGGTGGAACCAGAATTAAAACCCGGGTCCCCTGACTTCCAGGCCCAAGCCATATCCACTAATTTTGTATGCTGAAATGCTTCAATAAAAGTAATTTCTGTATTACTTCTCAATGAGTAGAAACACCATCATTTGAAAATGGACTGAAGATAATACACCTCTCAAAAGTTTACATGACTTGCATGTGCTATTTTGTAATTTCTTAAATAAGAAGGTATAAAATAGGACTGTAAGTCACACCAAGCTTTTGAGAATCGGATCTATTTAGTTCCTTTGCCTCAGGAAATAAATAGCATAGCACCCCTAACAAAGAGGAACTAAATTAGAACATTAGTCCTCTTTGTGCATGTTAATGTCTCACCTGGAAGGAACCAAAAAAAAAAAAAACCCAGAGAAAACCCTATTTCAAAAGTTGTTCTCCAATTTACATTATTTTAATTGATTTCCTTCCCTACAACAGCACAGGACAATATATTCTACATATTCTCAATTGCCTTGGGCCCGGTAATTTTATACTGATTATATTAATTATTACTTGGATTGCCTGCAAAATCCCTAGTTCTAATTAGCTGGCTTAAAACACCCACAAATGATCATTTTCATTTTCCTCTGCTGGAGATGACAATATCATTTCATGAGTTTTAAATCAAGAAAGAAATCTTTCAAAAGATGTATTATAGGGAAAAGTCTTGTGTTTTTAATGCAATTCTGAACACAGACCTTTCTGTCGTAAGTTGACTTTTTAACAACTTGATTTGAATGGATGAAGAGAACATACTTAAAATAACGGGAATGACAAGGTTATAAGATGAGGTTCTACCAGAAATGTGGTAAAAGTTGAGGGGATCACATGTAACCCTGTAATCAGTCTATTAGCACTGTAAAGGAAACTAATTACAACCATTTAAATTCACTATTTATTAGAAACTAGGTTGTTACAAACTGGTTCCCCACAGTGCAATAGTTTGCTTCAAATCTGGAAACAACCTTTTTAAGACTTTTAGTTTTCTACAACTTTTTTGAATTTCACCTTGTGAGGCAGGTGAATATATGCCTTATTTATTTCTTATTCTTTTAAATTCTATTTCCCAACGAAACCATTATTGACCCAAAATGATTTTTTGGTCTTATGGGAATTTTTGGAATACAGTAGAGTTGTTCCTTTGTTTGAGGAATGATGCCGCTGTCAGATTTTATCCCTAGATGTGATGCCCCTGTCATTTGGGGTGGACACTGCTAAGGGACCAAGATTAAGAGAAGAAAGGTATGTCCTACTACCAGCAGGACAATTTCAAATGTTATTTTTTTTTGCACCGGCAGTGATACTCTGTATAAACTATCTACACTATCTCTGGTATCCCTACGCTCAGCAATGCCCACTGCAAATATTTGATAGAGGGTAGGGAAACCAGTCACAGAACAAACTATTTGAAATCTGAGCCTAAAAAGTCAATGTGCCTTCTGTATTTTCCAAGCCCCCTTTGAATGCTTAATAAAACTAGGGGAAAAGTGAAAAAGCAAAACAAAGCAACAATAACTAGATCATATAAAAGTTATTCTCAGTACAACTAATAATAACAATAATAATGTTGGTATTTGTTAAGCACTTACTATGTGCCAAGAACTGTTCTAAGCGCTGGGGTAGATACAAGGTAATCTGCGTGTCCCACATGGGGCTCACAGTCTTAATCCCCATTTTACAGATCAGGTAACGGAGGTACAGAGAAGTTAAGTGACTTGCCCAAAGTCACACAGCTGACGTGGTGGGGCCAGGATTAGAACTAGGTAGACCAGAAATGGAAAACGGCAGGGGCATCAGAGAAGAGCATGCGCACACACATACACAAACACAATTGTTTCACATGGTGTCTTATCCATCCAGTCTGGGACAGATTTGGAAACACCTGTGAAATCAACCCTCCCAACCACCACAATTCCCAGGAGGAACGATCTCTCCCAAAACAAAGATGCAGCCGGCCAGCACCCATCCTTTTTCTGATCGTATTTAAGTGCTGACTGTGTGCCAGGCACTGTACTAAGCGTGGCGATAGATATAAGCTAATCAGGTTGGACACAGTCCAAGTCCCATGTGGGGCTCACAGTCTTAACGCATATACAAGTGATGAGGTAACTGAGGTCCAGAGAACTGAAGTGACTTGTCCACAGTCACAAAGCAGACAAGTGGTGGAGCTGGGATCTCTGTGAGCCACCCTTTATCAGCCTGTCCTACAGCCCTGTTCTGTGACACTGACTCTACGTTTGGCCAGTCTGTGTGCTACGAATACCACTACCATTGCTGAATAGTAACTATTCTCACCATCACCCAGATGCTCAGCCAGAAAGGCAATACAACAGCCAAGAAGCTGTAATCAGAGAAATTACATTTCCCCAGAAGCACCCTTTACTTGGACAGGCCAAAGAAGACAAGAGAAATGGCTTTCCCTGCTTAGTGCCTTCCTTTGGCTCAGATCCAATTTGTAAAATTCCTATTAGATGAAATGTTCACTTCTGAAACTCCAACCACTGGAAATTAGAAGGGAGGGATTCAGTAAGAATGAATTAGAAAGAGCAAAAACCTGAGGCTAACATAATAATCCTCTAGACTCTAAGCTCCTTGTGGGCAGTAAACATAGCTACCAACTCTGCTATATTATAGTTTTCCAAGTGCTCTGCTCTCGCACCACTAACCCACAGCCTTGGATAACTGCCATTATCCGTCTCCTTTGCTCTTATAAGCTCGAGCAGCTGAACGCTGCTGGCGAAAGTCAGCCAAGTCAACCTTGTTCACTTTATATTTATCCTTTCCTGCCTTAACCCTACCCTCTCCTTTGCCAGGCAAAACTATTTTTCTTCCCTTATTGACACCCATGCTCATCACCCCCGCCAGCTGTTCCAGACATTTAACTTCCTCCTCAGGCCCGCCCCCCACCTTCCATCCCTCACCCCCCAACGATCTGGCCACCTACTTCGTTGGTAAAATTAACACCATCAGGTCTGAGCTCCCCAAAGTCACCCCTCCCCCTTCTCCATCCCCCAACCCTCTCCTCTACTTTCCCATCCTTCCCAGCAATATCTTCAGATGAGATCTTCTCCCTCCTCTCAAGTGCCACCCCATCCACCTGTGCTTTGGACCCCATTCTGTCTCATCTTATGAAAACTCTCGCCCCTTCCCTCCTCCCCTCCTTAACTTCCATCTTCAACTGCTCACTCTCCACTGGTTCCTTCCCCTCTGCCTTCAAACATGCCCACGTCTCTCCTGTCCTAAAAAAACACCCTCTCTTGACCCCACTGACCCTTCTAGTTATCAGCCTATCTCCCTCCTACCCTTCCTTTCCAAACCCCTAGAACAAGTCATCTACACTTGCTGCCTCGAATTCAACTCCAACTCTCTCTTAGACCCCCTCCAATCTGGCTTCTGTCCCCTACACTCCACCAAAACTGCCCTCTCAAGGTCACCAATAACCTCCTTCTTGCCAAATCTAATGGCTCCTACTCTATCCTAATCCTCCCCAACCTCTGAGCTGCCTTCAACACTGTGGACCAGCCCCTTCTCCTCAACACGCTATCCAACCTTGGATTCACAGACTCCGTCCATTACTGGTTCTCCTCCTATCTCTCTGGCCGTTCATTCTCGGTCTCCTTCGCGGGCTCCTCCTCTCCCGCCCATTCTCTTACTGTAGGGGTTCCTCAAGGGTCAGTTCTCAGTCCCTTTCTGTTCTCCATATATACTCCATTGGTGAACTCATTCACTCCCACGGCTTCAACTATCCTCTCTTCGCTGACGACACCCAAATATATACCTCCACCCCTGTTCTTTCTCCCTCCCTCCAGGCTTGTATTTCCTCCTGCCTTCAGGACATCTCCATCTGGATGCCTGCCTGCCATCTAAAACTCAACATGTCCAAGACTGAGCTCCTTATCTTCCCTCCCAAACCCTGTCCTCTCCTTGACTTTCCGGTCACTGTGGACGGCACTACCATCCTTCCCATCTCACAAGCCCGCAACCTTGGTGTCATCCTTGACTCCGCTCTCTCGCTCACCCCACATTCAATCCGTCACCACAACCTCCTGGTCTCACCTCAGCAACGTTGCCAAGATCCGCCCTTTCCGCTCCTTCCAAACTGCTGCCTTGCTGGTTCAATCTCTCATCCTATCCTGAATGGATTACTGCATCGGCCTCCTTTCTGATCGTCCATCCTCCTGTCTCTCCCCGCTTCAGTCTATACTTCACTCTGCTGCCCGGATTATCTTTCTACAGAAACGCTCTGGGCATGTCACTCCCCTCCTCAAAAATTTCCAGTGGTTGCCTATCAACCTTCGAATCAAGCAAAAACTCCTCACTCTTGGCTTCAAAGCTCTCCATCACCTCGCCCCCTCCTACCTCACCTCCCTTCTCTCCTTCTACAGCCCGGCTGCACACTCCACTCCTCTGCCGCTCGCCTCCTCACTGTGCCTGTCCAGCCGTCGACCCCTGGCCCACGTCCTACCTCTGTCCTGGAATGCCCTCCCTCCACACATCCGCCAAACTAGCTCTCTTCCTCCCTTCAAAGCCCTACTGAGAGCTCACCTCCTCCAGGAGGCCTTCCCAGACTGAGCCCTTCCTCTCATCCTCCTCCCCTCCCCTTCTTTCCCTCCCTCCCTCTGCCCTACCCCCTTCCCCTCCCCATAGCACTTGTGTATATTTGTACATATTTATTACTCTTTTTATTTTATTAATGATGTGTATATAGCTATAATTCTATTTATTCTGATGGTATTAACACCTGTCTACTCGTTTTGTTGTCTGCCTCCCCCTTCTAGACCGTGTGCGCTCATTGTTGGGTAGGGACCATCTCTATATGTTGCCGATTTGTACTTCCCAAGCGCTTAGTACAGTGCTCTGCACATAGTAAGCACTCAATAAATAAGACTGACTGAATGAATGAATAAATGATTGATTAGGAGAGGTGGTTCACCTACTTGCTGCCCTTTTCTGCTGCCTGCTGCTACAAAATAACACAACTACCTTACTGTAGTGGGAAATGCATATATAGTCAATGTTCCCAAAATATGTTTTGGAGAGTACAGTGCTCTGCCCACAGTAAGTGTTCAATAAATCCCACTGACTGATGGATAGACCATGGTATGGGAATTAGGCACTCCTCTGCTGACAATGTGTTCTGCCTGGATTTCAAAAGAAGCAATCTTCTGCAAGCACATGGCATCAGTCAAGGCCTTCATAATAACAATGATTTTCCTTCACACTGGATTCTTAAAGAATGTAACCACTGGGTTATCAGGGAACTGACTAGTTACAGAAGAAAAAGCATCATTTTGTCTTTCACTAGGATGAATGTAATTTTTCAATATTTTAAAGGTGAAACAAAATAATAGTTAATAGAACTTGAGTGCACACAATATGCCTGTCTACTTGCTTTGTCGTCTGTTTCCCCCCTTCTAGACTGTGAGCCCGTTGTTGGGTAGGGATTGTCGCTATCTGTTGACGAATTGTACTTTCCAAGCACTTAGTACAGTGCACTCAATAAGTACGACTGATTGGATGAAAGAATGAATTTACTAGCTATATTTGCTGAGTTCAGCTTGACAATTCATTTTTTGATTGAAATGCTGGACCTCCAGGTTTTCAGAAAAAGTTTCAAAAAAACACCCGAGCAACAACTTCCTAAAGAACTATTTCCCCAGCCAATACGTATATTCAGATCTTAACCTTTACTAGAAAGAATGACAACATCTCCCAAGGACATACAAAGATAATGATGAGATGACTATTGCTCAGTTGCATTGAAACTGAGGTCAGAATGACGGTTTTAGGGCAAAAAGAACGTTGACCTTGAAACTTATAGGAGTCAATCGAATGTAAATTTTGGCCATAGTTGAACCTAAATTAAGGGACATTTTATAGAATTAAAAGAGTTGGAAAAATGTGCAAGATAAGATTAACAGTTGCAAAGTTGTCAGACTTGCTCATCACAGCATAATTCAACACGTTTCATAACTAGAGACAGAATAAAATCTCCAAAGTCACTCTAGGTATTAACACTTTACAACCCAAATTACTGATTACGAATCCAAGAACTGCCTACTTAGAGAGGATTCTGTTTTTTAGCATTAAGTGACCAAGTGCCTAAATTAGAAACACCTAACAAGTCTTTCGCCTATCTTGATACATTAAAATCACATTAACTCAGTCAGTAAACCCTCTTAAAACAGAAATGATAATTCACCTTGTAAAAATTTCCTTTCACCTTAAAATGGATGCCAGATAGTCATTCTGGCAAAACTGCAAAGGTATTTGGAAACCGCCCCGCTACCCCCAGAAAACATAACTATCTGTTTAAAAAAAGGTATTTTAAGACAGATGACCAGGTGCTGTATTTCAGTACATTATAATAATAATGATGGTATTTGTTAAGTGCTTACTATGTGCAAAGCACTGTTCTAAGCACTGGGGAGGTTACAGGGTGATCAGGTTGTCCCACGGGGGGCTCACAGTCTTCACCCCCATTTTACAGATGAGGTCACAAGCACATAGAAGTTAAGTGCCTTGCCCAAAGTCACAGAGCTGACAGTTGGCGGAACCGGGATTTGAACCCATGACCTCTGACTCCAAAGCTCGGGTTCTATCCACTGAGCCACGCTGCTTCTGCATTATAAGCATTAACAGAGAAGCGTCTTTGACAATGAGATAGCAGATGCATGGAAAAATGAAGGATTAGTTTTTAGCATAAGAAAACAGTATTTTTAAAACTGAACTAATCCACTAGAGTACAAGCTCCTTGATGGCGGAGATGGTGTCTACTTCATTTATTATACTCTCCCAACCACTAAGTACAGTGCTGGTGCAATCAATCGATGGCATTTATTGAATGCTTACTGTACTAGTCAGTTGGAAGAATGCAGTATAGAGTTGTTAAGCATAATCCCTGCCCACACAGAGCTTACAGACTAGAAGAGGAGAGAGACATTAAAATAAATTACAGATGGGGGAAATGGCAGAATATCAGGATTGGTACATAGGCACCGCAGGGCAAATATCAAAATGCTTAAGGGCTATGTACCCAAGTACATAAGCAATGCAGAAGGGAGGGTGACTAGGGGAAGTGAGGCCTCTTGGAGGAGAACTTATTTTAGGAGGGCTTTGAAGATGGGGAGGGAAAGTGGTGGTTTGTCAGAGGAGGGAGTTCCAGATCAAAGGGAGGACATGGACCACTGTTGGGTAGGGACTGTCTCTATATGTTGCCAACTTGTACTTCCCAAGTGCTTAGTACAGTGCTCTGCACACAGTAAGCGCTCAATAAATACAATTGATGATGATGATGATGACAAGGGGTCAGTGATGAGAAAGGTAAGATTCAGGTCAGGTCAGACTCAGGTCAAGAATAAACCATTATTCTCTAGGGAATAATTTTAGAGCCACAAACTGTACCTAGACTATACTGTGGAGTTATTTTTTAAGGCTTTTTTTAAAGGTCAGGGTTTTTTGACTGCAGAGAGCAAGGGGGAAAAGGTACTTTAGACAAGCAAAAAACTGTCATTACAATTTAATTTTCCCACTTGGGAGTCCCAGGCAAGACTCAGGTACAGGTAAGTACACTGGTGACGGAGGAGCAAAGTGTGAAGATCAGGTAGTACTAGGGAATTAGTGAGAGAAGATAGGAGGGTGGAGAGCTGAGAGTGATTAAGAGTTGCCCACAGTAAGTGCTCAATAAAAACCATTGATTGCATCAGGACAGAAAAAAATAGGCATAACTGAAGAGTATATGTTTGCACTTGCGGCAGGTGCAGGAACCAACAAATCTCTTAATTCAATGAAAACTAAAACCAATCCTTTTCTTCTTCTTCCCCTAAATCACCTATATGTGTACCCACAAGTGATACCCACAATCGGGGAGAAACGGGCATTACTGGCACCTGTAATTTCCATAAATACCTATTAGCGTCTTAACGCTGAAAGAAGTTGGATGGTCCCCTATGTTATATCCAGCCAAGTCCTTGGACTGTGAGCCCCAGGTGGGACAGGGACTGTGTCAACCAGATTACCTTGTATCTACTCCAGCGCTTAGAACGGTGCTTGCCATTGAATAGGCGCTTAACAAATGTTATTAGTGTATTAATAATAATAATGGCATTTATTAAACGCTTACTGTGTGCAAAGCACTGTTCTAAGCACTGGCGCCTAATAAATACGACAGTGTAAGAAGAATAAATCATATGGGGAAGAAGGGCTCGTTCTATAGAGGGTATAGGATTCCTGTGATTAACTTCAACGTCTGTCTCCCCAGCTAGATGGTAGACTCCTTGTGGGCAGGGATCCTAGTAACTCTACTATACTGTACTCTCCCAGGTGCTTAGTACAGCGCTCAGCACCCCATAAATACACCCCCAATGGCCTGAAAAGCTCTCAGAGGAGAGAGGCCCGAGGCTCCGACATCACCCTTCGGTCGACAGGGATGAGCTATGCAATCATTCAGTCACTCAATTGTATTTATTGAGCGCTTACTGTTTGCAGAGCACTGTACTAAGCGCTTGGGAAGTAGAAGTCGGCAACACAGATGGTCCCTACCCAACAACGGGCTCACAGTTTGGGGGGGGAGACAGGCAACAAAACAAAGCATGTAGACGGGTGACAAAGTCGTCAGAACAAATAGAATTAAAAATATATGCACATCATTAACTGTGAAAACACCAGAGCTGCCTGCAGACTTGTCCTTCCCAAGCGCTTAGTCCAGTGCTCTGCACACAGTCAGCGCTCGATAAGAGAAGCAGCATGGTTCAGTGGAAAGAGACCGGGCTTGGGAGTCAGAGGTCATGGGTTCAAATCCCAGCTCCGCCAACTGTCAGCTGTGTGACTTTGGGCAAGTCCCTTCACTTCGCCTCAGTGCCCTCATCTGTAAAATGGGGATTAAAACTGTGAGCCCCCCGTAGGACAACTTGATAATAGTAATAATAATGGCATTTGTTAAGCGCTTACTATGTGCCAAGCACTGTTCTAAGCACTGGGGGGTGGGGGTACAAGGTAATCAGGTTGTTCCACATGGGGCTCCCACTTTTAATCCCCATTTTACAGATGAGGTCACTGAGGCCCGGAGAAGTGAAGTGACTTGCTCAAAGTCCACGGCTGACAAGTGATGGAGCGAAGATTAGAACCCATGATCTCTGACTCCTAAACCTGGGCTCTTTCCACTGAGCCACGCTGGTTTTTTTTCTTTTTTCATATTTATTGAGCGCTGTGTGCAGAGCACTATACTAAGCGCTTGGGAAGTACAAGTTGGCAACATATAGAGACAGTCCCTACCCAACAGCGGGCTCACAGTCTAGAGCTTCTCTAACCTGATAATCTTATAACCTCCCCGGCACTTAAAACAGTGCTTTGCACATAGGTAAGCGCTTAACAGAGAAGCAGCGTGCCTCAGCGGAAAGAGCCCGGGCTTTGGAGTCAGAGTTCATGGGTTTGAATCCTGGCTCTGACAGTTGTCAGCTGTGTGACTTTGGGCAAGTCACTTCACCTCTATGTGCCTCAGTTCCCTCATCTGTAAAATGGGGATTAAGACTGTGAGCCCCCTGTGGGACAACCTGATCACCTTGTAATCTCCCCAGCGCTTAGAACAGTGCTTTGCACAGAGTAAGCACTTAATAAATGCCATCATTATTATCATTATTAAGTGGCGGAGCCAGGATTAGAACCCAAATCTCTGACTCCTAAGCCAGGGCTCTTTCCACTGAGCCACGCTGCTTCTCTAACCTGATCATCTTGTAAGATCCCCAGAGCTTAGAACAGTGCTTTGCACATACTAAGTGCTTAACACCATCATTCTTATTATTTATAAATACAATTGAATGACTGAATGGAGGGGGAAGGGGGGCGGCGGCGGAGGCCACTGTTGGGTAGGGACTGTCTCTATATGTTGCCAACTTGTGCTTCCCAAGTACAGTGCTCTGCACACAGTAAGCGCTCAATAAGTTCCTCCTTAGTATAGTGGTGAGTATCCCCACCTGTCACGCGGGAGACCGGGGTTCGATTCCCTGTCAGGGAGGTTGTAAAAGTTTTCTTCTAGACTGTGAGCCCACTGTTGGGTAGGGCCCGTCTTTATATGTTGCCAACTTGTACTACCCAAGCGCTTAGTACAGTGCTCTGCACACAGTAAGCGCTCAATAAATACGATTGAATGAATGAAGCTAGCTCTCTTCCTCCCTTCAAGGCCCTACTGAGAGCTCACCTCCTCCAGGTGGTCTTCCCAGACTGAGCCCCCTCCTTCCTCTCCCCCTCCTCCCCACCTTACCTCCTTCCCCTCCCCACAGCACCTGTATATATGTATATATGTTTGTACGTATTTATTACTCTATTTTATTTGTACATATTTATTCTGTTTATTTTATTAATATGTTTTGTTTTGTTCTCTGTCTCCCCCTTCTAGACTGTGAGCCCGCTGTTGGGTTGGGACCGTCTCTATATGTTGCCAACTTGTACTTCCCAGGCGCTTAGTGCAGTGCTCTGCACACAGTAAGCGCTCACTAAATACGATAGAATGAACGAAGCTAGCTTCCTTCCTTCAAGGCCCAACTGAGAGCTCACTCCTCCAGGAGGCCTTCCCAGACTGAGCCCCCTCCTTCCTCTCCCTCTCCATCCCCCCGCCTTACCTCCTTCCCCTCCCCACAGCACCTGCATATATGTATATATGTTTGTACATATTTATTACCCTATTCATTTATTTTATTTGTACATATTTATTCTGTTTATTTTATTAATATGTTTTGTTTTGTTCTCTGTCTCCCCCTTCTAGACTGTGAGCCCGCTGTTGGGTTGGGACCGTCTCTATATGTTGCCAACTTGTACTTCCCAGGCGCTTAGTGCAGTGCTCTGCACACAGTAAGCGCTCACTAAATACGATAGAATGAATGAAGCTAGCTCTCTTCCTTCAAGGCCCTACTGAGAGCTCACCTCCTCCAGGAGGCCTTCCCAGACTGAGCCCCCTCCTTCCTCTCCCCCTCCTTACCTCCTTCCCCTCCCCACTGCACCTGTACATATGTTTGTACATATTTATTACTCTATTTTATTTGTACATATTTATTCTGTTTACTTTGTTAATATTTTTTGTTGTCTGTCTCCCCCTTCTAGACTGTGAGCCTGCTGTTGGGTAGGGACCGTCTATGTTGCCAACTTGGACTTCCCAAGCGCTTAGCGCAGTGCTCTGCACACAGTAAGCGCTCACTAAATACGATAGAATGAACCTAGCTCTCTTCCTCCCTTCAAGGCCCTACTGAGAGCTCACCTCCTCCAGGAGGCCTTCCCAGACTGAGCCTCCTCCTTCCCCTCCCCACAACACCCGTCTATATGTTTGTACGTATTTATTACTCTATTTTATTTGCACATATTTATTCTGTTTACTCTGTTAATATGTCTTGTTGTCTGTCTCCCCTTTCTAGACTGTGAGCCCGCTGTTGGGTAGGGACTGTCTCTATATGTTGCCAGCTTGTACTCCCCAAGCGCTTAGTGCAGTGCTCTGCACACAGTAAGCGCTCAATAAATACGACTGATTGATTGATTCTAGACTGTGAGCCCGCTGTTGGGTAGGGCCCGTCTCTCTATGTTGCCAACTTGGACTTCCCAAGCGCTTAGCGCAGTGCTCTGCACACAGTGAGCGCTCACTAAATACGACAGAATGAAGCTAGCTCTCTTCCTCCCTTCAAGGCCCTACTGAGAGCCCACCTCCTCCAGGAGGCCTTCCCAGACTAAGCCCCCTCCTTCCCCTCCCCACAGCACCTGTATATATGTTTGTACATATTTATTACTCTATTTGTACATATTTAATCTATTTACTTTGTTAATGTTTTGTTGTCTGTCTCCCCCTTGCAGACTGTGAGCCCGCTGTTGGGTAGGGACTGTCTCTATATGTTGCCAGCTTGTACTCCCCAAGCGCTTAGTGCAGCGCTCTGCACACAGTAAGCGCTCACTAAATACGACAGAATGAAGCTAGCTCTCTTCCTCCCTTCAAGGCCCTACTGAGAGCTCACCTCCTCCAGGAGGCCTTCCCAGACTGAGCCCCCTCCTTCCCCTCCCCACAGCACCTGTCTGTATGTTTGTACGTATTTATTACTCTATTTTATTGGCACATATTTATTCTATTTACTCTGTTAATATGTTGTCTGTCTCCCCCTTCTAGACTGTGAGCCCGCTGTTGGGTAGGGACTGTCTCTCTATGTTGCCAGCTTGGACTTCCCAAGCGCTTAGTGCAGCGCTCTGCACACAGTAAGCGCTCACTAAATACGACAGAATGAAGCTAGCTCTCTTCCTCCCTTCAAGGCCCTACTGAGAGCTCACCTCCTCCAGGAGGCCTTCCCAGACTGAGCCCCCTCCTTCCCCTCCCCACAGCACCTGTCTATATGTTTCTACGTATTTATTACTCTATTTTATTGGCACATATTTATTCTGTTTACTCTGTTAATATGTTGTCTGTCTCCCCCTTCTAGACTGCGAGCCCGCCGTTGGGTAGGGACTGTCTCTCTATGTTGCCAACTTGGACTTCCCAAGCGCTTAGTGCAGTGCTCTGCACACCGTAAGCGCTCACAAAATACGACAGACTGAAGCTAGCGCTCTTCCTCCCTTCAAGGCCCTACTGAGAGCTCACCTCCTCCAGGAGGCCTTCCCAGACTGAGCTCCCCCTTTCCTCTCCCTCCATCCCCCCCGCCCTACCTCCTTCCCCTCCCCACAGCACCTGTACATATGTTTGTACGTATTTATTACTCTATTTTATTTGCACACATTTACTCTGTTTACTTTGTTAATATGTCTTGTTGTCTGTCTCCCCCTTCTAGACTGTGAGCCCGCTGTTGGGTAGGGACTGTCTATGTTGCCAGTTTGTACTTCCCAAGCGCTCAGTGCAGCGCTCTGCACACAGTAAGCGCTCAATACGATTGACTGATTCTAGACTGTGAGCCCGCTGTTGGGTAGGGCCCGTCTATGTTGCCCACTTGGACTTCCCAAGCGCTTAGCGCAGTGCTCTGCACACAGCAGGCGCTCACTAAATACGATTGATTGATTCTAGACTGTAAGCCCGCTGTTGGGTAGGGTCCGTCGCTCTATGTCGCCCACTTGGACTTCCCAAGCGTTTAGCGCAGTGCTCCGCACACAGCAGGCGCTCCCTAAATACGACTGATTGATTGATTCTAGACTGCGAGCCCGCTGTTGGGCAGGGCCCGTCTATGTTGCCAACTTGTCCCAAGCGCTTCGTGCAGTGCTCCGCACACACTAGTCACCATCATCCATCCTATTTACTGAGCGCTTACTGTGTGCAGAGCACTGGACTAAGCGCTTGGGAAGGACAAATCGGCAACATAGAGAGACGGGCCCTACCCAACAGTGGGCTCACAGTCTAAAAGACACACTAACGATTGAAGGAATAAATACGAGTGCGGGCAGGCCGCAGTGTGGCTCGCCCTCTCCTCCTCCTCCGTCCCCTCGTCCCCCGTTGGCTTACATGGCTTCTTGGCATCCTTGATCTTCATGGCGCCGGGCGTCGGGGCTGCAGCGCGGGCGGTGAGGCCGGGCCTGAGGAGACGACGGGCCGCGGGAGGCCGAGCGGGGGCTCCGGGCCCCGGCCGCCCCGACGACAGGGTGCGCGGCGGGGGCCCGGCGGGGGACGGAGCACAAGACCACCGCCAACACCGCCAGCCCAAGGCCGAACAAAGGGGAGCGCCTGCCCTCCTCCCGCCGCCCCTCCTCTCTGCCCTCCCCCAGGCCGCTGGGACTTGTAGTTCCCCCGCCGGGCCGGCGCCGCCGCTCCAACCCGGCCTGGACGCCGCCAAACTACGACTCCCAGAATGCCCCGCGGCCCGCCCGGGCTCACCTCACCGCTGAGGGGGCCGGGCCTCCGTCACGCCAGCCTGGCCGCCGCCAATGGAAGGCGGCGGCCCGGCCCCGTCAGTCAATCAATCAATCATCATCAATCCTATTGATTGAGCGCTTACTAGGTGCAGAGCGCTGTACTAAGCGCTGGGGGAGTACGAATGGGCAACATAGAGAGACAGTCCCTACCCAACAGTGGGCTCACAGTCTAAAAGGGGGAGACAGAGGACAAAACCGAACATACTAACAAAATAAAATAAATAGGATAGATATGTAATAAATAGGATAGATATGTAAATAAATAGGATAGATATGAAATAAATAGGATAGATATGTAGATATAAATCAAGATATAGATATAAATCAATCGTATTTATTGAGCGCTTACGGTGCGCAGAGCGCTGTACTAAGCGCTCGGGAAGTACAAGTTGGCATCCACGGCCCAGAAAAGGGCTTCCCCTTCCCCTCCTTCGTCCCCGTGGCCGTCTAGACCTCACGAAGCCTCGGGCCGAGCGGTCGCCCAACTCCCTGCCGTCCCCATGCCCCCTACCTAACCGAGACCGGCCATGGTCCGGGTTACAGTCAATCAATCATCATCAATCATCATCAATCGTATTTATTGAGCACTTACTATGTGCAGAGCACTGTACTAAGCACTTGGGAAGTAGAAATTGGCAATCATCAATCAATCGATCGTATTTATTGAGCGTTTACTGCGAGCACTGTACTAAGCGCTTGGGAAGTACGAGTTGGCATCCACGGCCCAGAAAAGGGCTTCCCCTTCCTCTCCTTCGTCCCCGTGGCTGTCTAGACCTCACGAAGCCTCGGGCCGAGCGGTCGCCCAACTCCCCACCGTCACCGTGCCCCCTCCCTAACCCGAGACCAGTCATGGTCCGGGTTACAGTCAATCAATCAATCAATCGTATTTATTGAGCGTTTACTGTGAGCACTGTACTAAGCGCTTGGGAAGTACAAGTTGGCATCCACGGCCCAGAAAAGGGCTTCCCCTTCCTCTCCTTCGTCCCCGTGGCCGTCTAGACCTCACGAAGCCTCAGGCCGAGCGGTCGCCCAACTCCCCACCGTCACCGTGCCCCCTCCCTAACCCGAGACCGGCCATGGTCAGGGTTACAGTCAATCAATCAATCAATCGTATTTATTGAGCGTTTACTGTGAGCACTTTACTAAGCGCTTGGGAAGTACAAGTTGGCATCCACAACCCAGAAAAGGGCTTCCCCTTCCTCTCCTTCATCCCCGTGGCCGTCTAGACCTCACGAAGCCTCAGGCCGAGCGGTCGCCCAACTCCCTGCCGTCACCGTGCCCCCTACCTAACCCGAGACCGGCCATGGTCCGGGTTACAGTCAATCAATCAATCAATCAATCGATCGTATTTATTGAGCGTTTATTGTGAGCACTGTACTAAGCACTTGGGAAGTACAAGTTGGCATCCACGGCCCAGAAAAGGGCTTCCCCTTCCTCTCCTTCGTCCCCGTGGCCGTCTAGACCTCATGAAGCCTTGGGCCGAGCGGTCGCCCAACTCCCCGCCGTCACCGTGCCCACTCCCTAACCCGAGACCGGTCATGGTCCGGGTTACAGCCAATCAATCAGTCAATCAATCAATCAATCAGTCAATCGTATTTATTGAGCGTTTACTGTGGGCAGAGCACTGTACTAAGCACTTGGGAAGTACAAGTTGGCATCCACAGCCCAGAAAAGGGCTTCTTTTATACTCTGAGCCCACTGTTGGGTAGGGATTGTCTCTAGATGTTGCCATCTTGTACTTCCCAAGCGCTTAGTACAGGGCTCTGCACACAGTAAGCGCTCAATAAACACGATTGATTGATTGATTCCCCTTCCTCTCCTCCGTCCCCGGGGCCGTCTAGACCTCACGCAGCCCCGGGCCGAGCGGTCGCCCAACTCCCCGCCTTCACCGTGCCCCCTCCCTAACCCGAGATCGGCCATGGTCCGGGTTACAGTCAATCAATCAATCAATCAATCGTATTTATTGAATGTGTACTGTGGGCAGACCACTGTACTAAGCGCTTGGGAAGTACAAGTTGGCATCAACGGCCCAGAAAAGGGCTTCTTTTAGACTGTGAGCCCACTGTTGGGTAGGGACTGTCTCTAGATGTTGCCATCTTGTACTTCCCAATCGCTTAGTTCAGTGCTCTGCACACAGTAAGCGCTCAATAAATACGATTGATTGATTGATTCCCCTTCCTCTCCTCCGTCCCCGTGGCCGTCTAGACCTCACGAAGCCTCGGGCCGAGTGGTCGCCCAACTCCCCGCCGTCACCGTGCCCCCTCCCTAACCCGAGACCGGCCATGGTCTGGGTTACAGTCAATCAATCAATCAATCATATTTATTGAATGTTTACTGTGGGCAGAGCACTGTACTAAGCGCTTGGGAAGTACAAGTTGGCATCCACGGCCCAGAAAAGGGCTTCTTTTATACTCTGAGCCCACTGTTGGGTAGGGACTGTCTGTAGATGTTGCCATCTTGTACTTCCCAAGTGCTTAGTACAGTGCTCTGCACACAGTAAGCGCTCAATAAATACGATCGATTGATTGATTCCCCTTCCTCTCCATCCCCGTGGCCGTCTAATAATAATAATAATACTAAAGATGGCATTTGTGAAGCACTTACCATGTGCAAAGCACTGTTCTAAGCGCTGGGGGGGATACAAGGTGATCAGGTTGTCCCACATGGGGCTAACAGTCTTAATCCCCATTTTACAGATGAGGGAACTGAGGCTCAGAGAAGTTAAGTGACTTGCCTAAGGTCACACAGCAAACATGTGGCAGAGCTGGGATTCAAACCCATGACCTAGACCTCACGCAGCCGGGCCGAGCGGTCGCCCAACTCCCCGCCGTCACCGTGCCCCCTCCCTAACCCGAGACCGGCCATGGTCCAGGTTACAGCCAATCAATCAATCAATCAATCGTATTTATTGAGTGCTTACTGTGTGCAGAGCACTGTACTAAGCGCTTGGGAAGTACAAGTTGGCAACATATAGAGACGGTCCCTACCCAACAGTGGGCTCACAGTCTAGAGGGGGGAGACAGAACAAAACCAAACATATTAACAAAATAAAATAAATAGAATAGATATGTACAAGTAAAATAAATAAATGGAGTAATAAATATGTACAATCATATATATGTACAGGTGCTGTGGGAAAGGGAAGGAGGCAAGATGAGGGGAATGGAGAGGGGGATGAGAGGGAGAGGAATCAATCAATTGTATTTATTGAGCGCTTACTGTGTGCAGAGCACTGTACTAAGTGCTTGGGAGTACAAGTTGGCAACATATAGAGACAGTCCCTACCCAACAGTGGGCTCACAGTCTAAAAGGGGGAGACAGAGAACAAAACCAAACATATTAACAAAATAAAATAAATAGAATAGATATGTACAAGTAAAATAGAGTAACAAATATGTACAATCATATATACATATATACAGGTGCTGTGGGGAAGGGAAGGAGGCAAGATGAGGGGGATGGAGGGGGGACGAGGGGGAGAGGAAGGAGGGGGCTCAGTCTGGGAAGGCCTCCTGGAGGAGGTGAGCTCTCAGTAGGGCCTTGAAGAAACCCCCAGCCACCCCCAGGGAGACAAACAGTTATTTTTGATCAAGAGAAGCCGGGTGACCTAACAATAATAATAATAATAATAATGATGGCATTTAGTAAGCGCTTATGATGTGCAAAGCGCTGGGGAGGTTACAAGGTGATCAGGTTGTCCCAACGGGGGGCTCACAGTCTTAATCCCCATTTTACAGATGAGGTCACTTAGGCACAGAGAAGTTAAGTGACTTGCTAAAGTCACACAGCTGGCAATTGGCGGAGCCGGGAGATGAACCCATGACCTCTGACTCCAGAGCCTGGGCTCTTTCCACTGAGCCACGGTGCTTCTCTAATCAATCAATCAATCAATCAATTGTATTTATTGAGCGCTTACTGTGTGCAGAACACTGTACTAAGCACTTGGGAAGTACAAGTTGGCAACATATAGAGACGGTCCCTACCCAACAGTGGACTCACAGTCTAGAAGACTGTGTCTAATAATAATAGAAGTCTAATAATAATAATGGTGGCATTTGTTCATTCATTCATTCAATCGTATTTATTAAGCACTTACCGTGTGCAGAGAAGCAGCGTGGCTTTTCATTCATTCATTCAATCGTATTTATTGAGCGCTTACTGTGTGCAGAGCACTGTACTAAGCGCTTGGGAAGTACAAGTTGGCAACATATACAGACGGTCCCTACCCAACAGCGGGCTCACAGTCTAGAAGGGGGAGACAGACAACAAAACAAAACATATTAACAAAAAATAAATAGAACAAATATGTACAAGTAAAATAAATAAATAAATAGACCCCGGGCTTGGGAGTCAGAGGTTGTGGGTTCTAATCCCAGCTCCACCACATCAGCTGGGTGACTTTGGGCAAGTCTCATAACTTCTCTGGGCCTCAATTACCTCATCTGTAAAATGGGGATTAAGACTGTGAGCCCCACGTGGGACAACCTGATTACCTTGAATTCCCCCCAACAGCGCTCAGAACAGTACTTGGCACATAGTAAGCACTTAACAAATGCTATTATTATTATTATTATTACTAAGCGCTTGGGAAGTACAAGTCAGCAACAGATAGAGACGGTCCCTACCCAACGACGGGCTCACAGTCTAGAAGGGGGATCATTTGTTAAGCGCTTACTATGTGCCAAGCACTGTTCTAAGCGCTGGGGGAGATACAAGGTAATCGGGTTGTCCCACATGGGGTCTCACAGTCCTAATCCCCATTCTAATCCCCTACTCCCCAATCCCTCTCAGATGAGGGAACTGAGGCACAGAGAAGTGAAGTGACTTGCCCAAGATCACACGACAGACAAGCGGCGGAGCTGGGATTCGAACCCACAACCTCTGACTCCCAAGCCTGGGCTCTTTCCACTAAGCCACACTGCTTCTCTATAACCTAGGGGGAGCAACCACAGGACTGGGAGTCATGAGACTCCCTGCTAACCCCAGCTCTGCCATTTGTCTGCTATTGTGACCTTGGGTGGATCACTTAACTGCTCTGGGCCCCAGTTTCCTCATCTGTAAAGTGGGGATAAAATTCCTGTTTTCCCTTCCTCTAGATTGTGAGCACTCTGTGGAATAGGCCAGTGCCCAAATGGATGATCTTCTATGTATCCCAGCACAAAGTAAGATCGTCACAAAAACCCCAGTAGTTACTGTTGATGATTTACCCTATACATCTCCCCACTTGGATTGAAATGAAGTTGTCAACACTGAATGGATTTGGAGTAAACTCTACCCACCTTGTGTATCAAATTTTCTAGAGTGGATGAAACACCCCCTCCCCTCCATCCCCCCATTAAATGGAGAAATTGTTTACCTGGGAGGTAGGTAATTTAGAAATAAATGGTGCTGGTGTCCTTGACTTAATTACATTTCATTCATTCATTCATTCATTCAGTTGTATTCATTCATTCATTCATTCATGCAATTGTATTGATTGAGCGCTTACTGTGTGCAGAGCACTGTACTAAGTGCTTGGGAAGTACAAGTTGGCAACATATAGAGATGGTCCCTACCCAACAGTGGGCTCACAGTCTAGAATGGGGAGACAGACAACAAAACAAAACATATTAACAACATACAATAAATAGAATAGTAAATATATACAAGTAAAATATAGTAATAAATCTGTACAAACATATATACAGGTGCTGTTGGGAGGGGAAGGAGGTAGGGCGGGGGGGATGAGGGGAGGAGAGGAATGGGGGGGCTCAGTCTGGGAAGGCCTCCTGGAGGAGGTGAGCTCTACGTCATCTAACGAAGTCCGTGTCAGATTTCGACAAATCATTGCAGAAGATGCAGAAACAGATGAGGTAGTTAGGTTTCACCATTACCAGCAGAAATCTTGGAATTTAAGTCTTACATCAAATTTCAAACAAGTGGACGAATTTATAAACATGACTGAAGGAGAAAATCCTTACGGAGAGAGAAGTTCAAAGGTTCGCAGAGGATTTCAAAGGAGTTAAGTAGGCCTAATAATAATAATGCTGATGGTGTTTAATAGTTCTAGTATTTATTAACCACTTATTATGTGCCAAGAAGCTTTCTGAGCACTGGGGTAGATACAGGATTATTAGGTTGGACACAGTCCCTGTCTCACAGGGGGCTCACAGTCTGGGTAATGATCAGGCCTATTTCAAGGTGCTATGAAGGAAAGAAGGCTGCTATTCAATTTTAAAAGGACCAATTTTTCATCAAAGTTGAAAAACCACAGCCAGGGGAACATGTGGCAGCCCCCTGCTGAGACTAATAACCACATTTCAACTCATTTATTTAAAATTGTAATGTGACACTTTGCATTAGTTTAGTAAATATTAAACAACGGCTTAGTGACATTTATCATTACAGACCGTAGCAGTGAAAGGAATTTCATATTTTCTCAGAGGTTCTAAAATAGATCTGAATTTTTATTATTACCAATATTATTATCAATAATAATAATAATTGCAGTACTCGTTAAGCACTTACTATGTGCCAAGCACTGTACTATGCACTGGGGTACTTTAAAGATTTTCAGGTCCCAGGAAGGAGAACAGATATGGAATCTCCATTTTGCCTGAGGTGACTAAGGCCTGAAGAAGTTAAGTGACTTGCCCAAAGTAACACAGCAGCCAAGTGGCAGAGATGGGCTTAGAACCCAGGTCCTTCTGACTCACATGCTCATCCACGAGGCCACACTGTTTCTGGCCATGGGAAAATGTACCCCACAACATAATTATTCATTATTCTTAATGGAATTTGTTAAGTGCTTACTATGTGCCAGGCACTGTCGTTAGGGCTAGGGTAGATACTCACTAAGCAGGCTGGACACAATCCATGGCCCTCATCCGGCTCACAGTATTAATCCTCATTTTACAGATGAGGTAACTGAGGCACAGAGTAGTTCAAGTGACTTGTCCAAGGTCGCACAGAAGACAAGTGGCAGAGCTGGGATTAGAACCCTGGTCCTTCAAGTAACATACTCCAGTTGTACGTGGGGTATGCCTGAACAGGGGGATTAGGAGGGAAATGTGTATAATCTCAGTTAGCACCATCGCTGTGGACTAAATGTTCTGAATTTACTTTAACTCAATCAATCAATCATATTAATTGAGTGCTTACTGTGTGCTGAACACTATACTAAGCACATGGGAAAGAACAATAAAACAGGGTTGGTAGACACGATCCCGGCTCGCAGGGAACATCAACTAAAATAACGTCAATCGGTGGTATTTATTTAGTGACTAGTCAGTGTAGAGTACTGTATTCAGCTCCTGCGGTGAATACCAGAAGAAAAACCTATGCTTCCAGCCCTCAAGGATCTTACAATTTAATGTGAAGGCAGAAAGATATAAATTTCCAGCTCCTACCAGGAATAGGATGAGTAGAAGTGATAATAGTAATTACAGTGATATTTGTTACGTACTTTTCTGGGCCGAGCAGTGTGGTCTAATGGAAAGAGCACCGGCCTGGAAATCAGAGTACCTCGGTTCTAATCCCAGCTCCACCACTTGTCTGCTGTGTGACCTTAGGCAAGTCATAACTTCTCTGTGCCTCAGTTTCCTCATCAGTCAAATGGGGACCAAATCCTCCTGCCACTGACTTAAACTCTGAGCCTTATTAACTGTTCAGCCTGATTATCTTGAATCTGCCCCATTGGTCAGTACAGTGCTGATAGACACATAATTAGTGCTTAAGAAGTACCATTAGAAAAAAAAATGCAATGTATCAAGCGCAGGGGTAGATACAAGGTAATTAGGTCAGACAGAGGCAAGTCGCCAGTGGGTTCAGTGGTGCTGCCCTGAGGCAGGGAGAATCTTGTCTTCCCTTCCTGTGGAATATGAAGTGGATGTGCAGCATAAGATAATGACATCAGCATTATGATTATTACAGTATTTATTAAGTGCTTACTGTATTTCAGGCACTGTACTAAGCACTGGGGTAGATAAAAGCTAATTAGGTTGGACACAGTCCCCGTCCCACATCTCAATCCCCATTTTACACATAACTAAGGCCCAGAGAAGTAAAGTGGTTTGCCCAAAGAGTCAGGATTAGAACTCATGACCTTCTGACTCCTAAGCCCATGCTCTATCCACTGCACCAGGCTGAATATGCAGGCTGGATGGGAGAGATGGTCGAGGATAATGCCAAAGTTGAGAAAATAAGTGGGTGTGACTGGAGAATAGAAGGAAATCTAGAACTGAACCTTGAGGGATTCCCACAGTAAGAGCGTAGGAGGCAGAGAAACCCTCAAAAGAGACTGAGAAGGACCAGCCAGAGAGCTAGGAGGAGGATCAGGAGAGGGCAATGTCAGTAAAGCCAAGATTAGATAGTGTTTCCAGAGGAAGGGGGTGGTCCACAGTGTGGAAGGCAATTGGGAGGGGAGGGAGGATTGGTGGAGTAGAGGCCACTGGCTTTGGCAAAAAGGAGGTCATTGGTGACTTTAGAGAGGGTAGTTTCCTGGGAGTGACGGGGATTTCAGATTTCAGGGGATCAAGGAGAGAACTGGAGGAACAAAAGTAGAGAAAGAATACTATAGTATAGTATAGTTTGGGTAGGAATGGTAGGAGGGAGATGGGATACTAAACAGAGGGTGTCAGGGAACCACAGGAGGATTTTTTTTTAGGATAAGGAATACATAGGCATGTTTGAAAGCAGTGGGAAAGGAGCCATTAGTGAATGAGCGATTGTAGATGGTGGTCAGAGACAGAGGAAGAGGATTGAGGGGAGGGTGAATGTTTTAATAAGGTGTGAAGGGGTGCAGTCGAGGCCCAGGTGGAGGAAGGTAGTTTTCTTGAGGTACTAGTGGGAAGGTTGGGAGGGTCAAAGAGGGGCAAGGAGGAGACCCCTCTAAACTGTAAGCTCCTTTTGGGAAGTGAACATGTCTACCAACTCTGTAATAATAATAGCATTATTTTTAAGCCTTACTGCATGCTCTACTATACTAAACTCTGGGGTAGATACAAGATAAGCAGGTCCCACATAGGAGCTCACATTCTAAGTAGGAGGGGGAACAGGTATTGAATCCCATTTTGCAGATGAGGAAACTGAGGCACAGAGAAGTTAAGTGACTTGCCCAAGGTCACACAGCAGGTAAGTGGCAGAGCTGGGATTAGAACCCAGGTCCTCTGGCTCCCAAACTTGTGTTCTTTCCTCTAGGCCCTGCTACTTTCAAGTATTCCTCCAAGTGCTTAGTACAGTGCTCTGTGCACAATAGGGGCTCAGTAAGTACAATTGGTGGAGAAGGTTGGGACTGGGAAAGGTGCAGGGGAGATTGTAGGGGGACTATGTCTGATGATTTCAATTTTACCTATGAAGAATGTGGCAAAGTGGGGAAAGGGGACTTAAAGAGGGAGTTTGAAGTTAAATCCATACTTACTTTGGTTGACCATTCCAGCCTCCCCATATTCTCTTGGAGCACTAGTCGGTAGCCTCCAAAGTAGACTGTGATGGGTCCAGATAGCTCATACCTCTGTGGAAAATCAATGGAAAGACACACTGGTTGACTCTGAAGAGAGGTTCCCTGCTGGCCTGCTTTCCAGTTATGCCTCATCTCTGTTTCACCACTGCTTGGGAGACATTGCCCTTCTCTGGCTCTGGTGAGATAATAATGAAGAACCAATAATGAAGAGACACTTACTCTCCCTGGAAAGCTGCACAGATGTCCTCATTAAGAATAATAATAATAATAATAACGGCATTTATTAAGTGCTTACTATGTGCAAAGCACTGTTCTAAGCACTGGGGAGGATACAAGTTGATCAGGTTGTCCCACAAGGGGCTCACAGTTTTAATTCCCATTTTCCAGATGAGGTAACGGAGGCACAGAGAAGTTAAGTGACTTGCCCAGAGTCACACAGCTGACAAGCAGCAGAGCTGGGATTTGAACCCATGACCTCTGTCTCCAAAGCCCGTGCTCTTTCCACTGAGCCATGCTGCTTCTCTGGCATTATACCCAGGCCTTTTAGGTTCAGAGCCTTGTTAAGTATCTAGTCAGTCAATCACCGGGTTTTGTCATCTTATAAAACACGGCATACTTCAGAAAGAAGGGAGACCTAGATATGCGAAAACAAGGCAGGGCTTGCACCTACTATGATAGATCTGTAGATGAAGGCTCATCTTTGCCCCACTTTAAGTACCACTTCCCTCCTGACCTCCTCTTCAGATGAAGAGCCTGTTGTAACCTGCCCTGAGAGCTGTAATAATAATAATAACTCTGGTGTTTGTTAAGCCCTTGATACGTACGAAACACTGTACCAAGCGCTGGGATAGACTCAAGATAATCAAGCCGGACATAGTCCCTGTCCTATATGGGGTTCACAGACTAATGTGGATGAATTCACCAATCAGGGACTCAAATGGGTATTGAATCCTCACTTTACAGAGGGGGAAACTGAGGCACAGAGACATGAAGTAACTTGCCTATCACACAGCAGGCATGTGGCAGAATCGGAATTAGAACCCACATCTTCTGACTCTCAGGCCCGTGGTCTGTCACTAGGTCACACCTGTGCCTTACCTCTCCTAGATTGACTTCAAGACCCCTCTTTTACAGGTCTTTCAAAGTAAATCACTGGGTATAAAACCAGGAAATCCTTGATTCCAGCTCCTCAGACTCCCCAAAGCCCTGATAATTCAGGTGACTCTCAATTTAATAGTCAATCCACATTTTCAATTGGGAAGAGTTTGGACCCAGGCATTTCTGATTCAGAGTGCAACTAAATTTTAATAGAACTTGTTCTCCCCCTTTGAACAATAAACAACAATAATTAACACCCACTGACTTCATTTAGCACCTTCGTTTCTGGTGAATCACAAAGATTTATAGGTGTACTGATGAAGAGTTCTCTCATAAGAGACTGGTCTGGAAGAAATACCCATAGAGACACCTATGATTAACCAAGAGTTCCTCTAATTAGAAATGTGCTTCATCTGGTTTCCTTGTCTCTTAGTTAAACGTGCTTGTTTTGCTTTTTGCAGGAGACACATTATCGTTTCTACTTCTAGCTACAAAGTCGTCCTAGCTGCTGCTACTGTGCCCAGCAAGTAGGGAGGAGCCTTCCCAACAGTATATCAGAGGCAAAATTATTATGGGAAGCCAAGAGTGAGGAAGGAGGCAAGGAACTCTAACTTTGGGGCTTTACATTTATGATCTTTGGACTTTTGGTATATGCTACACCCCCAGGCCCATAGCACTTACGTACATATCTATAAATTTTACATTATAAATCATTTATTCATATTAATGTCTGTCTCCCCCTCAAGCTTGTTGTGGGTAGGGAACATGCCTTCCATCTCTGTCGTACTGTACTCTCCCAAGAGCTAAGTATAGTGCTCTGCACACAGTAAGCACTCAATAAACACAACAGGTCGACTACATTTTTTAATGGTGTTTGTTAAGCGCTTACTATGTGACTTCTATTTATTCTGATGGTATTGACACCTGTCTACTTGTTTTGTTGTTTACATTCATGTAAACTCAGACTCCCTGCTTGAGTTAACTACCTTTCTAAAAGACCAGAAGGAGGATTCTTTGTCTGGGGCTATACAGACAAAGCTGGGAAGTTATCGTGGTAGAGTCGCTAGTTAGTTGAAACTGTCTCATGGACTTGGAGATCTTAAACTCCCGTATTGTCCCTGTTCTTTCTCTTTCTCTCCTCTCTCTCTCTTTTCCATATATTAGCCACAAATAGGCAGGCTTACTAGCCACTTCCTAGGGGTAGTATTTTGAGTGCTAGTCCCTTGCTCAATACCAAGAGTTATGAAATCAGAGAATCTTCTGTAGGCTGCTTGGAAACCGAAGACTTCCTCCTCATTGCCGCTGATCGTTCTTCTTCTCAAAAAGCCAGGGCCTTAAATTAGCCCATTTGTTTCTTTATACCAACTTCACTGCAAATAAGCAGTGTGACCTAGTAGTAATACCATAATCCATTGAAATGTGTGGATTGAAATGTCCTATTTCCAAACTTGTCTAGATGCCAATTCCATGCCACAAAACCAGATGAGGTTTGACCTATCGGCCACACAGATTTCTCAACATCTGTAAACCTGCTCAGCCAAGATTTTATAACCATTCGAGTTCAAGGTCCGGTCAAAAGCCTCAGCAGTGCTCTGTACCCATCTAAAGTCAGATAGCTCACCTAGACTCCAGAGACAAGTGTCAGAGGAATATCTTTTACTTCCTATCATGTGCAAACTGTATATAATTCTAGGTGATATCCCCACCTACAGCTTGTATCACCCTCCCTCTGTCCCTGCGCTGGCTCTGCCCTTCCTAATGCTCTTTTAAGTCTTTGTTCCCACATTTCCCCTGTGCATTACTGGTCACCTCACTTGCAAATCTGAACCCAACACTGTCTCCAGAGCTCTCCTGACCCCGGCACCCCGCTGTTCTCCGGCTACCTATTGCCACTGGGCTGACCTTACCTTTCTATGCTTTCATCTGCTCACCTAGAGAATGGGGAGGAATCATTCATTCATTTATATTTATTGAGCGCTTTCTGTGTGCAGAGGACTGTAATAAGTGCTTAACACTGTACTAAATCAGTGTAGAAAGAGCATAGTCCTGGAAGTCAGAGGGCCTGGAATCTAATCCTGTCTCCGCCATTTGTTTGTTACGTCACTTGGGGCAAGTCACCTAAATTCTCTGTGCCTCAGTTACTTCATCTGAAAAACGGGGATTCAATACCTATTCTACTTCCTATTTAGACTGTGAGCCCTAAGTGGACAAGGGACTGTGTCCAACTTGATAATCTTGTATATACTGCAGTGCTTAGTAGAGTGTCTGGAGCAAAGTAACCACTTAATAAGTACCATTCAAAAAAAAATGCGGCCATTATTATGCAGGAACTCCCCTAGTCATGGCTACGTGGCAGCTGCAGAAGGTCAAAATACTACTGTAGGTTGGCATTTTGCTCCAAGAGGAGATAAAAGGAAAGGTGAAAGTGAAAGTTGTTGACTCCCTTACCTTTCGTTTGGACTCTTTGATTCCTTCTTACGTCCCATCTACACTGGATCCATCAACCTCTGCGCTGACTGTGCACACTGATCTCAGTACAAAGAAATCCTTAATGAACTAAAAATCTAATGGGGAAGACAGACAAATAAACAGAATTGGTGTATTGGAAGGCAGCAAATATTTGAGGGAGGGGGAAAAGAATGCCAAACTGCAGTTAATGGAACTATCCAATACTGTGTTCACTTCTTTCCCCAGAATCTCCTGCCAATTTTATTTTCTGTGTTGTGGGGATCCAGAGACTTAGAGAGTGTCTATATAAATGAACTTGTCTTATGCTGTCAAGTCATCTCTGACCCATAGCGACAACATGGACAAATCTCCTCCCAGAACGCTCCACCTCCATGTGCGGTTGTAGCTTATCCATAGAGTTTTCTTGGTTAAAAATACAGAAATGGTTTACCTTTGCCTCTCTCCATGCAGTAAACTTGAATCTCTGCTCTCGACTCTCTCCCGTGCTGCTGCTGCCCAGCATGAGTGAATTTTGACTTGTAGCAGATTGCCTTCCACTCTGTAGCCACTGCCCAAGCTAGGAATGGAATGGGTTTATGCCTCTGCTTAACTCTCCCTCCCATAGTTGAATCTGGTAAAGTACTGGAAACTCTCCAGGTATGACCCTGAGAGGGATATATGAATGAACTACCTAGATAAATTATTGCCCTAAGTTTAAGCATCAATTTTCTTATCCACCCCCTCCCTCAAAAATTTTTTTTCTAGAAAAACTTACATGAAACAATAGGCTGGTTTGAGTTTCACTTCTCTTCCTTCCTTTTCCCAGCTCTACTGGTGGATTCTAATAAGGTACTGATGTCCCTTTCCAAGATTGCACCTGGAAAGTTTCTAGTACTCTACCAGTTTCGGCTATGGGAGGGAGAGTCAAGCAGAGGGATATCCATTCCATTCCTAGTTTGGGCAGTGGCTAGCAAATGAAAGGCAATCTGCTACTAGTCAAAACTCACCTGTGCTGGGCAGCAGCCGGAAGGGAGAGAGTCAAGAGCAGAGACTCAGGTTTATTGCATGGAAGAAGGCAATGGTAAACCATTTCCATATTTTTACCAAGAAAATTCTGTGGATACACTACCAGAACGATGGCAGATGGGGAGTGGGGCATCCAGGGAGAGCTGTGTCCATGGAATTGCTGTGGATCGGAGATGACTCGACAGCATAAGACAAAACTGACAAATGAGGTAATAATGCTCATGAGCTGTGAAATTCCTAAAAGTCAGTAACAAAAGGAACAGGGAAAGGAGAAAGAGGTATGGAAAATCTGCACACTGACTAATCAGTTCCTGAATAATTGTGTTAACCACAGAAAAAACAATAAACACATAGAGAAATCTAAGCACAAAATAACTGAACAATCACGTTAGAACACCTGGATGCTACTATGATAATAAAAACAGCATCCTCCAATAAGGATGCTCATGAGCTGTGAAATTCCTTAAAGTCAGTAGCAAAAGGGAACAGGGAAAGGAGAAAGAGGTATGGAAAATCTACACACTGACTAATCAGTTCCTGAATAATTGTGTTAACCACAGAAACAACAATAAACACATAGAGAAATCTAAGCACAAAATAACTAAACCATCACATCACAGAACACCTGGGTGCTGCTATGATAATAAAAACAGGATCCTCCAATAAGGAGAACAGTACTTGCAGCTTCTGAGATAGTCAGATGTAGACTGACATTGAGATTGGAAAACAAGAATCCAGATGAAGGACAGAGCTGAAAAAGAGGTGGCAGTTGCAACCTCTTCTAGAAAGGTCTTCCCTTCTCTGGGTGAAGGTTTGCAGGCACAGACTTGACAACCAGACAGCTATTATGTCATACTTTCCAATCACACCCGTGGCATATAATGATCCTATATCTTTCTGTAAAACAGAACTGCTATGCCAACAATATCAGTGCAAATACCCCCACTTGACTGACAGTAATGTAGAGAAAGATTCTATAAGGAGTGAGCAATGAGTCAGAGAAGTGAGATATGGAAAGGTTAACTTCGGGGGGAGTAAAGAGTTTAAGCTAGTGGTGGTGCTAAGATGAGAGGGGGCTGGGTAAGGAGACAGCTGGTGGAGAGCTGAACATCCATTGGTTAGGAGTTTCTGTCTGATGAAGAGAGAAACCAGCAGCCACTGGAGGTTTTGAATAAGGAAATGATTCATTTTGAATAGCATTTTGAGAAGATGATCTGAGCAGCAGCTTGAAGGATAGACTGAAGAAAGGAGAGGCATAACGCACCAGTAAGGAGGCTGTGGAGTACTTACGGTGACCATAAATGTGAAGAAAAAGGGTAGGCTCTGGGAAATATTGTAGAGGAAGAACAAAGAAGCAGTCCCCCTTCTAGACTGTGAGTCCATTGTTGGGTAGGGACTATCTCTATATGTTGCTGATTTGTACTTCCCAAGAGCTTAGTACAGTGCTCTGCACACAGCAAGTGCTCAATAAATACGATCAAATGAATGAATTAAGGAATGAAGTGTAGCCTGATGGACAGAGCATAGGGCTGGGAGCCAGAAAGACCTGGGTTCTAATTCCAGTTGTCTGCTCGGTGAACTTGGGAAAGTTACTTAACTTCATTGTGCCTCAGTTACCTCATCTGTAAAATGGGAATTAAGACTGTGAGCCCTGTGCAGAACAGGGACTGTTTCCAACCTGATTAACTTGTATCTACCTCAGAGCTTTGTAAAGTGCCTGGAACATAGTAAATAATTTTAAGTAGTAACACTTAAAAAAAGAAAAGACCTGGCAGAGTTTAGAGAGTGATTGAATGTGACAAGTGCAAGGCAGAGGAGTAAGAGATGACACTAAAGGTTCTGACCTTCTGAGCATGGAATGGATGGGTGTGGTCAACCATGATGGGGAAGTTAAGAGGAGGAGAAGGTTTAGGAGAGAAGATGAAGAGTTCAATTTTTTCAGCATGGTGTAGTGGATAGAGCATGGGCCAGGAGCCATAAGGCCATGAGTTCTAACCCCGGCTCCACCACTTGTCTCCTGTGCGACCTTGGGCAAGTCACTTCACTTCTCTGGGCTTCAGTTACCTCATCTGTAAAATGGGGGTTGAGACTGTGAGCCCTATGGAGGACAGGGACCATGTCCAACCCAATTTGCTTATATCCACCCCAGTGCTTAGTACAGTGCCTGGCACATAGTAAGTGCTTAACAAATGCCATAATTTACTTTAATTTTTATTTATGTGCCAGGCACTATACTGTGTACAGCACTTTGGTAGATACAAGCAAATCAGGTTGGACACAGTCCCTGACCCTCATGGGGCTCCCAGTCTCTATCCCCATTTTACAGATGCAGTAAATGAGGCTCAGAGAAGTGACTTGCCCAAGGTCACACAGCAGACAGGTCGAGGAGCTGGGATTAGAAACCCAGGTCTTTCTGACTCCCAGGACTACGCTGTAGCCACTATGCCATGCTGGAAGTGAGTCAGTGCTTAGATAACAAGGTTTGTTAGATATATTCATAAGTGCTATGGGAGGTTGAATTGACAAGTCTTCAGATGGCCCTCTGAAGGAGGTGGGATTTCAGAAGAACTTTGAAGTTGAGAACAGAGAACAGAAAGAGGGGAGGGAGCTGCAAGTAGCTGAGAAGCAGTGTGGCCCAACAGAGAAAGAATATGGGCCTGGGAGCCTGAGGACCTGGTTTCTAATCCCAGACAACCCCATTTGTCTGCTGTTTGACCTTGGGAAAGTCACTTAACCTCTCTGTGCCTCACTTACCGCCTCTGTAAAATGGGGATTAAGACTGTGAATCCTATATGGGAGTGGGACTGTGCCCAACCTGAATATCTTGTATCTACCTCTTAGTATGGTGCCTGGCACAGAGTAAGTACTTAACAAATACCATTAAAAAAGTGTGGAAATGCATGGGCAAGAAATTGATGGCAGAAGGGGCAAAAATGAAAAACACAGAGTTGGAGTGCAGTGGGAGAAGAGAGTGGATCCGTTCATGATCTGGGTAGCAGAATTATGGGAAACCCATAATTAAAGGACAGGGTGGATGAAGAAGCAGCAAAGGAAATAGAGGAATGTTTCGAGACGCAGCAAGAGGATTGGGAGAATTCTACATCAGAAAACCAAGGTCAGAGAGGGGTTCCAAGAGCAGGGTGTAGTCAGTGGTATCAAAGGCAGCCAAGGAGTTAAGGAAGATTAGCACAGAGTAGAGTCCATTAGGCTTAGTCAAAAGGAGGTCACTGGAATGGGCAGTGACAGGGAAGTGAAGGGAGTGGAATCCAGATTGCAGGGAGTTGAGAAGAGGATTATTGCAAGGAGTCCAGGACAGGCCTCATAGGTTGGATGAAAGTGAAGCACAATTGCAGAAGGGGAAGGACTGTGGATGAGCTGGCAGTTTGGGAGGCTAGGGTTATTGAGTTCCAGGAATTTGGGGTTGGAGGTGTGGTGGAACTCTGCAGGTAGTGAGCTGTGAAGGTAATAACTTGAATTTATAGAATGGCTGTTATTGCCGAAGTGATTTCACATTATCTCATTTTTTTCCTCGCAGTGTCACTGTAAGGCATCTAATTTCAGGTAATGATGTGGTCCAGGGTGCGTCCATATCAATGGGTGGTGGCTAATGTGGGGAAATAAGTAGGGATACTCAAAGGGCAGGGACTGTGTCTTTCACTTGACCTTTACTCTCTCAAGGACCTAGTACAGTGTTTGTCACACAGCAGGCACTCAGTACATGTGCCTGATTCTTCTGTAACACAGGGGTTCTGCTCTTCCAAAACTCCACATTAGGAAACCCTTAGCTGGAGTACTCACAATGCCTGACACCATATTTTAATATACCATGCTGTTTCTTCCAACATTTTTTTCTTACTGTGTTACATGTTGCTCTGGATCCAGACAGACTCAGGTTATTCAGCAAACACTCCCTAACCTATAACAATGTCCAGACAAAATGCATAGCAAAAAATCCACTGGGCAAGTCACTTAGGTTTTCTGTGCCTCAGTTTTCCCATCTGTAAAAGTGAGAATATACTACCTGTTCTCCTTCCCCCTTACACTCTGAGCCCCATGTGGAACAGGGTCGGTGTCTGACCTGATCATCCTGTTTCCAATGCTTAGTACAGTGCTTGACAAGTACCAATAATAATGGCAAGCGCTTAACAAATACCACAGTTACTTTTATGTGCACTGCCAGAACTGGATGTACTATTAAATGAATGAGTAGTATGTGGAAGTGGGAGAGCCAGAGGTTGGGGGAGGTCAGTAGACTCAATAACATGGATGATGGTGTCTCCTAAAGGATAAGGATGGGTGAGAACTAAGGTGAAAGAGGCATCATATTCATTTAAAATATCAGCTGGATCCTGGAGGGTCCTGCAGGGGGAGAGAGATATCAAGTATTCAATCAATCACATTTGTTGAGTGCTTACTGTGTGCAGAGCACTGTACCAAACACTTGGAAGAGTACAGTGTAACAAAGTTGGTGGCTATGTTCCCTGCCCACAAAGAGCTTACAGTTTAGAGGGGGAGGCAGAAATTAAAATAAATTATGGATATGTACATAAGTGCTATGAGGAGTGGAGGGGGGCGGTAAATAAAGGGTACAAATCCAAGTGCTAGGGTGACAAAGAAGGGAGAGGGAATAAGGGAAATGAGGACTTAGTTGGGGAAGCCCTCTTGGAGGAGATGTGATTTTAATAAGGGTTAGAAGGTGGGAAGAGTGGTGATCTGTCAGATATGAAGAGGGAGGGAGTTCCAGGCCAAAGAGAGGATGTGGGTGAAGCGTTGGGGGTGAGACAGTTGAGATTGAGTTACAGTGAGTAAGTTAGTACTAGAGATGCAAAGTGACCATGCTGGGTTGTAGTAAGAAATCAGGCAGGAAAGATAGGAGAGAGCAAGGTGATTGAGTACTTTAAAGCCAATGGTAAATAATTTATGTTTGATGTGGAGGTGGGTAGGTGACCATGGGAGGTTCTTGAGGAGTGGGGAAAGCTGCACTGAACAGTTTTTTAGAAAGGTGATCAGAGTGATGTCTGCACTGGAGTGGGGAGAGACAGGAGGCAGGGAGGTCAGTAAGAAGGATGTAGTGAGTTTTGCAAAAATCAATCAATGGTATTTATTGAGCACTTACTGTGTGCAGAGGTCTGTACCATGCACTTGGGAGAGTACAACAATAGAATAGGGAGATATGATCCCTGTCCTCCAGGATCTTACACTCTAGAAAACAGTGAAAACACCTTACCCAGTGAAAACATCTCCTTGAAATTTCCACCATCCTTGCTATAATCCCATCAGATTCTCAAAGTCATCTTCAATAAATTTCACCTCTCGCAGAGATAACAAAAGAGATAAGTGGTTACCAAAGTGGAATTTAATAGTTCTTATATTGTAAAAAAAAACCACATGTTAAAAAGTTCCAGACCTTTCTAATTATCATCAGTGACCAAGTCCCGCAGAAATCAGACTCACCCTTCAAGAAAAAACTACTCACTCTTCCAAATCTGACAGCAAAATGTAATATGAGCTATTTCCCTAGTGCTTATCACACAGCCAGAGCTGGAAATGTCTTCTTGGCTCATCACACCCTCTCTGCTTCAGTGTCTCTGCTTAGACTTTGAAAAAAGAGAGAAAGTCTGAAGCATATGTCACAGAGGACTCTATTCACCATCTTGTTTCAGCTTCCTGCCAATGCAAGTGCGTGTGTGGGTACAGATATAGTATATGAGCATATGCATAAAGATATTTCAGCCTAAGAATGAATATGGAGGAAAGTTTGAGCTTTTAAAATCGGTTCAACTTATTTTTTCCCAGAGCTGAAAAATAAAATTTAGAAGAAAACTATTACTATTAGCCCAATACCTAGGACACTAAGTGAAAATGGATTCTGTTTTTCCTCCACTTCTTCCCCAAGGGTTTCCAAATTCCCTTGATTGCCACTGGTTACTTGTCCTAACTCTACTTTTACCTTAAATCTCCAAACAAGTTCTCCAAACCAGACATGAGATTTAGGGGCCCTGGGCCAATTTCTTTATCTATTTCCCATCTCCTCTGCTAGGATATCTCTAGGTTAAGATCATGGGGGTAAATTTCCCTAAACTCAATCCCTTACCGGTCTTTGCAGCCCCCTGCTATGGGACTCTGAACACCTGCAGCTGGGAGGGGAGGTTGGGAGAGGGTGGAGTTTTTACAGCTGGAGCCCAAGTTCCCAAAGTTGCCCTGCTCCTCGATTTCCCTGGGGTCGTGCAGCCCTTCCCTTAAGTCCTGCTCAGGAAACTCTGCTCAGGGCAGAGTCATTAGTTCTGCCACCTCCCTACACTTTCTAATCACTCTTTCAACTGTTTTATTGTACTCTCCCAGGTGTTTAGTACAGTGTTCTGCACACAGTAAGCACTCGATAAATACAATTGATTGATTGGTTGGCCCAGAGAGATCCTGGACCCCTGGCCTGGTGGGAGAGGAGGGTATAGCAAGGAGGCACTGGAGACTCATGCCTGCTAATTAATTAATTAATTGTGGTATTTGTTAAGTACTTACTACATGCCAGGCACTGTACTAAGCACTGGGGTGGATATAAGGAAATAGGGTTGGACATGGTCCCTGTCCCACATGGGTCTCACAGTCTCAATCTCCATTTTACAGATGAGGGAACTGAGGCACAGAGAAGTTAAGTGACTCGACCAAGGCCACAGAGCAGAGAAGTGGCAGGGCCGGGATAAGAACCCATGACCCCCAGGCCTGCGCTCTATCCACTATGCCATGTTGTTGCCATCCAGAGTTCTGGGAGGGCTGGAGAAGCTATGGCAACATCATGAGCAGTCTGAAGTAAAGGCTGGGGGCTGGTTCCTGTGCCCCAAGGGACGGAAGGTGGAAAAACCGGTTCAAACAGTGGCCCAGATTCCTTGGAGGCTCTCCCTTCTCAGTTGAATATAGAAATGACTTGGGAGGAGCCTCAGGTTAATGACCATCGGCACCTAGCTTTGCGTTCCTATTTTGAAGGGAGGAAACAATCCCTCTGTTGAAACAGGCACAGCAGGCCTTTCTGCTCCTGTTCATCAGGGTAATAACCTAGGAGTTTAAACTCAGACTCAAGATTTTAATTGAATTTTGGGAAAAAAAGTGTTACAAAAATAGTGAGGTATCCAATTTTGCAATGTTGGTGAAGCCATCCAGTCCTCTAGCTTCTTCATATGAGCAGTTGAGAGAAACCATCTACCTGTACATTAATTATATTAATCAATTTGTTGCCTAATCCAAGGTTGATTCAGATTCAAAACAAACACCACTCCCAGTCCCCCTCAAAAAAATTAGATTATTAAACAAACTAAGGGCTTGCTGGCTAACCACACAGATTGGAGTTTGACAGTTTATTTGTACATCCAATGATCTCCCGAGGCCCAGTTAAATATTATAATTGGTTTTCTACTGAATTAAATAACCCATCAAAAGCTTCTTCATCTTCTCTGTGTTCCACATAATCTAGTTCAGTGCATGCATCTTGTGTGCATGCATCGGTGAATATAGACCGATTGAGTCTTTAAGATGACTGGGACAAAATAATCTGGTTTTACACTTTTCAGGTTCTTTCTCTCTCTCTTTTTTGCATTCTCAATCTGTGTTACACTTGTGCTTACAAAAAAAGATCAGTACAGAAAGAGAGGAGACTGTTAGTTGGAATAAAAATTTCTCAGACTACCAAAGGCAAAATTTTCCATGGTTAGCACTAAAGTGAGTCCCTGTCTTTTCCTTTGCTGACTGTCCCACATTTTATATCGTCCACTAGAAGGCCAGCGGGACAATCCTACTTTCATGGCAATGGTGACAAGAACTCTGGGAAACTCTGATCTGACAATATGATGGTTGTGACCCTGGGTGTTGCAATTTTTGCATTTGCTGGTCTTCATGCAGCCCATGAAACCTGTAGAACAAATATTCCCCAGTGCTGCAAAGAAAAGCAGCATGGTCTAGCGGATAATGCAACGGCCTGGAAGTCAGAAGGTCCTGGGTTCTAATCCCAGATCCACCACTTGTCTGCTGTGTGACTTTGGGCAAGTCATTTAACTTCTCTGTGCCTCAGTTATCTCATCTGTAAAATAGGGATTAAGACTGTGAGCCTCATATGGGACATAGACTGTGTATGACCTGATTACCTTGCATCTACCCCAGCTCTTGGAATTTTTTTTTGTTGCTATGGTATTTGTTAAGCACTTAATATGTGACAGGCACTGTTCTAGTTCCTAGAAACAGTGTGTTCTAGAGGAAAAAGCACAAAACTGGGAGTCAGACTGGGAGTTCTAACACCAGGGCTGCCATTTGCCTGCTGTGTGACCTTGCATAAGTCACTTTACTTCTCTGAGTATCAATTTCCTTGTCTGTAAAATGAGATTAAATACCCCTTTTCCTAACCCCTTCATGGAACAGAGATTGTGCCTGATCTGATATTTACTCACTTTTTGGTCATTTTCCTAGCCAGGGACACTCAACTTCCACTTGATTCTGAACTCAAGACAGAGATTGTTCCTATTTACTCTATTGTAGCTTCCAAGCCCTCAGTAAAGCCCTCTTCAGACAGTAGGCACTTTGGAAATACCATTGATTGATTAATTGTCCTTAGGGCTCTCAAAGTAAATAGGTGAATAAGGAAAACAAATTGATCTAATTTTTTATTTTTTATTTGAGAGATTCCCTCAAACATCTAGAGAGCTGTTGCGGCTTACACAGCTCCTGTGCAGCTTTGAAAGAAATGCTTCAAAGCCCTAGGAATACTAACACTATCCTAAAAACAGGTGGCAAACACCTATCTGACTTGAGCTTTCATATCCCTTAATAATAACTGTGGTGTTTGTTAAGTGCTTACTATGTGCTAAACACTGTACTAAGCTCTGGGGAAGATACAGGATCGTCAAGTTCCACATGGGGTTCACAGTCTAAGTAGAAGGGAGAACAGGTATTAAATCCCCATTTTGAAGATGAGGTGAACTGAGACAGAAGTTGAAGCGACTTGCCCAAGGTCACACGGCAGGTAAGGGGTGGAACTCATGTCTTCTGACTCTCGAAGCCTGTGCTCTTTCCACTAAGCCATTACTCCAAGGAAAAGGAAGCAGGTGTTTAGACTGCTGTGAGTCTGCTGGGAAGCAATAAATTAATATCCGTGTGGACTGAGTGTGTGCTAGCCTACAGTACTAGGCCAGCTCCTCTCATAAACTGCAATCGCTAGCAGCCTGAGCAGCAGCGAAAAGAACAAATCAGTGGTATTTACTGAATGCTTACTATATTCAGAGCACTGTGCTAAGCATGGTGTCTCATAGTTCTGTGCACATTAGATGCTAAATGCTGGCTACTGACTGATGGGCTGGCTTTGTAAACTGGAATTAGGAGGTGGAATGGTAACCCCCTCCCTCCCTTTTTATTATGTATTGTTGTAACAGGTGATCAGAGAGAAAGAGAAGCTTCCAGATAGTGCTAGAGGGATGACATTAGGACTCTGAGTCTGGAAAGATGAAGGGCAGATGGAGAACATAATTGAAGTCCATAAAATTATGAAGGCTTGTGGGCAAGTGAATGCAAATTATTTGTCATCAAATCCAACCTTCCCCTATGTTAATTCAATCATAGCATATTTATTGAGCACTTACTGTGTGCAGATCACTGTACTAAGCTCTTGGGAAGTACAAGATGGCAACATGTAGAGACGGTCCCTACCCAACAACAGCCTCACAGTCTAGAAGCCCTATATCAGAAAGAAGGGGCATCCATTGCTACTTAAGAGGGTAATTCAAATCAGCAAAAGGAAACATATCTATACCCACCTCCTCACAGCAGAATTCATTTCTAAAGGAAGTTGTTAAGGCAGAAAATACTAGCAGGTTTAAGTGGGGTTTGGATAAATTAATGGATGAGTAGCTACAGAGTGAGGTAGGGATCGTAAGCAGGTTAGTAAGAGCTTAGTGCAGCACTAAGCACTTTGTATAGTGCTCTGCAAATGGTAAGCACTTAATAAATTGCATTGATTAATTGATTGATAGGTGGCACACATCTAAACCTAGGAGGTGGATGCTAAGGAGGGCAACTATTCATTCATTCAATCATATTTATCGAGAGCTTACTGTGTTCAGAGCACTGTACTAAGCGCTTGGGAAAGTACAATGATAGACAGACAGTTTCTCTCCCCTCAGCAAGCTTACAGTCTAGAGGGGGGAGACAGACATCAATACAAATAAATGAATTACACGTATGTACATAAGTGTTGTTTGACTGGGAGGGGGAATGACCAAAGGGAGCAAGTCAGGGTGATGCAGAAGGGAGTGGGAGAAGAGGAAAGGAGGGGCCTAGTCTGGGAAGGCCTCTTGGCAGAGATTCATTCAATCATATTTATTGAGCACTTACTCTGTGCAAAGCAAAGGAGATGTGCCTTCAATAAGGCTTTGAATTGGGGGAAAGTAACTGTCGGATTTGAGGAGAGAGGGCATTCCAAGCCAGAGGCAGAACGTGGGCCAGGGGTTGGCCTTGAGACAGGAGAGACCGAGGCACAGATAGGTTAGCACTAGAGGAGCAAAGTGTGAGGGCTGAGTTGTAGAAGGAGAGTAGTGAGGTGAGATAGTAGGGGCAAGGTGGCAGAGTGCTTTAAAGCCAATGGTGAGGAGTTTTCGTTTGATGCAGAGGTGGATAGGCAACCACTGGAGATTTTTGAGAAGTAGGGTGACATAGGGTTCCTCCCAACATCGTTTAGACAGATAATGGGCTAGATGCACCAGTGGTCTGACCTGCTAAACAGCATTTCTTATGTTCTAATGAGATATGTGCATAAAAATAGACTTAAAGACTGTCCTTACCCACAAGGAGATCACAGTAGATTAGGGGGAAAGGTGAACATGGGAACAATTAAGAGTTAACCATTAAACTTCTAAACAAGGCCTCCTCCACAGGATTACTCAGAGCAACATAGTGCTCTGCTACACCCTTCTCATTTCAGTCCAGTAAATTGAAAGATCCCCAACCTTCTAAACATTGTGAGGCCATCCCCTTTCTTCATCTGCCCTCCCTCCTTGGTCAGGTGGGGCTCAGGCTCTTTGGGGGTGGGAAGCAGGGAGGGGAGAGAGGAGTCCCCAGAGTCTCCTGTCTTGACTTCTTGGGGCTTTGAAGACTTGGGCTCCCCTGCATCAATTTTTTTCTGTCAGGTACATTTTCAGGTCAACGTGGCACCTAAAGTATTTGCCATAAGTGGCCAGGATTTTCTGCCACTTTCAGAAATCTGCCCTTCTGCCCCAAGCCCCTCTTGATGCCATTGGCAGATGAAAGAGAAGTAGAAGGCTCCAGTTGAAGGGACACCGGCCTTGGGACAACTGGAAGTAAAGCTGTGGATCCTGAAGTGCTTTTGCCACTCCAAAATGGGCATATGGGCACAAAATGGCTGAAGGAGATGCCAAGACCTGCTGACCCCTAATTTAGAGACTCCCACTTGACATCTCCCTTGGCTTTCCACACCCCAGAACTCAGCTAAGGTTACCTCTAAGATTAGTCTCATGATTGGTAAGAGGCGTGACGAGCAAAGTACTCACATTTTCCTATTTGAGATTACATTCGGCTTCAGCTTGGAATAATCGCCACCCACTCCCTGCCAGTATTCTTTACTAGCTCCATGTTATTCTTAAGAACTCGTCCTGCCACACAGTCCCTAGCCATAAGCCTTGCAACATTCACGGAGAAGATTGGGGCAACAAGATTGTTCACCTTTGATCTAGCGACTGCAACAAGTCTCTGTTGGCTTAACCTTGCCAGGCCCCTCTGGGTGGCTTTCCCCTCCAGCCTTACTTTCCCTCAAGGCTGGTGATTTATGGGGTCCAGGTCTTGGGGAAATTGGGTCGTCAGACATTCCCTGAAACTTGCACAATGCCCCAGTCTTCCCAGCTCTACGTGGCTGAGTTAGACTAGGACCCTTGGCCTGGTGAGTCTAGGCCAGGGAGAATGAGGTTAAGGGTGAGCCAGCCACGACAGGGGCAAAGTCCCCAGCTGTAACTGCACCATAAAGCAGATTGTTCTGGGAAGGACCCACTGCTGCATGCATTTACCTTACTCCAGTCTCCAAAGTATCTTACCTTACTCCAATCATCTTCCCCAGATGCTGACCCAGCTGGCTGAAGCGGTGTGGTGTAGTGGAAAGAGCATGGGCCTGAGGGGTAGAGGACCTGGGTTCTAATCCTTTCTCTACCAACTGGTTGCTGTGGGACCCTGGGCAAGTCATTGAACTTCTTGGTGTCTCAGCTTTCTCAACTGTAAAATAGGATAAAATATCTGTTCTTCGTACTTAGACTGCAGGACAGAGACTGTGTCCAACCTAATTAGCTTGTACCTACCCCAGTGCTTAGAACAGTGTTTGACCAAAGCAAGCTCGATGTGGACAGGGAATGTGTCTGTTATACTGTTGTATTGTACTCTCCCATGTGCTTAGTACAGTGCTCTGCACACACTAAGTGCTCAATAAGTGACAGAATGAATGAATGAAAAGTAAGGGCTTAACAAATACCGTAAGAAAAAAAGCAAGGGAGAGCTCTGTCCACTTTTGCTCCCTCCCCCGGAAACTTCTCTGGCATTAACATTATCTCCTTGTCATTGCAGCATGGCCTAATGGAAAGAGCATGGGCCGGAGAGTCAAAGGACCTGGGTTCTAATCCTGACTCTGCCACTTGTCTGCTGTGTGTCCTTGGATAAGTCACTTAACCTCTCTGTGCTTCAGTTCCCTCATCTGCAAAATGGGGATTTATTACTTGTTCTCCCTCCTACTTCAACTATAAGCCCCATGTGGTACCTAATGATCTTATATCTACCCCAGAATTTAGTACAGTGCTTGACTCACAATAAGTACTTAACAAATACCATTACGATTATTATTGTTATTCACCTAATCAATTGTATTAATTGAGCACTTACTGTGTGCAGATCACTGTTGGAGGAATACAATATAACAATATAAAAAAGACATTACCTGCCCACAATGAGCATATAATCTAGAAGGCAAGCTTACAGTGTAGAGGATGAGCTTTATTATTATTGTTATTCATACTTAGACTACGAGCCTAGGGAGGGACAGGGAGGTGTCTGATTTGATTATTTTATATCAACCTGAGTACTTAGTATAGTGCTTAACACATTGTAAGTGCTTAACAAATAACATTTTTTAATTTGTCATTATTACTATTATTATTATAATTAACCCAGGGTTGATTTCCCTGGTCTGTGGACCCAAGAATGTTACCTGAAGGTACTAATGGCATACTTTCCCCAGGGCTCCACCTCTTAATGAGAAAAGTCAGTCAGAGTTCCCAGAGAAGGCCTAAACTGTCCTGCTTTGGTGTCCTGGACTGAAGTATTTTTGAAACACAGAAAGTTGAAAGAGAAAACTCCAGAAATAAAGATAGAAAAAGGACAAGGCAAAAAGGGAGGAGGCAGGATGAACATTGAACTCAAAGGAAGGGAGAGATTCAAACAATCATATTTATCAACCAATCTATCACATTTATTGAGCACTTACTCTGAGAAGAGACTGTATGAAGCACGTGGGAGAGTACAACACAATAGAAGAGACAATTCCCTGTCCACAATGAGCTTACAGTCTAAAGGGGTAGACAGATATTAATATAAATAAGTTACAGATATTCATTCATTCAATCGTATTTATTGAGCACTTACTGTGCGCAGATCACTGTACTAAGCGCTTGGAAAGTAGAATTTGGCAAAAGATAGAGAGACAATCCCTACTAGTGCTGTAGGGCTGGGAGTGGGGGATGTTGTGAGTAAAGGGAGCAAGTCAGGGTGATGCAGAAGGGAGTGGGAAAAGAGGGAATGCAGGCTTAGTCAGGGAAGGCCTCTAGGAGGAGATATGCCTTCAATAAGGCTTAGAAGGTGGGTAGAGTAATTGTCTGTCGGCTATTAAAGGGGTGGGCGTTCCAAGCCAGGGAGGGTGTTTTTTAGGTTAGGGGAGACATGAACATGTTTGAAAGCGGTAGGGAAAAACCCCTGGTTAATGAATGGTTTTAAAGAGCGCAATCAGGGAGAGAAAAAGGAAAGGGACAAGTGTTTTGATAATGTGTGAAGGGAGGAGACTACTCAAGGGCTACTTAGAGGTAGCAGCAGACCCCTAAGCACAAAATAAGAACTATAGTTAGAGAAGCTGACAGGTGACCCCCTTCTCCTCTGAAGATTGGAAAGGAGAAATAAGCCTAAACCACAGTGTCAAACTTGAGAAGGGTTAGGGAGCCCACCTACCTGTAAACCAGCTCATTTCACCTGCTCTGATGCTCAGAGCCAACCCTGCCTTGTTCTCTCTTGCTCAGGAAACAATTATTCTAGATGCAGGCACAGGCAAGTGGGGAGTCTATATTCTAGAGTGGCCATTGTTAAACTTTGTCTACCTGGTGGGAGGTCTGCATTCTCAGTTAATAATTAATAATTATAATTATGGTATTGGTTAAGCCCTTATTATGTGCCAGGCATTGTACTAAGCAGTTGTTTTGCGAAACTCTCTCCCGGGGGTTGATACTCCCTTCCCCACCCAAAGCCGTAACCCTTCTTTCTATAAAGCCATTACTTTTGCCAGGAGAAATTGGCAAGACTGGGGAGAGGGTAAATCTGCTGGGCACCCCTGATAAGCCATTCCCAAGCCTGAATCTCTTGTCTCCTGGGAGGAGCCTGTTCTCAAGATTCAAAGTTGGGAAAAGCTGGAAAAATAAAACAAAGCAGGAGAGGGGAAAACAAACAAAAAATAAATTAGTGAAATATGATTGATTAGGTCCATACAGCTAAATTTGGCTTGGAATCCAGTTAATCCAGATCACTTAATTTTAAATGCTGTAACTTAAATTTCTGCACCAGCTTTTTGTGGGAAATATGTCTTTTTCAACACTAGACTTAAAACAGATGCTACTTTCCCACAAACGAAACTAGTATTTTTACCTTATCTGCAACCAGACTTAGGACATATTATACTTTCTCCCAAATCTACTTATAATAAGGTATTGATTAGTAAGATTGTTGATGATTTGATTGATTCATTCATATTTGTTCAGTGTTTACTGTGTGCTGAGCACCACACTAAGTGCTTATAAAGTACAATTCAGCAATAAAGAGACATAATCACTGCTCTCACCGGGCTTACAGTCTAAAAGGGGGGAGACGGACATCAAAACAAGTCAACAGCCATAAATATAAATAAACAGAATTATAGATGTATACACATCAAAAAACTAAACAGGCAATAATATAAGTAAGTAGAATTATAGATATGTACATATACACACAAGTGGGGGACAGGGATGGGAGTTAGAGGAAGGGGAGCAAGTCTGGGAGAAGGGGAGGAGAAGCTAAGGAAAGTGTGCGGGAGGGCTTACCTCAAACAGTTTTAGCACAGAGAGCTGCAGGATAAACCATCAGCCAGGTGAAGTAATTTGGAATTAAGTGCCTGCTATCACATTTCCCCAGCTGCAGTTAGATGATCCAAGAGAGGCCCCTCCTACTTAGGTCTCTTTCATCTCCCACTCCAATCCACCCCACACACTACACTCTGCCAACAGCACTCTCCTAAGGGTACCTCAATTTCATCTCCCTTGCTCATATCTTCCTTTCTACCTGAAACTCACTTTCTCTTATCTGACAGAACCCCACTCTCCCCAGTTTCAAAGCCCGACCAAAACTATATCTTCCTGTTAGACTGATGTAAGCTCATTGTGGGCTGGAAATGTATCTACCATCTCTGTTATATTGTGCTCTGCACACATTAAGTGCTCAATAAATATGATTGTTTGAGACTTGTCTGGCTAATCTCTCATTTCCCCATCTTATTTCCCAGTCTTCCCTTGTATGTTGTCTATGCACTGGGGTCTGTACCCCTTAAGTACTTAGATATTCACTCCATAGCACTTAGGTGCATACCCTTAAGCTCTCAGCTGCCTCCTCTATCTGTCACTTCATGTTAGTGTTTGTCTCCTCCTGTTCCTCTAGTAGGTGCTCAGTAAATATCATGGATATTTATTGACTGCTTGCTCCTTCTACAGGAAATGAATGGCCTACAAAGGCATTGTTGGCTGCTTTGCTTTCCACTCACTCATCAGTATAGTAGGGTCCAGAGACATGCCTGCCCCCAGGAGTCATCCAAGAAGAGGACCAAAGCTTTGCAGTCAATGGGTTTGTCTGCTCAGATAGATTAATGACTAGTTGGGGCAGCTCCTTGGAGAACCAGTAGGCATTCTCCTTCTAGGCACAAAACCAGATTTTGAGGCGACAACCTTGTTGAGTGCAAAACTATGTATGTTTAGAGGATGCCATCTGAGTCTCCAAGGAGCTGCCACAAACATTCATCAATAAATCAATTTAACTGAACATAATGATATTTCCAGAACACTCAAATACTGAACTCTGACTCTGGGGAAGTATTTCCTAGATCATCGTGGTTGGACTCTCATGTCTTCCACCTCCACATTCTTACCCCTACCCCTCTCCCATTTTCCAGACCTTCTGGTCCCAGCCAACCTTCAGACTCCTTTGCTTTTCCCCCTTATCCCAACTCTCATTTGGAAAAAGGCCACTTGTGGATGGAGTGCTTGCAAGGCAAATGGGCCAGAGTGAAGGATTTAGGGAAATTTGTCACAGTTCCATGTGTTGAAAATAGCACACATTTTCCTACCTTGCTTTGTGAAAAGCTGCAGAGGTGTCATGTGACTGTTCGGAGTAGCAGCATGGGCTAGAGGAAAGAGCATGAGCCAGAGAGTCAAGGATTCTGGGTTCTAACCCAGCCTCTGCCACTTGGCCTATATATGATCTTGGGCAAGTCACTTCACTTCTCTGGGCCTCAGTTTCCTCATCAGTAAAATGTGGATTTTTTACACCTGTCACCTGCTACTGATCTCTTGCCCACATCCTGCCTCTGGCCAAGAACTCCCTCCCTTTTCATACCTGACAGACAATTACTCTCCCCACCTTCAAAGCTTTATTGAAGACATATCTCCTCCAAGAGGCCTTCCCTGACTAAGCCCCCCTTTCCTCTTCTCCCACTCCCACTCCCTTAAGTGTTACCCTGATTTGCTCCCTTTATTCACCTCCCCTTCCAGACCCACAGAACATATGTACATATCTGTAATTTATTTATTTATATTAATGTCTGTCTCCCCCTCTAACTTGTAAACTCGTTGTGGACTGGGAATGTGTCTATTATATTGTTGCATTTTACTCTCCCAAGCATTTAGTATGGTGCTATGAACACAGTAAGCACTCAATAAATACGATTGATTTTCACTTGCCCGATATATGATCATGGGCACATCACTTCACTTCTCTGGGCCTCAGTTTCCTCATCTATACTATGGGGATTAAATACCTGTTCTCTCCATGTGTGAGGCCCACCGTGGATCGGGAACTGAGTCCAACCATCTTGTAGCTACCCCAGGGCTTTGTAAATGCTTGGCAGATGGTAAGTGCTTAATAAATACCATTTCAGGGAACTCCACCTCTCTAAACCAAGCTAAACCCACTAAAGGTAAGTTGAATAATTTAGTGTTAAATAGGAGTTGAACATTTTGTTTTTCTCTTCTGGTGAGCCATATATCTCAGTTAATATGAAGTTTCCTGTGTGACCTGCACATTCTGCAACAAACCATATTAAATATTAATAAGTCATTTGCACACATTAAGTTCCTAATATATTGTCTTATTGCATTCACAGCTTGAGGCTTTAATAATAACAGAAACTTGTTTTACCTGCCAAGTGACTTGAGCAGCTTATCCTAAGCAAAAATGGGACCTGGAGTCATGGACAGTTTTGGGCACTTTTCTTCCCACTGGGACAATCAAATCTGTTAACAATAAAGCCAGAGAAGTGATTTTGAACTGCTTCTATAATCACCTTCCCAAACCTCAGAGGAATCCTGGTTTTTGAAAATAAACCATGTCTCTGAATCCAAAATGCTGCAGACACAAATTAATCTGGAGAGAAGACTACTGGGGAAGAGGTAAGAAACAGGGACTGGTAAAATTGAATCTTGAACATGAAGGCAAAGGGTGGACCTCACAGTCCACAGCACATCGAGGCAGGAAACTGGAGTGATCACCCCAACAATTGTATTTATTGACCACTTACCTCATTGGGTGCATGAGTGATTCCCCAAAAGAATAGCTTTCTTCCCACAGGCTCCAGAACCCGCTGTTGGGCAGGGACTCTCTCTATATGTTGCCAACTTGCACTTCCCAAGGGCTTAGTACAGTGCTCTGCACACAGGAAGCACTCAATAAATATGATTGAATGAATGAATCAATGAGCAGGGATGGATCTGCTTAAGGTTTTTTTTTTTTTTAAATTCTTATATAGTAAAAAAAATCTGTTGTATATAGCCGCTCACTACAATTTGAAATCTTTAGGATAAAGCAAAAGTCAATACTGGGCAAGTCCATCATCCACTCAGTTCAATACTCCATCTCTGGCCGCAGGAATAAGATGCCTGAAGGCGCCACTTGATTGTGCACTCCTTGACCTCACTGCAGATATTTTCCCCAAGGTCAAAGCCCCAGCCCTGAAGTAAAACAGGAAGGCGCCATTTGATTGTGCACTCCTTGACATCACTGCAGGTATTTTCCCCAAGGTCAAAACCCCAGCCCTAAAGTAGAATGGGATGTTGCTCTTTTAAAACTCTTGATTTGTATTGCTCAAATCAATATGGATGATTCTGCTGGTGGAAACGGTCTTGTCTGATGTATCGGAGCCATCAGCAATGTCGAGAGCCCCAACCCAGGACCTAAGATTCAGTTAGTCACTATTTACCTCTGTCAGCAAAACCCCTTACCAGAATGACAATGAACAAAGTCACGGAATGATCAATGGAATCTCAGGCGAATTGAAGATGAATCTCTTGGCTTCTTGCCTACTTCCCAGGATGACTGAGTGTGGCCTGCGAAGCATGGGTCTGATATTTGTTTAAAGGTTTTCCCAACTTCTTGGGTATTTTTCACCAGGATTTTTATTCAGATATATACTGTGAGCACTTTGTGGGCAGGGAATGTGTCTGTTTGTTGTTATAGTTTACGCTTCCAAGTGGTTTGTACAGTACTTTGCACACAGTAAGCACTCAATGAATTCGATTGAATGAACAAATGAATTAATTAATTCAGATTAATTGGCCCTTTTGTGTCTGGAAACACCTGGCCATCTGCTAGGTTGGTAGAAGTGACCTGCCTGAAAAGACTGGCAGAGAATATCTCCCCAGTATGTAAGGAGTTTGTTTTTCCTTTGGCTTTGCCCTTTCATATTTTCTAATTCCTCTTTCCTACCCTCAAGGGGCTGGGGGATTCAGGGGAGGCCGGGTCACTCATTTTATGAGCCCGTTGCTGGGTAGGGATTGTCTCTATCTGTTGCTGAATTGTATTTTCCAAGCACTTAGTACAGTGCTCTGCACACAGTAAATGCTCAATAAATTCTTCCCCTCCTACACTGATCAATTATCCATCCCCTCTGGGGGGGTTAAGTTAGAGGACGTGGCTCTTGCCACCCCAACCTCAGGGGCGCTTAAACCAGAGGCAGATAGTGGCAAGAGCAAGGGTGGGGGTGGAGCTGAGGGAGGGAGTTGGGGAGGAAAGATAGGAGGAAATAGAAAAGAATGAAACCAAAGGGCAGTGTAACTCAGGCTCCCTTTGTGGGGGTTAAAAGTGTGAGCTGTATGATAAAGGTCTTCATCTCCCAACTTTTCTGCTAGATTGCAAGCTCCTTTTGGTCAGGGATCATGTCTCCTAACTCTAATGTAATGCTCTTTCCCAAGCATTTGCTACAGTACTCACAATACAACAAGTCCTCAAAAAATACCGTTGATTGATTGATTGACTTCCCATGGCTTTGACTTTCTTGAGGCTCCACTTGTGCTGATCTCCTTGCCCCCTGTTGGAGGAAGGAAGAATATTTGGCTCCAGAAAGCATTATGACTCAGTTGTCCCATGGTGGAACAGGATAAGCGCTCGATAAATATGACTGACTGAATGAATGAATGATAAAAGTTTAAAGTACAAAGAATAAACACCACCAAAACAGCAATGAATTACAATGCTCAGAGCATGGGACAGTCTTTCATAACCCAGCAATTTATTTAAAATGACAACACAATACGACAGTCTATTAATAAAAACACACCATTTCACACCATGCTGGGTCACCATTTCAGAATTGTATTTTAGCATCTCATCTTCACTTTATATTAAAGTCCTTTATTGAGTTCAAAAAAATTACTTCCTGGGTCTACTCTGTGGGGTGGGAACTGAGTGAAACTGCAAAGCTAACTAGTGCTTCTTGACTGACCTTGCCAATCGTCTCCTTCTTGAGCCTTCCTCTTTGACTCAAATTAGAAAACCAGCCAAGCAGCAGGGCTACAAACTCCCTCACCCTCCGACCCCAATCTGGGTGCCTCAGTTAATTTCCCCGGGCCCAGGAGGAAATAATGCTCCCCGGGCCCAGGAGGAAATAAGGACGGATAGGGAAAATTTTGCTTTGGGTTTCAAAATAAATAACCTGGAGATACTGTAAGCCCAAGGCCCTGCTCGTTCCTCCGTCCCCACATCAGATTGGAGAGACCTGGCCTTCCTTCACTGATGGGGAAAATTATTGTTACCACGGCAACCATCCAGAATGAAGTTAAAGGGAGGCTGGATAGGGTCCAGTTTGGCTTCCTGGCATGTTGTTTGTCTGCAGTTAAGGAGGAACTGTGAAGGCTGGAAGGGGCCCAGTATCTGGGCTCAGGGTGCAATCCTCTGACTCCTTCCTGCTCTGCTGACTCTCCCGGTGCCCCCCGTGCTGGCTATGGGCCCAGCTCACAGCGGAGACATTCAGGACATCGGGAATTCGGGGACTCCCCACACAGGTCGCTTCTGTTTAATGCTCTTCCCTTTCACCGCTTCTTTGGAGAAAACTGCTTTATAGTTTGCTTGTGTTTTACCCAAATGCAAATTCGCCAGCTGAGACTTCTTGCCAACAGTAGGATTTTTGAGTCTGGGCCAGGCTGGATCTGGAGCAGGGCAAGGACATTCTCTTTGGAAATGACTTTTTCACAGTCCCTGTCTGCTGTATTTTTCCAGTATGAGCTCCAGCTCCAGCTCTTTTCACATACTGGGATTGCAGATATGAGAGTGTCTGGATATGGAGGTGTATAACCTTTAAAGGCTCACTTTCCTTTAGCCTCAGTTGCCTTTGGAGACCAGAGGGGAATCAGAAGGGCCTGTAGTGCTTAGTGTATTTCAATTAGAAGGAGGTCTGGCCCTGCAGTTAGAGATGGCCAAGGCTCCAGTCTGAGATCGTCCAACATCCTGGAATTAGAGTAGGTGAGCCAAGTCTCTTAGCCTTAGCCACACTTAGGTCCCATTCTTCTTTCCGGGTAAGGCTGGACCCCAGCTAGACCCTTGTTTCTCTGTTTTCTGGGCACAACTTCAGGCTGGGATATCTCTGGTCAGCTCTCATTTGTCACTTGCCTTTCTCAGCTATAGTTCCTGAAGCTTCTTCAGTTGAGGAATTTTGGGGAACAGTAGAGTTCATTAGACTCTTCTAGATTGTGAGCCCACTGTTGGGTAGGGACCGTCTCTATATGTTGCCAACTTGTACTTCCCAAGCGCTTAGTACAGTGCTCTGCACACAGTAAGTGCTCAATAAATACGATTGATTGATTGATTAGACCCATTCTTCCCACCCAGAGACAAGAGAGTAAAAACTGAAACAATGTGGGACCCTCAAATGAAAGGAAGAATGAGAGCTTGAGAGAGAAGTAGAGAGTCAAGCAGGGGAAGAGGGAGAGAGGGGCAGAAGAAGGAAAGGGACTATACTGTAAATTGTAGTCTACCAACTCTGTTGTATTCTCCCAAGTGCTTAGTACAGTGCTCTGCACACAGTGAAGGCTCAATAAATACCACTGATGAGGAAAGAAGGGGGGGAGAGGGAGAAGGGTGGGAGAGGAGGAGAGAGAGAGAGATAAAGAAAGGAAAGCCTCTTCTTGAAGTGAAATGAGCAGCAGGCACAGATACAATTGCTCAAGGCCACAGCATGATAACAACAGAGAACTGCAGATACAAAGTAAACCATTTGAATGCACGAAGAGTGGGATCTTGCTCAAGGAGGGACGTTGGGGATTTGAGGAATGTGAAACACCCGACCTGGCCTTGGATTCTACTTGGGGCTCAGTGTGAAGCACAGGGCCTCAGAGAAACCAGATAAAAACCTGCTTTGAGGCATGAAAACCACAATGAGCAATTCAGGTTCAAGTCTGGGATCCTGGGCAGAATAATGAAACTTCTGCTGGGATCTGGGTGATTCTAGGAAGAAAGAAAAACACATTTTCACCTCCTTTCTCTGACCCTTCTTCCCTCCTCCTTATGGACAAAGTTCTAGGTCTTCAATACACGTTGAGCTGTCATGTTAACATATATAATTTTCCCCTAGTTCTCTGGCAGGCTATGACTTTATTGGGCTTTTTTTTTCATTTTTATTGGTTTTTTTCTCTCGAAGTTTTTAACAACTGTTTAAAAACAAAAGAAAATGAAAACCTCCTTGGTAAAAATAACGCACTATATGATACATATACCCAAATGGTGTGATACTTTATATAATAAAAGATGAAAATAGTCACTTTCCATAATAAAAATAAGTTCTATTTTTGTTTATTTTACAATATACTTAATATTCTCTTCTTCCTCTTCTTCTCCTTCTTCTTCACTCAAAGTAATAAGGTCCCGTGTTTGATGTCCCACCCACTGTCTGGTGGTGGCTTCCCGGTGGGGTGGGGGGGGAGAGGGGAAGGGGCGGAAGAGAGGGAGGGAGGGGACAGCGCGGGAGGGAGGGGCGGGATTAGGAGCATCTGTGACATCCGCACTCCATGTGTCTCTCCAGCTCTTCCAGGAAGGAGGAGCCATTTGTGCATTGGAAGACATATTTCCGCCGCTTGCTGCGGAGAGGGACGCAACACTGGGAACCACACCCGCCGCGGCACTTCCGGAGCGGCACCTTGATGGTTGTGGCACACGATATAGAGCCTTGTTGACGGCGGACCACTTCTCGGACGACCTCCCCCTGGCATGGGCTCTCTGTGGGGGTAGAAGAGGCAGAAAGGGGTTGGCAGTGGCGGGAGGGGAACAGAGAAGGAAGGGCAGGGGACCTGGGTCCTAATCCCGGCTCCACCACATCCCTGCTGCATGATCTGGGGCAAGTCGCTTAACTTCTCTGGGCCTCAGCTTCCCCATCTGTAAAAAGGGGAATCAATACTTGTTCTCTGCCCCCTTAGACTGTGATTCCCATGTGGGACAGGGACCGGGTGTGACCTGTTTATCTCTAGATTGAAAGTTTCTTGTGGACAGAGAATGTGTTTACCGACACTATTGTATTGTATTCTCCCAGGCACTTCCTGCAGTGCTTTTCACACAGTAAGCTCTCAATAAATATGATTGATTATCTTGTATCTACCCCAGCACTTGGTACAGTGCTTGGCACATAACAGTTAACGAATGCCAGAAGAACAATTATTACTATATTAGGATGGAATGGAGAGAGGAATCTACTCCTTGATGTGCTCTTCCCTCCACCCTCCCCTGGAAGTGCAGGGCTCGCTCACCTTGGTCGCAGTATTCCCCGCCGAAGTTGGGCTCACACTCACAGTAGGGCTCCCCCCGTTCGGAGATGTGGCATTGTCCGTGGTGGCACTTGGTGCCTCTGCACAGGCTGGCGGAATCATTCCTCCGGTCGCAGTGTGGGCCTGTGTAGCCCTCTATGCACTTGCACATATATGCAGAGTTGGCTGCCATACACTTTCCATGGATGCACCTGGGAGGTGGGGAGAGGGAGACAGTTCACACAAGATCTGTGCCAACTGGGCTGCTGGGAGCAATAAAGGGAAACTATCCACACTGGGAGACCCATCTCACTTGCCCGATGGGGCAGCCCTTTTTATAGCACCGTTAGTGACCAAGACAAGAATCCTCAGCAGGGCAGGGGAAGAGGAGGAAGAGATTTTCGTAATGGGAGTTGCATCCTAAAAAGACCTCCAAAGTCTTCCAATCACCCCATTGCCCTCAGGCAGAACAGCCCTTCCTCTGCCTACTTCACCCCTGACTCTGCTGAGCCAACCTTCATCGGCCACCTGTTCCAGTGGTCCACACTCCAGTCCTGACAGGAAATCTCTCATCATCAACTAGCATTTAAGTGCCTCCAGCCATCAGTTCCTCCTCAAGCCCAGTTTCAATTCCTCTGGCTACAACTCAAGTCCAGGCCCTCCTGCGACACTCCTAAGATTGGTCAAGAGAGCTGTTGCTAGCGTGGCTGTGAGTCGGGCATGGGGACAGTGTCACGGTGGGGAATCCAGGACCCCAAGGAGAGAACTCGGAGCGAGAGTCACGGCCGGTTTGGCCACCGAACCCGACCTACTTGTGACTGAGGCAGGGATCCCTTGCCTCCTGGTCGCACAGTGGCCCCATCCAGCCTGGGTGGCACTCGCAGACCACACTGCTTTTCTCCACAGAACGACAGATGCCATGTTTGCAGATGTTGCAGGACTTGCATCCTGGGAAAACCCCCAGAGACTGCTGTGGGAGGCTCTTGAAGTCCTGCAGCTCGTTGTTGATGCGGACGTCATGGATGCAGCCATGGAAGCCTCCCAGGGTACGCTCTGTGCCCTGGCGAAGGGCCGAGAGCCCCGTGGACAGAGGCATGCCTATGGAGAAAGCATTCATGAAGCCCAGTCAATCGGCAGTGTGGCTTAGTGGAAAGAGCACGGGCTTGGGAGTCAGGGAACGTGGGTTCTAATCCCGGCTCCGCCACCTGTCTGCTATGTGACCTTGGGCAAGCCACTTAACTTCTCTGTGCCTCAGTTACCTCATCTGTAAAATGGGGATTAAGACTGTGAGCCCCAAGTGGGACAACCTGATTACCTTGTATCTACCCCAGCACTTAGAACAGTGCTTGGCACATAGTAAGCGCTTAACAAATACCATCATTATTATTATTATTATTTACGCTATGCTTATTGTGTGCAGGGCACTGAGCACTTGGGAAAGTACAATACGGCAGAGTCGGTAGACACATTTCCCTTCCACAATGCACTGGGCTCTGAGACTGCCTGCAGGGTGTTTCCCTGTTTTCCAGCTTCTAACGTGCATCACTGGTCTGCCCCTCTTCCAGGCTAAGCAGCCTTGTCTGCCCAGAATGTGGCAGCAAAAACAGGCATCTCTCAATGGTCAGTGGACTGTGCTCACCCTTTGTTATTATCCTCTCTCTTCAGCTGCCTCCTTTAGGGCATCTCACATTAGAACCCCCATCAGAAGCTGGGCTAAGACAAGGCAAGGAGGTTCCCACTGGTCCTTGTTGATCCACTCAGAAAATAGTATGGTATTGGCTGACTGTCCCTTTGTAGCAACAACAGTGATGGCATTTATTAAATGCTATGTACCTAGCACAGTGCCAAGCCCTGGGGTAGATGCAATATAGGGCACAGTCTAAGGAGGGAGAACAGGTATTTCTTGCTCAAGGTCACTAAACCAGCAAGTGGCAGAGCTGGAATTAGAGCCTGGGTCAGTCTCTTCTCTTTTCATGATGATGTATTAGCATCATAGGAATAATTGCTTCTAAATGACTGGGACTGAGGAGACAACTCAGAGATCCTATGATGGTTCAGTATGGTTAAGGTTGGGTCAAAGGTCGGGTGGAGTTAAGTTAAATGTGAACCTGGCTTCTATTCCGGGGCTCTTTAGCAACAGGCATCTGCTTTGGGAGATTCAGGGAAAGGAGGAAGAGGGAGGAGGGGATAAAACACTACAGGAAGAATTTTGGGTGGGCCAGCGAGTGTTCCTCTAAGTTGGGATTTGATCATTGGAGAGGGAGGGCCAGCGGGGTTAGGCAAACCATACCTCCAATGTAGAGGGGGCTGTTGGTGCCCACAGCGGGCTGCTTCTGCAGTTTTCCAAGGCTCTTAGGTGGTCCTTTATCCACCACCAGATTCAGAGTCTGGTTCAGCATCACCAACTCCACGCTGTGGAACTGCCCGTCATTCACTGTCTCCACACTGGGGTGGGAGAGAAGACACATAGGGAGAGGGGTAATTCATTCATTTATTTATTCAATTGATTAATTCAACAGTACTTATTGAGTGCTTACTGTGTATGGACCACTGTACTAAGTACTTGGGAGACGACAACAATAAACAGATAATTTCCGTGCCCAAAACAAATTTACACTCTAGAAGGGGATACAGGCACTAATATGATTAAATAAATTACAGATATGTACATAAGTGCTGTGCGGTTGGGAGGGAGGATGAATAAAGGGAGTAAGTCAGGGCGACGCAGGTCAGGAGGGGGTCACCCGGCCCAGGTGAATGGGGAAGATCCTGGAGACTCTTCGGGTTGGAAGAACACCAGGGAGGTCAATCAACTGTGTCAGCTGGCAGGTGGGTGCCAAGTCCATGTTGGAGAGAGGTTGTCTATCCTTCCTATGGAAATCTCTGGGAGTGGAGCCTATTCTTGAGAACCCGCCCCACCGCTGAATCCCTCAGTGGTCAAGAATTCCTTATATATAACACAAATTTCTCCTGCCTACATTGAAACTCATTTCCTTTTATTTAATACTCTGCAGACATGAAGAACAACTGGTCTGTTAGATCCCTCATTTCCTTCAAGGTGCCTCAGTCCTCTCTTCTCCAGGCTAAACAACTCTAGTTTGTTTAAGCTTTTCTCAAAGGGCTGGTTTGCCATTAATCATCTTTGAAAACAGCTCCCAGTCCATCAATGCTCCCCACCACCTTGGAGTTTGCCCGTCCCCTTTGCTCCTAAATATCATCTGAACCCTCGCTGCCTCTTGGATTCAGACCTAATCGGGAAACAGGAAAAAAAAAGTAAGTAAATATTGAAGTGCTGAGAGAAAAGTCGTCAGAAGGTGGAGACATTTCCGGTTTGAAAAGGACTTCAGTGAAACAAAGCCTGGAAGAGAGCAGCTTTCTGAAAGGCCACCCGAGAAACACAAGCCCTCATCCCTCCCCACCCAAGACCCCATTTACACAAGGACCACAAGTTCCTTTTACCCCCTCCCCTCCCCACCCAAGACCCCATTTACACAAGGACCACAAGTTCCCTTTATCCCCTCCCCTCCACACACAACCCTAAAAACACTCCAATATCACCTTTAAGACTCTTATTATTTTCTTCAATATGGGCTCAAATAGGCTCTGTTTGAGCATCTGCGCAGACACCTTTGGCTTGGCAGGGGGCAGTGGGGGAGAAGCCATAGTCATGGAGTAAGTGCAGTGTTTTGTTTTTTTAAATGGTGTTTATTAAGCGCCTACTATATGCCAGGCAGTACTAAGCACTGGCATAAATATAAGATAACCAGGTTGGACACAGTCCCTGTCCCACATGAGGCTCACAGCCTTAATCCTCATTTTACAAATGAGGTAACTGAGGCACAGAGAAGTGAAAGATCACATAGCAACAAGTGGAGGAAATGGAGTTGGAATCCAGGTCCTTTGAGTCCCAGGCCCATGCTCTTTCCACTTAGGCCAGTGTTATTCCTCAGACTGATAAGGAGTTTGCTGCTCTTTCCCAGGAACTACAGCCCTAATTCAATCTCAGTCCTAATTAGTGTTACTCCCTAAGGGCAGGCCTTCTTCCTACCTCAAAGGCCCAGTGAAGGGTAGGAGGGAAGTCAGATAGAAAGGAGAGGTGATGGATGAATTGTTTCTTTGTTACCTCCATACTGACACAGGTGCTGGGTGCCGGGGCCCCAGAGAGCATAAAGCAGTGCTGCAGTGAGGTTGGGAACTCCCAGCTGGAGCCCAGTTCCTCTGGGCTGGCGAGTTGAGCCCCAGGGCCACCAGCAGTTACTCCAGACTCACCGCCACCGCCCCCCCCCAAGAAGTGGAGCACGGAACGGGTTCTCGAGGCTGACTGGCAAAATCATTATTGTCACCATCATTATCAGTGTTATTGGTTGAGTGATTACTGTGTGCAGAGCACTGTAATAAACACTTGGGAGAGTACAAATCAACAGAGTTGGTAGACACTTTCCCTGCCCACAATGAGCCAACAGGGCAAAATAAATGTAAACTTGAATTTGCTGTTTTGGTTCCACCACTGGAGCTCTGGTGGGGAGAGAGGGCTGAATCAGGCGAGGCTGAGGCAAGAAGCAGCGCCCTTAGCCCTCTAGCTTTAAGAGCCCCTAGTTGAGTGTCTGGTAAATCAGGTCAACTGAGGGCTCACCTGTTCCCTGCCATCCCTGAGGACTGTGAGTTTGGGGAATTTCTCTGAGGAGAAACGCTCTGAAAATAAACTTTATATTTAGAAAAATGGCAGAAGCCACAGCTCCTCCCTCTGAATTTGGTGCACTAGTGGGTAGCATAAGGCTGGTGACTGTTCCCTGAGATACCCTCTATCGTGGTCCTCTCTGAGCGTCTGAACAGTTTCAAACAGAAACTCCTTGCCGTTGGCTTTAAAGCCCTCAATCATCTTTCCCCCTCCAACCTTATCTCCCTGATTTCCTATTATAACCCAGCGTGCTCACTTAGCTCCTCTAATACCAACCTACTCACTTTAACTTGATCTCATCTTTCTCGCAACCAACGCTTAGCCCACATCCTGCCTCTTGCGTAGAACTCCTTCCCCTTCATATTGGACAGACCATCACTCTTTCCTTCTTCAAAGCCTTATTAAAACCACATCTCCTCCAAGAGGCCATCCCAGACTGAGACATTAATTCCCCTACTCCCTCTCCCTTCTGTGTCTCCCTTGCACTTGGATTTATACCACTTGTTCAGCCCATTCTCAGTCCACAGCACTTGCATACATGTTTGTAATGATGTAGTGTGGCCTAGTTGAAAAAGCACAGGCTTGGAAGTCAGAGGACCTGGGTTCTAATCCTGACTCTTCCACATGTCTGCTGTGTGACCTTGGGCAAAACACTTACCTTCTCTGTGCCTCAGTTACCTCATCTATAAATGGGGATTAAATCCTACTCCCTCCTATGTAGACTGTGAACCCCATGTGGGACAGGGACCATGCCTAACATGATTAACTTGAATCTACCCAGCGCTTAGAACAGTGCCTGGTACAAAGTAAGTGCTAATGAGTACTATCATTACTATTAATGTCTGTCGCTCCCTTTAGACTGTAAGCTCCTTGTGGGCAGGGAATGTTCTACCAACTCTGTTGTACTGTCCTCTCTCAAGTGCTTAGTACAGTGTTCTTTACACAGTAAGTTTTCAATATATATGACTGATTGATTTATTGGATGGGGAGAGATGAGGAGGCTGAGTCTCTTGTTGCTGTGGCAGCCTGGTCCTGGACCCATCATGTAGAGGTAATAGGAGGAGATCTCTGGTACCTTTTGCTACCGGCAGCCTTAGCAAGTAGCCTTATGTTTGGAAATAGCTGGTCATCAATCAATCAATCAATCAATCATTGGTATTTGTTATTACTACTACTACTACGCTGCAGAGAAGCAGTGTGGCTCAACGGAAAGAGCACGGTCTTGGGAGTCAGAGGTCATGGGTTCAAATCCCGGCTCTGCCAATTGTCAGCTGTGTGACTTTGGGCAAGTCACTTGACTTCTCTGTGCCTCAGTTACCCCATCTGAAAAATGGGGATTAAGACTGTGAGCCACATGTGGGACAACCTGATTACCTTGTATCCTCCCCAGCACTTAGAACAGTGCTTTGCAAATAGTAAGCGCTTAACAAATGCCATTATTATTATTATTATTACAACTACTACTACTACTAATAATGGCGGTATTTGTTAAGCACTTACTATGTTCTAGGCACAGTACTAACAACTGGGGTGGATACAAGCAAACCGAGTTGGACGCAGTCCCTGTCCCTCATGAGGCTCACAATCTTGATCCCCATTTTACAGATGAGGTAACTGAAGCACAGAGAAGTGAAGCGACTTGCCCAAGATCACCCAACAGACAAGTGGTGGAGCTGGGATTAGAAGCCATGACCTTCTGACTCCATGGCCCGTGCTTTCTCCACTAGTACACACTGTTTCTCTTGTCGAGCATTTCACTGTGTCATAGTACTGCCTAAAGCACTTGGAAGTGTACAATGTAAAAGAATTAGTTGGCATGTGCCCTGCCAACAAGGAGCTAACAGTCTAGAGGGCCATAAACTAATCATCAGTGCTGTTTTCATTTGCAAATTCTCATTAGACAAAGGCCTATTGACCCTGTACAGAATGGGAAGACCATTCATGATGAGCAGCTTGGAGCAAATTTCACTGGGCCTCTTAGGGAAAGGGGCCACTGATGGGAAGAGCCTGGATGGACAGATGGTTCCTCCTGACCCTCTTGAAGGGCCTGGGTAGCAGGCAGGGAGATGGCTGCTCCCATCTCTCTTATACCATCCTTCTTAAGGTTCTGCTACTCTGCTCACATCACTTCCTTTAAGCTCCAGAGAGGAAGGAAGGAACAATTCACAGACTCAAAAACGTCCAAATTGATTTTGCAAAGTGAGTGGAGGGGAGTTGAGCACTGGCGCCCACTCTGGAAAGACAGTCTGCCACCTGTGTTCCTGCAGCTTGGGGCTTTTCTCCTTCCCTGTGGCTCCTTGGTTGAGTTGGGGGCATTCTGATATGCATCCCATGATGTTTGCTTCTGTCGGGGGAAAGGAAGGCTTTCTGGGGCGAAGAGTGGGCTACCTCAACAGAGGCTGGATTGGAGGAGAAGTTTAATTTGGAGTTATTAGAGCAACTCAGGCTGGGCATTTTAAGAATTTGCAAGGCATCAGCTCTGATGCATCACCACCCCTGCCACTGGGCAACAATTTGTTCTCCTTTGGAGAGCATTCAAGCACTTAGTACAGTGCTTTGCACACAGAAGGCGCTCAATAAATAAAATTGAATTGAATTCTTCCAACATGCCTCAAGGCTCGTGCAGTTTTATCCAGTTTGAAGGTCACCCTGAGGCTATTAAAGTCAGCGGCCAGGATGGAAGTGAAAACAGTGGCTGACTTTTTAGAGAAGTAGGGGAATTTCTTTATTCAGCCACTGCTCACAGACCAATGCATTTCTCTTCGGATGTCATGTGACCTCATTAGTCATTCTCCATCTCCTCAAGTTCAGAATTTTCATATTTCCTCTTCTGCATCTCAATGACCGTGCATAATGACCCGGAGGGAGCGCTTATAGTTCAGCTGCTTCCTGATGCCTTGGTTCCTTGTGGGTTTAGCCTACAGGTGGAATTAGTCTCTTCTCTGGAGCCCAAAGTTGCAAAGTAAAGCAGCAAATCAGAAGGTGAATAAACCAAGCCATGCTCTTTCTACATAGTCCTGAGGAGGACTTGATGGACTCTCAGGGCTGGTCGTAAAATGTTTCATCGACCAATGGTATTTATTGAGCATGTACTGTGTGCAGAACACTGTACAAAACGCTTGGGAGAGTATAATACAATACAATTGGTAGACACATTCCTTGCCCACAAGAAACTCACAAGCTAGCTACATTCTTAGACGTGAGTGACAAAGAGCCCAATTGCCCTGGAGGATCAGTGTGGCCTGGGTGCCTGGGACCCAGCATGGCACAGTGGATAGAGCATGGGCCTTGAAGTCAGAAGGACCTGGGTTCTAATCCCAGCTGTGTGACCTTGGGCAAGTCACTTAACTCGTATGCACATCAGTTACCTCATCTATAAAATGGGGAGAGGAGTGTGAGCCCCATATCCAACTTGATTAACTTGTATCTATTTCAGTACCTAGAACGGTGCTTGGCACATAGTAAACATTTACCAGTACCATGATAATATTAATAGTACCAGTAGTATTATTAATGTATGATGTGAACAGCTTGAAGGTTCAGAATCTTTTTGTGAAAATCTGCTTGCTGGGGGGAACTGTTCACGCTTAGCCGGTGGCAATACTCATTAGCTAAGAATCCAGAAATAGATCTGAACAGGGGTAATCCCCCTCCCAGTCTCACAGCACTTATGTACAATACCTGCTATTTATTTATTTATATTAATGCCTGTCTCCCCTCTAGACTGTAAGCTCACTGTGGGCACAGAATGCATGTTATATTGTTATAACAAGCACTACGTACAGTGCTCTGCCCACAGTAAGCACTCAATAAATACGAATGACTGACTGACTAAATCAATCAATCCATCAGTGGTATATTGAGGGCTTCCTCTGGGCAGAGCACTGTATTAAGTGCTTGGGAGACAACGATACCGCCGTTAGTCGGGATCCCTGGCCTCAAGGAGTTTACAATCTAGCAGTTACCCAGAATAACCACCATAGTGATGAGGATGGATGGATCATGGGACAAAATGAGAGTCTCTTACCCAACTCTACCTTCTTAAAGCCCAATACTGACTCCTTACAAACAGGGAGCAATTAAATTGGAGCCTAGATAACTACCGGATTTCAGAAATGCGGGCTCTGATTCTGAAGCACTCTTCTGAAACTTGTCAGGGAGAGTGGCACTTCCTGTCTTTGGCTTATCCAATTCATCATTCCCCTGTCGTCCGGTTCTGTCATGGGAGAGTGGGGATGGGAAGCTGCCGACATGCCCAGAAAAGCAGGAGCTGGGCTGTGGGTTGCTCTAGATCGTGTTAAGGCCAAACACTCCCTGAGTATGAGAGAACCTGCTCAGGAGCACCTTACAAAATGGCCATCCCACTGGGGCATGGCTGTGGTGTCCTGGGGCCTCATCTGAGGTCACCTGGGAGTCTTGCTGGGGCCCACTGAAACACATTAATTGGGAAGTTGAGGGTGAGGTTTCCTCCTGCACAAAAACAGGGAGAGAGAGCGGGAGAAGGAAAAGTTTCACTTCTCCCTAGTTAAGGAACCTGTCTCTTAGACCACTCAGCTCCCTCAGCAGGATTTGAAGCCACTGAGAAACGCAAGTTGCTCTTTACTTGCTCCTTTCTTTTGCTCTTCCTTATAACCATTTGTTTTTGTGGGCTGCTCAGTCTTCCCTGCAGTGCCACAGATTAGAGCTGGGGACTTTCATTGGGTTTTATGGGACAGAAAGAAAGGGAAAAAAAAGGGAAGGAAGTGAACTGCAAATACTCTCAGCCTTTACAGACTTGATGTTGCCTGGCAAATTCTGAAAAGCTGCTGAGGAGGGGCAATTCAGCACCCTGCGAATGAGCTCTTGGCAGCATGAGCTGAGACAGGCTGGGGGAAAGGAAGACACCCGCAGGTTGCAGGCAGGCCTTCCATCTGCTGAATATCGCATGTGACAAACCCTCTTCCAAGCCCAAGCTGGGGTCCTGGGATTCTTTCTGAACATGAATTCACTTTCAAATGGGCTGGCTCCAAGGGCAATCTCGTGGTAAATTTTCTACAGAAAAGCCACCTTTCGGGAGGTTGTGAGAGACTGAGTGATGCTCAGATGATCGGATAGCTTCTTTCACTGAGCCTGTTTCCCTCTTAGGCAGCTGGGGCCCATTTCACTATCGCCCCCCAGCACTACTACATTCAGGGACCCAGGCTGATGTCCCCTCTGACCTTGCCCTCCCAGGGGAGAGCAGAAAGCTGATCTGAATTCTTTAGAATCGAAGCTCCTTTGGATAATGGAATAAATAAGGTCTGGCTCTCTTGGACCTGTGTTCACCCAATTTAGTTGCTATCTGAGCCTTTACTTCTCAATGATCTAAACCGGCCACAGTTTGGATAAACTGTCATTTGAATAACTTACGTTTGCATAATCAGATTTCCATCGTAATCACAGTCATTTACCATTTCTGCTCTAGGGCAACACAACTCTTGGTTTTGAAATTCAAACAACTGGTTTGGGGTAGGGTTCAGCAAACATTTCTCCAGGCAGTTAAGAAAAGAAAGCAGCAATCTGGACTGAAATAGATGCCCCTAGTAGAGAAAGGGGCTCTGAAGCTGAGTGGTCTCACTGTTCACTGCTCCTGGGAAGGGTTTTAGAAGAACCCTAACTGCTTAGATCCCATATAATTAATTCCTCATCCAAACACATATCTCCAGCTGTGCAAGAGTCAAAGTTAATGCAGGTCTACCAGTCCATTTCATTCAGTCATTTGTATTTATTGAGTGCTAATGTGTGCAGAGCACTGTCCTAAGCTCTTGGAAAGTACAATTCAGCAATAAAGAGAGACAATCCCTGCCCACACCGGGCCTACAGTCTAGAACCAGGCTTACAGTCCATTTCCTCCCCAGGAGTAGATGGCAGCTTGCCCGGCGCCCTAATTCTAGCAAGGAGGATTTGTTGATTTTTACCTGCCTTTCTGTCTGCCATGAGAGGATATTAATTTGCACTGACCTTTCCATCCTTGACATATTGCCTGAGCTCAGTTAGACAAGGGAGGTCACTCTCCAGGCAAGAGCAGAGTGGCATCCCTCCTGTACTGTCAGTCAGTCAATCATAAGTATTGAGTGCTTATTATGTGTGTAAGGCACTGTACTAAGTGCTTGGGAGAGTACAATATAGCAGACACATTCCCTGACCACAAGGAGTACCTCAGGGTCACATATTTGGCTTGCTCTCTTTATTCCACTTCCAGACCCCTCTGTTCCCACGAACAATTCCACAGAGTACACTGGGCTGATCATCTGGGCCCAAACTTAACAAAGAAAGCCCCAGACTCCAACCCTCTAAACATTCTAGGTCCCTTCTCTGTCTCCTGATTCTGCTTCTCTTGTCTAAGCCTGGGTCTTCATCATACAAGGGAAAGGGGGAAATCGAGAAACTATTTTGCTGATTTTCTCCGGGTAGATAGCCAAATTGGGAAAGTCAGGATATTTTGTTCAGTTTAGCTAGCTGCAGGAAGTGAATCAACCACATCATTGCTCAACTCTCCTCTCCACTTAGTCTGCCCACCTCCAGACTCAGTCTCTAGCTCTTGCCTTTCCATGCCTCAGGCTCTTTATTTCTTTGTCATAATAATAATAATAATGACAATGATAGCATTTATTAAGTGCTTACTATGTGCAAAACACTGTTCTAAGTGCTGGGGAGGTTACAAGGTGATCAGGTTGTCCCACGGAGGGCTCACAGTCTTAATCCCCATTTTACAGATGAGGTAACTGAGGCACAGAGAAGTTAAGTGACTTGCCCAAAGTCACACAGTTGGTAGTTGGCAGAGTTGGGATTTGAACCCATGACCTCTGACTCCAAAGCTCATGCTCTTTCCACTGAGCCACGCTGCTTCTCTACCAGTCTATCTCTGCATCCCTCTATTTTTTACCTTTGTCTTCACTGGCTTTATTTTTTTAAATGACAAAACTCCTGTAGTCATACTAATACTCCCGTTGCCTATCGTCCCGCTCATAGATTCCCCTCACCAATGGCGTCAGACAGTGAGCCCAGGAAATGGTATTTCAACCCCCGTTTACCCCATGAGACTGCAGTTTAGTGTCCCCACTCCTTGCTCAGTTTTCCTGCCTGAAAGGCAGAGAGAGCAGGATGGGTCTGCCTTATAGAATTTTCTCAGAAATTAGAGAAATGCTTGAGAAACTTGTTCATTACATCTATTCCAGCCCCTTGCTAGCAGAGCAAGAGGGTGCCTAGGTCATTGGCATCTCCTTGAGGAAGACATTGTGCTTGAAGTTATTTCCTGGTGTTCTTGGGCTGTACTTCTTCTCTGCCCACTAATCCCTTCCCTTCAGTCTCACACTAATTTCCTCCTCTCGATTCTTTAAGCTAATAAAAGATAAGCTTGGTATTTTGAAAAGGGCATCCCATTAAGAAGCCTCCTTTCCAATTGAGCAAATCGCATAATATGAAAGTAGAAAGTTTGGGTCATTAATCTTATGGTAACTTGGAGTTGTAACCCAGGAATATCTCCCCTTCCTCAACTGCTTTCTTCCCCTCTACTAATCCTTTTCCTTTCCTTACACCGGTTCCCTTTCCCTCTTCCCATCCCAGGAAGGATAATGGGGACAGCTTTGCCAGAGGGAGGAAGCTATTTCAAAATATCAGGAGCATGTACCTCTCATCTTTTCTCTCATGGATGAGAGACAGCACAACGCCACAACACTGTCTTCATCCGTAGCCTCATTACATGGCAAAAGAGTGTCGAACCACTGTGACTTTCTTACCTAAAGGGCACTTTTGGAACTGGGTGGGGAGATAAACAATATTCCGCTTATCTCCCCCATTCAAGCCTAAGCTCCTTGTGGGAAGAGGAGTGTCATTTGGTTATTCTGTGTTAGCATAGCGCAGTGCACCCAGTGAACAGTTATTGACTGTTTCACTACTTGGTCATGACCATAAAGCCACCAAGACTGTGAGTCCTCTCTGAGGGACAGGGACCCTGTGTATTAGTTCCCAGCACTTAGTACAGTGTTCTGCACACAGTAAGTGCTCAATGAACACTATTACTACTACTCCTTTCCTTTTCCTGTTCCTGGAGGTACTGCCCTGATTCCACATTTGCTCTTTGGTCACACCACCTCACGGGGAGAGGTCAACTTGGTGGAAAATGGGGAGCCCCAAGAAACCTGCTTATTCCATGACTGGTGACGGATGCCAGAGCTCTCATTATTTCTACAGCAGGGGGTATCTATAAGTGCAAACTGAGTTTCTATGGCACTTTAATTTTTCAAAGGGTTTTCACATTTCATCAGCCCTTTCTTCTTTAATGGTATTTGTTAAGCATTTACTATGTACAAAGCACTATACTAAGCCCTGGGGTACATAACCGGGTTGGACTCAGTCCATGACCCACATGGGGCTCACAGTCTTAATCTCCATTTTGCAGATGCGGTAACTGAGGCATAGAGAAATGAAGGGATTTGCCCGAGGTCACACAGCAGATAAATGGCAGAGCCAGAATTAGAACTCCTGTTCCTGCCTGTCCCACTGTTGATCCCTGGCCCACGTCCTACCTCTGGCCTGGAATGCCCTCCCTCCATACATCTGCCAAACTAGCTCTCTTCCTCCCTTCAAAGCCCTACTGAGAGCTCACCTCCTCCAGGAGGCCTTCCCAGAATGAGTCCCCCCTTTTCCTCTGCTCCTCCTCCCCTCCCCATCTCTCCCACACCCTCCCTCTGCCCTACCCTTTTCCCCTCCCTATAGCACTTGTGTATATTGGTATATATTTATTCCTCTATTTATTTTATTAATGATGCACATATAGCTATAATTCTATTTATTGATTCTGATAATAATAATAATAATGATGATGATATTTGTTAAGTGTTTACTATGTGCAAAGCGCTGTTCTAAGCTCTGGGGAGGATACAAGGTGATCAGGTTGTCCCACGTGGGGCTCACAGTCTTAATCCCCAATTTACAGATGAAGTAACTGAGGCACAGAGAAGTTAAGTGACTTGCCCAAGTCACACAGCTGACAGTTGGCGGAGCCGGGATTTGAACCCATGACCTCTGACTCCCAAGCCCGGCCTCTTTCCACTGAACCACGCTGCTTCTCTGATGGCACTGACACCCATCTACTTGTTTTGTTTTGTTGTCTGTCTTTCCCTTCTAGACTGTGAGCCCGTTGTTGGGTAGGGACCGTCTCTATATGTTGCCAACGTGTACTTCCAAAGCACTTAGCTCTGCACACAGTAAGCGCTCAATAAATACAACAGAATGAATGAATGAATGAATGAATGAATGAACTCAGGGCCTTCTGACTGCCAGGCCCGTGCTCTATCCACTAAGCCACACTGCTTCTTAACTCCTGTGAGGTTGGCTGAGGAAACACTGATCTCCCCACTTTACTGAGAAGGAAGCTGAGGCACAGACTTGTTAGGAGATCTGCCTGAGATCCCACATCAAGTAAGGGGTAGCACCGGCCTCCTCTCCCCCTGATCTCTTCCCTGTCCACAAAACCCATCACCTTCCAGCAGGCATACGGGGACTCCAGGACCCAGGACCCAGTGGTGGGCTGGGGCACCCGGCCCATCTCTATTCATATACATTCACAATATCCTAGACATTCCCAGTCTCCTGGATTCCAGAAAATGCCGGGCTGTAAGCCCAGCAGAAGCTCTCGGGGCTCTCACCTGTACACTGTGGTAGGCGGGGAGCTGAGGGTATCGTAGACGAGTCGCACGTGCCCCTGGTACAGCTCCAAAGCCAGAGGGTCGTTGTCCCCTTTATACAGCAGGATTCCATTGTCCTTGTCCGTAGCCACCTACGAGATGGCAGCCAGGAGGAAGAGTGGGTCAAGTTAGCATGCCTAGAGAGGGAAGGTTCAGGCTTTCATTGAATGTCCCGCCCTGTTTATTGACATTCAGCTACTGTCTTACCCAACCAAACCTGAGAAGCTTTCTCCTAGGAAGGAGAAACTGACTCATTCCATTTTGGGCCTCTCATTGTGCATGGACCTTTTTCCACGAGTGAGGGCTGCTGGGCTAGGCTCCTTTATATTTTTTTCCCATAGGCATTGTGACATTAACTGCTCTTTCCCTGAACCTTCCTCTCTTGACTCCAGGCTCACAAACTCGGGGTTCTTGTTTCTCACACAAACTAGGAATCAAGTGGAGCCAGTCTCCCTGCCCCAATTCTAAAACCTCAGAGTTCCCAGCCTCCTTGTTCTAGGAAAAATAATGGAATGACTACTTGAGAGCACGGAATACACTTTTGGTTTGTGGTCCTCTCCCAAGCACTTAGTACAGTCCTCTGAACTAAGTTGCTGCTCAATAAATTCTGCTAATTGATGAGTGGGTGAACTTGGCTGATGTATTCCTGGCAGGAGAATCGGGGTTTTAATACTAGGGTGGGATCAGGCTTCATATCTCAAAGAGTCTTATTTAATTTTTAATTTCACAATCACCTATCCCTGCCATCCCTTTGAGGTATAACTTTGACTCAAACCTGACCTTGTTAAGGCAAGCAGCTTTTTAATTCCCTTTCAGTCACTCTACCTGTATCCTAATTGTCTTTGCTGACTACTAGGAACCAATGGCACAGGAAATAATTAACTAAGAAATGAGGTGCTGCTGCTTGATTCTGTACTGGGGAGCAACAGACCAGAACTCATAATTGTCAGAGTGGATGCCAAAGAGACAAGCATCACTTTTTTTTCCCCTCTGAAGGAAAACTTCAAACATTTTCAGAGTTTGGGGGTTATCATGAGTGGATCTTTCTTGTTCTCTGTTTTACTCAAGCAGGCATTGCAGTTTCACAACAGGGGTAGAAATAAAATAGCATCCCCAGAAACTGAGAGTGTAATGAGGAGAATCTTGGGTACTGCATGAATTTAAACCAGTCATGCAAATTAAAACACGGTCAAGGGCCAGGTGCCAAAGTGACGCAAGATATGAATACACATCTTAATTTAACGGAAAACATAAACCAAAATTTTTGTCTCATCCTGCAAGCCTCTTCCTGGGCCCACCACACACATCATTCCCAAGAGATCGGAAAGGGAAGGGGGCAGAGAAGGGGATTTTTTCTGGCTAGAACAATTGTAGTATCTAGCTTTTGGAACCTGCAGTCAATTCTTAATTATTCATTCATTCAATCACATTTATTGAGCACTTACTGTGTGTAGAGCACTGTACTAAGTGCTTGGGAAGTACAAATTGGCAATATAGAGAAACGGTCCCTACCCAACAATGGGCTCTGGATTAAAGAAGGGAAGAAAGGGCTCAAATCCTTCTGAACAACTGATACTATAAAAAAAGGAAAGTGGCCTGAGAAGCAGCAGAAGAAGTCAGTAAGGACCAACTGACTGGGTGAGATTGGATTGTTTGGCCCAATGCCAGGCCTTTTAGGTCTGAGAATGATTATGGTATTTGTTAAGTGCTTACTATAGGCCAAGCACTGTGCTGAACACTGAGGAAGACAGAATGCAATCAAAAGGTTAGTACTGAGCATATGTCGGCCCAAATATGGAAGTCCAAGTTTTTAAAGAAAAAGAACTGCTGAAGTTGCCACAAGGTGGGCTGACTAGTATAGTTAATGTAGTTAATAGTTAAACACTGGGAAGTGGCCTGCCCTAATAGAAAGAGCAGGGGCCTGAGAGATAGAGGATCTGAGTTCTAATCCCAGCTCTGCTACGTCTGCTGTGTGACCTTGGGCAAGTCACTTAACTTCTCTGTGCCTCATTCATTTATTCAGTTGTATTTATTGAGTGCTTACTGTGTGCAGAGAATTGTACTAAGCGCTTGGGAAGTACAAGTTGGAGTTCCCTCATCTGTACAGTGGGGATTAAGACTGTAAGCCCCATGTGGGACGGGGACTGTGTCTTTCTGATTATCTTGTATTTACCCCAGTGCCTAGTGCAGTGCCTGGTACACAGTAAGCACTTAACAAATACCATAAAAATAGTCCCAATTCTAAGATCTTTCGTATTCTTCCACAAAAGCCTAGATCTGTCCCATCTTAAATGAGACATACAGTCAGACATACATACAGTCAGTCAGACATACAGTCTGTTCAGATTACTCTGCTAAAACTTATCCAGTTCCTACTGCCCCTACAGTAATAATGGTGATATTTATTAAGAGCTTACTATGTGCTGAGGACTGCGCTAAGCCTGGGGTAGATACAAGATAATCAAATCAGACACCGTCTCTGTGTCACATGGGGGCTCCCAGTTTAAGAAGGAAGGACAACCATTTTACGGATGAGGGAACTGAGTCTCAGAGAGGTTAAGTGACTTGGCCGAGTTCACACAGCAGATGAGTGGTGGAGTAAGGGACTAGAACCTGGGTCTCTTGACTCTCAGCCCTGGGCTCTTTCCACTAGATCTCTAGCCAGAGACCTGTCTTTCATTGTTAAACACCATCACCGTGAAGTGTGAAGAGATTGGGTGGTGCGGGGGGGGTGAAAGGAAAGGTTGGGATTGGTTTACTATGGTATGTCCAGATGGACCAGAAATTCAGAGGGATCACCTTGGGAACCCTGCCACTTTGCCAAAAAACCCAATCACACTATTGGCCATTGCCCGAGGAGATCCTGCCCTCCCCCATTTCCCGTGGGAGCCACACCTGCAGGGAGATGTTGGCCTGGGGTCGGATCTTGGTGGAAGACAGCTCGACGTAGGAGTCCTTTCCCACAAAGTTGACGGTGATGAGCTTCTCACACTTCTGCCCAGCGAAACCAGCCAGACAGCGGCAAACAGGCTCATGCTGCACCACGATGCACTGGGCCCCATTCTGGCACTCGTAGTGGTCACAGGGGCTGGTCTGGAGAAGGACCATGGGTGGGGGGTGCTCGCAGAAGAGCCCACTGTTAGGGGAGGGAACAAGAAACGCTTGTAGTGATCAAATGGGGTCTGAGATGGGGGCTCATAGGTATTAGATGATCATTTGCATGCTATCAACTTAAGAGTAGTTTCTCCCAAAGTGTCCCAAACTTACCCTCACTACCCATTGGTTTTAAGTTGTGCCTAACCTTGACTGCAGAAATAATGATGACTACCCTCACCCTTACCTACCCTGAAGTTTCCAGGAACAGATAATGACTTCCACCAGCAGTAGGAATGCCTGGAAAAGTGAATTCATTTTTGGGGCAAGTGGCACTTAAAAATCTTCCTTCCCTTCAAAATGGCTACCAGGGTCCCTCCTTGCCAGATTCCCTCACCCTTTTCTACCCTGAAGTTTCCAGGAACAGATAAAAACTTCCACCAGCAGAGGGAATGCCTGGATAAGTGAATTCATTTTTGGGACAAGTGGCACTTAAGAATCTTCCTTCCCTTCAAAATGGCTACCAGGGTCCCTCCTTTCCAGTTTCCAAGATGGCAGCAAGGTCTAGTGAATAGAATATTGACTTTACAGTCAGGGCACTTAGTTAATAGCTAGGCTAGGATTTGCCATTGACTTGCAGTGTGACCCAAATTTTGGGGGCCTTAATCTCCCCAACTGCAGAATGGGGACAGGAATTCTTGCCCCCATGCCCTCAATCCTCCCCACAAGGGCTGTTGGAGAGAAAAAAATGAGAATTTCTGTGAAAGGGATTTGGCATAAAGTTGGTGGGGAAATACAAGGTGCTATCATCATCATGGAGGGACCAAGCTATTGTAGCAGATGAGTGTCTCTCCTTTCCTTTTTCTTGGCTGGTGTTGATTTTTCTGTGCCGGGGGCCATCATCCTTTCCCTCCCAGGAGCCTAGTCCCAAGGCTTCCATCGAAGGCTGCCTTTTGTTCCATCGTACCTGAAGCCTTGGGGGCAGATACACGTGTACCCGTTGACAACATCCACACACTGGGCACCATGGCGGCACTTGTGGCTGGCGCAATCATCGTTGTCGGTCTCACAGAACTTGCCACTGTAACCAGGGAGGCACTCACACCTGAAACCCAGGGAGAGGCTGGTCAGTGGCTGGGCAGTGCTCTCGGCCATCCTCATGTTTAGCCACCTTGACATCTCACATCACTACCTCTTGCCTTAAAAGGGCCTGCCTGGGCAGTGTCAGCAGCAGTTAGCACTGGGCAGCCAGAGCAGTCGATAGCTGATTGCCGAGAGGATAGGGCCTCTCCCCGAGCTCGAGCTGAAGGTTTGGGAAGATCAGGAGTCAAACTCAATAAGAGGTGCTACAATTGACAACTACATCGGAAAGACAATGGACTGTCTTTATGTACGAATAGTGTGGGCTGGCATGTTCCTTCCTTCTGTCTCACACGGTGTTTGTGTGTGTGTGTGTGTGTGTGTGTGTGTGTGTGTGTGCGTCCCTCTGACTCTGGCCTTTCCCTTCCTCCCTCTCTCTCTCTCTCCATGTGGAAGAACAATGTGGCCCCTGACCTGAAGTTGCTTACAGTCATTTATTCATTCATTCAATCATATTTATTGTTTCCTGTGTGCAAAGAACATGTGGCTAATTCTGTGGTATTATATGCTCCCAAGCACTTTGTTCAGTGCTCTGCACATAGTAAGCCCTTAGTAAATACCACTGACTGGGGAGACAGGGAAACCTAGTGAAAAGAGCATGTGGATAGGAGTCATTCATTCATTCATTCATTCAATAGGATTTATTGAGAGCTTACTGTGCGCAGAGCACTGTACTAAGCGCTTGGGAGGTACAAGTCGGCAACATATGCAGACAGTCCCTACCCAACAACGGGCTCAGGGTCCAGTCCTGGTTTTGCTTCAGACCTATTAAGTTGTTTCGGTTAAGTCCCTTACGCTCTCTGTGCCTCACCTGTAAAATAGAAATAATAACAACATTTGCCCCTCTCTACCTCCCAGTGATAGTGAAAGAATTGCAGATTTTTGGGAGAAAAAAGGTTTAAAAGCACTTTACCCATTTAAGGAATTATTATCATTAAATAAATGATAGAGATGACATACATCGGAAAACAGAGAGGCTAAGAGAGATGAAAGAGGAGGAATAAATGAGGCCACGAGGTCTCTCTTCACATTAAGATACCCTGTTCTTAGACCGTGAGATTTCCGTTGGGAAAACAACGGTTCAGAAGAGCGTGGCAACGGGGGCGCAGTTTTCCAGGGAGCCATTAGATGGCCCTTCCTGCTCGAGGAAAATCAAACGGGGAGATTTTCCCAACTGCTGAATCGGGCTTTTTAAAATGCCGCTGAGGAAGGGGGTTGTGTCAGCGTTTCCATTTGAAACGTTGTTTTCCGAGGTTTACAACTTGGCCAGAAAAATGCGCTCCAGGCTAAAATTTGGCATCCCAGGTCCCAGGCCAGGAGTGCATCTCTCGGCAGAAAGGAAGCGGCTCTTCTTCAAGCCCGCACAGTAATGCACACACACGCACCCCACGCATTCCTGGAGCCAGCACCGAAAACCACACTTCACCAATGCCAGCTGCTTTCTATTTTACAGATTAAAAATAATAAGCATTCTGCTCTAACCCGAAAGGGAGGAGGTGAGTGGGTGGAGGGAACGTGAGGAAGGGAGGGCCTCCGGGAGGCCTAGCCTGGACTCTCTCGTTCGTCCTTGGCTCCAGTAGGGGTGGGCGAATGAAAGTGACTCCTTCCCACTGGGCCTTGGGCCAAGCAAGGCGACCAGAAGTCCTGCCTTGGATGGTTTGGTCACGGTGGTCGGGGTTCTGCAGTGTCACCTGGCAGGTCTAAGGTAGGATGCATCAACAATCCCTTGCTTTTGGCTGGAGTAGCTGAACAGAGCCCCTCAGCTCAGGGCTGGATGAGGAGAGGAGGAGTGTGAGTCCATCTCTCTCCTCACGGGTGACGTGAGCTAATGCTGCCCCTGCCTTGCTCCGCTGACTATACTCTTTTTTTGGGTTGGGAATGGGAGTTTGTGGTACGATGGGAAACAATCATGTGGTCCACCACTGACTTCCAGCATTAACCCAGAATAACAAGGCCAGCTTGGCCATGGCCAGGCAGCCAATGACCTCTGCTGCTCTCTGATTCTGTAGCCTCTTGACTGGGAGGCAGTGGTGAGTGGCAGAGGAGGTCAGGGACAAATGGTGGAAGATGTCTGGGGGTGAGCAGAGTCAGGAAGCCCTTCTCTTTTCTACTTTCTCTCACCCCTTCCTCTTCTTGGCCTTCCCTCTCTCCCTCCCCCTGCCTCAATCAATCAATCAATATTATTTACTGAGTTCTTTCCCTGTGCAGGACATTGTACTAAGCACTTGGGAGAGAATTCAGTAGAATCTGTAGACACAATCCCCACCCTCCAAGCTGACAATATGTGGGGCTGGAGGGAGAACGATCTTAAATTAAAATAGAGGGCAACCACAAAGTTTGAAGATCTGTACATGAGTGACGAGGGAAGGGTCCTTGTGGGGAGGGAGAGGCCCTCTCCATCATCCTGCTTTTTCTTCTCTCTTCTTTTTCTTTCTTCTTTTGATGATGATAACAATAATGATAATGATTGTGATATTTGTCAAGTACTTATAGTGTACCAGGCCCTGTACCAAGCACTTGGGTAGACATAAGATAATCAAGTCGGACACAGTCCCTGTCCCACATGTGGCTCACAGTCATACAAGGGAAAACAGGTGAGGACACTGAGGCCCAGGGAAGTTAAGTGACTTATCCAAGGTCCCATAGTAGGAAAGTGATTAGAACTCAAGTTCAGGCTCCCAGGCCTTTGCTCTTTCTACTTACCCATAGTACTTCTGACTGATTCCCTTGTTGAACCCCACTCCATTTAGGTCTCTCCCTCATCTTGACCTGAGTCCTCCAAATCCTGGTTATTTTGCCTCAAGTACTGGCAGGATAAACCCCTGATTAGACTGAAGGATCACAGTGATGCTTTTTAAAATTGCCAGGAAAGGCAGCAGGTGTGGTCGCAATGCACTTGATAGGTGGTCCTCTATTCCCCTTTCAAAGTGTGGGGACCCCACCAGTCCATAGCCAGCTTGTTTTCTGGGAGATGGGGATAACTCCCATCTCCTGCTTCCAAGCCCGAGAAAGCAGGTGTCTGCTACTTAGATCGCCATTTGTAGCCTATGTTGGCAGAGGGTTAAAGAGGAGATCGCTCCTGGCATAGGATAAGTTGTCCATTGTTCTTGCTCTGCTCTCTCTCAATTGTCCCGTTTCGGGTTCGGAAACTGGCACCTCAGTTCCCTAAGCCTGGCAGATGAGAAAAACTCCTTTCAAAGCCCTGGTGGCAGGTGTCTAGAGTACCCACGTCTGGCTGAGGCTCAGAGCCAAGGTTGGTTAGGCGGTGACAAGGGCGTTTTATCAGCGAGCCCCAGACAGGACCCTGGCTCCCGCTTCCAGTATGATCTCAGATATACGAGGGCGCTCTATTTGGCTGGATGGTGCTGAGCCCCTGGAGCTAGGAACCTTTGGAGCTGTGTGTATGCATCCTCACTCCCCTGACAACTCCCAATTCCTTTTCCCCTGTCCTGAGAGAGGCTTAACATAATGCCTCTGACCCCAAAGCCTCAGAGGTCAGATCAGGACTCAGGAACACCAGCTGGAGAGAGCCACAGACACAACCCACATGCTCTACGATTCACTGTTGGATCTGGCTTTACTGGGGGCAGCGGCTTTTCTCCTTCCTTGGCCTCTGGGGTCTCAGATTGGAGGGAAGCAGGGCTGCCAATGAGAGCAGGCTGTGGAGACAACTCCACCAACAGGATCAGGCTGCAAGACTAAACCCTGTGCTTAATACCCTCACTCTATAGCAACAGAGGAAAAAAAAATAGTAATTGCTGCACAAAAGGAAAGTCACTGAAATGTTTTTCAGATCTCATATTGCCTTTACAGTCAGATTCTCTTTTTTCCCAGTACAAAGTAAAATAATCTCAGGAAGAGTATAATTATGTGTATGTGAAAGTTTCTGGGTATAGATGTAGTTATGTATGCATGTTTTCTGGGTATAGATGTAGTTATGTATGCATATATTCATATTCACATATGAAAAGGATCTGTCCTCACACTTTAGAGGCTTACAGATCATTCCTGACACCAGTTATTTCTCTTTACCAATAACTGTGGTATTTGTTCAGTGTTGATTATGTGCCAAACACTGTAGTAAGTGCTGGGGTAGATACAAGTTAATCAGGTCAGACACAGTCCCTGTCCCACATGGGACTCACGGTTTAGGAGAATATGATGCCACATTTTCCCCGAGACTCTCTTGGACTTCGATCTGCAAGTGCATGCATGAGTACACATACATACATGAACCAACTTTCCTTCGTTCATACACAGGCTGGAACTTACTGATAAGAGTGGTTTTAAGCCAAAAGGGGTGTTGTGTGCCGTCACAGCTGGGCCAGCCAGGGCTTACCTCTGTAAGAATCTAATAGCTCTGACTTCCCCAGTTGGGGCTGTCCCATGCTCCTGTCTACCAGATCACCCCCAATCAATCAATCAATCGTATTTATTGAGCGCTTACTGTGTACAGAGCACTGTACTAAGCGCTTGGGAAGTACAAGTTGGCAACAAGTTGACAACCTCCCAAGGGGTCCAGGATCCAGACCCCACCAACGTGAGTCCCTGTCCACAAGGAACTGGCTGCCCCTGTGCAAAGTCATAACTCTGATAAGGCATCTGCTACAGGGGAGAGGGGCACGACAGGAGCACAGGAGCCAAGCCATCACTGGATATCAAACCAGCTCAGTATTCTGCCTCTGACAGAAACAACAGGCTACTCGGAGGAGCAGTGTGGGGCTGCACGCTGTGGCACTCAACCTAATGTTTAGGAATCCATTAATGGTAATTTATTGAGCACTTATCTGTGTAGAGCACTATACTAAGTTCTTGGGAGAGTACAATGCAACAGAGTTGGTACGTGCCATATCTAACATTCCTAGCCTTTCCCTCTACATAACTAACTCTCTCTCTCCTAACTCATCACGGATTTCTGTCACCCATGACTGTTTTTTTCAGACCCCCTGAACCTATTTATATTATTGTCCCCCACTACTGCCTGCACAATCTCTCTACCAAGCCACTGGGACCCTACTCGGGTAATGACTAAATGATTCACAGAAGAGTCTGGTCTTTCACACTCTTTGAGACTATTTAACAACATTCTGCTGATCGAAAGCGCTATCAACATTGAACCCATGAATTTTAACTACATTTACAAATTAATACAAGCCCATCATAAGAAAAGATGCAAGGACTGATTCCAGGAATTTTGCTTTATGGGAATTTGTTATTTGGAGATCTTTTAACAGTTTATTAACTTCCATAGAAGTTTGTCAGGATTCAAAGGAAACTTCATGATATGTAGATTTTAGTTACAAAGAGGTTTTATAGTGGCTAGAGAATGGGTCTGGGAGTCAGAAGGACCTGGGTTCTAATCCCAGTTCTACCACTTAATAATAATAATAATGATGGCATTTATTAAGCGCTTACTATGCACAAAGCACTGTTCTAAGCACTGGGGAGGTTACAAGGTGATCAGGTTGTCCCACGGGGGGCTCACAGTCTTAATCCCCATTTTACAGATGGGGTAACTGAGGCACAGAGAAGTTAAATGACTTGCCCAAAGTCACACAGCTGAAAATTGGCAGAGGCTGGATTTGAACCCATGAGCTCTGACTCCAAAGCCCGTGCTCTTTCCACTGAGCCACGCTGCTTCTCCACTTGTCTTCTGTGTGACCTTGGGCAAGTCACTTAACCTCTTTATGCCTCAGTTACCTCATCTGTGAAATGGGGATTAAAACTTTGGGCCCCATGTCGGGCATGGACTGTGTCCAACCTGATTACCTTGTACCTACTCCAGTGCTTAGAACAGTGCCTGGCACTTAACAAATACCATAAAAAAGTCCCTGGGGAACAGGATGTTGGGTAACTGGGTACTTTTACCTGAATCCTTTGTCCACGGAAACACATTTGGATTCGTGTTTGCAGGGGTTGATCTCAGGGACACAGTGGTTAATCACTTCATCACACAGCTCACCTGGAAAGGGGGACAGAACAGGGATTTAGTAGCTGAGTTACAATCAATCAATCAATCATATTTATTGAGCTCTTACTGTGAGCAGAGTACTGAATGTACTAAGCTCTTGGGAGAGTGCAGTATAACCAATATAACAGAGTTGAAAGAAATGTTCCCCATCCACAAGGAGCTTACAGTCCAGAGGAAGAGACACACATGAATATAAATAAATCATGGATGTGTACATATGTGATGTAGGGTGAATAGAGGGTGCAAATCTAAGTGCAAGGGTGACACAGAAGAGAGTTGGAGAAGAAGAAATAAGGGCTTAGTAGGGGAAGGCCTCTTGGAGGAGATGTTCTTGATTGACAGCCTTGCTTGCTGACTCTCTGTTACTACTGCTTTACTTGGTTGCCTCTCTGACTACCCTGTGATTACTACAGCCAAAAACAAGAGCCTTCTGGTGAGAAGGAGGCCAGGTAAGCTCCTTGTGGACAGGGAATATGTCTATCAACTCTGTTATACTGTACTCTCCCAAGCACATAGTACAGTGCTCTGCACAGAGTAAGTGCTCAATACATATAACCGACTGATTTACCAGATTGGCAGCCAGAGACATACAGCTAGCTAGAAGTGTCCATGTAAAAAAAACAGAGCAGACTGGTGGCTGCTTTCTAAAGCCAGAAGTTAAATCCAACATGGCTGAGATTCATTCATTCATTCATTCATGACATGAAGCTTATATGCCCACACCCAAGATTTCTATCTCTGTCACATCAGCTGTCTTCCAACAACTCAAATTTATGAGGGTTAAGGGGAATCAAGGAATCAGTTCTCCTTCACTTTGCAGGTCACTGTATTCCTGCACTAACTAACCTCCCTGCAATGCAGGAAGGTAGTATGGGAGTGGTGTTTTTAGAAAACACACAGACATAGAAGCACACACACACAGACACACACACACATTCGTGCACACAGGCAATTCCTTCAGTGCGGTTTCCGGACGGCTTCAGAGAACTGCAGGGGTCAGAACTGTTGAAGAGGCAGGATTGCCGCAATCACATGTTCACTAAATGCCAGGGTGCCCGGACCTCAAGGGAGGGAGGGAGAGAAGCTTATAACATGAAACAGGAACTGTGCCTGTCTCCTGGAATCAGAAGCAGATGGTCGATTGGCTGCCTCTGAGATTTGCGTGCTATACCGGGCTCCTCAGCAAGGTGGGTGGTGAGGTGCTTACGATGAATTTTCCTAACCAATGGGGTCCAGCTGATCTTTCCTTTTCTTACATAGCATTTTGGCTCCAGCTAGCGCTCATTCTATTCCTTAGATGCTAAAAACACAAACAAAAAACCCTGTGCATGAAAACAGCCTGTGGCAGTCAAGTTGTGTGAAATCTCTGCTTTTCTGGTGCTTGAGAGGAGGCCCACTAAAAGAGAGGCTGGGGAATTCGATTAGGTCTGGTGCTGATCTGGAGGCCTTCCATGCTTTGGGCTGGGCTGGGCTTGGGCTAGAGTGGTCAGCATCCCCCATCACATTCTCTCCTCTTTCTTTCCTCCCCCCACCCCAACACCCTCTTTTAGGCCTCAGCCCAGGGCATAGGGATCATAGCCCTTTCCTTTCTGATCTCCCATCCTCCTGTCTCTCCCCTCTTCAGTCTATACTTCACTCTGCTGCCCAGATTATCTTTCTACAGAAAGGCTCTGGGCATGTCACTCCCCTCCTCAAAAAACTCGAGTAATTGCCTATCAAGCTTCTCATGAAGCAAAAACTCCTCACCATTGTCTTCAAAGCTCTCCATCACCTCGCCCCCTCCTACCTCACCTCCCTTCTCTCCTTCCCCAGCCCAGCCCGTACCCTCCGCTCCTCTGCCGCTAACCTCCTCACTTTGCCTCGTTCTCGCCTGTCCTGCCATCAACCCAACACACATCCTACCTCTGGCCTGGAATGCCCTCCCTCCACACATTTACCAAACTAGCTCTCTTCCTCCTTTCAAAGCCCTACTGAGAGCTCACCTTCTCCAGGAGGCCTTCCCAAACTGAGCCCCCCCATCCTCTGTTCCTTCTCCCCTCCCCATCGCCCCCACTCCCTCCCTCTGCCCTACCCCCTTCCCCTCCCCACAGCACTTGTGTATATTTGTACATATTTATTACTCTGTTCTATTAATGATGTTTATATATCTATAATTCTATTTATCTAGTTTGATGGTATTGACACCTGTCTACTTGTTTTGTTTTGCTGTCTGTCTCCCCCTTCTAGACTGTGAGCCCGTTGTTGGGTAGGGACTGTCTCTATATATTGCTGAATTGGGCTTTCTAAGCGCTTAGTATAGTGCTCTGCATACAGTAAGTGCTCAATAAATACTACTGAATGCATGAATAGTCCACAGGAAGTCTTGTAATTGAGGTGCTGTCAGGAATGTGAGCTGGGCTGAGTATGTATTGAAATATCTTGATATCCACTGAGAAAACTAACCATGTTTGTACGGTGTACTGCCCATGCCTGGCTGTACTCAGCATTCAGGAATCAGGCAAGGTTGAGCCTTGTATTGTACAGATTCTGAGAATTCAGTCCTGGGGAATAGGGCGATTCAGAGTGATAGGGGTGGGGTTTGTTCCCCTGGTCTATTCCTAGCTGTGAGGGAAACTATTTGCTGAAGAGGAGGTGAGGTTGGGGAATTTTCTAACATTTCCCTCAAGATTTCCTTACCTGTATAATTGGGTGGACAGAGACACACATAGTTGTTGATCCCATCAACACAGGTTGAGTTGTTCTCACAGTCATTGTCTTCACAGTCGTCCGGGTTGATCTCACATCGCTCTCCTTCAAATCCCAGAGGACAGGAACAACTTTGGGGAGGGAGGAGGAGGAGGAGAAAAATAGATTTGGGTTTTTGATTTTTCCCACCTCTTCTATCAGTATCATCAGCCTCAACAGTATTTGAGTGTGTCCTGTGTGTGCAGGGTACAGTACTAGACACTGTACAAAAGTCATAAAAGACATAAAGGAGCTTGAGACAGAAAAGACATAAATGGAAGAATGTAAAATATCTACACGTGATAGAAAGGATTGACATAAGTGAATAAACAGATGCACACAAGAATGCTGAAAAACCTGATGGGATGGGGGATTAACCAGAGAATTCCTCATGGAAGAGGTAACATTTTAGAGCTTTGAAGGAAGGGAATTTATGGTTTGGTGGAACTTACTGGGGAGGATTTCCAGTCAGGAAAGAAGCTAATGTTGGACCCTCAGACCTTGGAATAGAGGAACACTCCCAGATACTTGAAATACCTGGAGTCTGCCAGGGAAATTCTGCCTCTGGCCCCCTTGACTGAAAGGAACTTCACAAGTGCTCATTTGTCCAATCCCTTGCTCTGAACAAGATACCACCACACTCAGACTAGACCGATGACTACCCTCTTGTTCTGAAAGATCTCCAGTGACAAAATAAAAGCTTCACTATCAGTTCTTCCTTAGGTCTAGCCTAAATCTCTCAGGCTGCAATTCAAGTCCATTTCATCTAGTTCTGTCTTCTTCTGGTCAATATTCTCTTTATAGTCTAGAATGGCAGTTACTACTTTTCTCTAAACTCCAACTCATTTCACCTTCCTCATAAATCACATTTTCCAACCTTATTCACTATTGTTGAAACTCTCCACGTTCTCAAATCATCTTTTAAAGTGTGGAGACCCAAGCTGCACACTGTATTCTATTGAGACCCTGGCTGATGCAGAGCATAGAGAGGGTGGCTTCCTGGACACACCTCGTATCAAAGCACAAGTGAAGAGTGAGAGATAGGACAGTGTGGTAGCGAGGTCAAATTTGAAGTTGGGATTGTGAAAGTTGATGAGAAGGGAGGATGACTCTAGACCTGAGACTGAAAAAACTGAACAAAAATAACAGACCCAAGCTTAAAATATCAAGGCGAGAAGTCTCCTCTGCTTCATTATACACCAAAATCCTGTAAAGCCCACTCTGTAAAACTTGGCCTTCTTTGGCCCATGTTCTAATAATAATAATAATAATAATAATTGTAATTGTGGTATTTGTTAAGCATTTACTATGTTCTGGACACTGTATTAAATGCTGGGATGGATACAAGCAAATAGGGTTGGACGGGGTCCCTGACCCACAATGGGCTCACAGTCTCAATCTCCATCGATCAATCAATCATATTTATTGAGTGCTTACAGAGCACTGTACTAAGTGGTAGGGAGAGTATAATACAACAGAACTAGCCGATACGTTCCCTGTCTATAATGAGCTTACAGTGTACAGTCTACACCATTTTACAGATGAGGTCATTGAGGCACAGAGAAGTGAAATGACTTGCCCAAGGGCTCACAGCAGACGGGTGGCGGAGGTGGGATTAGAGCCCCAGTCCTCCTTCCCCCCAGGCCCTTACTCAATCTACTGAGCCATGTTGCTTCTCAGTATCAATATCAGTATCTCAGTATCAGTAACCTCTGTTATGGGGCATCATGGGAGCGTGACGAGGAGGACAGTTGGCGTGGCATCTTCGGGAACTGGGGAGGCAGAGGATTCGAGGGGCTAATAAATGAGTAGAACAGTCATCCTGTCACCATTTCCATTACCAAACCTATGTTTCAGGGATTTATAACTTGCCATAAAAACATGAGCCAGGCTGAAACTTGGCACCTTTGGTTTAAGTTTAGGAGTGTGGATCTTGATTTTAATTCATAAAAATAAATGAAACTTCAAACCTGGGCCAAGTCTGGGCCACCGTTCCAGAAGTAAAACCTGTTCCAGGGCTTCCATTCTGGGGTGGGTCACCCTTGTTGGGGATCGTATATAATTCCATTCCTAGTTGGGATCGCTGAATAGATTTACCCCATTACGGCCTACTCCGCTCGATCTGTCCACTTACAGGCAGCTATCCATGGGGACCACCTCCCTCCCCCATGCTATCTGCCTCATGGCATATCATGTAGAGTGGGTCTAACTCTGGGAAGCAGCTATGAGAGTTATTGATCCATCTTTCAAGGAAGGAACACGTGAAGCAGAGATGACACTGGTGGAACTTAAAGATCAGTGACCTCATTTGGAGCCTGGAGATCTCCTGGTTTATCACTTCTGGCCAGAGAATCTCTCCCCAGAAAGTATGGAGAAGCTACCAGTGGGTGCTAGAGATCCAGGGAGTCCCACAGCCAAGACTAACTCAGCTTGCCTTGTAGGGTCTCTGACAATTTTCCACAGAAACATGGACAAAGGGGAAGGGATTGGAGACCTGGCCTTGGGCACAGACTTCCCAATGCCAAATCAGGCCCTGTTCATGAGAGAACCCCTCTCTGTTCATAACCTTCTCATCAAACCCTTATTTGTACTTGGCACCTGGCACTGCCAGAATGACTTAAACCCACCCTGTGTGGACTTGGGGTGAGAGCATCCAGGTACCTGTCCCAACCACAGCACTTCAATTTGGGTTTGTGCCCAAACTGCTTACACTCAGTCTTACCATAAACAGTGTTTTGGGTAGACTGTCACGTCGGAATTAGGAACATTCTTCTGACCATGCTTATCTGTCTGGTTTCAGCATGACGCAGAGTTGGAAGAAATGGGTCATGTGCAAGCGTGCGGCATTGGACACGGGAAGAGTACTTCAGATTGAGTTTTCTCAGAAAATGCAAATTCTGCCTTACAGGAGAACTGGGGATATTTTTTAGAATACAAGCTCCCCAAGGACAGGAATCTGGCCATTTTAAGTGATGTCTTGGGCATGGCAGTAGCCCAGAGCTCTGTTTCACAAGTGCAATTTGAAGGGGATGGCAATTTGAATGGAAATGGGAAACCAGCAGGCCAGCTGTTGCCAAGGTTGGCTACCAATGGGCTGCTGGCCTGCAAGGAAGCGAGCTGGCATCAGCCCTCAGCCCTGGGCTATTGCTTCCTGGACTTCCTGGGGACATCTGGGTCCGGCCCAATAAGGAGAAGAGAACTCTCAACCTCAGCCAACCTGACACTTGGGAACTTTACTTTTTCACACAGAAAAGCCTTTAAAACATTTACGAGGCTGAACATTTAGTTTAAACATCCCAATTAGAGGGGCCAGACGTGAGGCCTCAGGCTGAACCTACGCTTTGTGGTCCCTCTACTGGGCCTGTTGTCTAAGCAGCCAAGAAAATGGATTACCTGCAGGCTCCCCACTGCCTCACCCATGCACGTAGTCCCGTCCCCTAAGCACTTAGGCGTTCGCCCCACCCACACCCCCACAGTACCTATAGTCAATTGACTCCCTTACCTGTAATTTATTTTAATGTCTGTCTCTCTGCTAGACTGTAAGTTCCTTGAGGGCAGGGATCACATCTTATTGTTATATTGTACTCTCCCAAGTGCTTAGTACAGTGTACTGCACACTGTAAGCGCTCAATACAACTGAATGAATGAATGAAAGTATATCTATTCTATTGTACTCTCCCATCTGCTTAATATAGGGCTCTGAATACATCACGTACTCAATAAATACCATTCAACAGGAGAATCTGGGAGATGGTGGGCTTGGAGTGAGGATGAAGTTTCAGCTTCCTCTGTGTGATTTCTGGTTCAGCCTGGGCTCTGGCACTTGCTTGGCATTATTCCCATGTGCTTTCCTGCCCACCCCCTACCCTGTCTGGGAGTGCCGACAGTGGGGAGCGGATGGCCTGCCATTTCCCAGGCAGGAAAACTCTAGATTAAGTTTCACTTTATAACAGTAAGGATTTGACAAGTTTGGCAGGCAAGCCTATGTATGAGCCTGCCCCTCTGGGAGGAGAACAAAGAAAAAGTATAATTTCTTTCACAGGCCACATAACAGACCCACTCAGGAGGCCTCTTGTTAGAATGTTTTCTGTGTGTCAGTTCTTCACTGCAGTGGTCCCACATCGAGCTTCTCTGAATGCCAAAGGAGCTGGGCCCCAAAAGAAAATAGGATTAGGGAGGAGACAAATTCCCCCAAACTCAAGCCGCTTCACAAGTCCTAATAGTGTATTTCTCAGAGCTCCTGTCTGTAAATCCCTTAATCCTGAGGGTCAGCAGGAGATCCGCCGTCTTGGGGAGAAGAAGACTTTGGGGAGCTGAATTGGGATAGCTGAAAACATAGTGGACAGAAAAGAAATACCTTAAAGGCTTAATGGAGGAAAGCCTCAAAAATATAGTTTAGTAATTAGCAGTTGGATTGCAAGAGCAGAAGAAGGGAAGCAGTGTGGCCTAATGAAAAGAGCACAGGCCCAGGAGCCAGATGACCCGGGTTCTAATTCTGGCTCTGCCACCTGTCTTCTGTGTGACCTTGGGCAAGTCACTTCACTTCTCTGTGCCTCAGTTCCCTCCTCTGCAAAATGGGGTTCCAATACCTGTTCTCCCTCCTACTTAGACTGTGGGCTCCATGTGAATCTGATTATCTTGTATTTACTCCAGCTGTTAGTACAGTGCTTGACACTTAACAGGCACTAAAAAAATACCAAAATTAGTATTATTATTAGTGTTAAGACTAGTCAGTCTGTTGTCATATGGACACCAGAAAAGGAGCGGGTGATTATCTCAGAGAAGAGACTACAGGAAGATCATGATGCCAAGAAGAAGAAACAAAAATGACACCAGAATATACCAAACATTTGAACACATTGATAAAAATCTCTGGCCTTTTGTGTTTTTTTCAAATGTAGGTAAGAGCTATGAATACACACACACACACGCACAATCAAAAAACAAGCTGGAATAGATAGTGGTGTTAATGGGAGAATTCAGAAAAGAACAAATAGAAGGAAGTGGGGTGTCTGAGTGAGGATTTTTGTCTTCTAGTTCCCAAGGTTTTTGTTTTGGGTCATGGTTGGAAGAGTGTAGTAGCAGGGAAGAAAAGCAGGGAGAAGGGGAGGAAAACAGAAGCTTCATCGGTGGGGATGTCCTAGAGTGACAAAAGACCCCACTGCAAATCTGAGAAGTCTCTAACTAGGGTACAGTATGGGGTTTTGCCAGCAGCAGTATGGGATTGATCTGTCAATGGCCGGCCATTCTGGGGAAGAAAGACTCCAAATCATCCCAATAGGCTATTTGGATTCTGTCCACAGCAACAAAATGAAGAAATCAAGAAACCCAGGGCTGGGAGGACCTGAGAGGTCATTTCGTCTATCCCTCTGCCTCTAGGCAGGACCACTGATCCTACTTTAAAAATTTCTCAGAAACTGGAACCTCCATTTCTCTCCTGAGTCACTCCAACATCTGGCAAGTTGTCGATGATGAGTATTTTTCTATGTTTACCCTAAATCCTTCATTTTGCTGCTACTTAAAACCTTGCTCTCATTTGCGGGAAGGTGGTGAGTACTATTTATGCCTGTGGCCAGTGTAAATGTCATGCGCTGTTCTGCTACCTGAATCCATCTTTACTCGTCTCACTAAGATGGCAGGTTCCTCCGTGCCGGCATGGATTCTGGATGCAGGTGTTGATGGGCATATTGCAGTCTTGGCCCTGGTGAGGAAAGGAGAGGAGACACTGGGTTAGTGGCTCACGCCATCTGGGAAGACTGGGCTGAGAAGCTGGCTCGCTCTAGGGAAGGTGACCAGAACAGGGCACATAAAAAAGGGACAATTCAGGACTCCAGAGGGCTTTCCCCCACAAACTGACCAAGACTGGGCTAACACACCCTGACTGGAGTAGCAGCAGGCTAAGAGACAGAGGCAGAGGAAGGAACAGACCCCAAATACCCTTCCTGTCAGAATGGTGCTCCATTTTTCAGTGCCTCAAAATGGAAGCAAAAAGCCTCTCCAAGTTCCCAACACAAAAGGGGCTAGACATCTGGAACTCCACCTTCTGGCAGAATCCTGACCTAAAGAGGAGTGAAAGGACCAAAGTCCACTCAGCCTTGAGCATACGCTAAGAATGCAAGGGGGAAGGGCTTGGTGCTACCACAGGTTCCTGCAGTGCCATCCCTCCCCTCCCAAAGGCTTGCACCCTAAAGCTCAAGCAGGGCGGAGAGCCCATGGTTGTTGGGAGAAAGAAGACTGAGTCAAAACCTGGCCCCTCAGAGAAGTCTCCAAGCCGCAGGGAAGTCCTTGAGCCAGATCTCAATAATAATAATAATAATAATTGTGGTATATGTTAAGTGCTTACTATATGCCAGGCACTGTACTAAGCACTGGGTCAGGGGAAATACAAGCAAATCAGGTTGCACATAATCTCCGCCCCACATGGGCTCACAGTCATAATCCCCATTTTACAGATGAAGTAACTGAGGACCAGAGGAGTGACGTGACTTGCTCAAGGACATTCAGCAGACAAGTAGCAGAGTTAGGATGAGAACCCATGACCTCCTGACTCCCAGGCCTGTAGTCTATCCATTAGGCCATGCTGCTCGATCCAGTTCCGTTCTTGCCCAGAGAAGCAAGAAACACAGTGAAAGCCAAGGTAGAAATCATCAGTTTCAGCTAGAGTGCAGTTTGGTTCATCCATTCATTCATTCATTCATTCAATCATACGTTTAGAGCACTTCCTGTGTGCAAAGCACTTTACTAAGAGCTTGGGAGGGTACAATCCAACAATAATCAGACACATTTCCTGCCCATGTGTCTTCTGAGAGGCCGTAGAAGTCAGGAAAATCTACCTCCACCAGCCAGGCCTTTCCTATATGCAGAAGAAGAGTTGACTGGTCACTGTTCCCTCCCCTTCTAAGCTGCTGCCACCACTCAGATACCCCAGCCCCTCCAACCTCCACCAACCACCATAAGTGGAGAGGATGGGGAGTCCCTGGCCAGTAATGACCCCGGCCGGGGAGCTTTCCAAAGTCCTGATTTCTGGCAAACCTGGAGCACACAGGCCAGGCAGAGCCAAGCTAGCAGATGGGGCTGGGCTGGGGCTTGGCCCAGCTGCCCTCCCGGAGCCTGCTGTATCTGCCAAAAAGCCTGGCATCCTTCGAGCGGAAGGCTGTGCTCTGAGGGAGAAGGACAGCCAGAGCCAGGAGAGGGGAGCTCCGGCTGCTTTTGTTTTGGTGCCACATGCTCTGGGCAGCCCTGTGAGGCCAGCCATGGGACACGAAGGGCTGCCCCCTGCCTCCTCTCCATCTGGTGGGGGAAGCGCTCCCTCTCACCCTCCCTGCCATGTGATGCTGCCACCGCCGCCACCACTTCCAAACATTCTGCTGTGTCTCAGACAGGATACCTGGCAGATTGCCCCACCCTGAGGAAGTCAAAGTCATCAATATGGTGGCGGCCTTTGGCCCAGAATGATGACACCTCTCTCTGCAAGAAGGGGGCCTCTCCCCTCCCCCTATTGGACAGTTGCAGACCCTTTCTCCTGCCTTTTCTGGGAATTAACTTTTCTTCTCCGCACATTGCGTGTCTACCTGCTATCCCAGAATTCCCAGGCTGCTGCTCTGGGAGCCAGTTGCCTGAATCTCTGGCTTTCAGAAATACTTGCCTAGTGCTGAGAAGGGGCAGAGAGGAGATCTGATTGGGATCTCAGTTACTTGATGGGATGCTTTTTCTCGGTGCTCACAAACGGGCAAGTAAAGGCAAGAAAAATCCTATCCCCAAGGTGAGTGTTAGCAGCTGCTATTACCTAGGATGGGTGGCAGTGCAATACTGCCTTTCCCAGCCCTGACCTGCCTTCCCCTTCCATATCCAACCCAGGCTCTTAACCTACACTCTTTCAACCCCAGGGGGCCTGGAAATCATTTTCAACCCCCATTTGTGTATCCAGTGATGGGGTGGCCAATCTCCCCTGCTTCCCTGCCAGTATCCGGGATTGGGGGCAGGGGTAGGGTGGGAGCCGAAGCAGAGCCGGTGTTGCTGCAACATTACCTCATTTCTAGAAATAAATCACTTCACCCTCAGCCCAAGAGGCAGGGGGCTTTGTGGGCTGATTTGTGATCAGGCTATGTGGTATTAGTATAATCCCCAGATAGGATTGGTCCCTGAGGACAAGGAGGGGAAGATGAGTTTGTTGGGTTGGTTACAGTATGCCCATGGGATTCAGGTGGGTCTATGGGGACTCCAGGAAGTCAAAGTTGCATTCCAATTAGGACAGCCCAGTGACACGATGCCACGGTTTCATTTCAGGGCTCAGTACTTGCTTCCGTTCTCAAGGCGAATGCAGGGTGGAGAAGGGCATCACCTCAGAAGGGCCCCACAGTCAGAACAGATAATAATAATAATAATAATTGTTGTATTTGTTAAGTGCTTACTATATGCTCTGTACTGAGCACTGGGGTAGATACAAGACAATCAATCAAGTTAGACACACTCCTTGTCCCCCATGGGGCTCACAGTCTTAATCCCTATTTTACAGATAAGGAAACTGAGGCACAGAAAAGTGAAGTGTCTTGCCCAAGGTCACACAACAGAAAAGTGGTAGAGCCAGGGTTAGAACCCAGGTCCTCTGACTCCCAGGCACACGCTAGTTCCACTAGGCCTTGATACTTCAGATATAGTCCCTGTCCCACATGGGACTCACAATCTAAGGGGGTAGAAGAACAGGTATTTTATTCCCATGAAACTGAGGCACTGAAAAGTTCAGTGACTCACCCAAGGTCAAACAACAGGTAAGTAGTAGAGCCAGATCTAAATCCAATACCCCCTGAATCCGAGTCCTGTGCACTAGGCCACGCTGCTTCTCATTCCCAGAATGTGACTATATTTTGGGAAAAGGGAGGCCTTGGTGGGGTAGGGACAAAATGGTAGAAAAGGAAGACAAAGAGCCAATGGCAGAGAAAGAAACACTGTGAGAGAGAGAGAGGAGGTGAGAGAGAGACAGATGCTCACAGTAAGTAGGCTAATCATGATTAAATTATCATCTAGAATATTTTTGAGCATCTTAGTGCAGAGCACTGTAGTATGCTCCTCAGAATATACAATCCAAGTAGAAGATTCGGTTTCTTCCTCCAAGGAGCTTCGAATGCCAGTGACAGCTGCAGTTGCCAGCCTGTCTCTGTATCAGCTAGCATGCAGGTGTTGCAAGCAGTGACACCAGCAGTGGGTGAGGGGGACCCATAGGTGGGATGCAGTCTTTCCTACTGCTTCCCTGCCATGGTTGGGTCCGTATTGGCTTTTGACATCGTTTCCTCTGTGACCTCTGGGTGCTCCCGGGAGGTTGAGGAGGAAATGATATCAGAGGTCGATTACCAAGGGAAGGCGAGGGGGGCTGGGGAACAGAGGAGAAGGCTGCGTCTCGAGCACAGCTTTCCCTGATCTGCTGCCGCTGCTCTGCATACCTGACTGCTGTGGGAATGAGAGTTCCCATCCTCAGCTGTTACCCCTGCCACCCTGGGCCCAAAGCAAGACCCAAGGGGACCACAGCAGATACAACCAAGGTGGAGGGGAGGATGGCAGTGTGGCCTAATGGATAGAGCCCGGGAGTCAGAGGTCCTGTGTTCTAATCCTGGCTCCACTACTTGTCTGCTGTGTCACCTTGGGCAAGTCACTAAGCTTCTCTGTGCCTCAGGTCCCTCATCTGCAAAATGGGGTTCCAATACCTGCTCTCCCTCCTACTTAGACTGTGAGCCCCATATGGGAGCTGACGATCTTGTATCTACCCCAACGCTTAGTACAGAGAAGCAGCGTGGCTTATTGGAACGAATACGGGCTTGGGAGTCAGAGGTTGTGGGTTCTAATCCTGGCTCTACCACGTGTCAGCTGTGTGACTTTGGGCAAATCACTTAACTTCTCTGTGACTCAGTTACCTCATCTGTAAAATGGGGATTAAGACTGTGAGCCCACGTTGGGACAACATAATTATCTTGCATCTACCCCAGCTCTTAGAACAGTTCTTGACACATAGTAAGCGCTTAACAAATACCATTATTATTATTATTATTACAGTGCTTGACAGATACCACAGTTTTAATATTATTATTATTATTTATTGCAGCCAAACTTCGTCTAACGTTGGATGCTTGTTCACCTCATCTTCTTGGCCTCTGAAAAAACTGGCTTTGGTTCCAGGTTCCCCTCAGCCTGGAAGCTTGGGATGCATTTTGCTCAAACACATTTACTCTTCTCTGCTGATTCACTCAGAACCAGGAAGGAGAGAAGAAGAACTGTAGACACTGAACTCTTATGGCCTCTAACTGAGAAGATGTCAAGACATAAAATCCTAAGTATTTTCCAGGGACAGGAGCACTAGTAATAAGTTGTCCTTCCACTCCTTGTGGCCAATTTCATCTCCTTTGAAAGTGCCCCAGGACTTAGTGATTCTCCTTTAAACTCAGAAGGCAGAAACCGCCACCTGCTTCTTTGCTGTCACCCAAAGCCTTGTGCTCATGTACCTGGGATGAAGGGCCCTCCTCCGCTACTTGACTAAACCATAATGGGGCATGACAGCCGCACTTTTTAGGGACTTCCATGTCCCTGTTAATAAATCACCGTTGTCAATTTATAGCAAATTACGCCAACTCCATGTTCTCTTCAGCCTCATTTTTATTTAAATCCATAAGATTTATGATGCTTCTGGGCAGCTTCCCCCTTCCATCATCTCTGTGGCTTGTCTCAAAGACCACGTACCTGCACTGAGGCCCAGACTCGCTGCTATTGCTAAAATAGACTGGGTCTCATTGGGCAGTGGAAAGCCTGGGGTTTTGCAAATGCACTAACTTTCCCCACTCCCTTTTCACTCACAATAATAATAATAATAATATTGGTATTTGTTAAGCGCTTACTATGTGCCGAGCACTGTTCTAAGCGCTGGGGGAGATAGAAGGTAATCAGGTTGTCCCACATGGGGCTCACAGTCTTCATCCCCATTTTACAGATGAGGTCAGTGAGGCACAGAGAAATGAAGTGACTTGCCCAAGTTCACACAGCTGATAAGTGGCGGAGCTGGAATTCAAACCCATGATTTCTGCTTCGCAAGCCCGTGCTCTTGCCACTAAGCCACGCTGCTTCCCAATAATAATAATGATAATAATTATGTTAACTGCTTACTATGTGCAAAGCACTGTTTTAAGTGCTGGGGTGGATACAAGATTCATAAAGTTGGCCATAGTTCCTGTCCCACATGGGGCTCACAACATGGGCCTCATAGTCTAAGTAAAGGGAATAGGATTGAATCCCCATTTTTACAGATGAGGAAACTGAGGCACAGATAAGTTAAGTGACCTGCCCAAGGTCACAGAGTCGACAAGTGGTGCAGCTGGGATTAGAACTCAGGTCTTCTTACTTCCAGGTCCATGGTCTTTCCACTAGGTCAGGTGAACTAATCTTAGCTTTCTCCCAGCATAGGTGATTGAAGTCCACAGGTAATCTCCCAATTTCATTTTAGCTATTGGCTAACCACGGGTTTTCAGAGAGTTAGGTTTCCAGGGGCTTTGAAACTGGAAAGACAGCCACTTGGCTCTAGCTCTGGAAAGAGAAGTCCTCCCAGAAGGAACTGCTTTTGTTTGTGGCCCAATGAGGCTGGAATACTGCTCTCTGATATTCCTCTGGTCATCTTAGTGATTACTAAAGACAGGCTTGGGCTCTGCCAATGAACGTGGGGACACAGGTCCAGGTCATCAGAGAAAACAAGCTGTGGGAAAGAATCTTAATATAAACTGGGAACCACCAATTGATTCTGTCCCTTTAAATTATTCAGAAATCATCTCAAAATGCCTCTAGTGAGCTCAAATAAATGCTTCCTCCCTCCGGTACTCTGGTAGTGTCACTGTCTATTTTGGTACCTGGATCGGAAGTGTTATGGAAATGATATGTCAGCTGGTTATGGAAGTTGGACAGCAATTATGAGATGTCACAGTCAATAGCCACCAACATGGTACAGTCCAACAACTTTGCTGAATTGCTGCCTTAGTCAGTCCCTCTGCTCTGGAGAATAACTCAAGCCAGGGGCCTTAGGAACAGAGGTGAAATTGTCTCAGCTCAAACTGACATGGGACTAAACCAAGTCTAACAGGTGACTGAGAGGGTCAGCATTTCAATAGTACCCTTGTAGGGACAGAATGCTCAGACCTAACCTAGGTGTGGAGGATGGGACATCAGAGAAGGAGCAATTTTCAGGGATTTAGCTCCAAAAGAATATATTTTTGAAAACATAAAACCACTTTTTTTGTGAATCACTCTCCTGCCAGGTCTGCTCAGAATCTGATCTGAGAGAAATGGCCCTGAGATTTGAGAAGCTAATTCTTATATTTTCTCTTCTTGATCAATGGAGAGCAGTTCTGTTAGTTCAGTTGGTAACTGATAAAGGGACCAGAGCAGTCCTCCTGGTTTGAAACACAGCACTTGGTAGGCAACCCTGAGACCTGATCTGCCACTGGCATCCAGATCAAGGTATTCCCCTCTTCTTTGATGGAAGGAAGGAGTAGCTAGAATGATTTTGCACTCTGATCTGCCCTCTTGCCCTGTCAATCAGTGATTGTTTTACTGTGAGCTATCACTGTACTAAGCAGTTGGGATAGTACAGTAGAGCCAGTAAAAAAAGATCTCCACCCTCTCAGAACTTTTCCATTTAGCTGAGGAGATAGACATTCAAATCAAATACAAGAGCAGGAAGCAAACGAGTTTAAAGATAAAACCCGGTGCAATGGATAGAGCACGAGCCTGGGAATCAGAAGGTCAAGGATTCTAATCCCCGCTCTGCCACTTCTCTGCTGTGTGACCTTGGGTGAGTCACTTCACTTCTCTGGGCCTCAGATCCCTTATCTGTAAAATGGGGATTGAGACTGTGAGCCCCATGTGGGACAGGGACCCTTTCCAACCTGATTGGCTTGTAACCACCCCAGCACTAAAGTACAGTGCCTGGCACAGAGTAAGAGCTTATCAAATACCACAATTATTACTATACATAAGTGCTGTGGGGCAAAGGACTGTAGGTGGAGCAAGTGCCTAGGTGTTTGGGGGTAGGAGACCAGGCTATGGCAACATCCCCTTATTGACTTCTGTGTGTTTCAAGTGAAAAGGCCTGTTCCCCAGAACAGTGAAGGAAAGGGGTTTTGACCTGCAGAGCAGAGAGGGAAGTAGAAGACAGATTCCAAGGCAGGTCCTTTCCTCTGCAGGAAGCAATAATTCTTAAGGAAGGCATGTGAGTTCAGTCAGACATGAGCTTTTTTTGTGCTTTCTCCCCCTCCACCCCCACTGGAGAGAGAGAGAGAGAAAGAGAGAGAGAAAGAGAGAAAGAGAGAAAGAAAGAGAGAGAGAAAGTGTGTGTGTGTGTGTGTGTGTGTGTGTATGTGTGTGTTTTTTGGGGGGGATGGGGGGGCGGAAGGGACACAATGCTGATGACTGGGAGCTGGACTCTAGCTCTGCCCAAACCTCACAGGGCATGTCTTCACTCTGGGAACTGCTTCTTGCAGCAGGGAATTTGTCAGTGCTGAGCCCAGGGATCAGCTACTTCTCCGTCTCCTGCTTTGAATGGAGAAAAACCACAAGTCGGGGGCAAAGAGTCAGAAGCAAAAAGCTGATAAGGCCCCACGGGCCCATTTCTCCAGAAGACAGACAGCAGGAGAGCGGCTTGGGGAACTGATTTCTGGTGAATTACCTCTGCTTCAGTCTGAGGCAGCTCCTCCAGTCAGTAGCCTCCAAGTGGAGTTGCTCCATGTTGTTGCTGCCGCTGCTCTAGTTGTGTCCCCTGAAGCCCTGGGCACAGAGCTCAGAACTGGATGTCGGGGGCCCTAAAGTGAAAACTGAACGGCTGCCCCGTTTGGTAGGAGAACAGAGGCCGAAATCACATCTCCAAGCCTGTTCCTCCTCTAAGGTCCCGTAGGTGGCACTCTGACACCATCCACGGCCTCCAAACTCACGCTACTGTCTTCATCATCATCAATCGTATTTATTGAGCGCTTACTATGTGCAGAGCACTGTACTAAGCGCTTAGCACTGTACTAATCTGAGGCCAGATTTCCTCTCCGGTTTATCATTCATCACTCAGCATGGGGCACACAGATGGGGGTTGGCAGAGGAAGAACTGGCAGTGGCCCTCCCCCTGACCTTCTCAGGGAAGGGAGAATTTAACAGTACTCTGGTTCTCACACCCTTGGTGCATGAATGCTAATATGCTGGGCTTTGGGGACAGAGGAGAATGCTACGAACTGGGTTTTGGGGTCAGAGGAGAGGCAAGAGAATGAAAACTAGGGCAATTCAGGAGAGGACTGGAATTCCCAGCATCCAGTGGGAGAAGTCTCAGTGCTCTGGGATGAGATGGGCGGTCTCACCTCTCCTCTCAGGGATGCTGAGGGAAGCAGGGGGATTGGGAGGTTGGGCCACCTTGCCCATGACTTCTCACTTGAGGGAAGGGTATTTTCTAGGCACTGGGCCCAGAGACTAGGCCAGTTCCATGGCTTAGTACTTAAGCTGGAATATGCAACTTCCTCCTCTCTTCCCCACACCCCTCACCAACTACTTTCTCTTCCATAGGCGATTTGCCCCCCAAGCTGCCATCAAACAAAGGAAAAGAAATGCTTAGAGGGCAGGCTGAGGGCAATTTATCCAGGTTTGGGAAATGGCTTCCAGATGGGCAGACTTGCTTGGTACTGGACAGTGAGAAGGAAGCCAGGTATTGTTATTGAATTAGCATGAATCTCTCTGGTGGAGAACAGCCTGGGGGAGACTTCCTCATATGGTTTGCATTTGAGCCTGTCAGGCTGTATTTTGGCCCACGGTACTTGAGCACTTATTAAGTCCAGCTCTTTCTTTCCCCCAAGCACTACTTACACATCAATATTTCTAAGCTGCTGGCGAGTAGCTCTCGCCTCTGAGGGAGTGTGCTCTCTGAAAAGCCAGACTACCGGCCAGGGCCTGAAGGAACAAAGACAGTTGGGTCGGGTGAAGTTCTCCATGGGAGCCCTGACTAATGGGGAGGACAGGAGGAGGAAGAAGAGGAGGAGGAAGAGGAGGAGGGAAAGAAGAGGAGGAAGAGGAGAAGGATGAGGAGACAGATCAATTGAAGGAAAAGAGGAGAGAGGAGGAGGATGACCTTCCGCATCACCGTGACTCACTCTCTTTGCTCCCCCCCGCCCCACAGCATTTATCATCATCATCATCAATCGTATTTATTGAGCGCTTACTGTGTGCAGAGCACTGTACTAAGTGCTTGGGAAGCACAAGTTGGCAACATATGGAGACAGTCCCTACCCAACAGTGGGCTCATATATGTATATATCTATAGTTCTATTTATATTGTTGCCTGTTCACTTGTTTTGATGTCTGTCTCCCGCCCTCTAGACTGTGACCCAGTTGTGGGCAGGGATTGTCTCTATTGATGAATTGTACTTTCCAAGCACTTAGTACAGTGCTCTCACACTGTATGTGCTCAATAATTATGATTGATTGGATGAATGAATGGAACTGAGAGAAGGAGTAAGGGGAGAGAGGAGGAGGAGAAGGGGAAGGGAGGCGGAGGGTAAGATGGATGAGGAAGAGGAGGAAGGAGAAGGGGGAGAGAAGGAGGATGAGAAAGAAGAAAAGGAAAAGAAGGACGGGGGAGGGAGAAGGATGAGGAAGAGAAGGAAGAAGGGAGAAGAATGGGGAAGAAGAGAATGCAAGGTGAAAAATCTGGCCTGCATAGCCTGCCAAGTAGTCTTATTATCACCATGTGGCTAAAACAGCTTCTTATCTCAGTTTTCCATTCTGTAAAATGGGCCTGTGGTGGAAAGGGAATGGGTCTCTGCCTAATTACGTCCAGGCCCCTGGATGAAAGTCATGGCAGAAAAATGTTGAGAGATTCTCAGAGGGACACAAGTGTCATTTGTTCCTATAAGGTGCTAATTCTGAAGGGGTGAACAATCTAGCAGGATGAATTCAGGGGCCTTGGAACCCAGGAAGAATGTGAAAGCATCTCGGTGTCACCCCGGATCACAGCGAAATAACAACAACAGAACTCCAGTCCTGATGTTCCAAGGGAGTGATCATGTAGGGGGCAGGGAGCGTGTCTACCAACTTCATTATACTGTACTCTCTTAAGTGCTTAGTACAGCACTCTGCACACAGTAAGCCCCCAGTAAATACCATTGATTGATTTATTGATTGTGTGTGGACCCTGCCTTCTTTTTCTTTTCCCTTCTACTTGATCTTTACAAAGGGGAGGGGAAAAGAAAGGAGGGGAAAAACTGATGAGGGCTCTGGTGAAAGGCCTGGTGGAAGACGAGGTTAAAAGTGTTTAGATTATCGGATTATACGATTATTCATGTGCCCTCTTTCCCATGACCATGGTTTCTTGGGAGTCGGTTCTGCAAAGTGGGCTCCTTAGGAGCCAGGCCAAGTGTTGTACCTTGAAGCCATAGGGGCAGGTGCAGCGGTACAGCTCCACAGGGTCCTTGTTGCAGGTGCCGTTATTCTTGCATGGGCCAGAGAGGCAAGGGTCACATTTGGCTGCAATGCTGATGTCCACTGGGCCTGGGAAGTTAAAGGGAAAAGATATAAAAGCATCACGGTCCCCCTCTCTCTCCCCATCTTCAAGCCCTCTCCCAGCTGTGGTCCCGGGACCCAGCCAGAGCCTAGAAAAGCAGACTGGAATTCCAAGGAAACATATTCATCCACATTAAAGTTTCCATTAATTTGGCTGCCCAATGATGAAATAATCACAGTGGGAAATCATTGAAAACACTTCTGCAGTCAAATCAATTACAGTAATTAGTCTGATCTGATTTCTGGGCTAATCTGCAAACAATGCACCGTAATTAGAAACACTGTGCAGCCTTTCATGCTCAGGGAGGCCCTAGGCCCTTGACTCCATCTGCTAGCCCCACTGCCTGCTTCCTTCTTCCCCTGGCTTGGGCTTTCCGCTCTCTCCTGCTAGGCTGGCGGCACTGTCCTGGTATTCCTTGCTGAGTCCAAGTCACTTGGCACAGAACCACATCCAAAGAGACAAGTCCCCACTCACCATCAGCTCAAGCAAAGGCACCTGGCTTTATGGCCACAAGATCCAAACTCAGGAGAGAAAGCCCACAGGAGCCCTCACACTCAGCACAGGCTTCTCTCTAAAAGGAGAGGTCTCTGTCTCAAGCTCTCTGGAAATGGGGTGTCCGTGAAGAGGGCAGGACACAGACGTCAGAGACCAAATCTATTGAGTTTCATTCATTTAACCATATTTATTGAGCGCTTACTGTGTGCAGAGCACTGTACTAAGCACTTGGAAAGTAATAATAATAATGATGATGGCATTTATTAAGCACTTACTATGTGCAAAGCACTGTTCTAAGCACTGGGGAGGTTACAAGTTGATCAGATTGTCCCACGGGGGGCTCACAGTCTTAATCCCCATTTTAGAGATGAGGTAACTGAGGCCCAGAGAAGTTAAATGACTTGCCCAAAGCCACACAGCTGACAGTTGGCAGAGCCAGGATTTGAACCCCCGACCTCTGACTCCAAAGCCCGGGCTCTTTCCAATGAGCCACGCTATACAATACAGCAAGAGAGTGACACAATCCCTGCCCACATGGACTTACAGTCTAGAAGGGGGTAGACAGACAACAAAACAAGTAAACAAACAGGCATCAATATAAATAAATGGAATTACAGATATATACAAAGTGCAGGGGGGATGTATCCCCATCAGCCTGGAGCCTGTTCCCCAGGAGAATCATGGTAGAGGGGATCTCATTCAGGGGAAGGAGGAGCCTCAGAAGGAGGAGCTTCAGGATGGAGATGGGGAGAGAGGAAGGGGAAGGAGGGGGGGACCCCCTTCCTACCTTTACACTGGAAGCGGTGGGTGGGGGTGGTCAGCAGCAGTCTGTCAGCCATATCTTCAGGCCCGCTGCAGCGGGCGATGCCCGGCTCCTTGTAGCCCGCCTTCACCCACTCCGAGAGCCAGCGCAGGCTGCAGTCACAGTGCAAGGGATTGGTCCCCAGGGCCCTGAGGAGGCAAAATGAGGGGCAGACCACACACACTCAATAGGGCAGAGGCTTAACTTAAAATGTCTCAACTTGAAAATTAGGAGAACAAACACACTTAATAACTGTGGTGCTCTGTGAAGTGCTTACTGTGTGCCAGGCACTGTACTAAATGCCGGGGTAGATATGAGATGATCAGATCAGACACAGTCCCTGTCCCACATGGGGATCACAGTATAAGAGATAGGAAGAACAGATGTCTTATTCCTGTTTCACAGGTGAGGAAGCTGAGGCACAGAGAAGTTGAGTGACTTGCCCAAAGTGACACTGCAGATAAGCAACGGAGCTGACTCCCAGGCCTGTGGTCTTTCCACTAGTCCACTCTGCTTCTTGTAGAGACAGTCCTGGCTGCTCTGAACTGGGAGTCAGAAAACCTGGGGTAAGACAACTGACCTCTCTGTGTTTCAGTCTCTCCATCTGTAAAATGAGGATCTTAATTCCTCCTCCCCCATAAATCACAGGGGAGGAGTTGAAATTAAAGTGTAGCAATTCTGAGTTCTTAGAAATAAAGGTACACCAAAATCTAAAATATTAACATTGGGGGTACGTGAGGCTAGATAAGACTGGTGGGGGGGGCGGTGGGAGCTGGAGGTCCTGTCCCTAAAGGTGAGCCTCTCAGACAATGAGAGAACATGTCAGCAGGCATGGATTCTTTCTGGAGAGGCCAAAGAGCCAGAGGGGCAGGGTCATCCTAAAAGAGGAAGAATTCTATGGTCTAAATGGGAGCTCTTCCTCTGGTTATACTTCCTGCCATGGACTCGGCTATTGCAGCGAAACATTCTGATGTTGAAAGTCCAGCCACAAAGTCAGCTACTTTAGAAGCCTTGGACATTGGGATCTCTCCCTTCTCAGAATAACTCACAGTGCAGCTCACCAGAAACAGGGAGAAGATGGAGATCTATATATGGCCAGGAAGGACAAGCTTCCTTTTTATTCCCCAGGCACCTGGGAATGGAACAGAACTCCAGGTAAACACAGCAGGGGCAATGGGATTAGGGCTTTACCTGTTTATATGCCCCACTGATGCCTGATTTTAATATCAATTTTCCTTGGTGTCTTGGTGAGGAGCTGACCTACCCGTTTCAGGGACTGTGTGGGGAGTGGAGTGCTGCCACTGGTTTGGGCCAAATGAGGATTCAGACCACCCGTGGTATTCTTTCTGATCACTCTCATGATTGCTCTCAGACTACATGATATTGCCCTATTCTATTAAGACACTAGGTTGAGCTTCACGTCACTTTGGGGTACCCAGGGACTTCAAACTTTTTTGACCTCCAATAACACATGAGTCCACCAAATGCCCCTGTCTGCTGGGCTGTGGTCTCTAAGTTACAGATGGCATACTAGGCCTTAGCAACAGTTTGTCTCTCCTGGCCAGGACAGGAGACAAATATTAAAGCCCCAACACTTAACCATTTTTGCTAGAGGGGTTATGGGCCCTTCTCTGTCCCTTCTCTGGACAGTGACTGCTCCCTCTTAGGGTACAGAACTAAGGAACAGAGAGCCCAACAATACAACACCTTTTCACCTCTGCAGTGAGTTCCGAGCAATGTCCAAGGTGGATGGGAGTGGAGAAAGACTCCAACAAAGGCTCTACTTCCTCGACTCACAGTCCCATCTGGCGTTAGACAAGTGTGGAGCCCAAGCTAGCTCCTACACCACTCTGTTTTGGGACAGAGGGAGACCTAATCTAAGAATAAAGGAAAAACACTGAACTTCTCCCACCTCCCTGACAGTGAAGTGACCTATCTGTCTCTTGACAATGCACTCCACTCTTCCCTGTTACTCTCAAGTGCCAGTGTTGGAGATTCTGGACTCAGCAGATTATTTTCAGGTTGGGACTGGGATCACTGGGAGAAGACTAAAGAGGAGAACTACTACTTAGTAATTTCACTTCTTAAAACTATTAGTATGGATTAAGCCTTGCTGGGATTTCTTATTCTGGGGAGCCAAACACCCTAATTCCCTCCACAGCAGTTTGCCCAAATGGCCAGTCCCCAGTGGCCAAAACAAGTCCAGACAAAAGCCCTCCATGCTCCCATCTCACTACCCAGAATAATAATTACGGTATTTGTTCGGTATTTGTTAGGCACATACTATGGGCCAGGGACTGTACTAAGCGCTGGGGTGGGTACAGGAAAATCAGGTTGGACAGTGTCTGTCCCACGTGGGGCTCACAGTCTCAATCCCCATTTTATAGGTGAGGTAACTGAGGCACAGAGAAGTGATTTTGCCCAAAGTTACACAGCAGAAAAGTGGCAGAGCTGGGGTTAGAACCCATGATCTTCTGAGAGAAGTGGCTAATAAATAGAAATGAAGGTATGGGGACATAAACCTGTACCCACCCCAGTGCTTAGTACAGTGCCTGGCACATAGTATGCACTTACCAAATAACATAATTATTATTCTGGGTAGTGAGATGGGGGCTTACTATGTGCCAGGCATTGTACTAACTGCTGGGGTGGATACAAGCAAATTGGGTTGGACACAGTACTTGTCCCATATCAGGCTCACAGTCTCAATCCCCATTTTACAGAGGAGGTAACTGAGGCACAGAGAAGTGAATTGACTTGCCAAGGTTACACAGCAGAAAAATGGCAGAGCTGGGATTAGAACCCATGATCTTCTGAGTCCCAGGCCCTTGATCTATCCATTACGCCACGCTGCTTCTCTGTATCCAGCAACAGACTGGTTACTACTCATCTTAATGGCCTCTAATATTTCCTGGGCAACCTCCCACTCTGGCTCTGAAAACTCAAGCCAGAAAACATAGAGTTTAGAAATCATCATGGAAACCTATCATGTCTTGATAGGGCCCCATGGCTCTACTGCAGGGAGATGTCCAGGTCAGGTCTTGGCAGTATTCATCCAATTGGATGTCTGGGAGAGAGATAACACTAAAGCCCTTAGAAGGGACCTGGGCCACCCTATGCCCTGCCCCAGAGCCAGAGAGGAATCATCATGGACACTGGGGAGAGTGACATTAATGGAGATAAAAGGAATCTGTCAGGAATCAAAGCTTTCATTTGCACATGAAAGAAGTGTCAGCCTTCCTGTCTCTGAAGATAGCTTTGCCCTCAGACAGTTTTCGGAAAGACAGTGTGCTGCTGATTTGTTTTCATGGAAGTGATGGAGATTCAAAGGATCTGGCAGTGTCACAGGTGTGTATGTTTGTACAGATGCACCTGCCTGAGAGCTCACCTGCGTAGGAGCACCCAATCATCCAAATAGAGCACTGGCTTTTAGTTTTATGTCTGACAAATGGGATGCTTATGCTTCATGGGAAATCTGCAAGGCTTGCCCTTGTAAGGGACAGTAGTTGGCAGCCCCTCAAAGCAAAAGGGCCACCATAGACCAGTTGGCTATTTGGATGAATAGAGTTAGTGGCTTCAGCGTTCCACCAGGTCACCGCCATCCCCAGGGCAGCCCAATGTCCCAAGTCCTGGACTTGGCAGCTTCCCAGAGGCAGATTTTTTGTGTCGTTGGCATAGGCACATGAGAAGAAAAACTCCTTTCCAAAGTCACTGTGAGGTCTAGTGGAAAGAATCCCAGCTGTGTCACCTGCCTGCTGTGTGACCTTGGACAAGTCAGTTAACCTCTCTGTGTGTCAGTTTCCTCATCTATAAAATTGGAATTCAATACCTGTTTTCCCTCCTGCTTAGACAATGAACCCCATGTGTGAAGCAGCTTGGCCTAGTGGAAAAAGGATGGGCCTGAGAGTCAGAGCACTTGCCAAGATCCGCCCTTTCCTCTCCATCCAAACCGCTACCCTGCTAGTTCAAACTCTCATCCTATCCCGTCTGGACTACTGCATCAGCCTTCTCTCTGATCTCCCATCCTCGTGTCTCTCCCCACTTCAATCCATACTTCATGCTGCTGCCCGGATTGTCTTTGTCTAGAAACGCTCTGGGCATGTTACTTCCCTCCTCAAAAATCTCCAGTGGCTACCAATCAATCTGCGCATCAGGCAGAAACTCCTCACCCTCAGCTTCAAGGCTCTCCATCACCTCGCCCCCTCCTACCTCACCTCCCTTCTCTCCTTCTACAGCCCAGCCCGCACCCTCCGCTCCTCTGCCACTAATCTCCTCACCGTGCCTCGTTCTCGCCTGTCCCGCCATCGACCCCCGGCCCACGTCATCTTCCTGGCCTGGAATGCCCTCCCTCTTCCCATCCGCCAAGCTAGCTCTCTTCCTCCCTTCAAGGCCCTACTGAGAGCTCACCTCCTCCAGGAGGCCTTCCCAGACTGAGCCCCTTTCTTCCTCTCCCCCTTGTCCCCCCTCCATCCCCCCATCTTACCTCCTTCCCTTCCCTACAGCACCTGTATATATGTATATGTTTGTACATATTTATTACTCTATTTATTTATTTATTTTACTTGTACATATCTGTTCTATTTATTTTATTAATATGTTTGGTTTTCCTCTCTGTCTCCCCCTTCTAGACTGTGAGCCCAATGTTGGGTAGGGACTGTTTCTATATGTTGCCCACTTGTACTTCCCAAGTGCTTAGTACAGTGCTCTGCACACAGTAAGTGCTCAATAAATACGATTGATTGATTGATTGATTAATCATGGTGTGAGACAGGAACTGTGTCCAATCTGATTATCTTGTATCTACCCCAGTGTTCAGTGTTAGCACATAGTAAACATTTAACAAATACCTCAATTATTATCATTATGATTATTATCATAATTCTCAGTTCAGTTCCCCATTGTTCTAAGTCCTGAAACACTTTAGGGGGCTGCAGTAAGCAAACCCCCCTTCTTGGGTTGAAAGAAAGGCAAGGCTCAAGCAAGTTGCCTTTTTCCTTTAGGAAAGATTCAGCACACTTTAAATTCTGGTAATTGTGGCATTTGTTAAATGTTTAATATGTGTCAAGCATTGTGTTAAGCTCTGGGATAGATATATTTGTTGAATTTTGGACAGCAAATTTCTTAAGTGTCAGGGTGGGCAGGAGAAAAATCTTGGGATTTTAGCAGGAAAGTGAAGGCTGGGCCCACAGCCTGTCACTTACAGTTTGAAGTCTATTCTTGTGGGTTGGGAGTGAGGGGGAAGAAAACACGGGAAAGGGCAGACAGTTCCCTAGACAGGTCTGAGGTGGATGTTGGGATTGGGGGGGGGGCGGTGGTGGTGGTGGTGGGGTGTGTGTGAGTGTGTGTGTGTGACGAGAACCCCAAGTTCTATGTTTAGTAATTTATTCCCCACTCAGGAGGGAGGGAATCAGAACTGCAATTCTCTCCGAAGGGCAGGGTGAGCCTCTCCAGTCCCTTCTTCACTTCTCTTCTGTCAGGTCTGTGGCAAACCTCACCACAATGAAAGCTAAAATCAACCCATCAAGCCCTTGTCATTCCTCACAGGCTCCTCCAGCATCAGAGGGGTTCTACAATATTTTAGGGCCCTCATACTGACTTATAACTCCTCAGCTCCCTGAGGGGAATATAGCCTGCTCCAAGGCATTTATAACAAGCTGAAGCTGTAAATCAGAGGCAATGTACCCTCATGGAAAGAACACAGTACCGGGAGTTCAGAAGACCAGAGTTCTAGTCCTGGCTTTGCCACTTGTCTACTGTGAGACTTTGGGCAAATCACTTACCTTTCCTGTGCCTCGGTTTCCTTATCCATAAGGTGGGGATAGAACACTTGTTCTCCCTCTCTCTGGGACTGTGCCCGATCTGATTATTTTGTATTTATCCCAGAGATAATCACAGTGTCTGGGACATAGGAAGTGCTTAATAAATACCAACATTATCACTATTAATTGAAGTGATATTCAGCTTTGCCAACCTGTACTCATCTCTTTCCTCGGAAATTCCTGCTTGTCATATTTATGAGCACAAAGGAGGATTCAGGTTGCTTCAAGAACCTGAATTTTGTACTTCCAATGAGTTTTTCATGTTCTCATTATAACAATCATGATAACCCCACATATCTTTAAGACTCCTTTTCTACAAATCACTCTCACAATCATCATTATCTCACTGGGATCACGGCCTCCATTATGGGGATACTGAAGCCCACAGAAGTTAAGAGATGCTAGCATGATCCCATAGCACATTGGGGGTAGGGTCAAATCAAGCATCCAGATTTTGATTCTCAAATTGGTCCTCCATTCACCAGGCAATCCTGCCTCTACCCCACTAATGTAATGTCACTTATTGCAAGGCCTTTTCATTTTCCCTTAAGCTTGTGAATCTACAAAGCTCACTACCCGCTTGAAATCTTCTTACTGGATCATTCTGCTTGTTAAAGGCACCAGCGAGATAATCCTGCAGCAAAAACTTCAACAAGGTATACTTGTATTTTTTTTCGGATCACGTAATTCAGAAACACCTAACAACATTTGATGTAATTCTTTTCAAAATTTACTTTGGGTCTGAGATAAAGTAATTACATTTTTAGGGAGCAGAGAGGACTTGGGAGGAGGTTTTGAGAGTTAAAGGAGACTTATGAAGCAACTGCCAGTTCCACCTTAACTTAGAGTTTTGTGTACTGTTAAAAACCACAGAGACTCCAAGGTTCTGGGTCATAGATATAAAAAGGCTGCAATTATTCGAAGCTAAAATTGCATCTTTTCTTCTAAGTCTTATTTGTGCAACTATTTCCTTATATTTTTCCCCTCCACCCAATCACTCTCTGTCCTTGGCAACATCCATGGTGATGCCGGCTGTGTCGAACTTGGGCACTTAACTGCTCTGTGTTTCAGTTACCTCATCTGTAAAATGGGGATTGAGACTGTGAGCCCCACATGGGACACGGATTGTGTTCAACCCTACTCGCTTGTATCTACCCCAGTGCTTAATACAGTGCCTGGCACATAGTAAGCGCTTAACAAATACTCCAATTATTATCATCCTTTGGACCAAGAAGCCCCTTGATTTCTGTCTCTTCACTACCCTGCAGGCCTCTAAGTCCTTCCCCTGTCAACTAGTCACCAACAGGAACACACTATACTTGGCATCATGAGCTGCTGCTACACCTCCAAACTCACAGGAACACTGGCTGTTCTCTCCAAGTTCAATGGTGAAAACCCTCTCAGACATTCAATTGCTTAATCCTGGTTATCTCGTCCAGTCCCATTTCCTTAACTCACAAGCAGCTCTCACTTTCCTTTCCAGTTCCTCTGACTCACTGACCCCATCCCTCTAACTCACCTGGCTTGACAACCTCTAGGCTCAAATCAACCTCAATGTCCACTTACTCTGTTCCTGTGCTGGTGCTGCTAAATGTTGTCAGCACAGATGTTCTTAGCCGTAAAAACCATGCCCTCTTATCTTACAGCTCTGCAACTAGACAGCACAGTTCTTTTTCTGACCAATCTATCAGTGAGTGGTATTCATTGAGCGTTGTGTGCAGAACACTGTACTAAGTGCCTGGGAGACTACATTAAAGTTGGTCAATAGGATCCCTGCCCTCGAGGAACTTACAGTCTGCCTAGTGGAGTTTACAAGCTGGTACCAACTCTGTTGTACTTTACTCTCCCAAGTGCTTAGTACAGTGCCAGGCACACAGAAAGCACTCAATAAATACCACTGATTGATTGCCAACCTAGATGATTCCCCCCACCATCTCCTTCCCTAACTCCTGATGGTCTTGCAAATGACTTCGCTTTACCTTTCTTTTGTGCATTTGTCCTTATCTTTTATGTTGTTATGTGTTTCATTTTTCATTGCTCCTTATGTGTTTGCCTACAGTTACCTGTCTCCACTTATATTCTTATGGTTGGGAGACCCTTGAGGGCCAGAAAACAGTCTAATGTCCACCTCTGTGTTCTTTCCCAGCACTTAGTACAGTGGTGTGTGTTTATAGTAAGTGCTTAATAACTATGGTTACTATTTCTATTGTTTCTGTAACATTTCACTGATTTATTCATTCCTTTCCATTCACTCCTACAGCCACTGACTTTATACTAGACTTCATCCCTACTTCCCGACAACCTCTTTACTGATTTCTCTGAGGTCAGGCCCTAATAGTAGTAGTGACAGTATTTAATAGTTGCTTACAGTATTCAGAGCACCGTACCCTGTACCTCAATCTCATTTGTCTTGCCTCCGACCCCTTGCCCTGTCCTCTCTCTGGCCTGAACTTCCTCCCCTTTCAAATATGACAGAGCACTACTATCCCCCTTTTTAAAGCCCTATTAAAATCATATCTCCTCCAAGAGGTCTTCCCTGACTAAGCCCTCATTTTCCCTAATCCCTTTCCCTTCTGTGTCACCTATGCACTTGATATTCACTCCACCCTCTCCACTGCAACACAGATGCATCTTTCTGTAATTTATTTTGATGTCCGTTTCCCCTTCTAGACTGCAATCTTCTTACAGGGAATGTTTCCACCAATTCTGTTGTATTTTACAAGCACTTAGTACAGTGCTCTGTAGAGGAAACAGCGTGGCTCAGTGGAAAGAGCCCGGGCTTTGGAGTCAGAAGTCATGGGTTCAAATCCCGCCTCCTCCAATTGTCAGCTGTGTGACTTTGGGCAAGTCACTTCACTTCTCTGGGCCTCAGTTCCCTCATCTGTAAAATGGGGATTAAGACTGTGAGCCCTCCGTGGGACATCATCACCACCTTGTCACCTCCCTAGCACTTAGAACAGTGCTTTGCACATAGTAAGTGCTTAATAAATGCTATTATTATTATTATTATTATTATAACAAGTGTTCAAAAAATACCACTGATCAACTGATCCTAAGCATTGGGAAAGAATATTCAGGTGGGAATTAGAGACAGTTTCTGGACCTCAGGGAACAATCTAAAAATATAAGGGGAGCAACCCATTTTGTCGATTCTATCTGCAGAAGAATTAAATTATCTTTCTAAACACCAGTCCATTCACTCCCCTTCCCAAATTTTCCATGACTTCCACCTACTGCCCCCATATGACTTAAGATTCTGACCAATGGGCTTAAGGATCCCCATTGCTTGGAGGATCTCTTCTCTTATTACACCTCAGTTAGTGACCTCTGTTCTTTCCAAATTAATCTTATCTTCATCAGTACTTGATACACCATTCCTTCCACCTGGAACTCCTTCTCTGCTCTGCCAAACACATCCCTTTAAAATGTTTTTAAAAATCCCTCTAAAACCCAGCTCCTATGTAAAACTTTCCTGTCTAAACAACTTATTTTCTGGTTACATCATTTATCACATCCTCCCCAGCAATTATATACTTTTTCAGAAATTGATAAACATATTTTCTACTGTGTCCTTGTCCCCACCCATTAGCCTTTCTATGTTCCCTAAGAGCAGGCACCCTGTGTGTATTTTCCCTTATTTCCACTCAGGATGTTGCATAAAGTAGTGCTAAACACCATAAAGCTGGAAATTTAAATGCAAATGTAATAATAACAATAACATGAAATTAAGGCTTTTAAGCAAAAATACAGTTTGAATTCAAAGAAGAAATGGATTCACCACAAAATAGCTGTCGAAACTTGAATTAACTAAACGGTAACCCTTTAGCTCATACAGTGCACTTGGAAAAAACCCAAAATGAAACAGAAAAAAACTAGCCAAGTTTGAGGCTACTTACAGGTGGGAAAGGGATGTCAGGTCATTAAATGAGCCCTCAGGAACACTGGAAATGTCATTTCCATGAAGAGTTCTAAAGAGAAAGGAAAAATATAGTATTAAAATTCAATGCTATCCAACTCTGCATATACGGCCTGCATTCTCCACAGCCAGACTGCCCCCAAAGCACCCCATTTTAATAATAATAGTAGTAATAATAATAATAATAATTGTGCCATTTGTTATATGCTATGTGCCAAGGAGTGTACTAATCGCCGGGAAAAATGCAAGTTAATCTGGTTGGACACAGTTCCTGTACTACATGGGGTTCAGAGTCTAAGAGGGAGGGTTAGAACACGTAAGGAGTCCTCATTTTACGCATCAGGAAACTGAAGCAAAGAGAAGTCAAGTGACTTGCCAAAGTTTCACAACAGGCAAGCAGCGGAGCTGGGATTCGAACCCAGATCTCCCGACTCCCAGGCCAGTACTCTTTCTACTAGGTTACAGTCCTTCACTTTACCATATTCTTTGCTCGCATCAATCCTCTTTTTAGATTGTGAGCCCCCCACCACCCTGAGGGACAGGGGCCATGTCTAATTCCTATATGTGAATTCTCTCTCAGAGCTTAGTAAAGCACTCTGCACACAGTAAGCATTTAGTAAATATTGTTACTATTACTCCTACTCTTCCACTGTACCCTGACAAGCCCCATATCAATGTCAGTAACCACCACTTCTCTTAGCTGAAGACTTGGGGGAGTATTTAACCCAGGACTAGAAGCAGCGTGGCTCAATGGAAAGAGCACGGGCTTGGGAGTCAGAGATCATGGGTTCAAATCCCAGCTCTGCCAATTGTCAGCTGTGTGACTTTGGGCAAGTCACTTAACTTCTCTGTGCCTCAGTTACCTCATCTGTAAAATGGATATGAAGACTGTGAGCCCCACATGGGACAGTCTGATCACCTTGTATCCTCCCCAGTGCTTAGAACAGTGCTTTGCACATAGTAAGCGCTTAACAAATGTCATCATCATTATTATTATTATTAGTTAGGGCTAAAGGGAGACCTGACAGATTTCAGAATTGTATTTTTATCCTGCCTCTTTCCTGCTTATAGAATCTGCTACAGACAGCCTAGGGCCTTGAATGAATTCTTTGGAACCATTGAGTCCTGGTACAGTTTAGGAAGACCGCAGGTTTAGGGGACAATGAGGGAGCTGACGTAGGTTGGGCGCGGCTCCCTGATCAGTGATACCCCTCACAGAACTGAGGAACCCCAACCAGGATTCTGATGGATTTCACGGAAGTGAGGAGTCCTCAGAAGTCCGGATGGAGTCCAGATGCCCCAAGTGGGATTTGAAACTGCCACAGAGTTGGGAGGAACCTTCACTATCAGAGCCCAAATAACACATCCTGAGAGAGCTGTGGGGCCATATGTGACACTCTGACACTGAGGAGGAGGGCTGATGAGGGGCTTTACTTTCATGGAGACCCCTACTCCCTGGACTTGGAAAGGGGACAAACCTGCCTAGTTGCCAGAGAGGGATGACAGCACCTCTGGAAGGGCTTTCTAGCTCCCCAGTTTCTAACAATCCATGTGGATAGTGTATCTCCCTATCTATAAGTGCACTGCATAGGAGAGAAAGCTAGCAGAGATGCTCTTTGGTTCAAACACAACATTGCTAATGGAAAGAATGCATCCATGAGTCTGTCTTTGAGAGAGAATCTCTTGTACGTTTCCACTCCATGTCCATAAAAATACAGTGCACCTATGATAAAAATGCTACAGTTTGGAACATACTCTGTCACATTTCTAGGCAAAGCCCCTTCACTTATTAAATATGGCATTTATCAAGTGCTATGTACTAATTCCCCTGTATATTCATGATCATTCTGGCCCTTTTTATTCTTTCTCAAGTGTCTCCATGGTCCCTCACAGTGCTGCAAAATGAACTTCAACCACATTGTTAATCTTTTGAGAATAAGATCCTGTACCCTGGAAACTCAAGCACAATCCTCATTTTAAAGACAAAGTGATCCAAAGGCCACTTGGTGTTGCAACTTCTCCTGGTCACATCTGCACATATATTAGCTCCACTGCCGAGAGCTCTATAAACTACAGAGTCCAGTGGTAGCAACCTTCCAGAGCAATGCATACTCACCAGATTTGTTTTAATAATAATAATAATGACATTTATTAAGTGCTTACGATGTGCAAAGCACTGTTCTAAGTGCTGGGGAGGTTACAAGGTGATCAGATTGTCCCATGGGGGGCTCACGGTCTTAATCCCCATTTTACAGATGAGGTAACTGAGGCCCAGAGAAGTTAAGTGACTTGCCCAAAGTCACACAGCTGACAATTGGCAGAGCTGGGATTTGAACCCGTGACCTCTGACTCCAAACAAAGCCCATGCTCTTTTCGCTGAGCCACACTGCTTCTCTGATGGATTTTTAAAAGAGGGAGTCCTGTGCTTGAACATAAATAAATGGTAGATAGAGAGAGAACAACTCAGAAAGCTCTTAGGGACCACCTAGTTCCCCTCCCTCTGGAAAGCCTGAGGGCAGCACCTCTGAGCAGTACAGGACCCATACTTAGATTTCAGGACCCTCTCTACACCTGAAAATCTGCATGTTAAAGAGAGTCAGACTGAAACCTCAGTATCCTCCTGGAGAAGTTTCCTAAGTTCCAAACTGAGTGCTCAAGACCTTGTTTAGCCCTTGGATTGAAAAGCAGAAATAGATTTAGGAAAGATTCATTCTTTCTGCAGGGAGCAGAGAAGTGAAGGTGCCTTTTCTTCTCTCCCCATCCCTCCCCACACTTCCCACAGTAGGATGCTCTATCTGTTGATACAGCCCTTAAGATCATGGGGATAATAAGACTTCAAACTCCTCTGCAGAGAACCAGAACAAGTCTGAAATAAACAGCACAATAATCGCAGAACTGGGAATCAGGAGATCTGGGTTCTATTTCCACCTCCACCACTTGTCTGCTGTACTACCTTGGACAAATCACTTAATTCTGCAGCCCCTCAGTTAAATGGGGATAAAATGTCTGTTCTCCCTCCTTCTTAGACTAGGATCCCCATATAGGGCAGGGACTGGATGTGATCTGAGAATACTCCATTAACCCCAGAGGTTAGCACAGTTCTGACGCATGGTAAGCACTTAAATATCACCGTTATTACTTCTGCGGCTGGCGGGGATGATGACAGAGATGAAGATTTATCGCCTAGGGCAGGAAAAGCAGCTGTAGGTTTCTGCGGCATGGATCAAGAGGAGAAATTCAAAGGGCCCAGGAGCACTAGAGAGGCCTTTAGAAGTGTGCCCCTACATATGAGGGATCCTTAGGAACCTGTTCCTTGGGAGGGAGAGGGGCAATCTCCCCCACAGCTATTTGGGCTGGACCTGAGCTTTGCTCAACTCTCATACTTCGCTCAAGATCCGAGAATTTCCAGTCATGACTGAAAGGACCCGAAATAGAGGGTTTCTGGGCTGTTAGCTCTTTGAAGACTGATCCTTTCCAAGGTCCATCCATCCCCTGTAGATGGCAAGCTCATTGTGGACAGGGATGGCATCTATCAACTCTATTACACTGTACTTTCCCAAGTGCTCAGTAGAGTGGCCTGCCCACACTAAGCACTCAATAAATACCATTGACTGATTTGACTGTGGTATTTGTTAAGCAGTAAGTCTGTAACAAGCACTATTCTAAGCACTGGGATAGACACAAGTTAATTAGGTCGGATACAGCCCCTGTCCCATATGAGGCTCCCTAAGTAGACGGGAGAACAGGTTTTGTATCCCCATTATACAGATGAAATTGATAGAGACTGATTGCTTAAAATCCCTCCCCTTTCAGCCCCTTTGCTCATAACGAAAAGCTGGCACCTCTGTGAGGACACCCTACTTAAAGCTGCTCAGGCTTTCTTCTGAGATGGAAAGAAGATGTCTGGTGGTAGCAAAATCTCCCTAAAACCTGGCACATTGGGGCAGAAGGGCAAATTGGCAGGGAGTTGTTGTGGGAGGGGTGATGTGCTTTAGCTCCAGCTGATGAGATGTACATGCCTTCTTTCTGTTACACTGAAAATGGGGAAATTGTTTTGCTGATGTTTTCTTTCTGAAATTCTCCCGAGACTGTGGATAATAAATAAGTGACAATAACAGATTGCACACTGTCAGTCCCAGGCATTTTCTCCCCTCCGGAGAATTGATTTTTAATAACAACGTAGATGACATGTGGCGGGAGTCGGCGCTGACATCGGAGTTTTGTGGACCATAATAAATCAAATCAGTCTGGAGGTTCCAGCGTGTTTGGGGCTCAGGCAGACTCGGGCTCCATTTCACTAATGTCTCTGTGAATTGAACCAAGAAGGTGGGGAGTTAACAGGCTGGAGGCAGGGGATGCAGGCTAGAGTTGCTAAACTGTTTAAATGTGAAGCCTGAACAACAGAATCTTCTTCGAAGATAAGCATGGTCTAATTGTTTAATTGCTTCTTTTACCACCATAAGGCTCTAGGATTACTCCTATTCAAGACAGTCACCCTCTTCTTGGTTTAGTCCCTGGATTGTAAACTCTTCACGGGCAGGGACCAATCTTTGTCAGTGGCCAATGAAGGGCTTGGCACATTGTGGCCTCTTAATAAATATCAATCAATCAATCAATCATATTTATTGAGCGCCAACTGCGTGCAGACCACTGTACTAAGTGCTTGGGAGAATAACAGTCTAGAGAGGAACTTACAGTCTAGAGAACCTATACTGAAGAATATACGTAGAATGTAGATTACATTCTAGAGAATGGAACCATCATCAGAAGTATCTGATGGTGATTTAAAATGAACCAAGAACATTTGCCAAGATGGGCCTGACTCCAGGGGTGAACTAAGGCCCCTTCACCCCTGTGCTTCCCAAAGCCCAGCCCCTGGGCTCTATTTACTCTAGTGAACTCTCCTGAGAGCTTAGTTCAGTGCTGTGCACAGAGTAAGTGCTCAATAAATACTTAAGATTGATTGACTGATTCTACATGGGAACAGGAGTCTGCTTAGCACTCCAACCCAAACACACAAATACAGTTCCTAAGAACAACTGCAATGGGTCCACTTTCAGAAATCCTCTAGAAGGGGTGGGAAGCAGGGAATACTATCTCCAGGACCCCCAACGCATGTCCAGCTGGGCAGGTCCAATTCTCTCCTTTTGATTGTTTTCTCTTGCCTACAATCTAGAACCCAAGCTCCACCCTCTTAGTAGCTAATAGCTAGAGCATGGGCCTGAGAGTCAGAAGGTCATGGGTTCTAATCCCAGCTCTGGTACTCGTCTGCTGTGTGACCTTGGGCAAATCACGTAACTTCTCTGTGCCTCAGTTACCTTATCTTTCAAATGGGGATTGAGACTCTGGGCCCCATATGGGACAGGGACTGTGTTCAACCCAATTTGCCCGTATCCACCCCAGCACTTATTATAGTGCCTGGCACATAGTAAGCACTTAACAAATACCATAATTGTTATTATTATTATTATTATTATTAGTAGTAGTAGTAGTAGTAGTAGTAGTAGTAGTAGTAGCTGGGAAGACAGTTTGAGGAAGCCCACTTTCAGAATTCTCTGGAATCCTTTGGGATCACTTTCCACATAGCGTGACTCTGATGGGGGGAGGGAGCAGGTAGGGACAGTATGTGGGACTTGGTTTAAAGCCATTCACAGTGTATTAGATCGCCTGGGAGCCATCTGCTCAGTTCTGAAATGGGAATGAAATACAAGCCGAAGTCCCAGATCAGGGAATACTCACAGCACCCGGAGAGACCGCAGTCCATTGAAGGCATGAGCTGGAATGCAGCGCAAACGATTGTAACTCAGGATCCTGGAAGAAGCAGAGCACACCTGCAGTGTTTTGCCTATTTGTTTCTGATGGGTACCAACCACTAAACATTGAAACTGAATAGTGACTGTTGTAGATAGCACGGCAGAGTTGGGGGTGGGGGGGTGGGGTGTGTGTATGTGTGTGTGTGTTTTGGGGGGGGCGGGGGAGGGTAGTGGGGGGGACACCATGATCTGTCTCTTAATGGTAGCATGTTCCAATACTTACAGTGTTGAGAGCTGAGTCATGTTGCTAAAGGTATAATTAGCCAATATGCTGATGCTGTTGTTGCTCAGATCGCTAGAAGAAACATATATATGTATCAGTAATCCATTTGGCTTCAGGATGAATTGTTTTCAGTGGCCAAGCATCACACTCCCTGGCACATATTCCAAACTAAACATTTCCATCACCACGATAAACAGGGACTTGTTACGTTCCAAAATATTGGCTCTCTGGATTCCCTCCTCACGTGTTGGGTGTAGGGCTGGCCAGATCACATATGTAGTTGCCAGTCTTCAAACTAAGCAGTGAGGGCCACAAATCATTCTGTGGAAGGTAGATGTGTGAAGCTAATTTTTATCAGGAAACTCATGGAATCTGCCCCCTTTGAGTCATTCCTCATGGTAGCCCCATTCTCTACAAGCCCCCTTGTGCCAACCTGAATTCTCATGCTCCTCCAAACACTGCTGGCTGCATCAGAATGAGTTTATGGGGCTCACTGGGTGGAGGAAGAACCAGTCACACTCAGAATTGCTAACAGGGAGTATGGATCTTCATTCTCTGGGGTTCTCTGAGTCATCACCTCTTTAATGTCCACCCAAGGCTCCCCCTTCCACGATCTCTCCACAGTCTAGAGAGATTCCATTTCTTGGGGCCTCGAAAGAAGTGTGGTAGTTCATAGCAGAAGCTCCCACAATCTTGTGGAGCCCAGAATTGTGCTCAGTCACATAGCCATTTCTACAACGGTGCATAGCTTGGACAGCTCACCCACTGCATCCCTCTCTGTCCTTCTCTCTTGGGTTTCTCCTGACCCAGGAAAACAAAGGGATTTGTGACTATAGGACCACAGTATCTAACTACACAACAAACTACATTGAAATATATGGGAGGGCTCTTTTTGTCTAAGAAGACTGGGAGGGAGAATCGGGGAGGAGAAGATAAAGGGAAGGGGTTTCAGAAAGCTGAAACTTCAGGGAGACTATTTTGAGGCACACACATCCTAAGGGTGGCCTAGGACAGTAACCCTTCCTAAGCCAGAAGGTTCCAACACTCAGTAACCCAGATCTGTGAGGCCATCCTTAGCTGGGTCTCAAAAGCTTTAACTGGAAATTCCATGGTGCCTCAGTGCAGGAACAGCTGAAGGCTACTGATCAGGGAAACATCAGAGTAGAAGGCCGGCTCCCACAATGTTCTCTGCAATGAGCGCAGACTAGCTGATTAGGAGGCCCAGTCAAGAGCGGAAAGACATAGTGATATAAGCCTCAAAATCCATTGCAAGGTAGGAGAAGGTTCAATTTCCTTTGCCTGGGAATTTGGCATTTCATTCAGGACTGGGGGAGGTGACCTAGGGGTGGGTACATTGGCTTTCAAAAGTTTCTTCCTCCAGATGACAACAGCATACAGAAAAATTTAGCTATAAAAAGGTAATACCCACTATCATGACATTAATAATCTCATGCCTCTTGTGTTCAGTCTGGCAAGTCCAAGGGAGGCTAGGTAATATCCGTCTCTATAAGTTGCCGACTTGTACTTCCCAAGCGCTTAGTACAGTGCTCTGCACACAGTAAGTGCTCAATAAATACGATTGAATGAATGAATGAATGAATGAATATAACCCTTTCAAGTCTGTTCAGGGGAGAGGTTACTGCTGTGATGATCTAGACACCATAATACAAAAACAGATATTCCTCAAACTACCCCTGCCATGGAACACAGCATCCTATGGTCTCTGCACCCAAACCCGCATTTCTTACATCAGTGTCAGATGTCTGAAGGAGGACAGTTCCCTGGGTACGGCTGTTAAATGGTTTCCTTCCAGGTACCTAAAAAATAAGCACAGAACAATAAGAAAGGCAAAAACCAAAGAAGTGCATGTTAAGCAGATGAGGTCAGTTGACATGCAGTCTATATGTAAGTAAGTTGGGAAGGCAAGAATTGTGGAGCTCCTTCTTTGGGGTTAAGACTAGGAAGGAAAAGGATTAGTTAGGAAATGGCTCCTGGAGGAGGTGATATTTTTTAGGAAGAATTTGAAGGCCTACTTCAAGGCCCTTCAGGGCCCTACTGAGAGCTCACCTCCTCCAGGAGGTCTTCCCAGACTGAGCCCCCTCCTTCCTCTCCCCACCCTCCCCCTCCCCTCGCCTTACCTCTTTCCCCTCCCCACAGCACCTGTATATATGTATATATGTTTGTACGTATTTATTACTCTATTTATTTTATTTGTACATATTTATTCCATTTATTTTATTTTGTTAATAAGTTTTGTTTTGTTCTCTGTCTTCCCCTTCTAGGCTGTGAGCCCACTGTTGGGTCTCTATATGTTGCCAACTTGTACTTCCCAAGTGCTTAGTACAGTGCTCTGCACACAGTAAGCGCTCAATAAATACGATTGAATGAATGAATGAATGAAAGAGGGAAGGAATTTGGCTGGATGGTTTTGAAAGCGGGAAAGACTCCCAAGCAGGGAGAAAGTTGCGGACAACATGTTGGAGACTAGAACCCAGAAAGTTGAGAGTTACAGTTAGAAGGTTACAAGGAAGATACATTCTAGGGAACATATCTACCAGCTCTGTTGTATTGTACTCTCCCAAGTACTTAGTACGGTGTTCTGCTCACAGGAAGTGCTCAATAAATACTATAGATTGATTGATAGGATACATACAGCATAGCAGAAGTCTTGAAGGCATGGAAAAGGCAACTGAAATCTATGTACTTGACTTTAAGAACTAATGGACCCAGAAGAAATCAGACCTGAAGGGGAACACAATTACACAAACATCATTCATCCCTTTTAATTGTTTAGGAAATGCCTAGAAACACTCAGGAAGAATGTGAGGATGGAATATCAAAATGCAGACTACCATTGTGGAGACTGTTAGCAGGGAATTGTGCCAGCATGATATTCTATTGTTGAATTTAAAAGGAATTGAGTAGGTTAAGATTTCTGTTTCTGATATGGGAACTAGGGCTAGTTAACAATATCGTGCCAACTATCCTAGACTGGTTAAACCCTGAGCTATTAGTTCTCCTCGACTGATTTTCTGCAATTTGGAAAGCGCTTGGTAATTAGTAACCAATCTGAGGCAGGATCTGCCTTTTTTTCCTGCTTCTTCCTCACTGAGAGACCTGGTTCACTGGCAACACTCTCCAGGTATTTGCATTTGTTCCCACTGAAAATAGGAACAGTGATTCTTTTGGCCTCATATGAGCAAAACTTTAGTGGAAAAATGATACATCTGTACAAAGTGGCATGATGCAAAGGTCTATGAAACAATTTGCATTTAGGTATATAAAACATGAAAAAGTAACATCACTCTTGTTCACTCTAAGTGTAGTAACCTACTCTGAGGTTGAATATATCACTCAATCAAAAGTATCTATTGGGTGCTTACTATGTGTGATTGAATGAATATGTGTAAAGCATTGTACTAGACACTGCATTTGGGAAAGGACAATAGAATAGAGTTGGTAGGCATGTTCCTGGCCCACAGTGAGCTCACTGGCTAGAGACTGTCTAGACGGTCTACAGTATACTCTCTATACTCCAGGGAGAATGGCTGCTTAAGGTGAACTGCTAATCTATTTCTCCTTTGCAGAATGTCAATTTCAGTAACAACACACTAACTACAATGAACAACAAAAACAATGAAAACCAACAAAATGAAACAAAACAAAACCAAGAAAATGAACCACAAACAGTATGATTGCCAATAATGGCATCCTAAAGAACAAAAGTCTTACTCAAACACATTTTTGAGCTGGAAAAAAGGCAATTTCTCAAGAACCTGCTCTTTATCTGGAATGTCATCATGTCACTTAACCTCTGGCCTCTAGGTTTAATTTTCACATATTATTATATACACATAGTATTCTCTATAATTTCTCTATATTACCATGAGAATTGATAGGGAAATTTCAATCAGCAGAGGTAATTCTAATGGTTAACTCTACTAATAATATGAAGGACCCAGAACTGTATTCCCACCAGTTTCTTCCTTATACCACCATTTCCACAACTGCTCCAAAGACCACGAGGCCCTCATCCTAAGAAACATTATTTTATTCTAAGTGCTCCTCGGAGGTCTGCACGGTTTAATGATCAAGGTCTCTATGTGGTACGATTCTGACGGGTCTGAGAGCACTCACTTATCTGATCAAGTAGTGTTCCCTACTACCAAAGTTTCAAGACTAGAAAAATGGCATCCTCACTCTTGAGCTTCAGGATCCGCTTCAAGATCAGGAACAGAACTTTTCTAGTTGGAGTTTGGTTGAGTGAACATAATGAAATACCAAGCACATTTGCAAGGGCTCTGAGGCTAAGCTGGAGAGATATTGATTTGGCTGAAAATCCCCTCATTCAGGCAACCCAGCCCAAACAACATTAATGACAGGGCAGCCTTTCACCCCATATCTTGTGACCACGGAGAGCAGCAGCGATGAGCTCTCCCTGTACCACGGGTGAATGTGTTATGCCAAAACCTTAGCTATGAGACTTTCTATATTGAAGGCCTGGCTCAGTAAATTTGCTACTGACAGGTAAGATTGTAGGAGAGAAAGATGTCCTCACAGTTGTGCCACCTCTCAGTATTATCTGATTCCATTTAACTGCTCCTACTAGGATCCTGATCTCTCTGCTTTGGTTCTTCATATTATTTTCTCATACGGCATCACTGTTCATAAGACATCACATTCAGAGTGCAGAAACTACCACAGGGGAAGTGTGCTGGGATACAGTAAGGTTGGGAGGACTAGCATGCAACACCTGGGCAAAAGTCAGGACAGGAAGAAGAAACAGAAAAAAAGAATGCCATTACAATGCATTCAAGAATGGCAGCAATAGTGTGAGCAAGAGAATATGTTAATCATTCTCATTGAAGAATGTTCAGACTAAGGTGAAAGAGAATCCTACACTTCACTGGGATAGTGATCATGACCACAACAATAGTCATGATAACAGTGGTGTTTGTTAAGCATTTACCATGTGCCAAGCATTGTACTGAGTGCTGGCGTAGATACTAGATAATCAGATAAGACACAGTCCCTGTCCCATGTTGGGGTTCACAGCCTAAGTAGGAGGGACAACAGTTAGTTAGCTCCCATTTTACAGATGAGGAAACTGATACAGAAAGGAATCATTTAAAAATGAAAGCAGCTTTTCACTGATCAAGTGAGGCAGGATAGGAACAAGGATATCAAATGGTTTGATTTCAAAAGGAAAGCAACTTTAAATTTGGCAAGCACATTTTGAGAACATGGAAACTTCTGTTTTGGACCTGAATCTTGACAGGACAAACCCAATCTTACGTGTCAAGCTCATGTATGCAAGGATGGCCCTGAGCACAAAAACGGTAATGCTTTGGGAGTCTGGACCCACTGGCTGTACATCTCCAAGGCAGTCTCAGACACTCTGATATCCACCTGCCTGTCTGATGGAGGGGCTGCTTTTCCACATCCCTCTTGCTTCTCCATCACCTTCTGCTACCACCCTTGGGGGCCCTAGGACTCGGGCATGTTGGTACAGGAAAGGGAGAGAAAGGAAGAGTTAGGGAGAAAGCCTTGCTCCTGGCTTAGCACAGTGCTCCGCTCTCAGTAAGCACTCAATGAATGCCATTGATTGTTTGATTGATTGTCAGCCCACACTGGAAGATCAGGCAAGAGAGAATGCTGAGACAGTCTGCTAAAGCTTCTGCACCACAGTGCTCCGACAACGCAAGCTTTTCCCTCCCTTCTAGGGCTTCTCCAATTCCTAGCCAGGCTCCAGATGCTCAGGAGAACAAATCTACATTGCAAATCCTTGGCATGGAAAGGAAAAAGATTCAGCTCCCCCTGAGCAGCAGCTGACACTCAGGCAAACTCCTGGGGCCACCAGGAAGCATGCCTCAAGATGTTATCTCAAAGAAAGAAACCGGCTTGCTTCATTTCAGCCTAATGGTTTGCAGCCTTTTGGTGTGAAAAAGCAAAAAATGGCATTGGCAGCAAATTTCCCTTTGTTGTGCTGGAACCAGAGGCTGCTAACATATATGGATCATGGACTCAGTCACTGTCTTTGGGGGAAAAAGAGAAAAAATAAAGAATTGATGGTACCTCCAAAGTAATTTTAACAAACAGTTTCGGCCCCAGCAGGTTTTGGCTTTCCTAACCCTATTAGTGATCCCACATACTGATCCTGCCCAGCATGAGACCCAGCAATGCCCAGCATTGGACCCTTTCGACTAGATCAATTTGAAATTCATACTGATTTAAATTTGCAGCTTTGGCTGTTGCCAAAAACCAACATCCCTCTTGCAGAATAATTAAAAGTGTCCTCCATTGGAGATTTTTTTCTATTTACATACTACCCACTGAGCCACAGTCTTTGCTGATTGGCATGAATCTGGGCCAGCTCCTTCGAAGCTGTTATTTAAAATTGTTTCTCTATTGTATTCGCTTCCCTATTTGTTAGCTAGGAGGGGAAATCCCACTTGAATTACTGTCTAAATGTAGCCAAGTGTTGTCAGCGGCATGAGAAGAACACTGGGAAAGAATCCCACCCTCTGTAGATTACTCTGAGCCTTTTTACCCATTCCCTGATTTCTGGTCACTTGGCAGTTCATTGCTATCAGTGGAGGCTCCGGCCTGAGATCACCAGGGCTTCCTAGGGGTCAGGTGGTGGTTTCAATTTTGCAAAGTTGGCTCTCACTCTCTCTCTTTCTCCTGGACACTTAACAGGTGCCCAAATCTAAACATCAGAGCAAGAGGAAATGATGCCAGTAGTTTTCTGTGCTCTGTTTTCCTCTCCCTTACTCTTGGAATGTCCCTCTTTACAAGCTCGGTCATCCCCCAGCGCTAGGGAAAAGCTCTTTCCCCTGCAAGGACTAGCACGTGAACCAGATGCTGTGAGATCAGTAAGTTCAAGAAATATTTTCCTGGTCACCAAGTGCAGCAATTCTGTAGGGCGTGGGGGTGAGGGGGGCAGGAGCCGGTCAAAAGCAGGATTGGTGACATGCTGGGAGAAGCACCCAGGGTCAGACAAGCAAAGTAAAACTAAGGAGATCCACACCCTTCGTTCTTCTAACTCCAACCTGCCTACGGTACCCCAATCTCATTTCTCTCACCATCGATCCCTTGCTTATGTTCCCTCTCCTCTGAAATAGGACTCCCTCTCCCTTTATATCTGACACACCACCACTCTCGCCACCTTCAAAGTCCTACTAACATCACATCTCCTCCAAAAGCCCTTCCCTGACTAACCCCTCATTTCCCCCACCCTATTCTTCCTCCCTTCTGCATCTCCTATGCAATTGGGCTGAATCCCTTAGGTTCACCCATCCCTCCCCCAGCCACCAGAACTTAGGTCCATATCGTTATATTTTGCTTCTTTACTTGTCTAATTTATTTTAACGTCTATATATCCCTCAATAGATTGTAACCTCCTTTAGGGCAGGTTTTGTGTTCTCTACCTCTATTACACTCACCCAAGTACTTAGTGTAGTGCTGTTTGTTGTGGGCAGGGAATGTGTCTCTTTATGGTTGTATCGTAACCTCTCCCAAGAGCTGAGTATAACTCATATATATTGACTCAATATATACAATTGAAAATAAGCATTCAATAAATACCATACAAAAAGAAAGAACTCAGCATTCCAGATAGCCCCCAACCCCTACCCTTGTCCAGAACAGCCAGCCATCCTAGCTACTCCAGGGGAATCCCTTTAGGGCTCCTAGCCAGCTCAGGTTAGTTACTAGCCAAACAACCGCTGGGTCAGTGCTAGACAAGGGGAAAATGCCCCAGGCTCCTCCAGCAATGGGGGCTGCCAATCAGGGTTGTGGCTCCACGGAGGTTTTCAGTTCAGGCAGAGAACAGTCTTAACCGACTCACTTAATCCCTTAAATCTCGAGGGGATCGAGTGCGAAGCCAAAGTGTTTTTTTGTTGTTTTTTTATGGTATTTGTTAAGTGCTTACTATGTGACAGGCACTGTACTAAGAGCTGGGGTAGATACAAGCTATTCGGGTTGGACACAGGACTTGTCGTCCCACATGACTTACATTTTACAGATGAGGGATGTGAGGCGCAGAGAAGTTATGCGATTTGCCCAAGGTCACAGAGCAGACGAGTGGCAGAGCTGGGATTAGAACCCAGACCCATGCTCTTTCCACTAGGTTTTTGTTTTCTGCCCTCAGGATGTGGCTCTCAGGGTCAGATCTGGAACCTGTGCAATTCCTCTTGCCCTCGCCAAGCACTGTGGCGGGGGTGGGGACAGAAGCCTTTCTCTCTAAGGAGCCCTAGCCTTTGCCACTGAGACCCAAGCAGCAGCCCCCCGGGCTCAGGTGGTCTTTACTGGGCTGGGGGCCAGAGCCACCCGCTGCTGCTTGGCTGGAGGGATTACAGCAGCAGGAGGTGAAGGCTAAGGGGGAGTGGTACTTCCAACCCTTCCTCTCCTTTCTCCTCTCTCCCTTGGTTCCTCTTTTTCCCATCCCACTTCTCCCTCTTTTTCCCACAAGGGAGGTATAGTCCCTTGGCACCCAAAGCCTTAATCGGGCCTTGCCCTCTGCAGCTTTCTATTGAGAGGCTGTCCTTCCAGAGGACAACCAGTTATTGCCTGTCACCTATTGGTGATCCCTTGCTGTTGGGCCATCTGCTAGGACGAAACATCAGTGACAGGGGCATATACATGTACTTCATGGTTCCCCTGTGCATGCTGGGCAGCCAAAGTAAAAACACACACTTACGCGATTTTTGTAAAAGCCACACCAACTGGCCAGCTGTGCAATCATGATCATTCTCTCTTGGCAAGGCCGAGCTGAGGACTGCAATATCCAAGAGTAGCTAAGTCCCTCGGCCCCTTGCTCCAGCTAGAATCTTGGCCTCGTGCCTTCCACAGCCCTCGTCTGCCAGCAACAGGCTCTGCTCAGGTCAGGGGCCCAGGATGGCCGGAAAAACCTGCACTGCAAGGAAATGCCATCCCAGTCTTTGCCAAGGCACCAGCCCTGGCTCACTCACGATGCTGATTTCCTTGGTTCCTAACTAGGAGCACAAGAAAAAGAACACCAGCCACTGATTTTAATTATTTCATTTCTAAGAAATGAAATGCCAAATCAGGACTACAAGTTCCAACTAGTGTAATCAGTTTGAAAATCTAGACAACTTGGTTAACTTGTGCCTCGTACTCATTTGTCCTCTGAGCTCTGAAGGGGGATAGAATTTCAGCAACCTGACAACCATGCAATGAAAAACAAACTGAACCTCTAACTAGAATGACCATTTAGGTGCTCACACGCAATAGAACCTGATTATACTGACATTCAAGGGACTAAGAAAGAAATGGTGCTATAGTTAGGTATTGTTCTAAGAGAGAGAATGGCCCCACAGCTCACATTCAGTGGAGAATTCTCCAAGGCTAGTCCATTCATGGTGCACTAACAGGATTGACAGTCTAAGAAGCAATGTTTTACTATTATTAATAATAATCCTTATCCTCTTTCAATAATATAATTGCTATTATTACCATCTGTTTTGAAGCACTCAATCACCTTGCCCCCTTCTACCTTATCTCACTGCTCTCCTACTACAACCCAGCTCACACACTTTGTTCCTCTAACGAAAACCTATTCACTGTACCTTGAGTTTGCTGCCAACGTCTCACCCACGTCCTGCCTCTGGCCTGGAATACTCTCCCTTTTCATATCCAACAGTCAATTACTCTTCCCACCTTCAAAGCCTTATTAAGGCAGATCTCCTCCAAGAAGTCTTCCCTAACTAAACCCTCATTTCCTCTTCCTCCACTCCCTGCCTTTGCACCCTTGCACTTGGGTTTGTACCCTTCAATCACCCTTCCCTCAGCCCCACAGCATTTATGTACATATCCATAATTTATTTATTTATATTAATGTCTGTCTACCCCTCTGGACTGTAGGATTGTTGTGGGCAGGAAATATGACTACCAACTTTGTTATATTCTACTCTCCCATGTGCTTGGTACAATACCCTGCACAAAGTAAGTGCTCAATAAATATGACTGATTGATATTTGTCATGTTCTTACTCTGCACCTAGCAAAGGAACAAAATCCTGGAGTAGGCACAACACAACCAGATTTGACATAATCCTGGCCCCATAGGGAACTCAGAGTCTAAGTATTAGAGAGAACAGATATTTAACTCCCACGTTACAGATGAGGAAACTGAGGCAAAGTGAAGCTAAGTGACATGCCCCAAGTCACCCAGCAGGCAAGTGGCAGAATTGGAATTGGAACCCAGGTCCTCTCAGGCCCACGCTCTTTCCACTAAGCTACTCTGCTTCTAAGTTTTAAACTGGTTTTATCAATGCATTGATGCTGGAGGCCCTCTGGTATTTATACAACTTTTATAAGGCCAAAATAACACTACTCCTGCACCAGCTCCTACTAAGTGCTTATTCCCTGAACAAACTCAGCAGCATGCCTGTTCTTTTAAGGCTGCAGAGCTACCTGTCTCTTCTAGTAGCCAAATCTACCACACGAGACAATGTGAGTGCCCACTGCGGGGATGTGTCTAGCAACCAACTTGTACTTCCTAAGCACTTAGTACAATGCTCTGCACACAGTAAGCGCTCAATAAATACGATTGAATGAATGAATGAATAAACTAATTCGCACCTTCCTAAGAGCTTAGTACTCTGCTCTGTACACAGTCACCGCTCAGTAAATACGACCGATTGAGTGATTCTGCCAGAGGAGGGGCTGGTGGGCAAGGGTCTCTGCATTAGAATCTCATACACATGAATTGCTCCTTTGCAGGAGGCTCAGATCCCAGGAGAGGCCCTTTCCTGCTGGAGACCCCTCGCCCACAGCTGGGGAGAGAGGAGGGGAGAATCAGTGGGGAGGGTCTGCACGGTCCAAACCGACATGATGACACTTGGGGAGTGGGATTTGCCAATGGCATTTACATACATCTGCTTAGATCGTTTGAACTTGAAAATCGCCTGAAACAAAACCACACATTTTCACTGTTTCTCTTTTTCGTGTCCTTCTCCTATTCCATTAAACCTGATCCCTCATACTAGGGCCATTAGGCAGAGAGCTGTGGGCTACACACAGTGACCCGGAGAAGGGGTGGGGGGAGGGAAGGGTGGATGGTGAAGGAGGGGGAAACATTTTCTTGGTCACAGTCTGGAAAGCACTACTCCAGATTCTCACTGTGTCAAGACTTCCCCCACCGATGCAGTTGCTCACCCTGGCATGCCCACATATGATTTCTCCTTTTTCTGCTTTCCTGATACCCAGTCTCTTTCTTCCTGCAACACTCTGGCCACTCCCACCCTTGCCACCCCATACTGATCTTGGCCGGATGCTGGTGAGACTGTATTTATGCATTTAAATGAATGTTTCTTTCTTTGAAGAAAACTGGAAACAATGACAAATCCTTAGAAGACAAAAAGAAAGAAAGAAAGAAAGAAAGAAAGAAATACGCCCACTTCCCAGCTCAGATTTACTTTACAATTAAATCCTATTACCTCTGTTATTTCAAACTTTGCTTTATGAGCTTGGGAGGAAAGAATCCACGGTTTGTTTTTATGGCATTTTCTTCCTTTTGAAATGTGTCACACAGTGGGACAATTAGCCGGGAGATGTGAGCATGGGTAATGTGTTTTCCACAGTCCCATTCAAGCAGTTCATTGTGAGGACAACCCCAATCTGCCCAAAGTGCAGGGTACATGACTCACTATTAATTTATTCATTCACCGGAGATATTTAGAGTGAATGGCTGCCACCCGAACACACAATTGACAATGACTGTAAAGAATTTCCTCCTTTCCGGCAGGATGGTGGTGGCTCTGGTTACAGTCTGGCCAAGCTCAGGAAGAAGGCAGGAGCCTCCTGACAGTTCGTGAGACTCTCCCTCCTGAGGGTGGCAGAGGGCAGCCTCTCTTTGGGGTGCATGGACCGTGGGAAAGAAAAGTAGGTGGCCTCCTTTCTGGATCTCCAGGTCTCCACAGTCAGCGAGCACCTGTTCCGGATTCTGGGGTGGACTTTGCAGAGCTCTACTTCTGGGATGAGAGACTCCCTGAGTCTTGGAGGGCTCTACCTCCGTGTTTCTGCAAAGTGGGGTTGGGGATCCCAAAAGCAGAGCTTCCCAGAAGAGACCCATCTCCCTGCCATCACTTGAACAGACCTGCAGATCCCTCCTTATCATTCATTCATTCATTCAATCGTATTTATTGAGTGCTTACTGTGTGCAGAGCACCGTACTAAAGCACTTGGGAAGTACAAGTTGGCAACATATAGAGATGGTCCCTACCCAACAACGGGCTCACAGTCATGAAGGGGGAGACAGACAACAAAACAAAACATATTAACAAAATAAAATAAATAGAATAGTAAATATGTACAAGTAAAATAAACAGAGTAGCAAATCTGTACAAACATATACACAGGTGCTGTGGGGAGGGGAAGGAGGTAGGGTGGGGGGATGGGGAGGGGGAGAGAAAGGAGGGGGCTCAGTCTGGGAAGGCCTCCTGGAGGAGGTGAGCTCTCAGTAGGGCTTTGAAGGGCGGAAGAGAGCTAGCTTGGTGGATGTGCGGAGGAAGGTCATTCCAGGCCAGGGAGAGGACATGGGCTGGGGGTCGACGGCGGGACAGGTGAGAACGAGGCACAGTGAGGAGGTTAGCGGCAGAGGAGCGGGTGGTCGGGTTATCCCTCCTTCTAGCTGGAGCGAAGCCATGCCAAGGACGGGAAAATGCAAAGAGAAGCGAGGGAAGATATGCCTTCCAGGGAAAGGCTGGAATCCATTGGGGAAAGACATTTTGGAGGCTTCGCTTTCTCTCTTGATGCTCATTCGCTCAGAAAATCGAACCAGGAAAAGAGAGGCAGCACTAATGAGCTCTGAGGTACACTAAGTAAATGCAGGCTGTTTCAGCCATTCAGAGTTCTGCCCACAATCAGAGATGCATGTGGCCCACTGGAAAGAGCACTGGCCTGGCAGACAACCAGGGCTCTAATCCCGGCTCTGACGCTTGCTTGCTGTGGGATCGTGGGCAAGTCACGTAACTGCTCTGGGCCTCAGCTTCTTCATCTGTAAAATGGGGCTTGAATACCTGTTCTACTGAGATTGTAAGCCCCATGTGGGTGGGGGACTTCAATCAATCAATCAATCAATCATATTTATTGAGCGCTTACTGTGTGCAGAGCACTGTACTAAGCACTTAGGAAGTACAAGTTGGCAACATATAGAGACGGTCCCTACCCAACAGTGGGCTCATTCATTCATTCAATCGTATTTATTGAGCTCTGTGTGCACAGCACTGTACTAAGCGCTTGGAAACTACAAATTGGCAACATATAGCAGGTCAGACTACATCTGACCTGGTGAACTGGTATCTCCCCCAGGGTTTAGCACAATGCTTGGTACATAGTAAGCACTTAATCACCACAGTTATAATTATCAGTGGCTGAAGAAGGTGGAATTGTGACCTGGGCTGCGACAGAGGACAGGGAGGAACCCATTTGGTAGTTTTCCCAGACTAGGCTTGTCAGTCGATCAATCAACGGTATTTATAGAGCACATGTCCAAATTGAACTCAGAGTAAGAGGGCAGGAGAAAGGCAGCAGAATCAAGCGAGGGGAGGAGAGACTCACAGCTCAGTCACATCCTTGGGGATGCCTTTAGGGAGAACCCGAAGACCTTTGTTACTGCACCGCACCACGGAATCCACACAGGTGCAATGGTCAGGGCAGCGGGGGGCCAGTTGGCAGCTGCTCTCATCGTTACCTGGGGGAAGACAGAGAAAGAGAGAAAGCTGAGGTCAGGGTCCCCGAGATCCAGGGAGACACAAAATGGGGACAGACATAAACAGAGACAACGAGGCATGGAATGAATCTCCCTCATATTCAGCGCTAAATGGGCACCACCATAAAGGAATAGTCCACGGGTATTCCCGGCTCTATAACTGCATCCAAGACCTAATTTTTTAACCAAGACATCCGGAGCTCAGAAACAGAGGGGTGACTCTGCATCCCAACACAGGGAAAAGAACCCTGCAACTGCTCACCAAATTTCTACTTCCTTTTGGCTTCCCCTTCAGAAGTAATGCTACAACTTGGATGGTGAGGCCTTCTCAAAAAGAACTTTCACCCAGGTGTTTGTTTGGATTTTAAACTTCCCCACAAGGAAGCCAAGAAGACCCTATAACCATATTTTATCTGGAGTGCAGAGTGGAGCTTATCTCTAAGTTAAGTTCACCATGTTTCCGGACATGTTTTACCTGGGCGTTGAGGAACCCTGTGCACTGTTATCAATGAAGTGGACTTGTGGAAAATTAAATCCTGAAGAAACTACTGACTGGGATGCAGTGTACTCAGAGCTGAGGTTGGGGTGGCCAACCTTATGCACAAAGCATATATACTCAATCTGTTCTAGCTTCTATAAATTGCAACCAGAGCCAAGCCCACAGGGACCACAAGCAGAAAAAAGGCATAATGAGAACATAGCAGTCTGGATTGATCACTGCCCCTAACAACTTGTTTCAGTAATAATAATAATATTAATAATTGTGGTATTAAGCACTTACTATGTGCCAGGTGTTGTGCTAAATGCTGGGGTAGATACAGTATAAGCAGATCAAACACAGTCCCCATCCCACATGGGGTCCCCAATCCCCAATGTACAGAAGAGGAAACTGAGGCACAGAGAAGTTAAGCATCTAACCCAGGGTCATGCAGCAGGCAAGTGGCAGAGGTGGGATTAGAACCCAAGCCCCCAGACCCCCGAAAGGACTGTGCTCTTTCCACTAGGCCATGCTGCTAAACATGTAGAGGTTGCATATTCAAGTGTTTGGATGCTTGCTCTTTGGAAGGGTATGTTCTTCAGAAGGACACAGCCTGTGATTTCTGCTCCTGATGTCAGTGATGGGGAACACAAGTGTTCATGAGGAGAATCAACTGATAACGCTCAGTGCAAAGAAGCCAGTTAGGCTTGTTACCATGTCTCCATTTACTTTAGCGAAAGTTGAGAAAAAGCACCAGGGTGATTTAATTCAGCTTCTGTTAAATCCTCTCCACTTCATGGTATTCTAGGGTATTACAAGTCTGCCAAGACCAGAGAGAGCCTCTAGAGTTGTAACCCAGAACAAATGTTCACTTCATAAAACCAGGCAGGAAAAAAAGGTGATATTGTGGTGATTTGGTTTCTAAGGGGTTTCTGTTGTTGTCATTGTCTATGGTTTCCCTAGTGCGGCTGATAATGACCAATTCCAAATCTTCAGTGCACATGGTTGTTTATAAAATGAGAACTCTGACATAAGAGGAAATAGTTCTAAAGTGAAGCAGGAGAGATATTTGTTAGACAGAAGGTGATCCTTCAACTATCAGGGTGATTAAACCCTGAAGGATTTAGGCTAATTTTTTCCAAGGGATTTGTAAAATAGGCCTCAAACACCTTAAACAAGTGTCAGCTCCCAATTCATCCCACTCTTCCAGCTTTGGACTTCAGCTTCAGTTTATCAATCAATCCATCAATATTATTTATTAAATGCTTACTCTATGCAGAACAGTTGTATTTATTGAGTGCTTACTGTGTGCAGAGCACTAAACTAAGTGCTTGGGGGAGTACAAGACAATAGAGTTGGTAAAGACATACCCTGCCCACAAGTTTACAGTCTAGAAATGAGATTGCTTTCCATTATTTCTAGGAGATAGGAAAAGGCAGGATCTTGCTCCAAATTTTACAGATGGGTCACAATAACTGTTCAAAATCTCAGGGTGAATTCCAGGCAGAGCCAGGCCTAGAACCTATGACTTCTGATTTCCAGATTATTCCCTGTTCAGAAACTGACTCTAGAGTGTAAGCTCATTGTGAGCAGCAAATGTGTCTACCAACGCTGTCGTACTGTACTCTCCCAAGCATCTAGTACAGTGCTCTGCCTACAGTAAGTGTTCAATAAATACCACTGATCGATTGATTGACTGATCCGTAGTGGATCCGAAAAACTCCCATAGAGGCAGAAACCAGGAGTGTCTTATCTCCTCCAAAGCTCCTTGTGGACAGGGATCATATCTACCAACTCTATCATACTGTACTTTCCTAATTGCCTAGTACAGAGTGCACTTGAGTGGGCACTCAAAAAATACTTCTGATTGATTGATTTATTGATTGAACCTCCCACTGTCTTGATACAACCTGCAAATGAGCTGATGCAAAAACTCCTCACTCAGCTTCAAGGCTCTTCATCACCTCGCCCCCTCCTACCTCACCTCCCTTCTTTCCTTGTACAGCCCAGCCTGCACCCTCTGCTCCTCTGCCGCTAACCTCCTCACTGTGCCTCATTCTCACTTGTCCCGCCGTCGACCCCCGGCCCACGTCCTCCCCCTGGCCTGGAATGCCCTCCCTCCGCACATCTGCCAAGCTAGCCCTCTTCCGCCCTTCAAAGCCCTCCTGAGAGCTCACCTCCTCCAGGAGGCCTTCCCAGACTGAGCCCCCTCCTTCCTCTCCCCCTCCTCCTCCTCCCCATCCCAACCGCCTTACCTCCTTCCCCTCCCCACAGCACTTGTATATATGTTTGTACGTATTTACTACTCTATTTTACTTGTACATATTACTATTTTATTTATTTTATTTTGTTAATATGTTTTGTTTTGTTGTCTGTCTCCCCACTCTAGATTGTGAGCCTGCTGTTGGGTAGGGACCATCTCTATGTTGCCAACTTGTACTTCCCAAGCAGTTAGTACAGTGCTCTGCACACAGTAAGTGCTCAATAAATACGACTGAATGAATGAATGAATGATGTCCCAGGGAGAGGAGTTCACTCCTCTTGTTCCTAGAAGCTGTGAGTTTCCATACTGTCCCCTTCTTTCCACTTCCATGACCCCCAGTCACAGCCCAAGGAGAGCCCTCTCCCTTCTCACCATCACAAGTGAAGTCCTGGATGGCCACATCCTGTATCGGGATCTCCTTGAGGAAAAAAGGCTTCTGGCAGCGGGGATTTCCACTGACAATCCTCCTCTTCCGCAGCCACTTCCCCAGCCACGCCAGGTGGCAGTTGCAGTTGAAGGGGTTGGAGAGTAGGTTGCTGAAAGGGAACAGAGACACAGTCACTAAGCCTCTGTCCCTTCCTCTGTTCATCTCACACATCCCCTGCTTTGTGGCTGGGGTCCCAAGGTGAAGACAGCAGGGAAAATGAAAGCAATATCAACTTCAGTGCCGAGCTGAGACCGGCTGTTAGGCTCTGAGCTGGGCCATAGGGTCAAAGTGCTTTGTAGAGTGCTCTGCACACAGTAAGCACTCAAATAATCCCACTGATTAGGTGATCCAGAGCAGGGGCATCATCCTCAGTCCCCTTTGCTCAATGGATGCAGTAGCTGGTGAACTAGATAGCCCTCAGAGACTTTCTGCCATCTCTCTCCAGTCTTGGGACAGTTAACGACTAACCCCAGCTTCTCTCAGCACCCTCTCCCTGGCAGACTGGAGCTGCCCACTGTGAGGAAAGAGCAAAATCAGATCGATGCCTTTTAATCAATCTTTTAACACTTCAGTGTGTGTTTATTATTTGCTTAGTTGTTTTTATATGTATCTATGCCCTTATTCTTAGCTGTACTTATTCAGAGGACTGTACTAAGTGCTCACTAAGTACTCTGAACACAATAAGCAGGCAAAGCACTCAATAATATCACTGATTGATTGAAATAATGTTGGTATTAATTAAGGCCTTACTACGTGCCAAGCACATAATACTTGGCACATAGCACTATGCTGAGTCTTTGTGTTAGAGATTCAGCATGACCTAGTGGATAGAAAATGGACCTGGAAGTCAGGAGGACGTGGGTTCGAATCCTGGTCTGCCACATGTCTGTTGTGTGACCTTGGGCAAGTTGCTTCACGACTGTGAGCCCACTGCTGGGTAGGGACTGTCTCTATATGTTGCCAACTTGTACTTCCCAAGTGCTTAGTACAGTGCTCTGCACACAGTAAGCGCTCAATAAATACGATTGATTGATTGATTGATTGATTGATTCTCTGGGCCTCAGATACCTCATCTGGAAAATGGGGATTAAGACTGACACCCCCCACCTTCCTCTCTCTCTCCTCCCCCTCCCCATCTCCCCCGCCCTACCTCCTTCCCCTCCCCACAGCACCTGTATATATGCTTGTACAGATTTATTACTCTATTTATTTTACTTGTACATATTTACTATTCTATTTATTTTATTAATATGTTTTGTTTTGTTGTCTGTCTCCCCCTTCTAGACTGTGAGCCCGCTGCTGGGTAGGGACAGTCTCTACATGTTGCCAACTTGTACTTCCCAAGTGCTCAGTACAGTGCTCTGCACACAGTAAGCACTCAATAAATACACTTGAATGAATGAATGAATAAATACGATTGAATGAATGAATGACTGAGAGCCCTATGTGGGACAAGAACTGTGTCTAACCCAATTACTTTGTACCTACCCCAGCGCTTAGCACAGTGCCTGGAACATAGTAAGCACTTAACAAATACCACAATTTTATTACTATTATTATTGCCAGTTAATCAGATAGGGCCCAGTCTGTGAACCACATGGTGCTCATAGTCTAATAGGGGGGGAAACAGGCATTTTATCCCCATTTATTATCTGAGGCAACTGAGGCACAGAGAAGTTAAGTGACTTGCTCCAGGTAACCCACCAGGCAAGTGGCAAAGAAGGGATTAGAACCCAGGTCCTCTGACTCCCAGCCCATGCTCTATCCAGTAGGCCATGCTTCCTCCCCCAAAAGAGATATAAATCCAATGCCCTGCCACTCAGATTGTTTTAACATAAAGCAAGAGCCAGCAGCCAAGGTGAAAACAAACCCATGAAGTCACTGTCTCTCCAGTCTGTAGACTGTAAATTGACAGACTGACAGTAGAGCCTTGTAAATTATGGCTAAACATCAACAAGCTCACTCTTGTTTCTTTATAAGTTGATCCTCATGTGGTGGTATTGGAAATAAAATGAATGGCTCCAGTATCACTCCTACTTGTCTGCAACACATTCTACTGGCTTCTGGCAGCAGCGAAGTGACTGCCCTCCCAGCTGACCCCCTGTGCTTCACATACCTGGGCCCCAGAAGAACACAGGGAACATACAAAAACACTATAAAAGAGATAACTAAATAAAGTAACCTGAGGGGCCAGTCCATACATGGTCATTGCTGGGTCCCTACTTAATCTGCTCTTAACGGGAGAGCTTTCCTGTGCAGCAAGAATCACTGCATTTCATTTATTAAGCAAACAGCAGCTTGGCTCCTACATGATGGGGAGATTTTACTGCTTGCCCTGACTAAATAGCTGCCTCCAGAACGACTCAAACTCTAGGGAGAGCTGTTCCCCATCACATGAAATAACTCCAACTCACTCTGGACTGAAAGGAGCAAACAACTAACATTACCATAGAAACTCTAATGCATTAGATGGTAAAAGCCTTAACCCTTCTGATGAATGAAATTTCTTATTCTTGGCCAGCCTGAGAGATAGGAAGAGCATAAAGTGAAATTTCTATTTCCAGGGAAGTCTGATAAATCCCCAGCAAGCCTTTAAGCTAATGGACTGAGGTTGAATAATTTTCTCCCCCAAACCTAGCCTTGAAGGCTCCTCTGACCCTCAGATGGAATCATTCCATATCAGTACCCCCAGGACAACTACAGGAATTTACAAACACCCTCTTCTGCACTGCCCTGATTTATTCCCTTTATTCACTACACAAATCCCCTAGCCCCACAGCACTTATGTATATATCTATAATTTATTTATACTAACGTTTGTCTCCCCATCTAGACTGTAAGATTGATGTAGGCAGGAATTGCATCTGTTATACTGTTATATTGTACTCTCCCAAGTGCTTAGTACAGTGCTCTGCTCACAGGAAGTGCTTAATAAATACTGTTGATTGATTGGTCCCCTTAGTGCCTTAAACTGACTTGCAAATAGTCTTTTCCAGGAATGAGTTTGGGAATGACAGTGGTGATGAGTAAAAAGATCAAATGATGGATTTCATTTATTTTATTTCCAGTGTTTCCCAAGGATGCATGGTGAGCTAAGAGAAATCTAGGCAGTATCAATTGGCAACAAATATTACCACCCCATTATACAGATGGAAAAATAAGGCTAAATATTTATCTAGAATGCCAAAAGGTGATCAGGGAGGTACCTACCCACCTCTAGACTCTAGGCTTGTTTTGGTCATGTCTACCAACTCTGTTGTACTCTCCCAAGTGCTTAGCACCGTGCTCTGCACACAGTAGGTGCTCAATAAATACCATTTATTGATTGATTATGATTAATGAGGTTTAAATCAGCATTTTGGGCTTATTATTTGTGAGTCTTTCTACTGAAATTTCATATATGAACCAGGGTTGCTGGTGATGAAAGCATTATACAATTTCAACTCTCTGAGACAAATTAACCAATCAATCTAAAGAAATAATGAAAACTGTCATTTGTATCTTTTCATAGGAAAAGATGAGGAAGGAGAAAAATTGGTTTGGGTAGAGATTACTAATCACTGTAGAAGGTTCACAGCTCTAACTTCTGTTCCTATATGAAAGAAAAAAAATCTCAGGACCATTTAGGATCTGGCGGCCTTATGACTTAAATTTTTAATTTACACCACATCTGAAGTTAGCATTGCTCATAGGTCACAATAAGGAGTGTAGCCACTGGAAAGAGCACAGGACCTGACCTGGGGTCAGAGGACTTGGGTTCTAGTCCAGGCTCCTTCAGTTCTCTGCTTTGTGATCTAGGGCAAGTCACTTAACTTCTCTGTGCCTCAGTTTCATCTGTAAAAATGGGGATTAAATCCTACTCCCTCCTACTCAGACTGTGAGCCCCAGGAGGTACAGTATGTATGTCCAACCTGATTATATTGTAACTATTGCTGAGCTTAGTACAGCAACATAGTAAGCACTTAAGTATTATCATTGTTGCTATTTTATTATTATTATTACTAGTAGTAAATTGTTTATTATTCAGCATTTTTAAGACTGATTTGGGTCATTCTCATTGAAGTTGAAGCTACCTAATAACATGTTGGGCTTGAGGACTTAGCCAAATTTTTTTTCCTTATCGCAACATATTGGAATGTAACTGGCATCTATGGCATTAACTGAATGCACACTTGCAGTAAGTGCTTCAAATGAGGTAAAATGAAATCTGACGAGAAACTTGCTCAGGTGTTTCACAAGAGGTCAGTGAGGGGTTGATTGGGTTCTCTCCATTGGGAGCTTCAGGATCAAGAGAGTCTGACCAGAGGTACTGAACACGCTGAAAGCACAAAATGAATAGTGCATGGGGGGAGAAGACAGGCTTCAGGAAGAGGTCAAAAGGCACCTGGTGATGTTTGAAATGGTAGATTCAAAATAAATGAAAGGAAACCCCTCTTTACCCAGTGGGTGTAAGCACATGGAATATACTTCCACAGGAAGTTGTTCAGGCCCAGAATGTCAGGAAGGTCAAGTGGAATTCATTAAATTCATGAACAAGCAGTCTATAATGCTTTACTGAAGGAAAGTTAGGGCTGTAATGAGGAAAATTAAGAATATTAGATGATATACCCCTACACATTAGGATCAATGTCAAGAAGAAGAACCTTGGCCCAGTTCCTCCAGGCATCCTGTTGCTACTGTCGGAGACAGAATACTGGACAGGATGGACCTTTGGTCCGACCCAGTAACTGCATTTCTTACATTCCTAGTGTCGGAGATATTGTTACTTTGCAATCACCCTGAAGATGCAGTCATGGGATCCCAGAGGCAGGAGGGACTGAAAGGAATGGATACTTAAAAGAAGTCAGAGCTTTTTGTTCAGGTGTCCACAAACAATACTATACATAGGAAATATACCTTCTAAATAGAAGATGGTTCTGGCATATATGTCCAAGACTGAGCTCTTCCCTCCCAAACCCTGTCCTGTCCCTGACTTTCCTGTCACTGTAGATGGCACTACCATCCTACCCATCTCACAAGCCCGCAAACTTGGTGTCATCCTTGACTCGTCTCTCTCATTCACCCCAAACATCCAACCCGTCATCAAAACCTGCCGGTCTCACCTCCACAACATCACCAAGATCCGCCCTTTCCACTCCATCCAAACCGCTACCTTGCTGGTACAGTCTCTCACCCTATCCCGAATGGATTACTGCATGAGCCTCCTTTCTGATCTCCCATCCTCCTGTCTTTCCCCGCTTCAGCCTATACTTCACTCTGCTGCCTGGATTATCTTTGTACAGAAATGTTCTGGGTATGTCACTCCCCTCCTCAAAAATCTCCAGCGGTTGCCTTGTCAACCTTCGAATCAAGCAAAAACTCCTCACTCTTGGCTTCAAGGCTCTCCATCACCTCTCCCTCTCTTACCTCACCTCCCTTCTCTCCTTCTACAGTCCAGCCCGCACCCTCCGCTCCTCTGCCGCTAACCTCCTCACTGTGCCTCATTCTCACCTGTTTTTACATACTATATTTATTTTATTAATGATGCGTATATAGCTATAATTCTATTTATTCTGATAGTATTGACACCTGTCTACTTGTTTTGTTTTGTTGTCTGTCTCCCCCTTCTAGACTGTGAGCCCATTGTTGGATAGGGACTGTCTCTATATGTTGCCAATTTGTACTTCCCAAGCGCTCTGTACAGTGCTCCGCACACAGTAAGAGCTCAATAAATACGAATGAATGAATGAATGAATGAATGAATGTATGATGGGGAATCAGTGTGGCCTACAGGACAGAGCATGGACCCGGAAGTCAGAAGGACCTGGGTTCTAATCCCAGCTCTGCCACTTGTCTACTCTGTGACCTTGGACAAGTCACTAACTTCACTGTGCTTCAGGTGAGGTTGTTAAATGAGGATTAAGACTGTGAGCCCCATGTGGACATGGACTATGTCCCACCTAATTAGCTTATATGCAGCTCAGAGCTTAGTACAGTGCCTGGCACATAATGAGCAGTTAACAAATACCATAAAAATGAATACATAAACATCCAATCTCTTGGCAAGGTCACCTTGTCTAGATCAAACCCCACCTAGATTTTTCCTGCCCTGTGGAGACTGGCTGATAGAAAAAAACTAATAGCAAATTCCACTTTCATGGACTGGCCGTGGTATCCTCATCCTGACGTGTATGGCCTCTCTGAACATTTTTCCACACCACTCTGTATGGATTGGCAGGCAGAGCGGTACATTTTCTCTGCATCAATGATGAAAACTTTGGCTCAGCTGTGATCGTAAATCATCAGATCCCAAGTGAGCAGGACCTTCTTCTCACTGCAGCGATACCCACCTCCAATCAACCAAACAATCAATCATATTCATTGAGTACATACTGTGTGAACAGCACTGCATTAAGCGCTTTGGACAGAACAATATAACAGAATTGGTAGACATGTTCCCTGCCCATAAGGAGCTTACCTCCACTTTTTCTTGCAGCTACAGCAAGCAGTTACAGGCTGGTAAAAGTAACCACACCTTCAGAATGGTGATGCTCACTGGACCCTTTCCCAACCCCCAAGATCCCAGGCTAAGGCTCACTCACATGGTGGACAAGGACAGCAGCGTAGTGAAGGCCCCAGGAGTGATGGTGGTGATCCGGTTGTCATAGAGGGAGAGCAGCCGCACTGAACTCAGCCCTGCGAAGGTGTCATTGCTCACACAGCTGATCAGGTTACTCCTCAGCATCCTGCAAGGAAACAACTGTGAGCCACCATGCATGGAGGTTCTGTCTTTCCCCCGTCTGCTTCCTCCCTCCCTCCTAGGACGGAAGCCTGGGTGGTGATAGTACTAGTAGTAGTAATGGCAGCAGCAGCAGCTTTTACTGAACACCAACTAGAAGTGGTGCACTATACAAGTACTTGTTAAGGACATAAAAAGTGAGTGACGCATTCTCTGCCCACAGGGAGCATACATTTTAATGGAGGAGATAGAAAAGTGCTCAAAACCAGGCAGTCAAAATAGATAATAGAATGTACACATTAAAAAACACTTAAGTGCTGATGGGTTTAAATGATTTGGGGAGTTAACTGGGGAAGGCTTGTTGGAGGAGATGGGCTTTCAGGAGGGCTCTGAAAATGGACGGGACTGGGGCCTGAATGGTGTAGGCATTGATGGCACTACCATCCTTCCCGTCTCACAAGCCCGCAACCTTGGTGTCATCCTCGACTCCGCTCTCTCATTCACCCCTCACATCCAAGCCGTCACCAAAACCTGCCGGTCTCAGCTCCGCAACATTGCCAAGATCCGCCCTTTCCTCTCCATCCAAACCGCTACCCTGCTAATTCAAGCTCTCATCCTATCCCGTCTGGACTACTGCACTAGCCTTCTCTCTGATCTCCCATCCTCGTGTCTCTCTCCACTTCAATCCGTACTTCATGCTGCTGCCCGGATTATCTTTGTCCAGAAACGCTCTGGACATATCACTCCCCTCCTCAAAAACCTCCAATGGCTACCGATCAATCTGCGCATCAGGCAGAGACTCCTCACCCTGGGCTTCAAGGCTCTCCATCACCTCGCCCCCTCCTACCTCACCTCCCTTCTCTCCTTCTACTGCCCAGCCCGCACCCTCCGCTCCTCCACCACTAATCTCCTCACTGTACCTCGCTCTCGCCTGTCCCGCCATCGACCCCCGGCCCACGTCATCCCCCGGGCCTGGAATGCCCTCCCTCTGCCCATCCGCCAAGCTAGCTCTCTTCCTCCCTTCAAGGCCCTGCTGAGAGCTCACCTCCTCCAGGAGGCCTTCCCAGATTGAGCCCCTTCTTTCCTCTCCCCCTCGTCCCCCTCTCCATCCCCCCGCCTTACCGCCTTCCCCTCCCCACAGCGCCTGTATATATGTATATATGGTTGTACATATTTATTACTCTGTTTATTTATTTATTTATTTATTTTACTTGTACATTTCTATCCTACTTATTTTATTTTGTTGGTATGTTTGGTTCTGTTCTCTGTCTCCCCCTTTTAGACTGTGAGCCCACTATCGGGTAGGGACTGTCTCTATGTGATGCCAATTTGTACTTCCCAAGCGCTTAGTACAGTGCTCTGCACATAGTAAGCGCTCAATAAATACGATTGATTGATTGATTGATTGATTGAGAGATTTCCAAGCCAGGGGAACAGCTTAAGGGAGGGAAAGGAGGTGGAGAAGGTGAGGCCACAGTACAGTTAAAAATCTCATTTGGGAGGAATGAAGGGAGTGGCTTAGAGAGGAACTGACAGCAGATATTAGTCAATGATACTGGTCAAGCATTAGTTGGGTCATTTGAATCTTTCTTCTGACTTCAGGTACAACTGCTTCTAATGAAGCCCAAACAGAGCTAAGGAGAAAAGAGGAAACAAAGAGAAGGGAAAGAGAGAAATGGCCTGGAACATATCTGTTATGTCCATCCTGGGCTAACTTTCTCTGTGAAGAGGAGAAAAGGCAGCCATCGACTAGGTGGGGCTTTTCCTATTCATTTCCAGTCCTGGATCCACACTTGATGTCACCCATCACCAAGAGAGCAGCAAGTGGCTATTATGGAGACCGCTCCCCTCCTTCCAGGCCCTCCCCTACCCCTCCGCTTCCCCCCAATCCAGCCCCAGGTGCTCACATGGTCTTGAGGCCGCTGAGCCCCCGGAACACCCGCCCCTGCACTGAGTCCAGCTGGTTCCCCGTCAGCATCAGCTCCTGCACACCGGCTGCACCATCAAAGGCCCCTTCTCGAATCTCCTTGATCTTGTTGTTGCTCAGGTTTCTGAAGGGAAGGAAATGAAGTGAGGGGAGGAGAGAAACCTCTGCCCCATCCCTGATGATCAGGGCCACTTAGGTAGATTGTTCATTGCCTTTGGATCCACCCTTAGAACAGGCTTCACAACATTACAGTGCTCCTGGCTTTACTCCTCTTTACCAATGCCTCCAGGCCCAGCTTTTCCAACAGCCCGGCCTGCTAACTTTTCACCATGGCAGGCTGCATGGTTCACTGCAGGCACTGGGCTGTGACTGACAGAAAGCCTCTGGCCTTCTCCTTTTCCTAGGGGAATTTCCCCTTCCCTCTTCCAGGGAGCACATTTTCATCCCCCTAGCCTCTCCCACTCACCTCATCAGAGTTTTGGAACAACCATGTAAATAAGCAGCAGCCCACAGGTATAGGACTTTAAAGAAATCTACTAGTAGGCAACAAAAACTTTACAAATGGACATTTTGCCACCAAATCCTGGGCTCCTGCAGAGCAGAAAATCACTTAATCACAGACCAGGAAGGAAGCCTGAGATGTTACCTGTTTCAGATTCCTCAATCAATCAGTGGTAGCTATTGAGTGACGACTCTGTAGAGCACTGTACTAAGTGTTTGGGAGAGTACAATAGAGGAAGTAGACACAATCCCAGTTCTCACAAGGCAGGTAAGCCTATAAACCATCAAAAACAGATGGTGGTCTTTTTTAGGCTTAGTGACTCCTTGACTGCCTCATCTTCCTTGGTTGCCTCTCAAGGTGTTTAACCAAATTGGAGGTCAGAAAGGTCTTCCTTATGTCTATCCACAGGCTTTCCTGCTGCACTTTAAGTCCTTTTCTTCCTCTTGGACACAAAATATGAGAGAACAGCTGGTCAGTGGGCAACTCTTTACAAAGATTCTACGTACGCCTGAATTCAGTTTTTAGCTGTCTCTCCTCTAGACTAAAGAACCTGAGGTCCATCACTCTCTTCTCCTAAAACCAATGTTTCACCTTTTTAATTGCTTTTATGGATCTTCAGATCTCAACATCTTTTTAAATGTTTGCACCCTCCCACCACCAGTGCTACTTCCCAGTGCTACAATCTCAGTGAGCCATTTCAAGATCTCAACATTTCTGGCCAGGAACAGAAGTGGAGTGGACTGGGGGAAATTTCTGTAAATCGGTAGCCTCTTGAAAATTGTCTGTAAGTATTCTGGGTCCAATAGGGCTCCCCAGGTCCTAGACCTATCAGGCATATCCAAGCCACGGTAATAGTAATCCATAGTTGGAAGGCATAAGGAGAGCACCAAGGCTCACTATGGCGTGTCCCAAGAACTTCACTGCAGAGGAAGGTCAGGGGATTCTGGAAAGAGGACAAAGTTGCCATCTTAATGGGACTAGCACAAGTTTGTGGCACCCTTTGATCTAAAACATACCCAATCTCATGCCTCCCTCTGAGAAACAAAGGAATCAAGGAACGTGTCTACCAACTCTGTTGTACTCTCCTCAGTGCCTAGAACAAGGCTCTACACACATTAGGTGCCCAATAAGTATGACTGATTGATTCTCATTTCACTATATGGGGCATAAAAGTCCAATCAATCAATCAATCGTATTTATTGAGCACTTACTGTGTGCAGAGCACTGTACTAAGTGCTTGGGAAGTACAAGTTGGCAACATATAGAGACAGTCCTTACCCAACAGTGGGCTCACAGTCTATAAGGGGGAGACAGAGAACAAAACCAAACATACTAACAAAATAAAATAAATAGAATAGATATGTACAAGTAAAATAAATAAATAAATAAATAGAGTAATAAATATGTACAAACATATATACATATATACAGGTGCTGTGGGGAAGGGAAGGAGGTAAGATGGGGGGGATGGAGAGGGGGATGAGGGGGAGAGAGGTGATTTGTCTGGAATTAGGTAGTGAGTCAATGAAAAGCCAGGAAACCCAGGTTGTTATTTCCCTTTTGCCAAAGCCAATACGATTTCTGCTTGATTAACAAGATTGTGAGCCCCTTGTGAGATAGGGACTGTGTCCAATCTGATTACCTTGTATCCACCCTAGCGTTTAGTACAGTGCCTGGTGCATAATAACTGCTTAACAAATACCACAATTATTATTATTATTATTATTATTATTATTATTATTATTAGAGCCATTCGCATTTAATGACCACCTACTGTGGCCAAGACACCATCCCAATTACAGCATTTCTTCTCCCTCACGTGCACACACTCACAAACATACACACACACTTGCAGACATACTTGCATGCAGGCCCTTGCAGTCAAGTCACTCTATGTCCTCGAGGCTGAAAGCAACGCTCTGAACTCTGCACCCTCCCCTCCCATACTAGCTGAACAAGCAACTGGAAAAACCTTGGAAACAGATTACGACAACAAACAGATCTTGATTGCTCAATTAAATGTTAGCGCTTTGCTTCGTGTTCTAGATTCCTACCCGGCAAACACCCACAAACAGAGAAGAAGAGGACTGAAAGCTTCGTGCAAACAGAACGACACTGAAACATCAAACAGAGGAGGCTTTGAGGGCATGGTGAATGGAACAGAACCTAAAGTTATTTACACAACTCAAGGGGAGGAATCTGACCTGTCCAAACGCATCCTATTCACAGACCAAATAACTGTCTCCTTCCCACATAGAGCAGCCCTGGACCCAACCTTCCTCTAAAGCTGGGGTGGCCATGATCACAGCATGGGGCTTTGGTTGGAACACAGCAAATATCATGGATGTTGATCCTGCTGTTCCTACATGAGGCAGGAGTTCTGAGGCAAGGTTTTGTGTGAAGAGCTAAGTGACACAGTTTGAGTTTTCTAAAGCAATCACCAAGGCCTAAGACTCATGCTCTCCCAGACAATGAGGGAAGAGTGTATCAGTAATAAGACAGGGAAAATCCCCAGGGAACCTTGTTAATTCAGGATTACTGTGCTCTCTGCTCAATCTGGCTACACAGAGATGAAAGTCCAAACTGGGTGTCCAAGCCCCAAGAGTCGCTGGCACGGTACAAGATGATCACACTCACTAATTGGATCAAAAACACTTCAAAGCCACCTCTCCCAAGGCTCCACATTGTTGCCTCTGGTCTCACCTGCCTTGTTCAACGTCACCTTCTAGTCCCATCCAGCTCTTCCAACTCTAGATGCTTTCCATCTTACCGGTCTAATAGAACATGAGCATTTGTCTGTGTCAAAATGTACTCAAGACTCCCCTCACATCCAGAAAATTCAAAGTAAAGGTCAGAGAAAGGAGACACGGAATTGACTAAATTCAATATAAGCCTGGTGCGTGATTTCATTTAGCTTTGGCCTGTTTCCTCTTTAAGTCTTGGGTATAGGACACATGAGAATAAAACCGCTATGGGAATGCAATGAGAAAATTGCCAATTACCAAATATAAGACACAAGCAAAGCTAGTATTCTCTTAAGCAATATTATCTCCCTGAGTGACAGAAGGAAAAGTTTTGTCTTTAGAGTCAGACCCCTCAGAAGAGGAGGTAGCAAAAAGTACAAGGCGTGGAAGATGTGGAACTGGCAATGGAGATGAGTTAAGGTGCCTGTGAAATGAGAGTTTTCCCATTTCCTGACATCTGTTTCTTTAAATGAGCAAAATTTACATTGCATTACTGGAAGGTTTTTGCATTTGATTTCCTGAGGCTAGTGTAACAGAAAACAGAAGGGGATGCAGAGAGAAAAAAATTAAAAACCAAGAGATGACTTTGCTAGAAGAGTCTTCATTTCAGCTGTAACACTCCATAATACCACAGGCAGTTATGGGGCTAAAAACCTAATAGAATTGCTGTAGTGCAAATGTTCAATAAACAAGGTATGAAATTTCTTATAAATTATTTTAACACAGAACAGCTGCTCCTCCCAGAAGACAATCAGCCCCTATGAATGCGGCACATCAGAAACTCTTAACTCTGGCCCTCCCAGGAATGACTTCTGACTAGATTTTGGGGACCCTCCAAGGCAATTGATAAGCTCCCCCTTCCTTCTCATCCCCACAACCTCCCCCAGGACTCAGCAAGATTCAGATAAGTGCTGACCCTTAGGCAATCCCTGTTCATTCTGAGGGATTCATCTCTAAGGAAGACAACTGCAAATGGAAAGAAGCCCCTTTGGGGCTGCCTTCTAAAGCCTCCACTTTCAGTTTTTAAGCCCCACTGATACTTTTTCACAGAAGCCCTTCAGCACCCACGGACAAAGGGGAGTGTTAACTCAGTAAAGCCCTCGTCTGACAAGGCAAAGCTCTGTATTTTTCAGGCTTGTTGGAAAAGCCGTAAAGTCCAAGTGACAGGAGGTAGGCGGCTCTAATCTGGACACAGCCCGGAAACCCAAGTGGAGATGTTAGGGGAGGGCTGTACGTAGTGAGGGAGGAAAGGGTCAGTACTGTTATTTCCAGAAACTGTACCTGCCTCCCTATGAACACAAATATTTCTCAGCTGTTCCCACACAGACTGGGTGTTTTGCCCTTGAAACAACTGGGCAAAGGAAACTCGGAGAAGAGGAATTAGGCTGGGGAGGGAAGAGCAATAGTGGACTGAGGGACTACCTAAACAAGCTCCGGATATGATCCTCTTTCACCAGGCCCAAGAGTCCCAAGAGAGACCTCAGGCAGTGCTTATGTCTTGATTGCCATTTCCAAACTAAAGCTTTTCAATCTTAGCCTGTGCTAGGGGACAGTTTGACAACTGAGGAAGGAAAGGAGCCCTGGGGGAAGGGAAGATGGTTGGAGGAGTTGGGGGACAGAACCTGGCCACTCAGAGCAGTGGGAAAGGTTTCTATTACCAAAAGGCCATGGGAGGAAAAAATTTCTAATAAACTGTAAGTATAGTTCCCTATCCCTGCATGGATCCAGACATCTGAGCTGCACCTGTATGCTTACATTCTTATCTCCTGCCAAGAAGAGAGCCCAGAGGATTTATTGCTTCACAGGAAACAAGAACCCTGGCTGCTTCACGCTGTGTTTCTGAATAATAAGACTGTCTTGTCAAAATGCTGCCATCTCTCACCCAACTAGACAGCATCTAGTTGCTCCAGAGGCTGAGAGGAGTCTTATCGTGGAGTGCTTTTGCAGTATCCACTGAAATCAAAGGGAGAGCCCATCACCCAGTAAGATGTTCTTAGCCCCTGTTGTGGTCCTTCGTTACCTTGTGCCTGACATCGGGCAATAGTATGGAATAAGAATAACTAACGCGCACTGGGGGAAATTCACTTCAATTGCGCTCATTGACTCTTTTCTTTGCTATAGCATTTCCTTTCCTCTGTCATATGGGTCACAGGAAAAAGATACTTTCAGGACCCAATAAGTAAAAACACACAAGTGAAGCATTTAGCTAAGCCTGTAAATTGAAAAAGTTGCAGGAGGGGAGTCTGTGTAGGGGAAGAGTCAGTGTCAGCAAACAAACAGCTGGGCCAAGTGGAAGGAGCACCGGGCTGGAAATCAGAGGACCTAGGTTCTAATCCTGGCTTTGTCACTTGTATGCTATCTGACCTTGGGCAAACCACTTAACATTTCTGTGGCTCTGTTTCCTGATGTGGTGAGCAAGAGTGACTCCATCTTGTAATGCAGAAGTTATTTTATAAGAGACTATTCTTTGACCCCTGTGAGCAACAAGGACAAAGGAGGAATTGGAGGAGAAACTGAATAATCTTGCTAAAATTTTTGAGGAGGGCTTGAATGGCTGAAGAGAAATGAATCATTTTGCAAAGTGGTTTGAGGAAGGGCTAAATTGCTCCACTGGGCAGGAGAAAGAGAGTCTATGAGTTTAAGCTGGGGGTTGAGGGGGGAGGAGCGAAAGCACAGGGGGAAGAGCCGCCGTCCTCCCTGACTTCTCCTGGTAATGGGCAGAATGAACTGAAGACAGCAAGCAATCCCAAGCAGCCCCCTCTGTAAACCAACCCGCTTTACCCTTGAAAACAACTGATAAAAGAGGAAGAGAACTGGTTCAGGGCCCTCACACGGTGAAACCACCTAAGCCAAGACACCTAAGCCAAGACAGCTATGGTGGGGCCTTGGCAACACTATCTAAGTTATGCACCTGAGAAACCTACTGTGGCCACGGCCAAACCACCTAAGACTTGAACCAGGATGACATGCTGCAGGTGGCCGGACTCCTCGAACTCCTCCAACACGGGATCATCTTCACTTGGGGAATATTAGTTGAACGGGTAACTACTGCATGTGTGTGTGTGTGTCTATGTTTGGGTCTATCCCCTCTGTTTAGTTATGAAATAAAGCTTTCTGCTATACATAGTGCTGGTTTGGTTTCACTTTTGGAACTTATGATTTGAGTGCCTGAATTTAAAAGGGGGGACAATCCCCAGGGAAGGCCTCATAAATTGAGTGCCTGAATTTAGAGGGAGTCAAATCCCTGGGGAAGTCCTTGTAATAATAATAATAAGAAGAATAATAAGAGTAAGAATAATAATGATGATGACATTTGTTAAGCGCTTACTATGTGCCAAGCACTGTTCTAAGTGCTGGGGGGATACAAGGTAATCGGGTTGTCATAATCAGGTTGTCCCACATGGGGCTCACAGTCTTAATCCCCATTTTCCAGATGAGGTAACTGAGGCACGGAGAAGCTAAGTGATTTGCCCAAAGTCACAAAGCTGACAAGTGGCGGAGCCAGAATTAGAACTCATGACCTCAGACTCCCAAGCCTGGGCTCTTTCTACTAAGCCATGCTGCTTCTCTAGGTTGTAGGTTGAGTGCCTGAAACTAATGGGGGGAACAATCCCCGGTGATGGGCTCATGACACCTTACATATAAAACAGGATTAAATGCTACTTAGACTGAGCCTCAAATGGGACAGGAACTGTGTCTGGCAATAGTATCTTGTGTCTCCCCAGTGCTTAGTATGATGCTTGGTGCAGAGTAAGTGTTTAACAAATGCCACTAAAAAAGGAAACAGAAACCAAACCAATCTCTCTGTAAGGGGATATAAATGGTTTCAACTGGCCTCAGGGAAAAAAAGAGAGAAACAAGGAACTCAGCATAATTCTGTGGGCACCATGATCACTTCCTGCTCAGGAGGGTGGAAACAAATGCATTGGGACGATATCTTTGGTAAGTCTCAGGGCATTGAGAAGTTGCTGTTAACATCAGTCTGCATCCAGCACTGGGCTGATGCCCCTTTCTAAGGGGCGGCAAAAGAGGACCAATGGCAACCAAGTGTTCATGAATTGGCAACGTCTCACAACTCATAAATGACAGAGAAGCCCTCCAACCATGTGGGAACACGTGTAGAGCCAAGGAATAATAATGATATTAATGATAATAATAAGTGCTGGGGTAGATACAAGCTAATCAGATTGGACAGTGTCTGTCCTGCATAGGGCTCACAGTCTAAAACCCCATTTTACAAATAAGATAACTGAGGCACAGAGAAATGAAATGATTTTCCCAAGGTCACACAGCAGAAAAGTGGTCCAGTGCCTGGCACATAGTAGGCACTTAACGAAAATCCTAAAAATAAGTGAATATGTGAACTGCTGCTGACCTCCTGTTCACACTCTGCACAGACTGGAACTCCTCCCCCATTCAAATCTGACTGTCCACAGCTCTCTCCAACATCGAAGTCCTCCGGAAATCACATCCCCTCCAAGAAGTCTGCCCTGCTGAATTCCAGTTAATTAATTCTCAGCATACTTCACTACTTCAGCACCAGCTACCTATTTGTAGACTTGCAACCATTTGATGCCTTCTGTACAAATCTTATATACCCCATTACTTAAATATTAGCTCATGCCTCTGTGGTGAGGAGCAGGAGGCTGTAGGCTCTTCCACTATCCATTCGTGTCCTAGTCTTTTTCAGGTTTTTTTGTTGTTGTTGTTATTGTTTCACCTGTTGCCAACATTACCCCTTGTTCTTTGATTCGGGCCCCCTGAGGGCCAGGGACCATGTCTTTCATCGTGAAATATTTCTGAGCGCTTAGCCCAAGGTTCTGCACATAGCAGGTGCTGAATAAAAACAATGACAATTAGGGCGTGGAGGAGGAATCACTTTAAACCTGTCACCTGAGCCCAGGTTGGGGCAATTTCATCCCCAAAGGCGGCAGTGGAAGTGAGAGAAGTGAGATTGTGTGCAGGGATTTTCAGTCATTATTGCTGTATCATACCTTCCCAAGCACTTAGTACAGTGCTGTGCACACAATAAGAGATTAATAAATACGATTGAATGAATGAATGAGGGAAGAGAGGTGCCCTGTGCCAGGTCGTTCAATCTGAGATGCTCTTACTCACATTTTGCGAAGATTTGGCAGCTTCTTGAAGATACCAGTTGCCTCTAGAACGGAGATGTCATTGTCATTCAGGCGCCTGCAAGAGAAGTCAGAAAAGGGGGTGGGGGTTACAGGGCTCTCCAGAATGGGGTTGGAAAACTCCTAATTTCCCTTAGGGGGAGCCTTCAGGCACTGAAAGACATTCCCCATTGCCTTTACCCCTTGATCCAAGGAATCGTGGCATTACCACTACTGCAGAGAAAGAACCCCATCATACTGAGTATTCTGGGCTCCCCCTGGAAGCCTATAGCTCCTAGATCAGGTGCCGGGTGAATACGCAACAAAGTCACACTGCCTTGATTGAAGAGGGAAGAAAAAGAGTGCCACGAGGAGAACAGCACTAGGCTGGAGTCAGCAAGGGGGTAGGACTCACAGGTCCGTCACATATTCTGGGAGGTGGTTGGGGATGCGCACGAGCTTCTGGTTGGAGCAATCCACGATGGTTCCCTCACAGCGGCACTTGTCGGGGCAAACCAGGTCCATGAAGCACTCCCCACTGAACTTGCTCCGGTAGTCCTCTGTCCCTGAGAGGAAGCAGAATAAAGGCCGGGTTAATCCCAGGCACTGTCTCAAGCCGGGCTCTGAGACCAGATGGAGAGATATATACCCGAGGACAGAGAGGGAAAGGGAGGCTTGGCCACAGCTGCTCTCTCAAAAATCTGCATCAACTAGTGGATAAGGACACATGGCAGGGAGTTGAGAGATCTGAGTTCTAATCCCAGCTTGGCCACTTGTCTGCTCCGTGGCCATGGGCAAGTCTCTTGCATCTTCCTCATCTATATAATGGATTTAAAACATGTTCTCCCTCTCCTTACACTGGAAGCCCTTTATGGGATAGGGATGGATCTGACCATCTTGTACCTACCTTTGTGCTTAGCACACAATTAGCACTACACAAATACCACAATTATTCTTACTGTAAGAATTGGTTTCATTTGTTTTCATAGGTCTACCTCTGTTCTCTGAGCTCCTGCTGCAGTAGCTTCCTAGAGATTCAGGCCTCCTTTCCCTCAGCTAAGTTTCACCAAGCATTTCCCTTGGTGACTGTCTTCAAAGCATTCGCTTCCTTCATGGAATTTTGGGAATCAAAACCGCACTGCAGAGGTCTATAGAAGGGAGGAAGTGTGCTGACACGGAAGAATGCCAGCCTGTAAGTCAGAAGAATCTGGTTCGAGTCTGAGTTCTTTCATTCACTTATTCAATCATATTTATTGAGCAGTTACTGTGTGCCGAGCACTTTACTAAGTGCTTGGGAGAGCACACTGCAACAATAAACAGACAAAGACCCTGCCACCAGCCTGCTGTGTGACCTGGGTTGGGCAGGCCATTTAACCTCTCTGTCCCTCAGTTTCCACATTTTCAAAATGGGGGTAATAGCACTGCCTTCCTACCTTTCATAGGGTTTTTGGGAGGGCAAATGTGAGGGTGCCTGAAGAATAAAAATGCTATACAATAACCAAAGTATTATTGGTTGTAATATAACTGTACTACTTAGAGTGATTCTAACTAAATGTGTGCTGATTTTACTTCGATGAAAAAGCATTGCACCTAGCACAAGGTGTGTGTTCCCTAATTATTGTAAGATAAGAACGATGGCACAATGATGAAGATCCTGCTGCAGTCGACAGTTTCCACCACCCCCTTGAGTTCCTGGTATTTCTTAGCCAGTAAGTTTTCTCTGGATCTCCAGGTTGACAATATTCTGCCTGAAATATGACAAGAGAGCCAGAACATCGGGTCTCATTTCACCTTCCATCTCTCTCTGTGAGATCAGACTCTGCGACGTCCAATCTAAGCGCATACTACCACACAAATCCACGGGGCCTTGGGGCTCACTGTGTGATGCAAGTGTACTATCTGTCCACTGCTGTCTTTGGGGTCTCTAGCTCTCTTCTCATGGAAGAGATGTGATTTGGGTAAGTTTTCCCTTGATAAATCATCTTTTCACATTTCCAGATTGGATCTCATTTTTCACCTCCCTGCCAAATGTCTACCCTTTCCTGCTCTCGACTAATGGCTCCAAGTGAAGGACTGAAAGAGCAATTTCTTTTTTACTGGCATATTTGTAATAGGATTCTCGATGAATCAAGGTACTGAGGCTGTGGATCGGAGGCCGAGAGGTTCAAAGAAGCATATCCTGTTCGGCAGCAATTGGGTAAACTCAAATAAATGCACTGAATAAGAGGCAGTTTTACATACAGACTGATTAAATACATTTCATTTTAATCAAGGTAAGAACAGCATGTATTTAAGTTCGAATCACTCTCAATAGTGTAGTTAGATTACAACCAACAGACCACTGGAGTGAGGGTCTTGACCCACTCTAATGAAATGGTTCTGTAATTAGAGTCAATGAACCAATGTGTTCCAGCATTTTTGGTTATTGCTGTTGTTGGTAATATTATGAGGACGAAACACGATCCTTATGCTTTTGTGGGAGCCAGAAATATTAATAAATGTATATGTAACCAAAGGATCCCTAGCCCAGAGCCAGCTCTGTAATTTGGGTTTCCTCACTTCATATTTCACCGTGGAACTACCAAAAGCTTCTCGGAATCATTTGCTATCCCTAATGATCGTAACTACCAAGGCTGTCACTACCAAAAAGTATTTTTAACTTTTCCAGAGCTTTATAAGTCAATTACAATCATCAGACAGATTTATCACTGCCAAAAATATTTAGTAGGAAAATGTGAACTCGAACAGGCTACATATCTTTTTTTTTTTTTTGATGGATTTGAACAGAAAAATTATTCTAGGGTTCTGAGCATGGGAATAAAATTAAAGCCGCAAGCTGAAACGTGCCTTTAGAGAGCTGATGTCAGTTGGGCATTCTGCTTCCCAGCTCGGCTGATCATAACAACAGCACTTGCTCTGTGATCAGGGAAGCAGCATGAAAGCAGCATGGACCATTGGAAAGAGCACAGGCTGGGAGTCAGAGGCCCTGGGTTCTAATCCCAGCTCTGTCACTCGTCTGCTATGGATCCTTGGCAAGCCACTTAACTTCTCTGTGCCTCAGTTACCTCATCTGTAAAAGGGGAATTAAATCCTTCTCCCTGCAACTTAGAAGGTGAGCCCCATTAGGGACAGGGAGTATGTCCAACCTGACTATCGTGTATCTACTCCAGCGCTTAGAACAGAACTTGACCCACAGTAAGCACTTCACAGATACCATACAAATGTAAGAGGGAAAGAAACCCTAATTTTCAACAGCAGCTTTTAGTATGAATAGCTCCCAGGAAGAGAGCAAGAACATCAAATCTGGATTTTTTTTTTAGATCTGATTACTCTCGAGCCTTCTTAAGAGCAACTGGCTTGAGCCTCAGCCTTATGGACAGCCATGCATGCAGTACTCATCTGTGGGCAGAGATCTCAAGAGTAAACTCCAGCCACAGCTGTCTCAGAGGCCTGAGAACGTAACCTGCTCACTGCAAGGACTATTTCCATTACCTCTGGGTAACCGTCAAACTCGAGCAACATTAAGTTCTCTACTACTGTCTCCACCTCCCCCACCCCACGGTGTGTCAGTAAATTTGGAAAGCCCTCTTTCGAGAAAAAGGGTGGCCAAGTGAACACAGCACGGGGCCAGGAGTCAGGAGATGTGGGTTCTAATCCTGTGTCTGCCCCTTGTCTGCTGTGTGACCTTGGGCCAGTCACTTTGTTTCTTTGTGCCTCATCTATTTCCTCATCTGTACGATGGGGATTAAACACCTGCTCTCCCTTTAAAGACTATAAGCCCTATGTGGGTCAGTGCTAGCACAGTCCCATCCAGTTATCCTGTACCTACAGTTATCAGAGAAGCAGCGTGGCTCAGTGGAAAGAGCATGGGCTTTGGAGTCAGTGGTCATGGTTTCAAATCCAGGCTCCGCTAATTGTCAGCTGTGTGACTTTGGGCAAGTCACTTAACTTCTCTGTGCCTCAGTGACCTCATCTGTAAAATGGGGACTGACTGTGAGCCCCCTGTGGGACATCCTGATCACCCTGTATCCCCCCAGCACTTAGAACAGTGCTTTGCACATAGTAAGCGCTTAATAAATGCCATCATTATTATTACCTACCCTAGTGCTTGCACAAAGTAAAAGTAAGTGCCCAATACCACTACTATTACAATATTGATGATAATAATAATAATAATCAGTAGTAACCCTCTATGCTGGGTTCCCAGAATATTTCTTCCATGCTCCACAGGCAGAGAGAACCAGAGAGTTAAAGAGACAGTGAGGGAGGTAAAGAAAGGATAGAAGGAAATTAGGAGTTGCTGAGGTGAAAGTTCTCTGGACAAGCACAGAGTCAGGAATACTAAATAACACACCCAAACAGCTTTGCCAGCCACTCAGAGTCATCCAATAGCTTGCAAACACAGCAGAATCTGATGCCAGTAATCCAGTAAAGTTTACTATTTGACTGTGAGCTGGGCGATCTCTTGGACAGGTGGCCGTTCTATAAAGTTATTCCCATCAGAGAGACTGATGTGAAATCCAGCCATCTGCTTGCAGCCCAAGTGAAGTACATATGTCCATCCCAAATGTGCCACTTGACTGGGATCCACTGCAGAACTCCGAAGGGTGAGATGATGCAAGGGGAACAATTAAACATCACATGGGAGGATCATTCTCTCGAATGCAAATAAATCCCTCTCTATAATCCATAGAGAGAAACGTCCGTGACAGTGCCAAGGAGCATGGCTTGTTTCAACTGCCCCAAACAACTGTACAGTTATGGAATCTGCGGCTGTGTGTTAAGTGGAAGTCTGCGGGGAGACAGCACTTGGGAAATCTTTGTGACCTTTGCTGGAGGGGAGAACATATTTCACTTCAGTATGCACATTTAACCTCCCCACACTCCTCTTAATTTTTTTACTTTTTGCTGTTATGATAGCTGGGGCAAACAAAACAGAACTGATTTGCTGTCTCTGGTCACTCATTCTCCCAGTCTTTATAGCTGATACCCACATTAGAGAGGTGTTGAACCGCGGCTTGGAGAAGGCTGAGGGTGGCCCAGAGTCCTAGGGTGAGGTAGGTGCCACTTTGGGCATACAGCCCAGGGGTCAGAACCCCTGCTTTGCTTTATCCAGACAACGTCCTTTAATGGACGTTGATGGTTTCGAACCCTACCATCAACTCCAAGCTGAAATTCTCAATAAACTACCTTCTGTGTTCTTTAATCATTAAAATTAATAATATTATGCTATGTACATCGTGCATTCATCTTTTATCCACATATAAAACCTTGTTTTATCCACATATCCAACCTTGTTTTGTTTGAGAAAGCAGGCTGGCTTTCTCTTCATAACTGCCAGAATCTGCCAAGGCTCACTGGGCATTTAGAGACGAGGTTGTGATGTTCTTTCTTTCTTTTCCCTGGGACCCCAGTTACCTTTTCCAAGAAATTGAGGTGAGTAGAAAACAACAAAAGGCAGAAATTTTCCCTTCATCTACCCAAATGTAAGGCCCAGGACACTGTGCCACTTGTCTGCTGTGTGACCTTGGGCAAGTCACTTAATTTATATGTGCCTCAGTTACCTCACTTGGGGATTGAGACTGTGAGCCCCATGTGGGATAGGTACTGTGTCCAACTTGATTATCTTGTATCTATCCCAGTGCTTAGAACAGTGCTTGGCACATAGTAAGCACTTAACAAATTCCATTATTATTATTATGATTAGGCTCTGGAATGTTGTCTCCTAGCACCTTTGCTAGGGTGTGGAGCTCAACAGGGTAGCCCAGACTTTCTGCCACCATAGCTGCTCTTTTGACCTGGTTTTTCTCAACCCATTCACTCTTTCCTCTCAAGCTAATCTTCTGACTGGACCTAGCTCTTGCATCCCCTGCCAAGCTCTTTTCCCAGCTTGCGACTCCCACCTTCCCCAAATCTGACCACCACACCCCTTCCCAAGTTCAAAATCCTCCTGAAAACCCACCTCCTCCAATGTACCTTCCCTGATTAATTCCCAGTATCCCAAGTCATGTGAACCCATCAGCCATCTCCAGCATTTATGCAACTTACACCCATTCTCAACATTTCTGCATGAACAATTATTTAGCATATACATTTATTCAGACTGCTCTAGTAGTAAATACTTTCATGTCTTTCCCCCCCTTCAGAATCTACGCTCCTTGTGGGCCAAGAATGTACCACTTGCTAGTTTTGAATGTTCTGAGTCCCTATTAGATTGACTTGCTCCTAGTGGGTGCTAAATCAATCAAGCAATGGTATTTATTGAGCAGTTGCCATGTGCAAAACATTGTACTAGGCACTTGGGAGAACACAGAACAATAGAATTGGTAGACATGATTCCTGCCCTCAAGGAGCTTACAGTCTAATGATGCTATTCCTCCTCCTACTGCTAATTAACTCTGCACCAGAGCCTCACTCATTCACATGGCTGATGGTCTTTGTTAGTGACTGCACTTCTGACAAGCAGGTAAGGCAGCAGAAGTCACTTTGTCACGGGCCAACATACCTCCTGATATTATGCTCTCTGGAGCAAAGAGAAGCAGCATGGTGTAGTGGATAGAGAAATGGGCCTGGGATTTAGGTGGTCATGAGTTCTAATCCCAGCTCTGCCACTTGTCTGCTGTGTGACCTTGGGTGAGTCACTTAATTTTCTGGACCTCAGTTTCCTCAGATGCAAAATGGGGATTAAGACTCTGAGCCCCACATGGGAAAAGGACTATGCAAGTAGTACAGTGCCTGGCAAACAGTGAGTGCTTAACAAATACCATCATCATTATTATTATGTGCAACAGGGACTATGTCCAACCTGATTAGCTTGTAACTACCCCACTACTTAAACAGTGCTTGACACATAGTAAGTGCTTAACAAATACCATCATTATTATTATTATTATTATTATCATTGGAGCTACCAATATCCTGTGATTTTGAATTCCTCTCCACAGAGTGGAACCTCTTCAGTACAAAATCTAGGAAATAGATCAATCCTTTGTTCCACTTGAAAAAATCCTGAAATTTAGGAGACTTCTGAGGAAGCACTACATCTCATGGGTGAAACATTTAAGGTAAGATTATCAAATAAGGAGTCTTGTCCTGGGGATCCAGAGGATTTGGGTTCTGGTCCAAGTTCTACTGCTGCCTCCCTGCATGACCTTTGTAGGTCAATTTCCTCATCTGTAAAATGGAGAGAAGAGTATTCATTCTCACCTACATCACAGGATAAATTGACTTCATATACATGGAAGCACTTTGGAAGTCAACACGCTCTATAATTCATGACACTGTTCGGGATTGACAACCTAGGCCCAATTTCCTATCCACTCTCCTTCCCCATCTTCCCTTCCCTTACATTAGGAAACAATATCCAGGTGAAGTGAGTAGGGCAGTTTGGGGGGAAAAAAAAAATCACTCAACCAGCCACCTCTCAACGCTGGCTGTGGGCAGGTGGCAGTGTCTCAGCCGGCGACGCTCCGGAGGAGAGGACAGGATTCCCAAGAGGCCATGCTGCAGGAAAACACGAAGCCTTCCGTGGTGCTTGACAGAACCATGTTCTGTTTATATTGTTCCACCACATGGTTAGATCAAGCACAAAGGAAAGCCCCATGGCCAGTCAGAGTCAGTGTTAGCCAGCATCAGAGAGAAGAGAGCGTTGAGAGGAAGCAGCGTGGAGAAGCGGAAGCCGGAGATGTCCCTGACTGCTGCAGTCCGCTTCACCCATGCAGAACAAAGGAGCTAGAATTACCGCTGCGTGGGATTCCAGGTGTGCTCTGATTATCCAGCTCAGTTAGTGCAGCAGAGGTGGGGCCCGGAGGCTCCCCAAAACCCTCCCTCAAACACCCACCAACCCGCCCTGGACACAGAGCAGACTGTCTACTAGGACTGCAGACCCGAGATGCCCAGGGACCATGTGCAGAGCATTGGACTAAACTCCCAAGGCTATTCAAGGGAGCACAACAATTGTTGTAACTATTTTTTAAATAGTTAATCCCAGACAATTTCCCATAGAAAGGTGATCTAATATTCCCATGGAGACAAGCACAGAGATATACTTCACCCCAGTCAAAACACTCTGGGTAATAGAATGGAAGAGTTTCCCCTCCTTCACTGAAACAGAATCAAACTGAAAGGATGTCTTCAGAAAGTTTACCCAACATGGGAAGCCTTTGGGGTGGTGTAATCAAATCCTGGGAGTTGGGAGACCTGAGGAGTTTCCAGTCCTGGTTCTGATCAGTCGAAGTCCCCCGGTCCCAGAAAGAATTTGCAATTCATAGAAAAAATTTGTAAATGAGATTTGAAGGAATCAGAATAAACAGGAGCTTCTCCTGCAGGCTTAAAACTGCAGAGAGATTGGCCAAAAAATCTGGTGTTCTGTAGCCTAGGATGCCTTGTTTTCTCCTCCTCCAAGATAAAAGCACCAAACATTCCCAGCGGAGCTTCCTTCTCTGGTTGCTGAAATCTGGGTATGGGCACCTTGTCTTCTTTTTCAGTGGATCTAGGGAAAACTGAAAAACTATCACTCCCTCAAATGGGATTTTTCTCTCTTTTTTTTAATCACACAGCACCTTAAATAGGAGTCTGTTTAGTCCTCTAAAAACAACTGTCCTGCCCTTGATGGGACAGTGACCTAGCAGAGGATATTAGGTGAAGGCCAGGATTGCAAAACAGCAAATTCCAGCCTTCAGTAGTGCTGAGACAGGAGCCAAATCAGGGTTTTCATCTGGGGACCAGAGCAGTAACTAAAATAGCACCTGCAACCATCATCAGCATCCATCAGACTATTGCAATTAATCAATTAATGATATTTATTGGGAGAGCACTGTACTAACCATTTGAAAGAATTCAATACAACAGAGTTGGTAGACTGCTCTCTGTCCAAATGTTTTTGGTCAAGGATTGGTGACGAAAAGAGGGAAGCCATATGTTAGTGTATGTTACATTGAACAAAGAGCAAGAGGCACTATTCTGGTTGTTTTCTCACTCTCTATCTTAACTAGAGACCTGTTTTTGGTATCAGTGGCTGGGACTCTACTTGCAAGACTGTCTTCCTCTCCACAACCCCCATAGAAACTGTCAATATTTTTGTATTGACATACTGATTCCCCTGGCACCCACCAGCTACTTGGTTCTTTTGGCTTAATTGCTTTGGTTCACACTTATGCTTAAAATGACTAGCTATGGGGAAGATGGGTTCCAAGCTGGAAGTTCTGGTACTTGCTAACCACATCTGGCTGTATGGGGATAAAATACTGAACCCCACTGGGTGACAGGGCTGTCCTGGGCATCTTGGATGAGCCCCTCTGCTTTTGCAAATCTCATCGTGAGGACAAATGAACGCACACATACGTGCACACACACACACACACACTCTCTCTCTCCTCCCCGCCCACCCTCAAGTCGAACCAGGCTGTACAACCTGGTACCGTGAGAGTTTAAGAAAGCTTTCATTCTGTGCTTCCTCTTTCAACATCTAGGTCCAAATCCAGTGGGAGAGTCTCTAACCCTCCAGGAAGAAACATGGAAAAACTAACCTGTCTTCTGCAGGGATAAAATAAAACAAAGCAACACCCCAACCCAGAGAGATCCAGGCATTTTGCTCCATTAACTCCCATCATACTGATGTCTCATTGTCGGGCAAAGCAGTGTGATGCAAAGCATATTTTCCTCTTGCCTGGCAAAGAACAGGCATTCACTGAAGGGCTTGATGTGATTATTCTAGCCGATCTTAGCCTAAAGCAATATCCTCACTTGTTTCTTGCCGCGCGCTGGGCGCCACTGATAGTGAGAAGCAGAGAAAACCAGATGCCCCTGCCCAAAGCAGGCTTTCCAAGTTTCAGACGCAGAACTCTGATTGGGCCTTAATTAAATCAATTGTCTCTTCAATAGGGGAGCTCTTAGAGCAAAGTAAAATGCAGAGTTATTATCTGTCAAACACGGTATCCGTCACCCCACACTGCTTTCTCTTCTGGAGTTGCCAGAAAACAGTTGATTTCAGTGACATTGCTCTACGTACTGTATGTGTGCCAATATCCTCACTGTGGGAGAGTCCAAAAAGAAGCTTTAGTTTCAGTGGCACCTTGAGGTCTTTCTTGCTTATCCCTATTTTCTTTCACTGTTTCCTCTCCCTGAGCTTCTTGCCTTGTTTTTCCCTTCCTCCCCCTCATCTGTTAAAACAGAAACATTTTGGAAAATGTATTCCCACTGGAAATTTACAGGGTCCGTCTTCAGTGGCTTGTACATTGCAGGCAATCAAATATAAACCAAACAGGCAATTCTGAGTCAGTTAAATTGTTGGTTCTCTGTTACAGTGTACTCTCCCAAGTGTTTAGTAGAGTGCTCTGCACCCAGCAAGTACTCAATAAATATGACTGATTGATAGCTTCTGATCTGTCAAAGAACCTGTACAGACTATTGCTTGGGCCCCTCCCCTGCCCCCAGATCATTCCAGGTAGATCATTCTTCCTGCCCGAGCTCTCAGCTTCCCCCTGAGACTTCTGGGCAATGCTTTGAATGTCAATGCTTGCTTTATCAGAGATTAGGGGAAAGAACACACAGTTGATGATCAGTTATTCAAGCTGATTAGCCCGCCTTTGGCTTGTCTTCCTACTCTAGGTCCTCTTTCTCTGCCATCTTCACCTCCATTTCCTCTTCAAACTCTTCTCCCTCCCCTTCTCCCACAGCTCAAGATTTGCTAGAGAATGAGGTTGAATCTAATGTCAAAGAGAGGTTTGGGGATTACATGTGGTTTTCAATTATCCTCCCCCTACCACTCTCAGCCCTCCAACCTGGTGGCCCTGGAGCCACAGTTAATTCGGTGAGGGGGGATGGTGATATCCGATTTACTAAAAGGTAGAAGGGGAAATTCAACTCCCCACCCCTCACCTCTCAGTTCCAGTAGGTCCCAGTAGGTTTCTTGGGGCTCTGCTTGAAGGAAAGCTCTTTGAGATTTCTTTCACTTGCTCTTTCCCATGCAAGCTAACCTGGTCTGGGAGCACACTGCTTGGCTCCACATCATCCCCGGCAGTAACAGGTGCTGTCTGGGCCAACTCAACTGCTGCCAGGATGCGTTCTTCCCTCCAACACCCCTTGCTTGGAGCTGCTGAAGGATGGCAGGATGAGAGCAGAGGCTAAACCACAAATCCCTGACCAGGTGTTTCAGCGGACCTGTAACTAGGCGGATTAGGGCCGGCTGGGAGTTGGGAGGGCGGCGGTCAGGACTAACAAGTAGACACCAGATTGTATTTTGGGGAAAGATGGAGCAAGAAGTGTTTAGTTAGTATCCATGATGAGAAGCATTTCTTGGATAGTGGCATAAAGGCGGCACCCTAGAAGGAGAAGGAAGAAAAGGAGGAGGACACTTAGAAGGAAGGTGAATTATTCCAACCTTGATGGCTGCATTCTTTCCTTTTTATGGGAAAAATCCTTGTTGAGCAACACAGCTTCACTGCATTAAATTATATAGGTTCAGAGTAAAATGATAATCCTGTTAGGCAACAAATCAGTGTTGAATATGCTCAATTCTCATCAAGGGAGGCCTTGAATATTCAAGAGGGCAAAATGGCACCCACTTTACAGAAGGGCAGAGGTTGAAGGCCACACATTTTTACTGAGTGCCTATAAGTGCAAATGCCATGTTTGATTCCATGGATATCACTCGGGTGCCTTCCACCTTCTCCCGCTGACTACCTCATTCTCCTTGCCACATTGTGTTTTGTTGTCTGTCTCCCCCTTCTAGACTGTGAGCCCGTTGTTGGGTAGGGACCATCTCTATATGTTGCCGACTTGTACTTCCCAAGCGCTTAGTACAGTGCTCTGCACACAGTAGGCATTCAATAAATACGATTGAAAGAATGAATGAATCTAAACAGGCCCAGGCTCAGATTGATTTCACCTGCATCTGTCTTTGCCATGTCCTTCCTGTGACAGAACTGCCATTCAGGGAGATTCTCAGATAAGGCAGGAAGAAAGACAGGTCAGGGGCTAGAGTCTCCAGAAAAGCAGGGGATAAGTGGCTCATGGATTGATTACTAAATAGCCGATTGATGCTTCTCAGGAAAAAAAATAAAACTCCCTCAAGTGTCTGGAGAGAGTCCAAGAAAAGAGTGAAAGAGAGGGGAAAGGGAGTTGGTTTCAGGGATGCAGAAGCACTTTCAGGCAGGCTGGCCAGATTTTTCCATTCCAGGTCTCATCCCCAGGGCTCAGACTCTCCTATTAGGTAAATTGGGATAAAGTTTTCATCCTACCATTCCTGTTAAAACTCCTAAGTGCCTCAAGACTGGCAGCTGGTTGTGTTTTCTTTTCAAAAAAAAATCTGTGATGCACTTTTAGGAAAAAAAAAACCCACAAAAGCATTTCACTGAAACCACACACACACACACACACACACACACACACACACACACACACACACACACACACACACACATCAATGATACAAATTTGGGCCATATGCCATATGTAGATTTCAGTCTTCCAGTGCAAGTCATCTGCTGCTGATGGCAGTCTACTCTGATTGCAATTCTCTTTTTAGGTCTTTCCTTAGAAAATTAACCCCAGAGAATGAATTGGGAAGACTGGTGGGTGGACGGGATGAGGAGATAAAATGTAACATATCCAAATACATTTCTTGCTGACACACAGATTGCTGAAGGCTGTTAAAACCACTCTAAGAGGCTAGTGCTACCAATCTTTCACCAATGGTAGCGCAATTCATCATGGTATCTTTTTCCAGTGGAAAAAGACCAAAAATGATAGTAATTTTTATCCACACATACTACTAGGTATTCAGTCAGTGAGAGCCATTTTTCTTCCTAATAGGAACTAACGGTCCTTCACGCACACTCACCTGTAGCCCAATAAACATATCGGAAGGCCAGTTAATCAGATAGGAAACTGTCTGGTATGGCTGGGGTTCACCCGCTTAGGACAATGGCACTTTTTTCACCTAATGTATAAAACCTACTAAAGTTTCATAGCTACAAATGAACCAATGAAGGCATAAAACACGTAGGAAGAAGAGAACAAGAACAGCCAGCCAGAAAAGACTCAATTTGAAACGAAATTATTTCCTGCAAGATTCCAAGGCAGTACTCTACTAGAAGCAGAGCAGTCTAGTGAAAAGAGCATGAGCCTAGCAGTCAGGATAACTGGGTTCTAATTCCAGCTCTGTCAGTTGCCTGCGGTGTGATCTTGGGCAAGCCACTTAAGTTCTCTGTGCCTCAGTTTCCTCATCTGTTAAATAAGGATTAAATACCTGTCCTCTTTCTCCTTTAAACTGGGAGCCCTGTGTGGAACGGGGACTGTGTCTGAACTGATTGTATTGTAGCCAATTCAGGGTTTACTACGATTGTTATTAACTCACAGAGTTTTCTCATCTTGGTGATCAAAGATCAGTTGGTAGTTCAGAGGCAAAATGGATAAGAAGGCTGGGAGAGACAAGTTGGCTCACATATCTATTCTATTTATTTTATTTTGTTAGTATGTTTGGTTTTGTTCTCTGTCTCCCCCTTTTAGACTGTGAGCCCACTGTTGGGTAGGGACTGTCTCTGTATGTTGCCAATTTGTACTTCCCAAGCGCTTAGTACAGTGCTCTGCACATAGTAAGCGCTCAATAAATACGATTGATGATGATGATGATGATACCACCTGAGGCCAGGGCTGGGTGAGCCTTGAACCCACCCACAGTCCTCCACTCTTAAAACAAAACCAAACCAAGCCAGTTTTGAAGACCTTAGAACATCCCCAAGGAAATACCACCTTCACCATCTCTCATGTCCCTCAGCCAACTCTATGACAAGTTGCTGAATCTGCTTTGGATTTTTTTCTGCTTCCTCCTTCCCCCGCCCCTGATTTTTGTTTTATTTTAAATCCACAAGGTAATTGGTTTTCTGGAAGGCTAACCAAATTTTCCAAATTTAATTTGCAAAGATGCTCCCAAGGATCCATTATAACAAACACTGTCCTGCAGATTCGATTAGCAGGCTCTCTGGAGCTGCTTATTTCTGAATTGAGAGTGCAGCCCGGCCCCGGGTAACCCAATTACCTGAGCAGCGGAACTTCTTGCTCTTGATCTGGCTGATGCGTTTGTTGGCAAGCCGACGCGGGCTGCTGCAGCGCGCCCCGCTGGTCTCTATCGGATTATCCTGCAGGTAATCAGCCAGCCACTTCAAATGGCAGTCGCACACAAATGGGTTCTGGGCTAAATGTCTGCGAGAGGGATGGGATGTTTAATCAGAAGTGACCCGTGACACTGCACTCCATCATCGCTCCTCTCCGACGCAAGCCCGAGGAACGGCATAAATCGAATCAGAGTCCTGCTCGGGCCTGGGGAGGGAGGTGGGGAGGGCAGCTGCACTGGACAGTGGCTGTCCACAAAAAAAAACTTACCGTGGTTTACGATTCATTTATCTCTCGATCAGCTCTGCTGCCTGGCAGCAGGAGGCACAAAAATGAGGGGCAACCAGCTGTCGGACCCAGGTCTTCCTGCCTTCTCTTCCACCCACAGACTGCCCGCAGAGGCTCCCTCTGGGGCTCAGCCAGAACAGCCTCCACAGGCATCTCTGTGGGTTCCCTTTCCTGGTTGACACTTTTTGTATCCGGGGCTAATTTAGGACCTCATCACTCCTGGAGTCTTAAAAATCAGATCCACCTTAGAGCTCTAAGCCAAAAGGGAGGCTGAGAAGTGGGAGTTCACAAATCCTCAAAGTTTTCAAAGCCCTCTCCACTGGCAAGTGGACATACCCTTGTGCTGTCAGACATGCCTGAGATTTCAGGTGCCTAGAGAGGCCTTAACATCTCTGTTTGACCCTCAAAGAAGCTCTCATAGTGTTCCCTTAATCCCTTGACTTTGGAAATGACTTCTGAGGCTCTTTTTAGAAATGCTGTAGAATAGACCGGTGCTTCTATGATCGATCCCTAGGTCCAGGGAGAAAGGCTCAAACTGGACAGAGATTTTGCAAATAACTCACTTCCCTGTCCCAGGGTTTAATGAGCAGGAGTCTTGGCATCCAGCACAATTCAACCATCTCTCCCTCAGGGGTAAGGTTCATTCCACACATCCTTCAGAAAGCACCTGAGTGTCTCCAAACTATGACAGTGGCTGAAACTCCCACTTATTCTACACTATGGTGCTCCTTGTTCCCCTGTACTTCTGGTGAGAGGATGAGCCATGTGGCTCTGAAGTCTGAACATGGTGATCTTAATATCTGTTGTGAGGGAGTGAGTCTCTCTGGAGGCAACTGACTATCTGTCAAAAGCCATGGGCTTGGATACTTACAGAGTCTGGATTGACTGGAGAGGTGCAAACAACCCCTTGCTGATGGTCTGTAGTTTATTGTCATACAAAGATAGCAGGTTGAGATTATGCAGATCCTGAAATGTGTTCACCCTCAGGCAATTGATCTTGTTGGCATTGAGGAGCCTAGAGGCAGAGGAGAGATTTATAATTCATTAGTCTTTGGAATTCCCAAACAGTAAGGCTAAATTCTGCAGTGGACAACCAAGCTGCCATTATTTGCAATTTCAGTCTTTGGTTTCTGTTACTTTTAAGTGAAAAGTGTACTATTATCGAAGCCAGGAAACCTGAAGGGTTCATGGATGCTTGCCCAAGTGCATACAGAAACACACTTAAGCACGTACATACTCAGCAACACACATATGTAGTTACACACATATACAGCTATAACCTATCCATGACAATTCTGGAAATGTGGTTGGTGTAAATTACCTAGCTATCTTCAACTAAAAAAACCTTAAAACACATGTGAAAAATTGTCCCTTTAAAATATCCAGAGACCTGAAGCAAAGTACATTTTGGGGGCCTGAATACTGATATAATTTCTATTTATAAGCAAAGTGGATCCCCCTCACAAGCACGTAAAATAAAAACCAAAGATCAAGCAAGAATGAAAGTATATCTTTGGGGTACTACTAAGTTGGCAGGGGATGATTTTTGATTCCAAATATTCTCCAGGAGTACCCACCTCCTCCAAGTTCCCTGCAGGGCTTGCCATGGGAAAGCAGCAGGCTAGGTTGGAATAGATGAGGACTGTAGGAGTCTGAGTGAAAAGCTGAATCAATGAACTGGCATCAGATTTGTATATCAAGTTATTTCTGGTGTAAGACTTTTCTTCTTGAATTTTATCCTGGTCAAGCTACTCTACCCTGGATGTAATGAAGTGTAAGGAGACTTATGTACACTTCATACAGGTACCTCTGCACAGTAGGGAGGAGGACTGGTAAAACACAATTAGAGGGACTTTTTTTTTTGTCCTTAGCTGCAAGTCAGGTTTACCTAAATTCCCTACCATTGGCTTTAAGGCACTCAATTGGCTCTTCCCTGCCTATCTCACTTATCTCCTACTACAATCCACCCACACACTTTTCTCTTCTAACACCAACCTACTCTACCTCAATTTCATCTTACTTGCCTCCTACCCCTTGCCCATGTCCTCCCTCTGGCTTGGAACCCCCCTACCCTTTCATAGTTGACACATCACCAGTCTCCCCGTCTTCAAAGTCCTACTAAAATCACATCTCCTTCAAGGGGCCTTCCCTTTCTAAACCCTCACTTAAGTTTAAGCCCTATCTTCTATATTGCCTATACACTTGGGTTTGTTCCTCTTAGGAAATCTGATATTCACCTCTTCCCCAGCCTCACAGTATTTATGACCAAATCCACCTGTAATTTATTTTAATGTCTGTCTCCCTGTCTAGACTCTAAGCTCCTTTTGAGAAGGGATCATGCATACCTACTCTATTGTATTGTACTTTCCCAAGCACTTCAGTACAATGCTTTTCGACTCAGGAGGACCTGAGTTCTAATCCCAGCTCCACCACTTGTAAGCACATAGTAAGCACTTAACAAATATCATAAAAAATGCTTTGCACACAGTAAGCACCCAATAAATACCACTGATTGACTGATGGATTGATGAGAGACCGTGGAGTTTGTTAAAGAAGCTTCTCTCTGGTTTCAGTGAAAACGCACTGGAACTAAGACCAGGGATAAACCCAAGTTGCACTAGAAAATGAGGAAGATAGGGGATTGGCCAAGCTATGCTGGACCTATGGGTCTGACACCCAGAGATCTAACTGGCCCAACTGTGACTTTTATTTCTTGTACCTATATTAGTATCAGACATAAGGGCATAAACAACACCATTACTGGTTAGATCAATAGTCCATTAAACCCAGTATTCTGTCTTAAACAGAAGTTATGGGGTATTTAGAGGAAAAGTTTGATGGTTCCATCCTTTGACATCTTTGCTAATGGTTGAACCAGGCCTAACATTTCCCTTTATATGCACAACTTTTCTCCCGGTGGCCCATTCTAAGAACTTAAGTCTGCCTATACTGGGTCAGACTTGGAGCTCCCTGAAGACAGGGAACTGTTTCTCTTCTCCATCCCAATCCCCATATAATATAGTAGAGTGCTCTAAATCATGTGAGTGATCAGTAAAGGCCCTCACTGAATGGTCCTACAATCAATCAATCAATCAATGGTATTTATTGGGGGCTTACTGTGTGCAGAATAATGTACCAAGTGCTTGGGAATGTACACTACAAACAGAGTTAGTAGACATGATCACTGCCCACAAGGAGCTTACGGTATACAGGGGGAGACGGATACTAATCTAAATATATAAATTATTGATATGTACATAAGTGCTGGAGGGGACTGAAAGGTGTTCAATAAATACTCTAGATGATTCACTAATCCACATAACCTTCCCTTAACTGTGCAGTATTTGCATCCCCCATGAAGTCAGATGTTTCCATTAAAGGCACAAACCTGAATGTTGCATTTTAAAATTGCAAAGCTGGATGCTACTTCAAGTCCCCAAGGATAGATATGGCTACCTTTCTCATCTGCAGGTAAATTGCCTTCCCCTCCAAGGCAGCAGCACTCACCTTGCTTTCTAAGAAGTGTAACCTTTTCTTCAGAGAACATGTCTGTGAATTCTGCTGTATTGTATGCTCCCAAGCACTTAGTATACTGCTGTGCACATAGTAAGCACTCAGTATAAATACCACTGACTGATCACCCCAATCACTTTACTACTGGCACCAATGCATATTTTGTAAATGATGTGTATTTTTAATCTTCTCATTTTTTTAATTGGGTCTTAATATTTTCCACCTCTTACACTTGCTTCTGTTTACTCTTTATCTTGGCATTTGGCCTCTTCCGAGTGATTGTAAATTCAGCTCCCCTCTTCCAACTCATTGTAAATAAGCTTGTTCTTGGCAGGGAACGTATCTACCAACCCTGTTATATTGTACTCTCGCAAGCGCTTAGTATAGTGCTCTGCACACAGTAATTACTCAATAAATACAACTGATTGATGGATTTCCTGAAGGACTCTGTTTTGTTGTCTTTTTATAACTCCTCACCAAGGTTTTTGCACCTGGTGGCTTTTCGGTTGACCAACTCTCTCCTCCATTTTTTAATATCTGACTCTGTGTTTGTTGGGGCAGGGTAACAAAGTGGATTCCTGTCATGTAATGTTGCTGACATCATGGCTTAAAGAACCCCAGAATGGCTACTGAGCCCAAACAGGGCCTCAGAACTTCTGGTGAAGATAGCAGGGAGTGAACCACCTCCGGGTTGAGAGCCCTGTTAAGAGACTGGAATCTGGAACAGGTCCAGGATTTCTCCTTTCTGAGTAAGGATTCTGGAGCATTTGGACTCAACTAAGCCCCCTCAAATTCCCTCCAAGAACTCACTGGAACACTAGGAAGGGGGAAAGGTGGAAAGGGGGAAATCTGGAATGACATCAGCTCTGCGTTTGGTCTCAAAGTGAGAGTGATTCTGGTGAGTCCTGGAACTCTCAGATCCCTGTGGATACCCTGAGGCCATCTTGAATTTAGAAGTGATCCAAGGTAGGGTGGTATAACCTCAGGCTGTCATAGTGTCAGAGACTTCTCCATACTGGGAAATGTAACACAAAATATTTACTGGAAAGCCATGAGGGTATCTGAGTTGGAAGAAGGCTAATCAGGGGCTTAGTACAGGCACTCAGGTGGTACCCTGGCTGAATCACTGGTCTTGGACAGCTTGGAAAATTGATGGGCTGCTGGAGTGAGCTCTGAATAGGCATAGTAATAATAATCACATATGTTAAGCACTGTTTTTATGTGCCAAGCACTATAAAAAGTCCTGAGGTAGGTACAATATAAACAGATTGGACCTAATTCCTCATGTGGTTCAAAGTCTAAGCGGGAGGGAGGACAGGTATTTAATCCCCATTTTCCAGATTGGGAAACTGAAGCACTGAGAAGTTAAGTAATACAAAAGGTCACACAGCAAGAAATGGAGGAGCTGGGATTAGAACCTAGGTCCCCTGAGTCCCAGGCCCATGTTCTTTCCACTAGACTATGCTGTTATCTGAATACATGGGTGTGTATGTTTTTCCCTCATTTTCTTCCTAATTATTTCTTAGACATCATCTATTAATCCTAAGGTCACAAGCTATTCAATGTTAGAAAGAGCACTTAATTAGGTCAAAGGAATTGGAACCTTAAGCAGATAATTTTTGAGAAGGGTGGGAAGATTCAATGGTCATAAACACAATCTTCAAAAGAAGTTGAGAAAACAGTTGCCTTTTAAAAAAATTTAATAAGAGGTCTAAGGCAAGTTCTTCTGGGACGTTTTTAATGCTCATTTTAGATTAAAACCCTAAAGAAGAAGTCCTGGGAAAGAGCAGATATCTCTGTTCTTGTCCGGGGCCTAGGCCTGGTTGCTACCTCAGATGTTAACGCCAATCTTATAGCTACCACTGTGTCTTTCGTGGACTCCCTGGGGTAGTTCATCCTGACTCTGGAAGCCCTGCTCTGATTGAATTTACATCTCTGGAGCTGTTTCAGTGAGGCCTATCATCCTCATAACCCAGTTCAAAAGACATGGACCCTTGTGAGGCTGCACAGCAGAGCACACAATGTCCAGAAGACCGTGGAAATGAACTGCTAAATTGCTAAAAATAACTTTGCTTACAAAAGCAGAACCATTTGGCAGAGAGAAAGGTAAAGATAAGTTTCATTAAACTTGAAAGCATCCAGTTCTAATGACCAGCATTGGATAGCTGTCTTCAGACCGAAACATTACTCACTCCAAGGGCCCTTTGAGGACCTCTGACTCCTGTGTGCTTTTATCATCTCTTGGGGGCAAAAGCTCATAGAAGAACAGACATCTGTCCTCGTTCCTTCACTTGCCTGGAGTCAGGGGATGGGACCTGAGGATGTCTCCAGGATCCTTCTAGCTCTACGATTCTGCTGTTTGTCTCCAAGGAGAAAGATAACCGTAGTTTAGTCTGGCCAACTTGATCCTCTCTCTTACCTACCATCCTCAGACTAAGCCAGCATGCCAGTGTTCTGGGAGGACCACCAAATCTAGAAGGGCATCTTCTCATCCCAATAGATCTCTCTTTCCCTCTTTAGTTTCTCTCCACTATATCATACATTTCTGTAGGGGGCTAGTGATAAACATCTTTTCTTAATGCTCTGACCCCTCCTAGAAGTACCTGAGGAGTAAAAATCAGTGAGATGTACACAAAATTTCTCACCTGGACAAATGGCTAGTAATAGGCCAGCAGCTCATCTGCCCCAACAGCCCTTAAGTCTGCATATTGCATTAGAACCACTGCAGAGAGCACAGGGGCAGCACAAGGATTCGATCTATTGATGTAGAATCAGCAAATTCCTGCTTATCCCATGGGAAGAACATGATACAAACTAACCCGACAAACCCCCCAAAAGCATAACAAAGAAAGAACCTCTACCATACTTACCTACATAGGCAGAGTACAGTAAGGATGAACAGGATGAAACAATGGGAAACAACTGGTGTTTCAGAGACAGAGGAACACAGATGTGGCAACTTCCCCCCATCAATCTCATTCCCTGACACCAAGCAAGCCAGAAAGCAATGAGCAAACAACATCACTCACGTGTAAAGCTGCAGCCTTGAAACTTGAACATGCTCAAGGGGCTGCCTGGTGATTTCCAGGGTGATCAATCGAATCCAAAATCATTTCAAGCACCTTAATCAGATGAGGGCTGGGGGGACAGGGAGGCAGCACGGGGGAGATGGGCCCCATAAAGGCAAGCCACCGTGACTGTGGCAAGCTCTTTATCTGGATTACAATGGCACAGACAGGGAATTAAAACATCCAAGAATCTGTGAATTCTTGAAAAAAAAAGGGGGGGGGGGGGACCCTGCTCAGCTAGAACAAAGCCTCCAGCCTGAGGCTCATTTGTGTTCAGTGGGATAAGAGAATTATTCAGAAAAAAGACAAGCTGAGGGCTTCCTCAGCTCCACGAAGGGTGTTTCTTTTTGGATTGTGGTTGGCTATACCTGACCTTGAGGAAGAGCCTATCTGGTATTTAGAGAGGCATTTAGGAGTAGGCCTTATAGAGATAATTTACTTGGTGGGCACTATTGATGACATCTACTTCCTATAAATAGCCTAATTTACCTCCTTCCTGGTTGACTACTTCTGGATTTTCTGCCCCTCTTTGGGACAAGAACTTTCAGGCTGATGAAATCCTTGGGGCAGAAAAGACTTGGAGAAATCATCTCAGTCACCCACGCCTCTGGGCAGAACTAACCCAACTTGGTCTTTGGTGTGGGTCTCTTCTGTTCTTCTGCTTTTTTTCCCCTGCCTCTTCCGCTCAGTTCTGGGTGCCCTTATATTTTCCATTTACACACATTCATTCTCTTGTACAGCTCATTTGCTACCATGGCTTCAACTACCATCTCTATGTGGGTGATTCACAAGTCTTCCTCTTTAGCCCTGACCTCTGTCCTTCTCTGCAGCCTCACATTTCCTCCTGCCTTCAGGACATCTCTACTTGGATGTCCCACCCGCATCTCAAATTTAACATGTCCAAAACAGAAATCCTTATCTTTACACCCAAACACCGACCTACCTGTGATTTTCCCATCAGTGTAGACAGCACCACCATCCTCCCTGTCTCAGAAGCTCATAAAACTGGAATTATCCTTGACTCTTCTCTTTCTCATTCAACCCACATATTCGATCTGTCCCTAAATCCTGTCAGTCCAGTCTTTACAACATCCCTAAAATCTGCCCTTTCCTCTCCACCCTAAGTGCTATTTCACTTATCCAAGCACTTATCCTAGAGAAGCAGCATAGTGTAGTAGATAAAGCACAGGTCTGGGAGTCAGAAGGTAATGAATTCTAATCCCAGCTCCACCACTTGTCTGCTGTGCAACCTTGGGAAAGTCACTTAACTTCTCTGTGCCTCAGCTACCTCATCTGTAAAAAATGGGAAAAAAGAATGTGAGACCAATCCGGAACAGGGACTATGTCCAACCTGATTAATTTGTATCTACCTCTATGTTTAGAATAGTGCTTGGCACATAACTAAATAAGTGCTTAAAAAGTACCACAATTCTTCTTATTATTATCCTGTCTTGATTACTGAATCAGCCTGGTCGCTGACTTCCCTGGCTCCTGTCTCTTCCCACTCCAGTCCTTAGTTTGCTGCCCAGATCATTTTTCGAAAGAACATTTGGTCCATGACTTCCCACTCCTCAAGAACTTCTAGTGGTCCCATCCACCTCAATATGAAACAGAAAGTCCTTACCATCTGCTTTGATACACTCATTCAGCTCATCCCCTCCTATCTTACCTCACTGATTTCTTAATAATAATGATAATAATAATAATAATAATAATAATAATGGCATTTATTAAATGCTCACTATGTGCAAAGCACTGTTCCATGCGCTGGGGAGGTTACAAGGTGATCAGGTTGTCCCACAGGGGGCTCACAGTCTTAATCCCCATTTTACAGATGAGGGAATTGAGGCACAGGGAAGTGAAGTGACTTGCCCAAAGTCACACAGCTGACAAGTGGCGGAGCCAGGATTCGAACCCATGACATCTGACTCCAAAGCCCGTGCTCTTTCCACTGAACCACGCTGCTTCTCAACCCCTACTACAACCCCACCCATATACTTTAGTCCTCTAACGCCATCCTACTCAGGGTACCTCCATCTCATCTGTCTCACCACCTACACCTTGCTCACATCCTCCCCGTCATCTGGAACTCCCTCCTCCTTCATATCTGGCAGACCACCACTATCCCTACCTTCAAAACCTAATTAAAATCACTTCTCCTCCAAAAAGACTTCCCTGACTTAAGCTCTCATTTCCCCTACTCCTGCTTCCTTCTGTGTTGCCTATGCACTTGGATCTGTACCCTGTAAGCAGTCGATATTCATCTCCCTTCAGGCATTTATGGACATATCCAAAATTTAATTTATTGTCTGTTTCCTCTTGTAGACTGACAGCTCCTTGTGCATGGCAGGGTGGGGGGGAGGGTGTGTGTGTGTGTGTGTGTGTGTGTGTGTGTGTGTGTGTGTGTGTGTGTGTGTGTGTGTGTGTGTGTGTGTGTTTGTATGTGATATGTGCTTTCTATATGTCAAGCCTCATTCTAAGTGCTGGTGAAAATACAAGTTAATCAGACTAGATACAATCTTTGTCCCACATGGGGCCCACATTCTAAGTAGGTAGGTGACAGAACAGGTACTGAATCCCCATTTTGCCATTGAGGAAACTGAGGCACAGGGAAGGTAAGTGATTTGCCCAGCATTACACAGCAGGCAAGTTCAGGAGCCAGGATAAGAACCCAGGTCCTCTGGTTCCCAGGCCCGTGTTTTATCCACTAGGCCATGCTACTTGCTGTATTGTATTCTCCTAAGTATTTAGTATAATGTGCTGCATGCACTGCTTGATTCACTGATTCTTAAAAGTCACCCTCTACAGTAAAATCAGCATAATGGTCAATTTCAAAAGCCACATTAAAAGCTTCATACAGACACTGAAGATGCAAAAGGAACTTGAACTAGAACTAGGGGAGGAAGCTGTTTGACACCTCCAGCCTCGGAAGACATGGAAAACGTTTTTATCCTATTGATTAAGAGCCTGTGATATTCCCCAAGGGCTGAAACAGATGGGGATGAAGAAAGGAGAGAGACTCAGTTGAGTTAATGTATTGTTTACCACACTTGTGATTTCTACACAACTGAAAAGACAAACTAGTTCTCTGTCAGGGGAAATTAAGGTGAATGGCACACTTGAGAGTGGAAGTAGAATTATACAATTTCAAAAATTCACCTTTAAGCCTCAAATATTTAAAACATCCTACCTCCCTCTTCTTCTTGGAGTACTCTTGACTTCCACATACAGCACATGTCAAGAGGTATTAGCTCCCATACCACTGACTAAAAAACGATGATGTACCAGAGAATTAAGTTCCAACTCCAATGGAGAGAGCTTTGTTTTTGAGTAAAGAAAGACAGGAATAAAGAGGTATCAAACACCGTGAAAACTGAAGCAAACAGCAAGAAAGGTGCTGAGCCTGCATGAGGCCCTAAGAGACCCTTGAATATTTCGGGTCTCGATGTGACCTTGGTAACGTTACTACTCACTTATTACCACCTTTGCTTTGTCAGAGTGCCAGCCGGCAGAATTGCTTTGTGTGGAACTGCCACTTCTGATGGACTCAGAATCCTTGGCAAACTCTCTGGCCAGCTCCCTCATTCTACCCAGGAGACAGGTGTTTTTCATATTTGTTAAGCACTTGCTATCGGTGAAGCCAGGTACTAAGCACTGGGGTAGATATAAAATAGTCAGATGAGACACTGTCCCTGTCATACACAGAGCTCCCAATTTAAGTAGGAGGGAGAAAAAGTATTGAATCCCCATTTCACAGATGAGGAAACTGAGGCAGGGAGAAGTTAAATGATTTTACCAAGGTTATATAACAGGCAATTGGCAGAACTAGGATTAGAACCCAGGTCCGCTGATTCCCGGGCCCATGTATATGCACCAGGCCACGCTGCTTCTGGGTACAACTGTCCTCAATTTAAAGAAGGGAAAACCAGGGTATCTTTCAGTCTGGGCCAGAACTGACTTCCACAACTCTAGTTTTCCAAAACTCCAGACAGTTTCTAGAGGTGGGGGTAGGGGCGGGGGAGGGAATCTGAAAAGATAACACAGCCAGGAGGGAGGGACAGAGCAGGAGGGCTGAGATCTGCTTCTGTCCATGGATCTCCTGGCCTTCTAAATGCCTTCCTTGCAGTAACCTTGCTGCTTTGGCAGTTAAATGGGCATAGGAGAAACGCAAATCCTGGCAAACAATCAATCGATGGCATTTATTGAGGGCTTACTTATGCAGATCACTCTATTACGCACTTGAGAGAATACAATTGTGTTAATAGAAGCGATTCCTGTCCTCAGAAGCTTACAATCTAGCCAGGGAGACAGACATTAAAATGAATTAAAGGTAGGGGGAAGCAACTGAGTTTAAAGATCTGTACATAACTGCTATGGCGGGAGGGGGGAGGAGTACTTAAATGCTTAGGCATAGAAGACTCAAATGCAACTGGAAATGTTGAAGCAGCCATAGAGGGGAATATGGTGGAGAGATGAGAGATTAATCACAGAAAGCCTCTGGCAAAGATCTGACTTCAGAAGGGCTTTGAAGGTGGGGAGAGCAGTGGCCTGCCCCATGTGAAAGGGGGCGGAAGCTTCAGGATGGAGGGAAGCCTTGAGCAAGAGGTCAATGTCCAGATAAACCCAAATGTAACAGCATCAAGGGATGCTCTGAACACAGTCAGTGCTCAATAAATACCACTGATTAATTAATTTACCCATGGGCATTATAGTAGAGTTAAAAAAAACACACCCTGGGGAAAGAGTTATTAAAAACCCCAAATGACTGCCACATGAAAAATTGCTTCAGGAATTCCATCGCATAAATATGTTGCTTCAATGACACTGGGCTCTAGCCCTATTACATATTAATATTCTCCACAGTTGCCCTGCATATCTACTGTAAAATGGCAGCATTAGTTCTCATATATTTGTAATAACTGTCTGGCAAGGCAGAAACCGTATTCTAACCCTAGTCTCCTTCCATCCCTTTATTCTGCCTAAGATCAACACATCATCAGAAAAATGAAACCATGTTGTCATAACCATTTCATCTTTGTCAGATAAAGGTTGTTTGATTAAGAGGATGCATGGGCAGTTTAGGGCTCCTTCAATGGAGGATGCTGCACTCAGCCTGTTAGTAATACCACTCAGTAGAGACAGTGTCTGCTTTCCAAACACTATCTGAGAAACAGCTACCGGGCAGAATAAAACCAACACCATCTGCAGGCTGCTGCCAGACAGCTCTGGAGGGGCAATTTTGAAACAATACATAGTTAACATCCCGGAGTGGGGAATGTATTCCTCTTTTCCCTAAGAAGAGCTCAGCAACAACCCAGCATTCCGCATCTGCACAAACACATTGGCTCTCTTGAAGAGGAAAGGCCCCCATATCACTGGCCTTTTTGGCTGGGGATGGCAGTGAGAAGGCATTGAAGTCAAATGACATTTGGAAAATCTGCATCCCACCAGACTGATTGGACAAAATCCCCTTAAGTGAGGGGCAGAGAGAAATTCTTAAAACAAGAAAAAAAAATACAGCATTACTCCCTGCTCTGCTGCAGGGTAGAGACAACCAAGGGAACACAGTTCATGGCTAAACTCATTCTGGATGAACCTGGTGCTCCTGACAGAGACAAACCCTACTCTCCTTCTGGTTGCATACTACTTGCACATGACATGGAGCTAATCCTCAGACAACTAGTCAACTGCACCCCTGGGAAAGTAAGGGAAAAAGGGGAACCCTGAGGAGGAGGTCATTAGTCTTCAAAGATCACAACTTGAGAATTAAACTCAAATCCCATTAGTAGCAGGGAGAATGAAAACCTAAACCCCAAGGGAGGGAGACTGAGGAAGAGGTGTGGTCTCAGGGTTTCGTCATTAAAAAAATAAAAAGTTAAATGTGCAAGTACACTCAGCCAATGGGCATCATTAAATGAGCCAAATACAAGGCTCAAGACATTTACTCCTGTGATGCCCTTGCTTCAGTCCACTGCAATCCCACCTTTTGCAAATGATAGGTGAGAATAAAGGAAAGGTCCCCCAACTTTCGTCTCCTGAATGGAATGAAGTGCCCTACCTCCAATGCAATCTGCTCTGTGGGGTAGGTGACACTTTGCATCCTAAGGGCAACAGCCTCTTGTCTGGGAATCGACAAAGCAGGAGCTGATTTTTCAGAGCTCGAGCTGAAGGAGTGCGATCCTTGGAATGAATGGTTTCTGGATGACTCTTAAAGACAACTAACTAACTCACTCCACTCCTCCACCGCTGATCTCCTCACCGTACCTCGCTCTCGCCTGTCCCGCCATCAACCCCCGGCCCACGTCATCCCCCGGGCCTGGAATGCCCTCCCTCTGCCCATCCGCCAAGCTAGCTCTCTTCCTCCCTTCAAGGCCCTGTTGAGAGCTCACCTCCTCCAGGAGGCCTTCCCAGACTGAGCCCCTTCCTTCCTCTCCCCCTCGTCCCCCTCTCCATCCCCCCCATCTTACCTCCTTCCCTTCCCCACAGCACCTGTATATATGTATATATGTTTGTACATATTCTTTTTACTCTATTTATTTATTTATTTTATTTGTACATATCTATTCTATTTATTTTATTTTGTTAGTATGTTTGGTTTTGTTCTCTGTCTCCCCCTTTTAGACTGTGAGCCCACTGTTGGGTAGGGACTGTCTCTATATGTTGCCAATTTGTACTTCCCAAACGCTTAGTACAGTGCTCTGCACATAGTAAGCGCTCAATAAATACGATTGATGATGATGATGGGGCCAAGTGACCCACCCCCACCTTTCTCTCTCCACTCCTACCACAAGAGTAGATTTATTATTCCCCCCCCCAGGGCAATGACGGAGGTGGAGTCCCAGAATGCTAAACGTGGTTCACGTTTTGGTCCCAGGACAAAGGGAGCATTTTTCAAGGGGTTGTAGATCACTGGAAACCTGCTGAGAATGAGCACTGGTAAAGTGGCAGACATTTAGAAGGAGTCAGAAAGTCACCGGGGGTAACTGACAGTCACCGGGGGTAACTGACAGCACAGTCTTTACAGGAGCTCCATGAATCCTGCTGCACTGAAAACACACTGCACATATATGCCCAAGCAGTTCTTCGAATAGCAAGGCAGCAACAATCTCTCAGAAAAAAGGTCCTTAAACCGACACTGACAATATCGAGAAGGCCAAGAAGCACTAATTTTTCTCCAGGAAAGCTCAGGTGAGGGAGGGCTTCAGAGTAACTGTAGCTGAGCACTCTAATTGTCTCACCTGTCCCAAAATGGTTAAATTAAAACCCAACTTTGTCCTTGGGTTGGCCACTTTTCACCATCAGCTACTATTTGGGCGACAAACAAACAATAAGAAACAAGTAAACGAGTAACCAATCAATGAACTGGAATGGTTCCAGGATCTATAAATCCACCAGAGTTTCCTTGAAAATCCACAAGTGCACTCTTCCCATGAGCTAGAGGGGTCACACAGATTTCCTCAACAAAGTGATGAAAAATGAGCATGTTAGACACAGGAGAAACCCGATTAGTTTCCCCTACTCTTTGTTGTATAATCTCTTTAAACATGAGAGGCCTGAGCATGACATCCCATCATGCCTAAGGACGGGGCACTGGGGTGTGACTGCAATAATAGTCTCTGAGAATGTTTGCTTTCATATAAAGAGATTACTCAGACCTGTAAAGATTGAGGAACCAACCAGCTCTGTACATTATCTGCCATTCACAGGACACGAATGCCAATTTGGTGTCTCAGTAGGCTGGCTCTGCAGATTTAGTTATGAGGAATTGGGAAGAGGTGCTGCCTGCTTGCTTATCTGTCAAACAGCTACTGATAAAATGAGCAGGAGGAGTTAGGTTTTGCCTACCATTCTGTGACTGGCATGTTTCTTGGCAAACTTTCAGATTCCTGAAAGGTCTTGTCTATCGTCCAAGAAAACTGAAAGACAGGTGCCTAAGGTTGCCTTAATTTATTCCAGCCCCAAGACAGAAAAAGATTAGCTTAAGGCCTCCTGGAATGGCTGTAAAATTGACTGTGGCTAACGTTTACATGAAAACTTCCACCTCAAATTGATGCACTCCCCACTTGAGTGAGTTTCCTATGCACGCCATGCAATCAATGAGAGCTAAACGAATGCTATTTATTCCCCTGGTGGAACTGTTTAAGCACAGCTTGCAGCTGCCCATCAGAAGAGGAAATTACAGTTGCAATGACATGCTGACCGACTTTCCTGGTTTAATGCTGGACTGTGTTCTAGGAAATCGGCCTGAGGCATACATCTGCTTCAAGAGAGGCCACAAATCAGATGAAGCCAACTGGGCCAATAGGAGTCACCCTGTTACCATCCTCACAACCACAGGCGTCTCTGGATTTGGGCACGCGAAACCCTCGAGAGGCCAGGGGAGCCCTGACCCATTTAGGTTACTCAGGGTAGGGAAATTGAATATGATACTAAAGCCTGCCATAAGAGAGTGTCAGCCCACAGGACTAGAGAAGCAGCGTGGCTCAATGGAAAGAGCATGGGCTTTGGAGTCAGAGGTCATGGGTTCGAATTCCGACTCCACCACATGTCTGCTGTGTGACCTTGGGAAAGTCACTTAACTTCTCTGAGCCTCAGTTACCTCATCTGTAAAATGGGGAATAAAACTCTGAGCCCCACCTGGGACAACTTGATTATCTTGTAACCCCCCCAGCGCTTAGAACAGTGCTTTGCACATGGTAAGCGCTTAACAAATGCCATCATTATTATTATTATTATAATGTGGGACAGGGATTGTGTCCAACCTTATTAGCCTGTATCTACCCCAGCGCTTAGAACAGGGCTAGGCACATAGTAAGCGCTTAACAAATACCATCATTATCTCGCCTTGGGTGTTGGCCTTTCTAGGGGTTCAGAGGGCCCTCTAACTAGCCCTGCCATAAGAGTCCTTTTTCCTTTCTTCTAGCCCAAACCTTGAAAGAATTGGCCTTTTACTGAAAAATGTAGATGTGTTACCTATTGACTTAGAGACAGACGAGCAGAGGAATTTTGGAGAATGTCCAAGGCCAGAAATGCAAACAGACACTTGCAGCAAGCTAGGACCAACTCTGAAACTTGAGCCATTCTATTGCTCCAAATGCTGGTATTTGCGGCACTGCAGTGGGTAAGCAGGACAGAGTGATGTCTCATATTGGGTTGGGGAGGGGAGGAGTGGCAGACTCCTGAGAAAGGGTGACGCAAGGACAGAAAAACACAGTAGAGTGACCGCTTCACAATTTCAGGTTCTGCTCCTTCTTTCCCAAACAACCTGTCCCATCTCGGCATCACAAAAGACCTTCCCACAGGGCCCCAGAACCAGTCCCCTTCAGGCCCAGCACCCTGTTTGGCAATGTACCAATAATTTGAAAGAGAAAAAAAGAAAACAAACAAAAAAACCCTATTCCAGTCAAAGCTGAGGAAATTACACAGACTAACAGGGTTTTCTAATCTGAGCCTTCTTATCAGTGTGTCTCCAGTCTAATAAGAAGAAATCCAATCTAAACCTTTCTGAATGCTAAATTAGATCTAATCAAGGCCTGCTTTCCAACTGCTCAATAGCAGGTCAAAAATCCAGACACACTACTTGAGTTTTTGTGTGTGTGTGTGGTTTTCAGAGCCAGTGGGAGTGGGGTTCACCCCAGTCAGAACTCTGGGTAGGTGTTTCTTTTTCCTTAGCCTGGCCACTCAATCTGATCTTTTCCCAAACGCTATTTTAAGTGTAGTATAAGTTCAAGAGATTTCCAAAGCATTTAAGAGCCCAAGAGTCCTACTGGCCTTAGAATGGCACCCCATTCTTTGATGAACGGAAAATGTCTTCCCCACCTCAGTTCTGTTCTATGCAGTCATGTTCCCACATCTGTAGTTAAAATGTCAACTTGGATCCTCAAGAATCATTATATCACTGAACGCTACATTTACTCTTCTTCATAGTGATTGATGGCCCTAGAGAACCAGGAGGCATCACCTACAATTCTTTCGCTGCTGGCAAGGATCCTCACCAGTAATTCACCCAGACAAGAACACAGTCATTGTGAACAACGTAAGAGGTTCTGTGAAGAATGGGGCCCTCTCTATGTATCTGTTCATGTGTGGAGGCAAAAAAGAGGGGGGAAAGAGCTGAAGAAGTGAAGTTAGAAATGGATTTGAAAATTCTGTCTCTTGGCTTCTAGCTCTTTTAGAAACTGATCTGACTGTCACAATGACAAAGTTGTTGTCAAACAAGGAGGTCTCTGAACTTTAGGACAGCTTCATCTCTTGAGAAACTCTAGTCAGTTTCGAATCCTGGATCTCTTCCTTTTCAGTCTCCCAACTCACCCTTAGAGAAAGAAGGCAGCTACATGCAGCAAGGGGAGGTCCGAAGAACACATTGTATGATGGAATAAAAGCATCATACCGTATTTTAAAGTATTTGTTATTTGAAATTTCAGATTTACATTCACAGCTTCTACTCTTTTAAATTTGGTAGTTGCCCCTCTTGCTTTTCCCAAATTAATTTCATGTGAAATGAGTGATCTTGGAGTTCGGTAGACTTGCCGGCAAACACAACGGATGGTGCCACTGACTTCCCCACAATCAGATGCATTTGGTAACACCAGTCACCTTCAGCCATGCCTGATCTCTGATGGCCACTGACAACCATACACTTAAATATATGAATTTATACATCTAGTCTTGAAAACATATACCAGTGGGTATTTGTAGAAACTGAAGAGTTTTGAATAATAGTGGGAGGCTGGAAATTTGAGGCTGTGAGTTCCCATTCAGGTTCTGTCCCTAACTTGATGACATTCAGCAAATCACTAAATCTTTCTTAGCTCTCCACAATACAGAAATAGCAAGACCAGTTCCCCTCCTGGCAGTGTTATTCAGACTAACACTGGGCACAGGATACATGTATAAAGTGCCATATAAATGCAAAGGAAGGACAATCATTTTAAATTTAGCACATTGTAAAAAATAGAAGCAGGATCCTACACTCCTGCTCTTCTTCTCCACACAAACTATCTTAAACACAGGATTGAAGGAGCTTATCCTTGAAATATCTGCACTTAGTGGTCAATGAAAAACAAATTTGAATGTGATGCAGGTTGTAAAGTTATATAGGTAATAAATGACTCTTCTATGAAATGGACTAGAACTGCTTTCCTTTTTGGCTCTCTGCCACAATCAGATTATGTTTTCCCTATGTAACTATGTATCCTTCAATCCCAAACCTTAAAAGTCCATCAGTTTGGCTTTGTTTTGTTCCCCCATCATTCTGGTCAGAAACATTTCAGGTCTCAAGATCTCATTTAAGTTATCTGAATAGCATTGGTCTCCACAGAAGTGCCTGCTCCTCCTGCATCAAAGTGTGGATTCCCAGGCTGGGCCATAGGAGCAGGACTCCTTGGGAATGCACCTCAGCTTCCCTTCCCAAATCTCTGTCTGACTCCTTGCCATGTCAGGGATTTCTCTCATGAAAGGGACAGGTTTTGGATGGCTCAGCATGATTTTCATGCACTACAGAATGGGTCAGCAAGGGCTCTTTCTCAATCAAAGCCAGAACTGCCCCAACAAGACTATAAGAGGGCAGACAAAGGGATCTTACTCACAGCAACTGCAGAGACACCAGCCCATCAAACAGCCCCTTGGCAATCTCTGTGATCTTGTTCCCATACAGCACTCTGAAAGAGACAGAAAGACAGACAGCAGTTAGCACCTGCTTTACTCTCACAATTGCACACTGCAATTGTCACCTTTATTGATCTCCTGCCCCATGCCCCCTAGGTGGGTATTTCATTTAACCATCCAACTCATTCTTTCCAGCTGGGCACACAATGTCTGTGGACACATTCTGATTCAGCTTTCTGTGTTGCTTGCTGAGAAGTGGTTTAATATAGGAATTGATTCTAATAATCTTCACTCCTTTTCAACCCCTTCCATGAAATGAAGTGAAGCCATAGTAGCCATGGGCTGGCTGGGGGGAGGGCTGGGGTGAGAGGAATGAAGCAGTCTCTAGTCTATTTGACTGTTGCTTTGAGCCAAGATTTGGCCACTAGGGTCTAAGCTGGATACAACCTCAAACTAACTCAGGTCTGAGACCTTTTTGAGGATGTAAAATGGGACCAAGAAATGTGTCCTGAGCTAATAAGGCTCAAGAGGACTTTTCATCAGCCCATTTCTCAATAACCAATAATCCCGAGGCAACATTAATAAGAGAATTAATCAGAGAAGCAGCATGGCTCAATGGAAAGAGCACAGGCTTGGGAGTCAGAGGTCATGGGTTCAAATCCCAATTCTTCCAACTGTCAGCTGTGTGACTTTGGGCAAGTCACTTGATTTCTCTGTGCCTCAGTTACCTCATCCGTAAAATGGGAATTAAGACTGTGAGCCCCACGTGGGACAACCTGATCACCTTGTATCCTCCCCAGCGCTTAGAACAGTACTTTGCACATAGTAAGTGCTTAACAAATGCTATTATTATTATTATTATTAATAGTTAGGGCATTTTCAAAGTGCTTATACTACATGCCAAGCACTACACTAACCACTGGAGTAGTTGAAAGACAATGACGTTGGACACAGTTCCTGTCCTACTTGGGGTTCATAATAACGAGGAAAATGCTCACAGGAGTGTCTGGAACATAACTCCCCTCTCCACCACTCTCTGCATGGACAAACTGATCAAAAGTGGGAAAGTTTCTGTGAAGTTAGCTTAAATAGTCACGTTTAGGGCAAAGAAATGTTAGGGGAAATCCAAACGTGAGCCAAGGGGCTGCCATTTCCCTTCACTTCCCCATCTCATTCAGGCCCACAGCTCTTCATTTTCTATCAGCATTTCCAGAGTATTCATTGGCTGCACTGGTGCATGCTGCACTTCACCGTCCCACACTGACAGAACTCTCTGTCAGATGCCTCTGCTTCTTCAGGAAGATTTCAGAGTGGCCTATTGAGAAACAGTGTCACCCAATGGATGAAGCACGGACCTGGAAGTCCGATGGACCTAGGTTTCAATCTAGACTCCACCACTTGTCTGCTGTGTGACTTTTGGCAAGTTGCTTAACTTCTCTGGGCCTACGTTCCCTCATCTGTAAAATGAGAAGTAAGACTGTGAGCCCCACGTGGGACATGGATTGTGTCCAACCTGACTGGCTTGTTTCTACCCCTGATCTTAGAACAGTGCCTGGCACATATTAAGCACTTAACAAATATCATTAAAAAAAGTTTCCGTTTTTACTTGCTGGGAAATGTGCAGGTTGTGACTAGGGCTTGGGAGAGACCAAGGCTACAGTTTTCCTCAAAGTCCTTGAAACCATCAATGGTTGTTGGAAAGACCTTGGGCTAGAGTCTATCCCTCAAACTTTGCTACTGTGTGTAATAAATAAATAACACAGCCTATGAAGAGCTTCCTTTCTATGGTATTTGTTAAGTGTCTTCTAGAATGTGAGCCCACTGTTGGGTAGGGACTGTCTCTATATGTTGCCAACTTGTACTTCCCAAGAGCTTAGTACAATGCTCTGCACACAGTAAATGCTCAATAAATACGACTGAATGAATGAAAGCGTCAAACTCTGTCCTAAGCACTGCAATAGGTGCAAGTTAGTTCGGACATGGTCTCTCTGCCGCATGGGGCTCACAGACTAAGTAGGAGGGAGAACAGGTATTTAATCCTCATTTTACAGATGAGGAAACTGAGGCACAGAGTGAGGTGACTTCACTCAAGGTCACACAGCAAGCAAATGGCAGAACCCGGAATAGAATGCTGGTCCTCTCACTCCCAGGCCTTTGCTCTTTCCATTAGGCCACTGCTTCTCCCTTGTAGCATCTCCAATTTTTTCAGACCTCCCAAGCTTCCTCAGAGCTCAGCTGGGCTGTGATTGATGGATTGATTGATTGATTGAGATGGTGCCTTGGGAGTTTGGGAATATGTCTAGGTTCATCGATTATGTTCGACTAAGGATATGATCCCAAATACAGTGAATTCCTTAAATGTAATCAATCAATTGTATTTACTGAGTACTGACTGTGGGAGAAGCACTGTACTAACCACTTTTACCTGAGGTTGTCAGTGCAACTACAGCTCCTTGGAGTTAGGCTCACACCATCTCTGAAAGGATTATGATCTCCCCTTTGCCTCCTCCAATCTCTAATTACTATTGCTGCTCCAAAGCATTCTGGAATTGCTCTCTAGTCCCTGTTCAAATTCCATGAACCCTCCAGTAGGAGTTCCAACATCATACCGTTGGGGAAAGGGCAGAATGGAGTGAGTTACACTACAGTGAACCATCTCTCTTCACTGGGATCAAACTACACTCACCTTGTGTATTTGGTCTGTCTAATCCAGGTGACAGGTAGACTGAAGGCAGGGTAAGGCCTAGCAATCAATTACACTCCCCTAAATGCACAGAACAGTCCTCTGCACATAATAGATGCCAAAAAAATAATAGAGTAGCAGTGGATAGAGCACAGGCCTGGGAGTCAAAAGGACCTGAGTTCTAATTCTGGCATGTTTTAATCCTCCAGTGCCTCAATCAATCAATCAATCAATCGTATTTATTGAGCGCTTACTGTGTGTAGAGCACTGTACTAAGCACTTGGGAAGTACAAGTTGGCAACATATAGAGACAGTCCCTACCCAACAGTGGGCTCACAGTCTAAAAGGGGGAGACAGAGAACAAAACCAAACATACTAACAAAATAAAATAGAATAGATATGTACAAGTAAAATAAATAAATAGAGTAATAAATATGTACAAACATATATACATATATACAGGTGCTGTGGGGAAGGGAAGGAGGTAAGATGAGGGGGATGGAGAGGGGGACTAGGGGAAGAGGAAGGAAGGGGCACAGTCTGGGAAGGCCTCCTGGAGGAGGTGAGCTCTCAGTAGGGCCTTGAATGGAGGAAGAGAGCTAGCTTGGCAGATGGGCAGAGGGAGGGCATTCCAGGCCCGGGGGATGACGTGGGCCGGGGGTCGATGGCCGGACAGGCGAGAACAAGGCACGGTGAGGAGATTAGAGATTAGCGGCAGAGGAGTGGAGGGTGCAGGGTGGGCTGCAGAAGGAGAGAAGGGAGGTGAGGTAGGAGGGGGCGAGGTGATGGACAGCCTTGAAGCCCAGGGTGAGGAGTTTCTGCCTGATGCGCAGATTGATTGGTAGCCACTGGAGATTTTTGAGGGCTCCTGCCTCCACTTGTCTGCTGTGTGAACTTGGGCAGGTCACTTAACTTCCTAAGCCTCAGTTAACTCATCTGAAAAATGGGGATTAAGGCTGTGAGCCCCATGTAGCATTTGGACTGTGTCCAACCTAATTAGCTTGTTTCTACCCCAGTACTTAGTACAGTGCCTGGCACAAAATAAGCCCTAATAAGTACCCTAAAAGATTAAAAAAGGAAATACCACTGATTGATATGTCTGTAGTCTTAGCTTCTTCCTGCTAAGAACTCTGTCAGCTTGAGGGAACTTTAGACTGTGAGCCCACTGTTGGGTAGGGACTGTCTCTATATTTTGCCAGCTTGTACTTCCCAAGCGCTTAGTACAGTGCTCTGCACACAGTAAGCACTCAATAAATACAATTGATGATGATGATGGATGGATGAAACTCTATGAGGTCCACTCACAATGTGACTTGACCCTGCTTTTACAACCAAAGGGAAGTATGGGGAGAGATATGCAGGAGAGAGAGAGAGCCAAACAAAGAACCAGCCAGGAAGCTGAGGCCTTAAGACTTCCTGTCTCTAGAACAAAGCCAGGACCCAACGGGGATCCTGCTAACAGTCTCCATTGTGACTTGAATAATGCAATGGTAGCAACTGTGGTCTTTGTTAAGTGCTTACTATATGCAAGGCAATATACTAAGAACTGAGGGAGGTACAAGTTAATTAGGCTGGACACATTCCCCATCTCATACAGGGCTCACAATCTTATTGGAAGAGAGAACAGATATTGAATCCCCATTTTACAGATGGGGAGAATGAGGCAGGAAGAAATTAAATAACATGTCCTAGATCATACGGCAGGCAAGTGGTGGAGTCAGGAATAGAAGCTAGGTAACCTGACTTCCTGTCTAGTGTTCTATCCATTAGACCACACTGCTTCTCAACAAGGACATTTTCCACTAGTCTTTAAAAATGAAGATGGCCTGAACATCCAATTCCCCTCTCTGATTCTGACTCATAGGCATTAATCCACCCAGAAGGGGAATAAAATTGTAAAAAGGTGCAATAAAACCAACACTTCCCAATTTCAAATACCACCAGAAGCAGGAAGTAAGTGTTCTCATATCTTTGTTCAGCCTACGGGGGTGTTTCATTAATGTTTCAGCAAATTAATGACTAAATAAAAGTCAGTGTTATGGCTCAGGCACTCATTTGAAATTCAGATTGATGTTAATCAGACACCAAGCCAAAAACACCGACTGTGACGGTCTGCCCACTATTTCATTGTTTGTGTCAATGGATCAAAACAGAAAGCTGGAGGGGTGGGGACAAGGAGGAGAGATGGACCCACCACAGGAACATATTTTCCTACAGCCCCCAACTTGAGGGAGGATATTTTTTTCTGAAATCTAGAGTCCACTGTCCGGGCCTTTTTTAGGGTCTACCCCACCCTCCATACACCCTCACACACCTCTCCCTTTCTCTCTCATTTTCCAACAGCCTGCGGGAGTCAGGGATGTACGGCACTACCATCCTTCCCATCTCACAAGCCCGCAACCTTGGTGTCATCCTTGACTCTGCTCTCTCATTCACCCCACACATCCAATCTGTCACCAAAACCTGCCGGTCTCACCTCCACAATGTCACCAAGAACTGCTCTTTCTCTCCAACCAAACCGTTACATTGCTAGTTCAGTCTCTCATCCTATCCTGACTAGATTACTCAATCAGCCTCCGTTCTGATCTCCCATCCTGCTGTCGCTCTCCACTTCAGTCTATACTTCACTCTGCTGCCCGGATCATCTTTGTGCAGAAACACTCTGGGCGTGTCACTCCCCTCCTCAAAAATCTCCAGCGGTTGCTTGCCAACCTTCGAATCAAGCAAAAACTCCCCACTTTCGGCTTCAAGGCTCTCCATCACCTCGCCCCCTCCTACTTCACCTCCCTTCTCTCCTTCTACAGACCAGCCCGCACATTCCACTCCTCTGCTGCTAACCTCCTCACTGTGCCTCATTCTCACCTGTCCCACCTTCGACCCCTGGCCCACGTCCTTCCTCTGGCCTGGAATGCCCTCCCTCCACACATCTGCCAAGCTAGCTCTCTTCCTCCCTTCAGGGCCCTGCTGGGAGCTCACCTGCTCCAGGAGGCCTTCCCAGACTGAGCCCCTCTCCTCCTCCTCCTCCCCTCCCCTCCCCATCACCCCCCTCCCTGTACCAGCCACATACCAGCCGACAGGATGGAACACTTGCCCCAGTGAGAGGACTTGATTCAAGTTTGATTGTATTGGAGGGTTTGGGGTGGCTAGTACAGCAGATTGGAGAATTGGCAACTGTGAGTCAATAGTGGGAGTGGCATTTCTCTGGCCCTAAAGAGAGAGGAGGTCAGAGGCTTTGGGTGGGGCTTCCCCAAAGTAACTTCTGAAGGCCAGTCTCTAAACCACTAGGGGAAATGAAGTTTGATCCTTCATAGAGGAAATTGAAACTAAATCCTTCACTTGATGGGGAAGAGACGGAAGTAGGGGGAAGATCAGCAGGCAGGGATTCAAACTCAGCAAACTTTCCACTAAGCGTGAATTTTCTGCGAGACTTCGGGAAGAGGGAGAACTTATATTAGTGATGAAGATACACTGGAGTTAGAAGCAAATAACCAGGAAACCCGCAGGACATTTAGTCAATAAAAGAAATGCATTTGGGTGGTATAGATATTCTACAATAAAATTTCTCCCCTCAGAAATATTTGTTTCTTTAGAAAGTTCTCATGGCTATCTGTGGGAACGTGAGGCTATAATAAATGTCCTTTGAAACAATTTAGATGCTTTCTTCCCCAATCCTCATTTCTCTAGGATTCACAACTTACAGTGAGGTGAGAGACTTCAGGCCCTGGAATGCATCTGAAGCGATATCCGATATCTGATTCTTGCTTATGTCTCTGAAAAACATCAGAAGGAACAATCTCAAAACATGGACAGTTTGGCGCAAGATTATCATTTACTGAAACCACCAGATAATACCAAAGTGTTTTTTCCCCATCATTCTGAGCCAAGTCCAAGCTACCCCACAGAACATTAAAAAAGCAAACCCCTAGGTAAGAGTAACCCCAAAACCATTTGGAAATGGTGGTTGCTGTTTTTACCTTGTGGGAAGAGAGGTCATCAGTGTTTAGCAATAAACTTTCGTCATTTAGCCCCAACATACACACAGGGTATTAATGAGTGGTGACTCTGGTGAGACCCTTTTGATATCCAATACAATTGGCCTGAAATTTTGCAGTTTATTATTTATTACTCTCGGCACCTGCCAATAGCTGCAGGGTTGGGATGGGGAAGGCTGAGCAAAATGGAGCTGGGGAAGGTGTGGTAACAGCTACAGCAGAGTGAGAAATGGCCAGAAGGAGCTGGCCTAAAGACCATATGTTAGCTATGTCCTACCTGATTACCTTGTATTTACCCCAGAGCTTAGTACAGTGTGGGCAAACAATTAACAAATACCACAATTATTATTATTATTGTTATTATTAAATGATATTGGACGAGAAGCGGCAGGACAAACAAGGTAGGGATCGTCTCCATATGTTGCGAACTTGTACTTCCCAAGCACTTAGTACAGTGCTCTGCACACAGTAAGCACTCAATAAATACGATTGAATGAATGAATGAATTGAGGGAGTCTATTGGTTCCTTTCCTTCCCACTCACCACCTTCCAAACCTGACCCAAGGTGAGGAAGTTGTCTACCCTACTGCTCTTTCCCAGAGCTCCTCTGGGCCAGCTCCTCCTGCTGATTTTGGAGGAACAATAGCTCAGAATCTGCTTGTTAAGAAAATCCTTGTGCATGAGCAGGGATTTCTGATAACCCACCAATATGCTTTCTGTATTAATAGAGTGCATTTTTAAGATTCTCAAGCCCATAATGATGCTGATGAAATTGGAGACATTGGATCCCTGTGGACTAGTGGATGGAGCATAGGCCAGAAGTCAGAAGGATCCCACTTGTCTGCTCTGTTACTTGGACAAGTAACAGCTTCCTGTGGCTCAGTTACCTCATCTGCAAAATGGGGATTAAGATTGTGAGCCCCATGTTGGGTAGGGACCGTGTTCAACCTGATTAGCTTTAATCTACCCCAGTGTCTACAACAGTGTCTGGCACAGTACTTCCCAAGCGCTTAGTACAGTGCTCTGCACACAGTAAGCGCTCAATAAATACGATTGATTGATTGATTAACAAATACCATAAAAAAAATAAAACCCTGGGAGAGATGATGTACATCTGAAAAAGTCCCCAATCCAAGTTTGGCTGTAAATGTGCAATTGTGGCCATTAAAGGCACCGTGCTAGAGAATTAAAGAATCAATAATGCTGCTTTGAAAGGTGAGCAGAATGCTCAGAAGATTACTGGAGTTGCTGCTGTTAATAAGTGCAATATTTGTTGTGTTAACTATGTGTCAAACACTATGTTAAGCACAGTGTGGAGCAAAACAGAACAAACAGAATGCCTGCCCTATGTTGGGCTCACAGTTTAAGGGGAAGGGAAAGCAGGTATTTAAGTCCCATTTTACAGATGAAGAAAAAGAGACACAGAGAAGTCAAGTAATTTGTCAGGGGCACACAGCACACTGTTGCTTCTCTCACTTTTGGTGTCTATGGTAGCCCTTGGTACTTGACACACTTGACATATATATGCATAAGACATTTATATGAAGTGACTTGATACTGGATCCTCAAATCCTTTTTTAAAGTTAGGGTTAAATATACCCTCCACAGGTTCATGGCCCCAAGCCAAAATTTTACTTCCGTGCATTTGTGTGATGAATTATTCATATATCCGATAGACTGGGAGCTTGGTACAGGCAGGAATTGTGTCTTCTACCTCTATTTTACTCTTTTAAGTACTTAGTATAATGTTCTGCATTCAGTTGATACTCAGTAATATTACTCATTGATTGACATCCATCCCCAATCATCAATAAAAGTGGCATGTATTTTGGCAGGCGATATCTGGAAATTTTGGTTATGTTCAAACAACTCTATAAAGAGTTTGGTGCTTTCTTGGAAAACTGACACTTGGATTAGTTTTAGCTATCTACTGTGCAAGCATCATCATTTTGATCACTACAATATTAAGTTCTGACCTTATTATAGTATAATACCTGCCTCCCAACTGTTGACTAATACAGTGGGATCCAAATGTTTCCACCACAAGGAACTGATTTTATCCTTAATTTTTTTTTAGCTACAGTTTAGTTAGCACTCTAACTTTAAAGAAAACAATCCACCCCGAAGAATCTGGTCATTTATTCCTAGCCAAATAAATAGCCAAACAGTCGTTAGTTTCTGGCCTCTCACATCTGCCCAGAGGCATAAGAGACTGACTAATGATCCTATGCCTACCACTAAAGTAAAAGCACTTTACTACCATCATTACTGCAAGGGATCTAACAATGACAAATAGCAACAAAAAGAAGGGAAAATTTCCATATGGATCTAGATAGGCTCAATATATCTGTTCCAAAATCTGACAAGCTGACTGTCATGGGAGATTTCAATTCATGGGTGGGTAGTGATGTTGAAATACGGGAAAAAAAAATCATTGGACTTTGTGGAATTGGAGAGCTAAATAGTGATGATCTCTTTCTGCTCAAAAAATGTGTCAAACATTAGCTCATAATCCCCAACACTATTTTCTGACTCCCAAATCAGAGAAAAGCATCATGGGAGCAACCAAGATCTAAACACTGATATCTCGTAGATTATACCATCACCTTTCAGTGGGATTTGAAAGCTGGCTAGACAACTGCAGTCCTACAGGGAGCTGTACTTGTCTGAGTGTCGACTCATGTGCTCAAACTCAAGTGACAAATGCAACCGATGCTTTGAAAAACAGTGTCTGAACCATCAAAAGAAGGATACATATTACACTCCTGGAGAATAACAAAACCAGCCAGGCAGTCTGGAACAGCAAGGAACTCCAGTTACAAGGAATGACAATAACAGAGAATAGAGAGAGGTGGTTCTCCAAGTGACCATCAGGGAGACACATGATGATGATGGCATTTGTTAAGCGCTTCTTATGTGCCAAGCACAGTTCTAAGTGCTGGAGTAGATACAAGGTTATCAGGTTGTCCCACATGGGGCTCACAGTCTTAATCCCCATTTTACTGATGAGGTAACTGAGGCACAGAGGAGTTAAGTGATTTGCCCAAAGTCACACAGCTGACAACTGGCAGAGCTGGGATTAAAACCCATGACCTCTGACTCCCAATTCTGTGCTCTTTCCACTAAGCCACGCTGCTTCTCTATAAAGACAGGCATGTAGAAAATGGCTGGAGGATTTACAGAATTCCTGGAACAAAGCAAGAAATTTAACAAAACCTTGGAGCTCATGATTTTCATAAACTGGAGGCCTACAAACTGGAGGCCTACAAAACCTAGGGATAGAACATATCAATCAAGGTAAGAAAAACACATGACTGGTGGTAGGGTGGCTGAAGAGAGCCACAGATTCATTCATTCATTCAATCAATCATATTTATTGAGCGACAATAAAATAAGGACTTTTCGTTATAATTAAAAAACTCTATGATCTATTAAAAAAATAAGGTGGAAGCCCCAGGATCAAAAGGAGGGAATGTTACATAAAAATGGCAAAAAGCACTGAAATGAACTTCTGAACAGGCCTTCCATGGCTGAAGAGATATCCTTCAAAGCACAGAAAACTGGGTAACATGTGAAAGCAAGGGGTTAGCTCTAACTTGTGAGGAAGGAACTTTCACTATTATGACTACTAAAAATGGTAAAGCACCTGGATCTGATGCCATTCAGTCTAAAATCAAAGAAATAACTGAACCGTCAGATTTTGTTGAAGAAGATTCTATTTTCAAGGAGAAAGGTAGGAGATCTGAGTGGAACTACTGGGTTACCTGACTGCTTTTTCTTGCCAAAAAGATTCTAACTAGACTTCTCCTGGGCAGGCTCTTGAATATAGTCAAGATAATAATAATAATAATAAAAATAATAATTATAACATATTCATGCCTGTCTCCTCTCTAGTCTGTAAACTCACCCTGGGCAGGTAATGTGTCTACCAATTCTGTTGTACTGTACACTCTGAAGAGCTTAGTACAGTGCCCTGCACACAGTAAGTTCTCAAGAAGTACCACCGATTTACTGAATAATAATAATCATGCTTATTAACTTCTTACTATGTGCCTAGCAATATGCTAAGTACTGGGATAATCAGATTGGACCCGGTCCCTGTCCTGCAAAGAGCGTACAATCTATGAAAAACTGGCATTTTATAGGTGAGGAAACTGGGGAACAGAAAAATTAAGTGACTTGCCCCTGGTCACACAGCAGGCAAGTGAGTCGGGACTAAAACCAGGGTCTCCCAATGCCCAGGCTTGTGCTTTTTCCACTTATGGGAAACAGTGTAGCCAAGTGGAAAGAACAAGGGCCCGGTAGAAAAAGGACTTGTGTTCTAATCCTGGCTCTGTGATTTTGGGCAAACCACTCAACTTCTCTGTGCCTCAATTCCTCATCTACAAAATAGAAATTCAATACCTGTCTCCCTCCTCAGACTGGGAGCCCTTTGTGGGACTTATTATCTTGGATCTACCCCAGTGCTTAGTAGAGTGCTTGGCATAGTAGGAGCTGAACAAATACAAGTGAATGAATAAATTATTACTAGGCCATGCTGGTGGAATGCTCGAGGCCATACTGAATCTAATATGGCTTCAGGCTAAAAGATATGATCTCTGTAGCCTGACAGATACAGGAAAAATGTAGGGGAGCAAAACTTATATTTCTAAACTGCTTTCACGGAGAGAGCATCAACAAAGCAAGGCTTTTGCATTTGCTAAGCAAATTCAGCTAAGAAGTTTGGCAAGATCCTCAGATTACTCACCAGTAGTCTGGTTGGTAATAATAATAATAATGTCATTTGTTAAGCGCTTACTATGTGCAAAGCACTGTTCTAAGCACTGGGGAGGATACAAGGTGATCAGGTTGTCCCACGTGGGGCTCACAGTCTTAATCCCCATTTTACAGATGAGGTAACTGAGGCACAGAGAAGTTAAGTGACTTGCCCAAAGTCACACAGCTGACAATTGGCAGAGCCGGGATTGGAACCCATGACCTCTGACTCCCAAGCCCATGCTCTTTCCAATGAGCCACTCTGCTTCTCTACGGTAAAGTAGGTGGGCAGGGATCCCCCCTCCTCTAGGCTGTAAGCAAGCTCATTGTGGGTGGGGAATTTGTCTGCTATTGTTGTACTGCACTTTCCCAATCGCTTAGCACAGTGCTCAGCACACAGTACGCGCTCAACAAGTGCAATTGAATGAATGATGAACCTATTACCTACTCTTTTTCACTGTATCCTCCCAAGCACTTAATACAGTAAATGCTCAATAAATACCATTAATTGATTGATTGATTGACTGAATCAGAATCAGAGTTCATTGACTATTTCCCCAATTCTGACTCCCCAACAGTGATGGACTGTTAGGAGACGACTAAGGCAGTTAGGTCAACAAGGTAGACATCCATCAGGAGAGAGGGCAGCCTCTTATTAAACGGACAAAAGCTACATGGGGCAAATGCAGCAGAGCAGCAGTGTTGCCTAGTGGAAAGATCACGGGCTTGGAAATCAGAAGACGTCCTTGGGTAAGTCACTTAACTTTTCTGTGCTTCAGTTTCCTCATATGTAAAATGAAAGCTAAATACCTGGTTTCCCCTCTACTTGGACTGTGAGGCCCATGTGGGAGAGGGACAGTCCAACCTGATTATCCTGTATCTACTCCAGTACTTAATACAGTGTTTGGCACATAGTAAGTGCTTAACAAATGCCATTATTATTATTAATATTATTACTGATAGTTATCTTTATGTGTACTCAATATAGAAGCAAGTGTTCCTTGTCCCATTAGTCTCTCTAGCCCCTCTTTCCTCCTCCTGAATGTCAGTAGCTCTAATACATATGAAACCTAAAGAAAGGGAGGGAGTCACAACAAAGCAAGGTTTTCACTCACTGAGAACTCCCAAGGGCTACTCATGTTCTCATGCCACTGCTGATAGCGAGTAAAAGCTACCTCAATTGCAAACACTTACAAATCTTTGGTAGGGAAAAACAAATGACCACATTAACCCACTTTTCTAATTAAAAAAACCCAACAAATTAAATAGACTTGCCCTAACTTTCCTATTCTGGTCAATCTGGGGACTTGGAGTTCCAGTGCAACAAAACAGTTCTTTCCTGAAGGTAGAAAGCACAAATTTTGCATAGTTTCTTTTCCAAAGAGGGAGAGGTTGAGGAGGGGCAAAGAAGAGTCAGGAAGCTCTTCCCGCTTCCAGGCTGCATTTGCCAATCAGGAGGATTCCCAACCTAACATGAGCCATGTCCAAGGAATAGTTTTAAAGAAAAAAATAACCACATGCCCTCAACATATCACTTTTCTGTCACTGCAATAAAAAGCACTAGTGGAAAATCCTCCTATTATTAGCTGGCTAATGAGGTGGATAATGTCAGGAAATTAAGACAAATGTAGATTCTGGAAAATTACTTCAAACTGATGGCAGGTTTTCCCATGCAAACTCAGCGCCTTCACTGAAAGACACTGTCTAGGTTAAAGCACCTAAGACGCAGCTTTGAGCTTATCTTTTTAGCTAGCAAGATCTTCACTAGCAAATCCACAGACTGTGTTTTCAAACTCACCAGCTTTAGCTGGGATTTTCTTTCATTTTTTTCCTTTCTTATAAGGGTCTTATAAAGCAAAGATTTAGGATTATCCCAATCCCCTCCCTCCTCCCTCCCCGCCCCCCAGCCTCCCTCAATTTTGCTGGTGAGGAAGCTTTTCTAGTAGAGTTCAATGCACATAATATTGCTGCATTTCCTCTTGGATTTTGTGCCTGAGCTGATGAGGGGGGCTGAGTTTGCTGTTTTTATTGGCGACTTCAAAATTCAACAGCCCATCCCTTCATAGATACCAAACCTTTTTATACAGTTAGACTACATCATTGAAAAGGGACCCTTCTTCTTCAGGCCCCAGAATTGGATATGTTGAACCGAAATGCCTTCTGGGTTAAAATATATGGGATTCTCATGTAAGGGAGATATGATTGGGGATGAGGGATTTGGGGAGGCTCATTTAACCTCTCTCCGCCATACGTTCCTGAACCAATTTTGCAGCCTACACTCAGAGCCACCACTCTATAAAAAGAGGAATTCTAATTGATTCTGGACTTGAAAGAGCATGCCTCCCCCAATCCACGAGCAGACACTAACACCCACAGTTTCAGCTACCATGGCTCTCTGTTCCTTAGTCCATCCCATCACCATGGAATGGATTTTATTGGTTTTGTGGCAGAGTGTGTCAGAAGGATCATGATAATAAATAGTGAGACATCCTTTAGGGACATCTAGGATGACCCACGATTCCTTTTAAAACTGCATCATGATAAATATCAATAGGATCATGCATGATCAAAACTTTAACTCATTTTCCATCTCTAGACTGAAAAAGCCCCATGAATTTTGAATGCACAGACCAGACCACAGAAGCTGCATAGGCCAGCTAGAGGACAGTAAAACATAGTCGAGTTTGAATTACTTCAACTTCACAAAAAATGAAAGCAGTAACTTAAATCATGGAGAGATATAGGTTGGGTCACTGAATGGACCTTTCATTTTTCAATAAAATTGCTCTCTGGCTATCTAATCCACAGGGCTTTAAAAATGCATTTGGGTTCACTGAAAGTGGGCCTGGTGAGCAGGGAATACTGGAGATTAATGGTGGGAGGTGTTAAATATTAAGGTCCCTATTTCCAGCAGCTCCTCTGCCTTCAGCAATCCTAAGAGGAGATGAAACAGAAATCCTGCCAGCCTGATTTTCCTTCACATGATTTCGAAGAACCCCCTTGCTGGCTTCAATTTTTGGTTTCATTCCTTTAGGATTTAGCTGAGAAATCTAGTTTGCCATAGAGATCTGCTAGGATCCGATAGAATCCTCATTCTGAGACCCAATGACAGAGCTAATTGGTGTCAATGATTTACGTTGATTTGGAGTTTTTATGCAAAGGAGATGAGCCCGTGAACAGTTCTTCCAACCAAAAGGAAGAAACAAATCAACCTTGAAAACAGGAATAGAGATATTTCCCAACTTACCTGTTGGCTCTTCATTTCAAGGAAATATCAAGAAAATAAAATGGATGAGAAGAGCTGTCTTTCCAACTTACCAGTCATAAACTGCTACTTTCCCAAAAGATGAAATAAGTGCACTACTTGAAAGGCTGAATTAGGTGGAACAACTTGGATTTGTTTTGCGTTCTGCACAGAGCCAAGGCTCAACAAATAAAAATTGAATGCCTGCTTTTGCTCTTTCACACATAGTATGCTCCTTAGCCTCAGGGACAGGATCTTTTTCCATACTCCCTGAAACCTTATAATGCTTTATACAGTACCATAAAGAAAATAATGTGTGAATGAGAGGGATAGAGAACAGGTGAGTGCTGAGGAAGTCATTCTTAAACTAGATCTACCACCCTAGTGAAGTTAACTCACACAAAACAAACAAACAAAAGAAAAACAAAATATTTTTATCCAAATTATCTGAGCCTTTCGGGCTGCAGAAAGACAGACCCCAGAACCATATGCCCAGCCCCAGGCTAGCCCCAGTAATAATAATGATAATAATTATGGTACTCGTTAAGTGCTTACTATGTGCCAAGCACTGTTCTAAGTGCCGGGGTAGATACAAGTTAAACAGGTTGGACACAGTACCTGTGCCCCATGGGGCTCACGCTCTTAATTCCCACTTTACAGATGAGGAAACTGAGGCAGAGAGAAGTCAAGTGACTTGTCCCAGGTCACAAAGCGGTGGGGTTGGGATTAGAAACCAGGTCCTTCTCATTCTCAGGCCCGTGCTCTAACCACTAAGCAACACTCCTTCTCCTCCAGCCAGCACTATTCCACCTGGACCTAACCCCTCTTCCTCCCTACTTCCTTTGCACTGGGATGGATACTCGAAGGGGTTCTGAGCCCCAGCAATCGGTCCAGGGGCTGGAAACTTTGGGGCCCTGTGAGGTGTCACCCCTTCAACATACAAAATGATCAACCCAGTGGAAAATGATCTATAGAGCCTGAAGCAACCCTTCCTTCTTGGACTGCTGAGAGCGTCACTTAAACTTACATCCTCTTCAGCTTCTTGTACTGGGAAAAGGCTCCTGGGGGAATGATCTTGATGGAGTTCTGCTCCAGGCGCCTAGAAACAAGAGGACAGTATTAGCAATAAAACTCAGCAGAAGCACATTTCACCAATATACAAAAGACTATCTTCTTTTTAAAAATCCATTAGAGTCGGAGAATATCTTTACTTAGGAAATGCTTTTCTGGACCACCGTGGTTCCACTTAATGGTCAAGACAAGCTGTTTCCCCTCTAAAGCATCCCCAAAAGACTGAACATCTTTTGATTAGGTTCCTTGCTGAATCCCTAGTCAGTATCTGGACATCACTTTCCACAAGCTCAGGAAATTTCATAGGTGCTTCTTATGGGGATGATGAACAGACTGACAGAAATTGTTCTCCTGACTGTGCACTGGCGGTACAGACCCTGAGGGAACCCTGCGCTGCAGAGGATGACTGGCTGGACTGAGACCATTTTTCCAGTACAACTCCCACACACACCAGGCTATTCTGAAAACTCTCAAAAGAAGATGATGGAAAGGATAAGTGGAATAGAGCCAATTTATTTCAGATTTGTGAACTGATTTTCCTTTGGCCCTGGGCCAGCAGGCAGGGCTACTTATGGTTCTTCTATTTTCCTGGGAGTCCAGCTGTAGCAACTCCCTCCAGTCTCTTTTGGGCATCTGAGGAACTTAGAGTCTACACCATCTGAACCACCTTTTAGGTCTAGCATCAAAGCCATTTCCCTAGCTGCAGTAAAGCAGTGAAGTGAATAAGACTTGACAGGTCTAAATCCTCTAGCTTCTTCTGAAGGAAGGGATTAAATTCCCCCACTCTGTTTTGTCATCTCTTAAATGTCTTCATGTCCCTGGAAGCAGACACAGGGGAAAGCGGGCAGGAGAGGCAGGGAAAAGCCTTCATTTAGAGGTGATAAATGACACCCCAGCTCAGACTAAGCACTCAGAATCCAATCCCAATCAATCTCAGGTCTCACCAAGGTGCAAATCTTTTCATCGCCTCCTCATCTGGTGCCTGGGTTCCTCAACTGCAGCAGGGAAAAACACAAATAGGGGGAGGACTGGAGCTCTGCGGAAAGGAGGAGGGGAGAAGAGAAAGCATAGCCTGACTCTGGCTCCTGGCAGTGATGAGGCCATTTGTCTTGAAGAGTAATCCCCAAAGCAGAGTGGGGGAGACAGTTGTATTAATTTGTGTCTCTGCCATCTCATCTTCACTGGGGGGAAGAAAGTATTTGTTACTCAGCCTCACTAATGGAGCAGTTTGCTAGCAATTTTCCCATTTCAAACAACATCTCAGCTGCTAATGCATAATGGTTTGTCAGGCCAACACATAACACAGACAAATCACTCGGGAGGTAAAAGAAAGGAGAGGAAAAAGAAAGGACGAGGGAGGGAAGCATCAGTACTGATAATTCCTGGCTGTCGGATGAATACAGTCTACAAATGAGACTGCCACGGTCTATTGATAGTGCCTTTATGCTCCACTGGATATGCGTTGGAAAAATGTCCTTTCCACGTCCGTGACCATGGACCCCCTGGATGGGAGCAGTGAGGAGAGAGCTGGGCTGGAGTGGGCTGACAGCCCATGAGCCCTTTGTGCCTGTGGAGTTGGACAGAGTTGGACAATCGGAAAGGCCGAACAGGATGTGTAAGGAAGAATAAATACCATAGACATTCACTTCTGAGGGAATTTGGGGTCCCTAGCTATGTGGCACCGAACTGAATGCACAATCACTTACCTATATGCTACCTCCCAGTATCTAGTAGGATTTACAGTGCTTTGTTCTGAAATTAAATGAGGGCTAATGATGTGAGCAAGGACTGGTCCCACGGTGTTAGCTTATAGAATATTTAAAAACCCATGCACCCAACTCCTGCATCAGTACATCATACAGAAATTTGCGTGAAGGAAAGAGACAACCCAGGATCAAAGTGGGTAGGTTTGTGTGGCTGATGGGGCTTTTGATAAGAAACTAACCTTCAGAGAAAAGTGGGAATGAGATGGGAGGGAAGAAAAGGAATCCAGGCTTCAATATTTGAGTTCCTAATCAAGTATCAATATAGTTTTGAGAAGGGCAAAATGTAGAGGTTGAATACTTTTAACCTGTATCTCCTATACAGGGCAAGAGAAAGAATTTGTTTTATGACTGGTCTTAGCCTGTCTCTTAGCTCTGCGCCTTCATCAATTCTGCTTAGAGTCTAAGATAGACATCTCATTGCCTAATGAGTCACTCACTCATCTCATTGTGTCTGTTAATCCAAAACAAGATGACATCATATCCTAAATGACCAAAGCTTACACTTCCCTAATACGTCAAAGTAGAAGCTGTGAATAGCAGGCTAACGAAGACTGACTGGCCTCTGAGTTTAGAGGTATTTTACAACATTTCCAATTTTGATCACAGGCATCTCCCATTTCCTAAAGTATCTCACCCACTCACCATCTGGGAAAATCAACTACATATTATTAGTTAATGTTGGTATTTATTAAGCGCTTACTATGTGCAAAGCACTGTTCTAAGTGCTGGGGAGGTTACAAGGTGATCAGGTTGTCCCACGGGGGGGTGTCATAGATTTAATCCCCATTTAACAGATGAGGTAACTGAGGCACAGAGAAGTTAAGTGATTTGCCCAAAGTCACACAGCCAACAATTGGCAGAGCCAGGATTTGAACCCCTCACCTCTGACTCCAAAGCCCGTGCTCTTTCCACTGAGCCACACTGCTTCTCATATATACTGGTGTGAAGCCAACGGGAGACGGTTTAGTTACTGTACACTTTCAAGAGGCCTAAAATCTGCCCACAAGAATTAATTCTAAATTAATTTTCCAGTTTGTAATTAATTTCTTATTAACTAAAAGAAACAATGAATTAAAAGCAAAGAAAAACGAGGAAAAAAATCAGAAATTCTGGGCATCTCCTGGCAAGCAGATTCAGAGCTCACTGTCATTTTGAGAGCTACGGATGAAGCAGACAGCTGTTTTGGATCTCTGTTAACTGGGCTCTCACTACTTTCTTCTGCTGGCAAACATTTATCAGGCTACAAGTTGGTTTAATAAAAACAGTAGGAAAACAAACACACATCAAACAGCAGAGCACCCTCTTGCCCAAGCAGAAGTGATTAAAACATTTTGGGTGGATTTCAGACATTTATTCCCTATATTGATTCTGTCCCATTCCCTATGCTCTCCCTGAATAAACTTTCGAGTTGTGATTCCAGGACATGGCAAATTCACTACAAGTGATACTTGAGGCAATATGGAGAGCAGATAACTGCAAGCTAACATATCGCACTTTTCAAAATGGGATGGAAATAGTCCCAAAGTGACATCCAAACAAGGCCCAAGAATTCTGATCTTGCTCCATGGCTTTGTTCCTCAAGATTCAGTTGACCTGATATCACGAATAATGACCTTTGGTGGCCCTCAGTTCCCTTTTTTGACCAACATTTCATGTTTGTTGCAAAATACCTTAGCTCTCCTGAGATGAATTTCTTTTACACATGTGCCTTGGTACAATTTACGGATGTAAATCTTTTAAAAAATACACTAGGTTATAAATAGGAATATTTAAGACAACCCAAATGATTGTAGGCAAGAGTATTAATGGGGATATTTATTACTACTTATGAGATGCTGAATCAATGCTCAGACCAAACATTTCTTGATTTATGAGCCTCTTAGAAACTAGTTATGGAAGTGCCACAGACAGGTCTTTGAAATACTGCGACAATGTTCAGATTCTCCGGAAATAAACCTGAAATTTTCTAGCCCAATAAGTCCCATACTGCTTCTGCCACAGATCCTTTTCAGAAGCAAATGACTTTGGGAGATCACTCTTTTCACTCTAATTCCCAGACATCTGACTTATTAACAGGTGGACACAACTTCCAACTGGATGTCCCACTGGCTCCTCAAACTCAATGTGCTTCAAATTAAACTTTTCATTTTCCCTCCTAAACTCACTTTCCTTCCTAACTTTCCCATCTCTCTCTAGCACACCACCATCCTCTCTGTCCCAGAAGCTGTCAACCTGTGAGCCATTCTTGATTTCTTACTGTCCTTCACCTGTCCAGTCAATCAAATGTTAGAGTTAAAGTCTTCCTCCACCATTCCTAGATCCACCTCTTTCTCTTCACAAAGGAAATGGGGTGTGGTGTGCTCTTGCCACATCACAATTAGACCTCCAGTTGCACAGAATAGGCCCTTGCTTAATAGATGCCACTAACTTATTCCTGGTTTCTCAATGCTTCTCTGCACAAAGAGCCATAAACTGTTGAATTAGCTTTATAACCTTACTCATTTCCTTACTACCTTGCCCTAATTCTCCCAACTTTCTCCCCTGACATCAACAACAATTTCTGTGTCAACACGGCAGGGACTGTGTTTGCTAATTCTGTTGTACTTTCCCAAGCACTTAGTACATACAATGGATTGATCATTGTAGCCATATCCCTCCGCCCCCTGTAGACTATACACTCTTTGTAGGTAGGGAGTATATCTACCAACTCTACTGTATGGCACTTATTAAAGTGCTCTGCACTCAGTAAGTGTTCAGTAAATACCATTCACTGATAGATTCAGTCTTTCCATTTCTTTACCTTTGAGAAAGGTAGTTAGTACTGATTACATTAGGCACCTGTGTTGATGTGTTAAAGACTCAGAATGTAATATTTATATATTTCAGATTTAAGCAGTGTGGTCTAGTGAATAGAGCACAGGTCTGAGTCAGAAAGACCTGGGTTCTAATCTCAGATCTGCCACTTGTCTGCTGTGTGACCTTGGGCAAGTCATTTCACTTCTCTGTGCCTCAGTTCCCTCATATGTAACATGAGGATTAAATCCCTGCCTCCTTCCACCTTCAAGTAGGAGCCCTGTGGGGAATGGGGACTGTGTCAGAGACCTGATTAGCCTTATCTACCCCAGCATTTAGTACAGTGCGTGGCACATAGTAAGCACTTAACAAATACCATGACAAATAAAAAATCCATGCTTGAAAATTTTCATCTGTAGTACACAAAGCAATGACTTCTGTAAAAGAGAGAGAAAAATAAAAGTAGATTTGTGATTTTTTTTTAATAATGTAAGTGATCCCAGGGGCTTCAAGAGTGAATGCATTTTTATACATTGGAAAAACATGTGAAGTTAGGAACTAAAACTCACATTAAATCACTTTAGTTTTAGAAAATTGAAGCTATTATAAAAAATGACTCCCAGACTGAGCCCCTCAAAGTCAAATGGCAGACTAAAGTGCATTTTAAACTGCAGAAGATAAGCCAATAGCGTGACACACGTGGTTGCCACTATAACAAAACCTCAAAAGCCAACTAAATTCAGGTACACAAGTTGCTATTGAGAAAAGGCATGCAGTGAGATCTGGCCTTCATTTAACACCTTGATTCCAAGATTCGGGTACTGCTGTATCATCACCATCAATTGTATTTATTGAGCACTGACTATGTGCACAGCACTGTGCTAAGGGCTTGGGAGAGTACAATACAACAAAGTTGATAGACTAGTTCCCTGCCCACAAAGAACTTACAGTCTGGCACCCAGCAACCTGGCTATCAACCAAGCTATCAATCTCTCTACCTAGTATGAATGTCAGCTTGGGTTCCTCTTCCTTTGAGAGTAGGGGCTCTTCACCTAGGAGCTTCTTTTGCAAGTCATGTAGGGCCTTCTCTAGGTGATGGGGCCTTTGTTCTGGTTTCATCAATCAATCATACTTACTGGACACTGTATTGAGTGCTTGGAAGATTATAACAATGTCACAGACACATTCCCTGCCCATATTGAGCTCATGGGGCCTAAAGCTGTTGAGGGAATGGAGTTTTGTGTCTATTTTATAGTGTTGGTCTCCTTTCGTCCCTTCCCTTTAAAATTAGTTGGAGAATAATTTTGATGATAATTCTACTATTTCTACTAATAATCATAAAAAGTGATATTTGTTAAGTGCTTATGTACCAGGTATTGTACTAAACACTAGGGTAGATACAAGATAATCAGATTGGATAAAGTTCCGGTCCCATATGGGGTTCACAGTCTAAGTAGGAGGGAGAATAAGTACTGAATCCCCATTTTACAGACGAGGAAACTGAGAAGCTAAGTGACTTGTCCAAGGTCACCCAGCAGGCACATGGTAGAAGTGCAGTTATTAACCAGGTTTTCTGACTCCCGGGACCCTTCTCCTTCCATGAAGCCATGCTTCTTTTCAACTCCAGACTGCTCTGAAGTTTTGGGCACAGTATTTTCCTTCACTGAAAAGGGCAATGGGGCAAAGTCTTGTTTTTGTGAGATGCCTTTTCTCCTGAGTAGCCGATCTGGGGTTTTCACCCTTCCATGGGAAAGGATTCTATTTCTCCATCAGCCCAAATTGCATACAATTTCCTTTGTAGACTGGGTCTCCCCAGAGCTCTCTGGATGCCAGAAGTCCAATCCTCAAATGGCAAATAAAAGCTAAATCTGTTCTTTTGGTTGTCCCAGTTAACGGTAGATTACTAATGAGGATCTATTTCATCAGAACACGAATCCGACTCTGAGCAATGACAGAGAAAGACCCAGCAAGTTCAGCTCATTTGGAGAAAGCTCTGCACTAAATGACTTTGGGCATTGCATGAAGGAGCAATTTTTAGAAAGGAACAGGCTCCAGAGCACAGGGAGGGCCATAAACACTCCCTCCAGCTTCAGCTTCAATTAGTCTTTGAATGAACTAACATTTGGGGCCAAATTCCTCTGACTGCAAGACATTCCCACCTGAAATCCTAGGGAGAGTAGAATCTCTCCCTGGGGTTCACATGATTTAAGAGGTTTATCTGCCAACAAGGAATAAAAAACCCTCATAAATTACAAGAGTTTTCTTGAAGGGAAAAAGAAAAATCAGTGAAGGTTCTAATTCATCACAACAGAAAGGGCCACAGACAGCTGACAAAGCTTTTTCTATATGACTCCTCAAAATGGAGAGATAGCTATAAGAGCAGCATGGCTAACTCACTGTGGGCTTGGGATATGTCTACCAACTCTATTATACTGTACTACCCCAAGTGCTTAGTACAGTGCTCTGCACACAATAAGTGTTCAGTATATATAATTGATTGATTGGATAGAGCACAGGCCTAGGATTCGCAAGGACCTAAATTATCGCATCTGCAAAATGGGGATTAAGACTGTAAGCCCCTTGTGGGACAGGGACTGTGTCCAACATAATTAGCTTGTAGCTACACCAGTGCTTTGCACAGTGCCTGCCACATAGTAAGCACTCAAATATCACTAAAAATAAAAGAACCTGGGTTTTAATTCTGATTCTGTCACTTGTCTGCTGCATGACTTTGGGCAAGTCATTTAACTTCTCTTTGTCTCAGTTCCCTCATCTGTACAATGGGAATTAAATCTGTGAGCCCCTAGTGAGACAGGGACTGTGTCCAACCTGAGTGGCTTTTATCTATTGCTTAGTACAGTGCCTGGCACATAGTAAATGCTTAACAAATACTATTAAAAAAATACTTTCCCTTTCCCCAGCAAGTACTGGACCCTACTGACTCTGCCCTGTTCAGCAAGCCCTGGGAGCCGGGCTTTACTTCACACATCCTCATTCTTAAAGAACTCCTCTCCCAATCAGGCACACTCCTGCCTGGTTATCATCTGCTGTCCTCCCTCTCCAGGAATTCAGGATTTCTAATCACAATTTTCCCAACTGGCTAGAAAGCCCAAAAGTGTCTTCCCTCATGGGAATCGTAGAATTTCTTAAGCACGTGCTTAATGAGGAGATGAGGAGATGGTGTCCATAGTATGAAACTGATCACCAACACCTGAGGTGAAGCTACACTTCACTGAACAAGCCTTTTTTTGTGCCTCAGTTTCCTCTGTAAAAATGGGGGGTTCAATACACAGGTATGAATACATTCTCCCTCTCCCTTGGACTGGGAGCCCCACGCGGGAAAGGCACTGTCTCTGACATGATTATCTGGCATCAACCACAGTGCTTAGTGGAGAATTTTACACACATGGTAAGTGTTTGACAAATACCACCATTATTATTCTAATTCTAAAATATATTAATAATAATATATTAGTAGTAGCAGTGTAAAGCCACAGTATTGCTCTGTTTTGTGGTCTCTGGCTCAAGTGAACCTCTGGGAATCCCAACATGCTTTGGATCAACCTTCTGAACTTCCAACAGCCTGCTGTTTCAGCCATCAAAAGTAAGCGGCCACCAGTTTGAATTGAAAACTGCAGACACTAGGACTTGGTGTGAGATCCTCTATCTGCTTTGGGGAGATTGGTTGCCTTTCTGATAGTGTACTGACCCGAGGAACATCCTGTGCAGATCTAATCAGTTCCATATTCTCTACTCTTCTTCCTGAGGGTGCAAAAAGGTTACTACTAGCTGTCCCTGAGGGGAGAGAATTACTATCTGTACCAAAGGATCAACCTAAAGCAATTTCAATTTTATCTCCCACAACTCAAGCTGTCTAAACCACTCCTTAAGAGAGGGCTGCACCGTGGGAAGCAGACATCTGAAACAGATGGGGCTGGCAGGCAGGTAAATCAAGAGACTCACTTCACAACTTTCAAATAATTGCTCCTGGTTAGGGGTCGATGGCTAAAACACAACTTTACTTTTTCTGGTTTCTCTAAACTGGCCTCTCTAAACAGACACTGAGGCTGCAACATTGGGCCAAGGGAAGCAAATGCAGCTGCCAAGCTAAAATAAGGAGGCATTTGCTGCATTTGTGGGGAGGGAGAGGAATGAAGTGAGAGAGAGGAAAGAGACATGGTCTGATGAGAATTGGAAATAGATGGGCAGGATGAGGGGGGTGGCCTGCAAGAACTTGATTCTGGAGGGCAGGTTGGGGAAGACAAGGCGTCCACATTAGTGGAGAGGTAATAGCATGAAGAGAGATGGCCCAGCTAGAGCGAGCGAGGGAGGAATGGAATAGGGATACAGAGGAAGAGAAACAGCTGGAGAGGGGCAAAGGAAGCTGACTTTGTAGGGTTCATTGGATGAGCTCTCTGGAAGACCTTGAATCCAAAGAAAGAATCTCTGTTGCCTTGGGGATTCTTGTTGCTGGGCTAGAAGTGGTGGCAGTGAGTCCACAGTAAAGATGAGAGGCAGCTGTGGACGCTTTGCTCCTCTAACACAAGCCTACTCATTGTACCTCAATCTCCTCTATCTTGCTGCCAACATCTTGCCCAAATCCTCCCTGCGGCCTGGAATTTTCTCCTCTTTGATGTACAATAGACCATTACTCTCTTCACCTTCAAAGCCTTACTAAAATCACATCTCCTCCAAGAACCCTTCCCCATCAAAGCCCTAACTTGTCCTATTTCCTCTCCCTCATCAATCCTCTTCCTCATCAACACATTTGGATCTCTATCTTTAATCACTTGATATTTACCCCATCCTCTGCCCCACAGCACTCTGTACATATCCACAATTTATTTTAATGTCTGTTCCCCCCTTGGTACAATGCTCTCTGCACAGTAAACACTCAATAAAAACCATCAATTGATTGATTGACTGAGAGAAGATTTAAGACTAGAGTGAGTTAATATGCCAAGGACAAGATAGGATTTGTGAAGAAGGGGTGGAAAATCTGAAAAGGTATTAGGAAAGTGTCACCCCTCTTGATTCGCGTTCAGAGAACCTAAGAAGTGAGTAGTTTTCTTGGAGGCTTTTTGGCAGTATCATCAATACCAACAGCTATTAAATAAGGCCCCAAATGATGCATAATGATAATAATAATAATAATGATGACATTTTTTAAGCACTTACTATATACAAAGCACTGTTCTAAGCGCTGGAGAGGTTACAAAGTGATCAGGTTGTCCCACAGGGGGCTCACAGTCTTAATCCCCATTTTACAGATGAGGTACCTGGGGTACAGAGAAGTGTAGTGACTAGCCCAAAGTCACACAGCTGACAATTGGCAGAGCCAGGATTTGAACCCATGACCTCTGACTCCAAAGCCCATGCTCTTTCCACTGAGCCATGCTGCATAACAGTTTACAACATGTGACAGGAGAGGATGATAAAGAGGAGAAACGAAAGGGACTGCTTAAGGGCTTGTTTAGGTCGATCTTTGGAAGAATCAATCAATAAATGGCATTTTTGAGTGCTTACTGGGGGCAAGCACTAATTTAGCCATTGGGAGAGTATAGTGATGGTATTTGTTAAGCGCTTACTATGTGTCAAGCACTGTTCTAAGCGCTGAGGTAGATACAATCTAATTAGGTTGGACAACGTCCCTGTCCCACATGGGGCTCACAGTCTTAGTACCCATTTTACAGATGAGGCAACTGAGGCCCAGAGAAGTTAAGTGACTTACCCAAGGTCACACAGCAGACAAGTGGTGGAACTGGGACTAGAAGCCAGGTCCTTCTGACTCCTAGGCTCATTGTTCTATCCACTAGGTCACACAGAGTTGTTAGACATATTCCCTGTCCACAGGGAGCTTACACTTAAGAGATTGCTAAAAAGAAAGAGGAGGCTTCTACTCAACAGTACAAAACAAGGGAGATTAGAAGGGGCAAAGGGAGGTAGGCAGATGAAACCCCCTTCTCAACCCCACCATCACCATGGCAGAGCTATGGCAAGCTTGAATATCTTTTCCCTAAAGAGTCTGAAGATGTTTCCAAATCAAGCTCTAAATAGAGCAATTTGAGGGTGATTTCAGGGAAAGGGAAAGATTTCTCAGGAAAATTCAAGTATTCAAAAATCTCTTTGTTCACATACTGTCTGGGATTTTGACCCTGAGACACATGACTCCTTTCATCACTTGTGGGGAATACCTGGAGTAAGTTAATTTTTGGAAAACAAAAGATGGGCCATTGAAAGGAGAAACACAGACAGACAGACATCCCCTCTTTCACCTCCCCAGCACACACTCTTTCAGTCCTTTACCCCAAGATAAAGCAACCTCTCTCTGGGAGATAGGAGGCAAAGCTTAATCCTTGTCTCAGATAAGGAATCGGTGGCCATAAAATCAGCTCCTCTTCATCTAAAATCAGGCTAAATCCCACCGAGGATACCAAATTACTTTTCCACATTGTCTCTTCCAGGCATCAGCAACTGTTTAAATACCCTGCCAGCCCTTATCACTGAGCATGAGTCCGACTCTAGCTGACCCAAGAGGAGGAACAAGCTCTCTGCAGACTCTGTTGAGCAGCGCACATTACCACTTACACTTCCACAATGCCCTCTGGCAGGTTGGCGGGGATTTCCGTCAGGCCCTTCCCTCGACAGTCCACTATGTTGTTGCTGCAGGTGCAGGCTGAGGGGCAGGAGACCGAATTGACGCTGCAGGATGGAGGCTCAGAGTGGGGCCCTGTGGAATCAGAGAACAAACCCAATCAATGATGCATTCAGGGCACAAGGCATAGCAATCACCCCGTGGTTCAACAAGAAAATCAACAAGCAAAAAATATTTTAGAATGCATAAGCCCTGAAAGAGCATCCAGAAATCTCCATGCAGTCTACACCTTGGTTTTTAAACTGTGTGGGGGAATAGGGGAAAGCTGAGGGGCCAGAGGGTGGGAAAAGAGGATGAGGAGTAAGAAGATGCTTGATTTAGTTATACAAACAGAACCTAAACCTCATCGATTGAGCTTGAATATCAAAACCAAATTCCAGGCAAATGGTAGGTGTCAAATCCAAGAAATCCCCCATAATGATGTAAGCTACCTAGGGTTTAGTGTGGAGAGGACTGAGGGAAAATCATCAAGAATCAATGGGATTTATTGAGGGCTTACCATGTGCTGAACACTGGACTAAATTCTTAGGAGAGTGAAATACAGTACAGTTGGTAGACATGATCCTTGGCCACAAGACACTTGCAATCAAGAGGAAAAGAAGTCAATGATCCACTGAATCCTTTCCACCTCAAGTTCCCTCTGTGATACTAAAGGAGTTTTCAACTCTGATATTTGAGCACTTCTTTTTACCTGCATCTAACTGTGGTCTGCTCTTTTCTTAACTCTAATCCACCAAGTGAGACATAAGGTCCATCTTACCACTTTTTGGCTCTGAAGGATATGGGATTAGTTTTGGTTTCATTCCACAGCATGGTAATGAAAAAACAGGAGAAAAAAATTCAAAACCCAAACTAGGTGATTTCTAAATAAACAGGACACTCACAGAGGGTCCTAGAACTTTAATCACTTTCCTTAGTTAACTCCAAATCCCCTGTCCAAAAAATAATTTCAGCGTTATTATGACTGAGTTTGTGCTGAAGCTCTTATTTAAGGAGAAGTAAGACGCTCAAAAATATAATGTATTTTTCAGAATTGTACTGACTGAACATGCATTAGGGAATTGAGGCCTAAATGCAAGACTAGCCCACAAGAAACCTAGCTGGGTTTATTCCTTGATAATTTGGATATCCTGATTAGACTCCATTTGTCTGCAGTCCCACCTCACTGAGTGGAAGTTCAAGGGCAGTACCCCATTCCCAACTCTGCCTTTCTGATCTCACATCCACCAGAAAATCCAGCCTGAAATTCATCTGACCACAGATCAACAATGAAACAAGGAATTATACATGAAAAAAATGCTTTGGTTTGGATTTGGTTCACTAAACAGGCAGAGGACATACAGCCTGGAAGAGTGAAATTGCAGCTGGAAAGGAGCAGAGAACTAGAGGTCCCTGAACAATTTACACTCTAAAGAAAAGACCTATTCCAAGTAGTGCCTTCTATCATCTTTCTTCTGACCTGATTACGTTTCCCTGCATTTATTCAGGACTCACTGGACCTATGTCTGGAATTTAATGGAAAGAGCTAGATATTTGCCCACTTTAAACCAATGGCAGTTAACAAAATTACCCTGCAGCAATCAACACTCCTTGAGCCTCATGACAGCCCTCTCCCACAACAGACCCTTGGATGTTTGCAGAAGAATTCATCCCAGTGGTGGGGCCAAGGTTTAAAAGCTGTGCAAACACCCAGTGGCACGCAACATAACAAACTCAAACCAACCAATGCTCCCAACCAGTGTGAGGAGCCAGGCATGGATCCAGGGAAACATAACAGCAAGATCCTGTTGGATCAGAGAGTTGATAAAAGTAACAAAATGTGAAACTGAGGGAAGGGCTCCATGCCCTTACTCCAGGAGGAAAGGTCGCAGAGAGGCTACTTTGCTAATTGCAGGGAGAACTGCTGCTCTCTTCTCTCTAGCAAGCAGGGTGGGGAAAGGGAGCAGAGCAGGTGGACAAAGCTTATCAGCTTCTTCTCCTGCTTCTCCTAAGGATCACCTAATTCCTAGTGCAACAAGGCAGCGGAGTTATCATCCCCCATCAAAAAGACGTTTAGGGCAGTAAGCCATAAATGTCAAGATTTTGAAATGCAGATGCTGCCTGCCAGCCCCAAAGAACAAAAACTGCTGGTGACTGGCCTTCCACATCAAGGGATGAACTTTCCTGACAAAAGCAAAAGAGAATTACTGCAAACTTGAGCCTTCTGTTTGAGAAATGTCAGGGATTCCAGAGAGAATTGGTGTGTGTGTGCACGTATGTATGTGTATGCGCCTGAATTTCCATTAGTTCAAACGGACTTTGTCCAGTGGTCCATCCTCCTTTGAACTGCTAATATTTTGTGGATAGGATGTGTCAGAAAAGAGGGGAGAAAAACAATCAGCTGCAGTCTTGAATTCTTAAATGAAGTTAAAAAAGCTGTTCCTCTCAATTCTGCAGGGATACAATTCTCTCCCCACTCAAATTGGGCTTATGTCAGAGCCTCTCCCCCGAGACAGCTATGCATGTTACATATATTTTCTCTGGGGCCTAAATAGTTTCTCTAGGTTTGCACTGTGGCAATTAATTTAATTTTCCTGTTGGACTAATTCAGGGCTAGGGATCCCCGAAATTTGACTTTATCCTCTTTTCTTATATGGGGGTTTCTTTAATCTCTGGGCAGACTAAAGAACCCAGTCATTACGATTGTTCCCAATTCCTAAAAGCCTCCTTACCTTGCCAGCATGTGCTCTGAGACTGGAAAAAAACAAAACGAAGAAGTACTGTGATGTCCTGTCCTTATAGCAAGAGAGCCCTATTCTCCATCATGACATCTTCCAGTGCAGTAAGTGCCATCATCATCATCATCCTCATCCCCACCTCACAGACTCATCCCCACCTCACAGATCGAGAAACTAGGGGAGACACTGAGGAAGCATTTAGTAGAATTATGATATAAATTGAAAGACTCTTGGTTCTGAGTTTATTGTCTCAACAACTAGGGGCTTCACTCATTCACCTCTTGACAAGGGCCATTGTTATTGCAGGCCGAGGCTCTTCCTCTGTACATTCTCAATGTTGGGCACTTGGGCACTCTTTGAGGCTTCAAAAGAAAAAGCAACCTAAATCCTGAGCAACTACCTGGGTAGCTAATCATTGTTTTGGTTTTATAAGGAAGCAGTGTGGCCTAGTGGAAAGAGCATGGGCCTCCTGGGAGTCAGACGATTTGAGTTCTAATCTTGGCTCTGCCACTTGCCTGCTGTGTGACCTTGGACAAATCACTTCACTTCTCCATGCCACAGTTTCCTCATTGGTAAAATGAGGAATTATAATAATGATAATAATTGTGGCATTTGTTAAGCACTTACTACATGCCAAGCACTGTTCTAACAGCTGGGTACCAGGTACACGATACAAGGTAATCAGGTTGGACACAGTCCCTGTCGCACATGGGTTCACAGGTAGGTAACTGAGGCACAGAGAGTAATAATAATAAAATACTACTAATAATAATGTGTGGTATTTGTTAAGCACTTACTATGGGCCAGGCACTGTTCTAAGTTAAGTGACTTACCCAAGATCACCACACATTCTTCAAATTGGGTGTTCCTTTCCTCATGGATTTTTGGTTCACACCCCTGTAAGGTCTTGTACCAGGCCTGTGGGTCCTGGGCTGGCCAGCAAGAAGGTAAGTGTGCCAGGCTTGGCCTGAGGAGTAGTCGCCTGCCTATCTCACTCTGTAAACCCTCCTGCCAGTGCTGGGCTTGCTTGATAACTCATATATGTGTGGAACCTTTTCTATACTTGCTTGGCCTCCAAATCCTACATGAATCCAGGGGCAATGCCAGAAAGTCACTTCTCTCTGTTCGCAGCACAGCAGGGTGGGTCCAAATCAGCTCAGCCAGAGATGACGGTCAAGCGTTTTGGGATAGGCTGTGTTCTGGAATTTTGACTAGTGTTGAGCTTTATCCTTCTCTGTGGAAAAATTCCCCCCATTCCCTGGGAAATTGTTCTGAGTGCCAAGCACAGCTCTGGGCATGGAGGCCCAGAATTCCAGTCAAGATCTGTGGAAAATGTCCTCAAGCCAAACAGGTTCGCTTCATGTCTACATTTTATTATTTGCTTTAACTGCACTTCTGCAAATTTTTCAGAGGATAAAAATTACTGGGAATTATTTCCAGATCCAGCCTAGCAGCAATGAGAGCAAACTCACAACTACAATTCAGGAGGCTCACTTGATCTCTGGTATTCAGACTCTATGGCCTGAAAAATACCATTAAAAAAAGGCAGTACACTTTCTCTTTCCTCACTGTTCCTGGGATGACTTGGGAAGAGCCCCACTGAGACTTTGCCACATCTTCCTTCTCTCCTTGCCACCTTTTACTTTCCATCTGAAAAATGGGGCCAATCCTCCAACAGCATTGCTGACTGCCTTGCCCTCCCACGTGTGAGTTGAGTTTGGGAAACCCAAGGGCATGCTTGCCCCACGGGCAGGGTTGGCACACTCTCACCTGGGCTAGTGGAGCACTAGTTCTCCATCCAAGCCAGGGCTACCCCAGTGGGCAGTCCCACTTGTGGGTTCTGTTTGGTGAGGAAGGAACAAAGGTGTCAAAGTACAAGCCAATGTGTCAGTAGTAATGGAGCTCTACTTTGGAACGCCCCCTGCCCCTGGTTTGAGTCTGGGAGGTAATGATTCTAGGGATCATTCCTTCACTTCATTCAATCATATTCACTGAGAGATTACTGTGTGCAGAGTGATCCTGTGCCGACTGATTTGTCCCCAGTTAGTGGTCCTTTGTTCGGTGGCCTGGGGGACTACTCTGGCTTCTGTTCCTAAAACTAACTCTTCTGGGTAGCAGCAAGCTGATGCCACCTGAAGAGGTCAGAATGAGCGTGTGTCAGTGCAGAAAGTAAGCACTTGGAGAGCAACGTGAGCTGAATTGGTGTCATCCCTTGGTGTCATCCTCGACTCTGCTCTCTCATTCACCCCTCACATCCAAGCCGTCACCAAAACCTGCCGGTCTCAGCTCCGCAACATTGCCAAGATCCGCCCTTTCCTCTCCATCCAAACCGCTACCCTGCTCGTTCAAGCTCTCATCCTATCCCATCTGGCCTACTGCATCAGCCTTCTCCATGATCTCCCATCCTCGTGTCTCCCCCCACTTCAATCCATACTTCATGCTGCTGCTCAGATTGTCTTTGTCCAGAAACGCTCTGGGCATGTTACTCCCCTCCTCAAAAATCTCCAGTGGCTACCAATCAATCTGCGCATCAGGCAGAAACTCCTCACCCTCAGCTTCAAGGCTCTCCATCACCTCGCCCCCTCCTACCTCACCTCCCTTCTCTCCTTCTACAGCCCATCCCGCACCCTCCGCTCCTCTGCCGCTAATCTCCTCACCGTGCCTCGTTCTCACCTGTCCCGCCGTTGACCCCCGGCCCACATCATCCCCCGGGCCTGGAATGCCCTCCCTCTGCCCATCTGCCAAGCTCTCTCTCTTCCTCCCTTCAAGGCCCTACTGAGAGCTCACCTCCTCCAGGAGGCCTTCTCAGACTGAGCCCCTTCCTTCCTCTCCCCCTCGTTCCCCTCTCCATCCCCCCATTTTACCTCCTTCCCTTCCCCACAGCATCTGTATATATGTATATATGTTTGTACATATTTATTACTCTATTTATTTATTTATTTATTTTATTTGTACATATCTATTCTATTTATTTTGTTTTGTTAATATGTTTGGTTTTGTTCTCTGTCTCCCCCTTCTAGACTGTGAGCCCACTGTTGGGTAGGGACTGTATCTATATGTTGCCAACTTGTACTTCCCAAGCGCTTAGTACAGTACTCTGTACACAGTAAGCACTCAATAAATATGATTGATTGATTGATTGAATGGTAAGGCTATTTGGCAAATGTAGAGGGGTGATAAAATAGTAGACACTACCCAAAAGCATCAACCATGACTCACTCCCTAGCATGCTTTTCTTGTGGAAACAGCATAGGAGTGGGAGTCAGGAAACCTGGGTTCTAATGGCAGCCCTGCCACTGGCCTGCTGTATGACCTTGGGTAAATCACTTAACATCTCTGGGTTTCCATTTCTTCATCTGTAAGATAGGGATGAAAAGCTGCTCATCCCACATCTTAGATTATGAGCCTCAGGCAAGACATTATCTGTGTCAGATCTTATTATCTTGTATCTATCCCAATTTGGCATCTAAAAAAAGTGCTTAATAAGTACCATAATAATAATAACAACAATAATATTTGTTCATTTTCTAAGTAAAAATACCACAAAACACTTCTCTTCATTGCTTGAATATTAAAACTAATTACTGTCCCTTTATTTAAAGATACAAGAGGACCTGACCAGAGCTGCTAAAACCCTATTCATTTCCTTAAAAAGAAGCACCCAGTGATCGCCAATGATTTGATGCTCTTACTGTTATTCTACAGCTTCAATGATTTCTTTATTGTAGAAATACAAACTGCATGTGTCCACAATGAAGAAATAGATCGGATTTAGGAGCATACCAAAATAAATTAATTCCTGTTTTCAAATTAAGCATCCCTCTGGCCTCTGGCCTTTCAAGAGCAGGCAATAAACTGGAATGACAATTGGACTAGAACAATTACGGAAAGAATATAAATTAATAAGATTTAAATGCCAGAGGCATTTTAAAGTTTGAGAATTACTAAATAAACCTAATAATCTCATTCCTGCGATGCCTGATTACGGTGCTTTAATTAAAACCCACCAAGGAGGGATGAGTCTTGCAGTGTTCACCTTCCTAATTGTCTTAAGGCTAAACAACTAGTGTCAAGTAAAAAAAGAGAAAGCCCAAATGCTTTTCTTCTTTAGGGCTGCATGATCATTGTGTTTTACTCATTCTGAACTAGAAACAATGCGTGGGGAAAAATGAAGAAGATTCTCAGTGCAAGAGCCACATGGTACTTAACACGAGGTTATGCTTCTATCAGGAGTTGAAACTGCAGCATGGAAGCCTTATGAGTCAAGCACTGTTCTATGCCCTGGGGTAAATACAAGTTGATCAAGTTGAGCACCATCTGTGTCCCACATGGGGCTCACAATCTAAGTAGGAGGGAGAGCAGGTATTGAACCCCTATTTTACAGTTGAGAAAACTGAGGTGTAGAGGAGTTAAGTGACTTGCCCAAGAAGGTCACAGCAGATAAGTAATAGAGCTGCAATTAGAACTCAGGTCCTCTGAATCCCAGGACTGTGCTCTTTCCACTATCCCACTCTGCTTCCCACCTCTCCTCTTGTTCTAGAATTATATTTTTTTTTAGCAGATGAATTGCAGCTAAATAGAAGTGAGCATTTTCTTCACATATGGGAAGCAAAATGTGCCGGCTCAATCCAAACGACAAATTGTGTAGCACAGAGAAACAATTTCAAAAAGGATAAACAGAACCGTGAAGCAAACAACCTCCCCCAAAGAAAATCCACACCCTATATGTACAGCTGACAGCAAAACCAAACTTTCTGGAAAATCCTCAGTTAGCAAATTTCTACAGGGAGAAGGCATTCATATTCTAGGTGTCTAAGACAAGAGGTCATTTACCAGACTGTTGGACTGGATTCAAAGAGATAATGAGAACATGGAGAGGGAGGGCCCAATGGTTGAGTAAGATAAAGCTCTCGCTGTCTACTGAGCAATGTGTAAAGTGAATTTCTAGCGCTCACGGAAGGGTTCAGTGTGGTTTATTCTGAGCCTGGGACAGCGGTTCTCTCGATATGGTTTAATTGGCTTCCTCAATTCCAACCTTCTCCACTTAGCAGATTCCCTGACTATTCTCAAAATGCTCCAAACCAAACCATCCCTGATGAAAGGCTGCTGCATCTGGTTGTAAGTGGCTTTTTTTGGCAAAATGACTCAGCACCATGGACAGAATTATCACTGAACCCCAGTCCCTTCGATTCCTCAGTATGACACATCTGCCAAGTAGCCTTGATATAACTGACCAGAGCAGCCATTTGTCCTAAAAGCCCTAGTTTGGACATCTCTCATTCTCTATCCTTAACTTGTGCTTCGCTTTCTCCAGGTCCACCGGTCCTTCCTTCTACATCCTAGACCTGAGCTGGAGGCACCAAGACATCCCCATTATGCTGCTAATTTATGCTCTTCACAGTATTTCACCAGTGGTAACACAAAGGCAGCTTTAAGCTTGGAAAAATGCCCCATTAGCATCGAATCCATGTAGAACTCTTAATTCTTATAAACTGTAGAGCCACTTTGCTCATGCAAACCCCCTTAAATCTGCCCACCTATAATCCTCCCCACCTTTAAAGCCTTCACTTCCTCCAAGAGGCATTCCCTAATTAATCTCCACCTTCCCCATCATGTCACATTGTTAGCTAAATTAGTAGTCATGTATATATGTTTGCTTATTATTTAACTGATGACTTTTGTTTTGATCATTTCCATTTATACTCTCACCCTCTTATCTAAAGTATATCAGGCAATCATTGGCCATTTTTTCTCTCCCAATAGTCTTCTAGACTGTAAGGTCTGTGTGGGCAGAGATTGCCTCTCTTTATTGCTGAACTATACTTTCCAAGGGCTTAGTACAGTGCTCTGCACACAGTGAGCGCTCAGTAGATATGATTGAATGAATGAATGAGGCACTTTGAGGGTGGAGCCGCTGGCTTTTCAACTTTCTTAAACCCTTCCTGCAGCTGTGCTTTGTAAACAATGAGGGATTGATAAATGTTGACAGTGATGAGAAGAATGATGATGATGGTGGAGAAAAGGTCTCCAGAAGAGATCTTGTTCATTTTAAATAAAGTGGATAATATTATATGGTGGATAACTAGATATTTTCCAGAAAATAAAGATTTAGAGATTGTATTTTCAAGAACTCAAAAGGAGCCTCTTTCCACCTACATTTATAATAGAGGTGAGTTGTTAGAGAAAAGTGAAAGACTGATGACATGTAACCTTTTATGACATTAATTGGCACATAACCATAATAATGTGTTTTACCATTCACTAATTACTTTTTCTCACTACCACTTGAACAGATCCTGCACTGTGTAATTATTTCTTTTAATGGTGCTTATGCTGGTAATGTATCCTTTACCTAATGATTGCAGTAATTATTACCACTATATGTGAATTTGATTCCTCTGGGGTAAACGATTTTATTATAATTATTCAATGCATAGTGGTTTCTTAGTTGGTGTAACAATTTTCAGGATCTAATTTTTTAAATCACTGAAAATTATTTAGGTGTTCAAATGCCTTGCTTGGAAAGTGGAAATTTGAGAAGAAGCATGACCTACTGGATGGAGCTTGGGCCTGAAGTCAGAAGGACTTGGGTACTAATCCTGGCCCCACTACTTGTCTGCTGTGTAAACTTGGGCAAGTCACTTAACTTCTTTGTGTCTCAGTGACCACATCTCTAAGATGTAGATTAAGACTATGAGTCCCATGTGGGACATGGATGGTGTCCAACCTCATTAGCTTGTTATCTACCCCAGTGTTTAGTGCAGTGCCTGGCACATAACAAGTGATTAGCCAATGCTTAACAAATGCATTAAAAAGCTGATTTCACTTAAAAGTATAGTCATTTTTGTTATAACAGTAGTTCTGTTCTTGAAGAACATGAAAATCAGGTTATAAAACTACTGCTTCAGTGGGTACTAATGGGTGAAGAGGTAGTTGGTTTGAAGAGATGCCCATTACTAGCAGAATACTTTACACCTGGCATCTCATTGCATTAAATCATCATCATCATCAATCGTATTTATTGAGCACTTACTATGTGCAGAGCACTGTACTGAGCGCTTGGGAAGTACAAATTGGCAACATGTAGAGACAGTCCCTACCCAACAGTGGGCTCACAGTTAAATATTATAAAGATGCAAGGCCCCCACAGAAATCTGTATGGCACAGTACCAAAGGCTGAGGAATAAACTGGGAAATGTAGTAGCATTATGTCTTGACCAACACTACACACACAACTGTTTCATCCTATGCCAGATCTACTTGGGCCAACCTGTAGATTGTATTCTACCCTGGGAACATGGGGCATCAGCAGGAATTGGCTGAAAATGTTCCTCTGGACCAGCACTACAGGGTCCTAGTGATTGCTCTGTCCAGAGAGCAAAGGAGCTTGCTCCCTGGGATGAGCAATCACACATGCCTTTCCCAGACAAGCATCTGTGGCTTCCACACACAACAGGCCCACCAATCAGAAGACTCATGTGACGCTAGCCACAATGCCTTCCCCACACCAAGTCTCAGGATGAAGTGGACATTCTGCTCTAGGCACCTGCAATCCTCCTGGAGACAAGATGGAAACAGAGCCACAGAGCTTGAAAACCTGAAATGAAGGCTAATCCTTTCAACTGAATGCTGTGCTAAGATCTTAAGAGTACAAGAGAATTAGTAGATCTGGTCCCTGCCCTTAAGGAGTTTACAATCCAGTGGGGAAGAAAGATACTAAAATAAATTATTATTATTAATAATAATTGTGGTATTTGTTAAGCACTTACTATGTGCCAGGCACTTTAGTAAGTGCTGGGGTATGAATACAAGCAAATCGGGTTGGACACAGACCCAATCTCTCATAGGGCTCACAGTCTTAATTCCCATTTTACGGATGAAGTAGCTGTGGCCCAGAGAAGTGAAGTGACTTGCCCAAGGTCACACAGCAGACAAGAGGAAGAGATGGGATCAGAACCCAGGACCTTCTGACTCCCAGGTCTGTGCTCTATCCACTAGGCCACGCTGCCTCTCAAATTATAGGTAGGAGGAAGCAACAGAGTACAAAGATATGTGCCCCAGTACAAAGCGGGAAAGTACATTAACTACCCAAGTGTCAGGAAATCATGAGACTTCTTTTTCCCCACTAGATTGTAAGCTCCTTGAGGGCAAGGATGGAGTCAAAGCTAAGGTCAAGTGCCTCATCCAGATGATGATGGCACCTTCTCCTCTCCCCCTCCCCTATCCCCGGTGGGTAAAGTGAATGAGAAGGTTGGAGACAAGAATGCCTCAGTATCCCTTCTGGTCACCTCTTTCCTCTGAAAAACAAAAGGAAGCCTCCCAAGCACTACCTTCCTTCAACTATCACTGCAAAATCAGTCATTGAAAACATTATTTAATACCTACATCAGGCGGAAATTTTAAAGAGGCTAACCTAGAACCACCTAAGTCACTTTTTCGAAAATAACTGCGTGATAGAAATGTCCAGGGGGAAAGGGTTGGGGGAGGACTGCAGGGAAGGGGAGGGTCAGATGGGCATGTGCTTACCATTGCAAACATACTCTTTCTTCTGGACGTCGGCCACATTGAAGCCCCTTAGGTGAACAGGTGCCATGCAGAAGGTAAACTGGCCAATGGTTTTTCTCTGCCGCAGCCAGTCAGAGAGCCAGGCCAGACTGCAGTCACAGTACAGGTAGTTGGAATGGAGTCGCCTGCAGAGGACCGAGGGAGAAGAGCACAGTCAGGGGGGTTTACAGGCCGGGCTCTGGAATGCAGCTGCAGAGTGACCTAATGGACAAAGCACGCGCCTGGGACTCAGAATGACCTGCGTTCTAATTCCGGCTCCACCACTTGTCTGCTGGGTGACCTTGAGCAAGCCACTTCACTACTCTGAGCCCCAGTTACCTCATCTGTAAAATGGGGATTACGAATGTGAGCCCCCTGTGGGACAGGGACTGTGTCCAACCCAATTTGCTTGCATCCACCCCAGTACTTAGTACAATGCCCAGCACATAATAAGCACTTAACAAATATCACAATTATCAAAGAGCATTTTTTAAGTAAATACTAATGAACGGCTGCTTCCCAGAGGGACTCGGGTTCTGTTTAGCACCTTCTCCGCTTTCGGCGGTAGACAGTGCACGCATAGTTTGGAGCCCCCTACCCCTGTGGGGAGATGTTTCCACCTCTACACTTGAATCATGGTGTCCTTTCTGGAGCAATGGAAAACCTCTAAAGGCCCAGATGTTGGGAAAATTTCCCCTATTCTGCATCTTGTACTTTTTCCACTCCCATAGTTGGCATGAGTGGGCTTAAAATCTCCAACGCACAAAAGTTTTCTGAGTCCTTCACAGACCATATTGCAATTTATTTCCTGAGTTGGGCAGGGCATAGTATGGCAGGTGTGCACCTGTTTATAACAAGGTCTTACATTCATGCACATTCTAACTGCCCAAGTTGATCTCTTCCAACCCCCAGGCAACCAGGGGACTGGATTTTCATAACCTTCCAAACGGCTTCTGTAATGACCCGCCAATAGAATGCAAGTTGATGACTTTCCCCTACTCAGACAGAAGACGAGGTTCACATTTCAAGATTTTGGAGGGAAAACATTACCGGGGATCCTTCATCATGCCAGAAAGACATTTTTTTGGGCAAGGGAAAAGTGCTTTATTTCTTTTCAATGACTTAAAATCTACCAGAGATTTTTATGGGCTCTTAAAGTTACAGGTATATACCTCTTTCAATAATATGAAAGAACACATGGGAGAAACCTTGAATTTGTACTGTATAATTCCAAAACCTCCCTGGCTCATTAAAAGTTGTTTTCTGGCTGGAGCAGGTATTACCTATGTCAGCTAATCAAAAGCACAAGTGATTTGAACAAAGTTTCTGATGTCTAGCTTTGGAAACACTCATAAATTAAAAGCATCTCCAGACATTTAACTAATTCAGGAGCCAGGCATGTTGAGAAAGGCTGAACCAGCTTTCCTAGAGAATCACAACAACAAGGCCTGCAAAGGATTTAGTTCAAGTGATCACGACTGTAATCATCCTCAGTGGTATATATTGAGCACTCACTGTGTACAGATCACTGTACTAAGCGCTTGGGAGAGTATAATACAACAGTGTTGGACATGTTCCCTGCCCACAATGACTTTACAGTCTAGAGGAATTCACTTATATCAAGTTCAACTGTGTTAGCTGAGGGTGATTGGCTTCCACTAAGCAACAGAAGAGACAGGTACTTGGGCTGCAATCAGGGCCAGTTGGAGACCCTGGTGTGCTACGGAGATGGGAATCCAAGGTGCCTCTCAGATAAAGTTGGTCTCTTCCTCTGAATTCCTGGGTCTCCATGTGTGCAGGTGCCCTGCTTTTCTTGGAATTATCAAAGCAGATTGGAACAGCATAAGACAAAGGGAAGAAGGAGGGAGGGAGCAAGAAAGGGAAAGGGCAAAAAGGAAGGAATGATGAAATAAGGGAAGGAGTACTCCCAGAAGGGCTCTCTGAACTGGCCTGACTGTATATATGAAAGATGAGCGACTACCCTATCCTGAAGGCAGTGAGCATAACATTTCCACCTGCAATGTGTGCAGGCATGTTTACCTACACACACACACACACACACACACACACACACACACACACACACAATTCTTTCAAGGACTTGATCAAAGGTTTCAGGGCAATTTATTACGGTCTTTTATTATTATAAATAATAATAACATGTAACATTAGCGGTATTATGCTACTGTCCTATGCTCTAGGATAAATATAATGAAATCAAATCGGATACAGTTTCTGTCCCACATGGGGTTCAGAGACTAACGGGAAGGGAAAATAGGTACTGAATCCCCATGCTACAGGTTAGGCTACTAAGGCCCAGAGACGTTAATTGACCAGTCCCAAGTCACACTGTAGGAAAGTGGTGGAACCAGGATTAGAACCAAGGACTTCTGACTCCCAGGCTCTGCTCTTTCCACCAGGCTCCAGTGAGACTGCTTCTGAATTGCGGAACTGGATGCCAAGCAAGGGTGGTCTCCTGGCCAGACCAGGCTGCAGAATTGGGATTTTTATCTAATAACTACCCCATGATCATCAGAGTGACCAAGTGGGCTTCACTTTCCCTACTGGGCTTTCTGCAGTAGATGTGGTATTGAAGATGGAAACAAGGAAGCAGATCACTTCCTCCTGTCCAGGGTAAGAAGGGGGTGGTGTGGTGTGTGTGTGTACGCGCACACACGTGCAAGGAAGTTGCTCCATGTGTGATATGCTTGTGAGCTGCCCTTGAGAGAGAATCCCATTGTAAACAAGCCGCCAAGCTTAGCCGGACTGTTGGCAAAAATCTTTCTGATAAATAAATTAACAATGACAATAAGGATGCATTAGACAGGCTGCAAAAGTACTAGGGGGCCAAGATACAAGAGCTCTTTTGTGTGTCAGGAGGCCCATAGCCTTTTAATGATGGTTTAGCGGATGCTAGGAACTCTTTAATTTGTAAATGCAGTCACCCACTTCAGCAGTCACTCACAGATGCAGGGGCAGCAGGAGACTCACCATTAAGAAAATGTAGCACGTGGCTTACGCATCATATAAATAAAGCTATTTTGGGAAGGAAGCAGATCAATGCACACTAATTCCTGTCAGTTCTCATCAAGAGTGAGAGAGCAATACAATGTGCATTGTGGGTTTAAGCAGCAGATCAGCAAAAAACTGATTAATATAAGAAAATGATAAGATTTCTAAAGTTCCACCACTATACTACTCTCCTCCAATTTCCCTCTTGCAATGATTGGTAATTTACTATTTTCTTGATTTCTCTGCCTCACCCCTTTCTAATTTCTTTCTGGGCCAGAAATTCTTTGAATTGCAAGTCTTCTTTCCCCGGACACTTTCTTTACAAATATTCTTCGCTTTCAGATAGGATAGCAGAACAGAGACCAAGGAAACTGAATTAAGAGACACCACATACAGCCTCTACCTAAATAAGATTGATAATAACAATAATAAGCAATATGGTAAGCTCTGTGCTAGAAAAAGGATAATCTAATGGGAAACAGTTCCTGCCCAACAAAGCCTAAGAGGGAGGGAGAACAGATATTGTACCCCCATTTTACAGGTGAAGAACCTAAGGCACGGAGAAGTTATGTGACTTGCCCAAGGTTAGTAGCAGAGCTGGGATTAGAACCCAGGTCTCCTGACTTTCCATTCTGTGCTTTCTCTACTAGGCCATACACTGTTTTCCTAAAGGATTATGGTAGGGTTTTCTACATATTAATTTCTTAATACACCCAATTCTTTTATAATACAGAGGTTGCATTCTCACAGAAACCCAAATTAAGGAAAACTTCATAGCTGTACACATGCATACAACTGCTTCTTTTGATGCTGCATCTTGTAATAGGACAGACAAGTGTTATCTGAATAATGTTCCCTAATTCTGCTGTCAGGTGCTGACAGCCACAGTGTGTAGCAAAATATGTGAATTACGGCACAGCTGGGTGAACCTGAAATTTTCCCACAAAAACAACTGGGGGAGGCACGATATACTGATTGTTTCAAGGTGGAGATTGAGATTCAGTGGAAGGACTAGAATGGTGACATCAGAGGAATTCACCTTTTTCATGATTAAACTCAATGATCGCAAAACCTGATCCAGGACATTGTCAGAAATGTTTCTGGTCATTCTGGAGGGACAGACTGATTTGCAAAACTGGAAATAATTTCCATGAGAAGCGGATGTGATGCTATGTGGGGACGAGAAGGGATCCAGGGCTTAATGGTTTTAAAGAAGTCCAGAAAGATGTCCAAATCTCCTCCAGTCTTCTGTTCTATTTCTAAGGCATTTTTAAATTCTCCTGTTGATTCTGCTGCTAAAGCAGATGGATGATGGAATGAAAAGGTGAACCATTTTAATCCACCACCTCCCACCCCCATCTCCTCACCATGCTGGATTTATTTATTTCATTCATTCAGTGAATGGTTTGGGCGCCTGGATGGTCGGCAACCTTTTGCAGACTGAAACGTCACACTCGATATTGCTAAAACTACCTATATAGAACATAAGTGAATGAATACAAATGCCAATTTTTAAAGGTGCCCTTTTAGCCACAGACTCTAAATTAAATTTCCAGCAAATCCTTTTAGAAAGGGTCAGTGCTCATTTTCTATAAAATGTGGCTTTCTGAATTCAATATAAAAGCTTCCCTTTATAAATCCCATTTATGACTTCCTTCCTTTCTCCCCTCCCCCTCCCCCTTTAATTACAGCAAAGGGGGATTAGTCAGGGTAAGACTCCAGGGAGCTGTATACAAAGCCATCTCCAAAATTAAACTGAAGGGAAAATGGCAGCAGGCAGGGAATGTGTAACAGACAAGATGGACTGACTGATCTGAAGTCACCAGACAAATATTCCGGTGTAACGGGAGGAATGAGATAAACCAAAAAGCTCCCCCAGCAGCACATCAACCAACCTCCTCATCCCTGGATAGCAGCCCTGGCTTCTATCAGTGCCATATCTTAAAAGAGAACAATGGAGGAGAGGAAATGTTAATCACTTATAATCAGCTTATGGGAATTGGCCCCTCAATACCTGCAGGGTGGAGTGACTCCTTTCACCTGTCGTAGTAGATATGCCCAACTGTTACCCGATAAAATAATAATAATAATGATGATGATTATAATGGTTGTGTCACTTGTTAAGCACTTACTATGTGCCAAGAACTGTGCTAAGCACTAGGGTGATTACAAACAAATCGGGTTGGGTACGATTCTGTCCCACATGGGGCTCAAAGTCTTAATCCCCATTTTACAGTTGAGATAACTGAGGCACAGAGAAATTAAATGATTTGCCCGAGGCCACTCAGCAGACAAGTGGCAGAGACAGGATTAGAACCCAGGTCCTCTGACTCCCAGGCCTGTGCAACCTGATCACCTAGTATCCCCTATTCCCCCCTGCGCTTAGAACAGTGCTTCGCACATAGTAAGCTTAACAAATACCATCATTATTATTATAATCCACTAAGCCAAGCTGTTTCTCTTGAACTGTAAACTCCTGCTGTTACACTGTAGCTCCTTGAGGTCATGAAATAAGCGCTTAGTACAGTACTCTGCACCAAGTAACCACTTGAGAAATATCACTGATTGATTGATTGACCTATAAACTTGGCATCCCATAGTTTATTGCCTTCACCTTAGGAAACAGAGATGGCAACTGTTTTGATAGCCATTGCTTCTTGGAGCTAAATCAGCAGGCTTTTCTTCACCATGTCTTCCACTGTAACACTTGAACATTTCAGTGGAGAGGTGAGAAGAGAAGTGACAGATAAATACTTTTTTGTTTCACCACCTGTGTATATTGATTATCTCAGTCTGAGGGGGATACCACCATAGCACCCAGGCTCATTGGTTTGGAAAATTCTACACCAGTCCAAAACATGTTAAATTATTCACCTCCTCATCTGGCTTAAGTACAATGCTATCTCAGGGCAGGAGGACAGACTATTTGACTTCTTGGGTTGTTTTCACTTGAGAAATTTAACATCTCTGGGGAATCCACATCCAAATACAGCAATGACCTGGTTCCCTCAGGCCTTCGCATAAATACCAGGGTAACCTTTTCTTCTCTCTATTTAGCTAAGACCAGAGCCGTGTTTCCTAGGTTTAGAATCATAGCTGGATTTATTTCTTCTGTTTCCGCAATCGATAATGTTTTTCCTTTGAGGTACAACCCTCTGGGACACTCAAAACCGGACTTCTAGGACCAGCAGGTCTGGTATCCGCACTAGCTGTAGTGATTCCTGCAAAAAAGGTCTCAAACTGAATACTGAGGGAGAAGGCTCTTCATTTATGAAGTGGGTAGTTTTAGCTAAGTGGGCCTGAGGGAAATTGATCTGTGGGGACAAGCCCTGGGCCCAACCTTGACCAGGAGGGAGACTCCACAATATTTACAAGGGCGAGCAAAGACAGCCCCAAGTGATGCTGTGGGAGGAGCCTCAGAGCCAGTGCAGAATGAGGAGGAAGAGGAGGAGGAGGAAAAGAAGGAGGAGGGGAGGGGAAGCTGTTACTCACAGTGTGCGGATCTTCGGCATGTGGTTGAAGCTGGTGAGCGGAATGCGGCTGATGTTGTTGTTGTTGAGGGTGCTGCAGAGACAGGAGGGAGAAAAAGAAAGCGATCGATGGGTTTCTGTTGCTTTGCTGGCGCGGGCTGTTTTCGGGCGGGGAGCAGTGGGCGAAAGGCATGCGGGACCGTAAATCAGCAGTCAGTGCCGCAGCCCTGGGCTGGCTGACGTGGTCGGCTGGAGCCATGTCAGAGCTGTGGGGAGGGACGGGGAACCAGGAACAGCACCCAGGCCAGCTGAGCGCTGTCTGTCCAGATGAGCCGTGCCTCCAGGATGTACATCTCTCCCATCCCATCCCTGGACTGCCCTCTGGAAAAGAAGGGAGCCCTACAGCCATGCAGAGGAGCTGGGGCCCGCCGTCTGGATTCTGGATGAAATGAGGCTCGTCTTAAAAGAAATCAGGCTGCAGGCACTAAAGAGCATTAAAGAGCATTTAAGAGCATTAAAACAAGAGAAATTCCGCCTCTCATATTCTGCTCCAGGCTCCTATTGCTGCCCTCTCTAAGATGGCCCTCTTAAGGTGCTGATCAAGCGGAGAAGGACTGGTGGGTTCTCAGGAAACAGAGATAATCTCTGCAGGCACCAGGGTTTGGGATATCCATTGGCCAGTCTGGGGCTAACGGAGGAGTCTGGGCTAGTGGGCTAGTCTGGGCAAGCAGGCCAGTCACAGCTGGCAGGCCAGTCTGGGCTAGTAAGCAGTCTGGGTTAGCAGGACAATCTGGGCTAGCAAGCCAGCCAGAAATTGCCATCCAGTCAATTCAGCAGGAGGCAGCCTGGGGCTTGGTGGAAATTGCCCCGAGGACTCCATGGATACAAGCTCCTGCTCACAATCTCTTGGCTAGCATTTACTGCCTGCCTCAATCATTCATTCATTTATTCAATCGTATTTATTTAGTGCTTACTTTTTGCAGAACATGGTACTAAGAGCCTGGAAGAGTACAATATAACTATAAACAGACACATTCCCTGACCACAATGAGCTTACAGTCCAGAGGGCCTCAAGCCTGGACCAGGAGAGATCTGCCCATGAGAAGATCCAGAAGATGTGCACATTGTTTCTCTTTCTCCTGCCCGAGGCCATGTATTTCCTTGGTTCATTGAAATGAAGGGCCTAAAGAGGTTTAGGTTAAGTACTTAACTAGCTCACTCCATCCTACCTCACCTCACTGATCTGCTACTACAACACAGTTCATGCACTATATTCCTCCAGCATCAGCTAGCTCACTGTGCCTCAGTCTCATCTCTCTCACCTCCAATCCCTCTTCCATTTCTTCCCGCTAGCCTGGAATGCCCTCCCCCTCCATATATGACTACTTTTCATTCAATCGTATTTATTGAGCACTTACTGTGTGCAGAGCACTGTACTAAGTGCTTGGGAAGTACAAGATAGCAACATATAGAGACAGTCCCTACCCAACAGCGGGCTCACAGTCAGGAATGACTCACACAGCCTCACATTACTTCTCTCCTCTCCTTCATAGCCTTATCACATCTCCTCCAAGAGGTCTTCCCCCAAAGAGCCTTGATTTTCCCATCTCCCTCCCCATTCTGCACTGCTATGCAATTGAATCTTTAAGCACTTGATAGTCATGCATCATCAGCCCCACAGAACGTATGTAGAAATCCTTTAATTAATTTATTTATTTACATTAATGTCTGTCTCCCCACTAGACCATAAGCTCCTTGTGGGCAGGGAATGTGTCTGCCAACTCTGTTGTTTTGTTCTCTCCTAAGTACTTACTACAGTGTTCTGCACATAGTAAGAGCTCAATAAATACCAATGATTGACTGATTGATATGCAACTCATGTATGAGTTTGTCAAAACGACCCTGAGTACCCCCTGGCAGTTTATCAAGGAGAGCAAGGGAATCTGAAATGAACAGAAGGACACTTTGGACAACCTATGAACTGGATAATCAGTCCCTTAAAAATCACAAATTTATGTATTAATAATCTTAGGAATGGGAAGTAGCTCCTACTGTAGCACTAGGTTGCTCCTGTTGTGATTTGGGACAACCTCAGCACATCTCTCAGTTTTCACCTTTCAAAGAAGAAATTACTGTTGTGCATGTGGCAAAAGGAAACACCTCATTTATTAACCTCCTCTTACTCTCTAGGGCCCTTTAGGACCTCCTCCAATGTCCTAGTGCCCTGGATTTTGAGTATTAATTATAAGTCAATTGACACATGACCACTCTCTCTCTGGGACCTTCAAATTTCATCCTCACTCCCAGACACTGAGGGAGAGGAGAGCACAGGCTTCCCTTTATGCCTCAGAGGTGGCTTGCACTCTACTCTTCTGTGGCCCAACTGCCTTCCCTTTGGCGTTACAGGAATAAAAAAAATAGCATTTGTTAAGTGCTTACTATTTGCCAGGCACTGTACTAAGCACGGGGGTATTCATAAATTAATCAGGTTGGACACAGTACTTGTCCCACATAACGCTCACAGTCTTAATAACCCATTTTATAGATGAGGTAACTAAGGCATAAAGAACTGGCATGATTTGCCCAAGGTCACACAGCAGACAAGTGGCAGAGCCAGTATTAGAACCTAGGTCCTTCTGACTCCCAGGCCAGTTCTCTATCTACTAGGCCAAGTTCACTCTCTCTGCATCACCTAAACTCCTCCCTGCCTTGTGGGTTGGGTTTCTCCACTATGGAAGCTAAGGTGTGATGGGTAGGGAACTGGGAAAATACATGGACCCCACGGGTACCATTTGTGGCACTTTCACAGCCTGCAGTTCCCCATTCCTGAGCCCAGGAGAATTTCCCTGGAGCCTCTTATTCCTGGATCCACAGATCGGTCCTTTCACACTTTCCCATGATGGGTCAGGGAGAGGGCACCCCTGGCTAGAGGGAGTCCTTGAAGAGAGACAGCTTTGAAACCTAAGCCACAGAACTGACAATTAGCCATTAAGAAACATGGCTGGTGACTGCCCAGGGGAGTTGGACAAACATACTCTTCTATCGACTGTCCATTGGCTACTTCAAAAGTCTTACTTCTATGGTAACAGAGGCCTTAAATTTTTTTTAAAAAGACATAAAGGGTTGCTTGTCTCCCACATACAGAAATGCAAGGTCCCTTAAAGGGAAGGAGGCATCATAAAACCTCCATCAATCTGCACTGTGCACTGATATGTAATTTACTCAACAAGGGAGGGAGAATGCAAGTGAATATTCAGGGCCTAATTTGGTTTAATATGCTGTACAATTAAGTACAGGATTTCAGATGTAACTGAAGCAGAGCTGCTGCACAGATGACTTATTAATGTATTATTACACTGATATTTAAATGTGAGCTATAATGAGAGCAATAAAGCATTTACGATAATAGCAATTATTTCTGAACTAAAATGGCTAAATACAGTATTCTTGCTTCCATTATACGGCACCTCGGGTTCATTGACAGTGAGCTGTCAGCCTCCAGATCTGGGAGCTGCAAGGCAATGTGTTTAACCAATCCTGCGCCAGTCTCTGTGGCAGTTTATGCCCCAAAACAGTCCAGAGCTGTACTTTGTGCCCACAGTGGCCCCATGAAAATGTCCCATCCAAGGGCAGGGCAGAGCAGAGAGATGATGATGATATTTGTTAAGCACTTACTAGGTGTCAAACACTGTTCTAAGTGCTGGGGTAGATACAAGCTAATCAGGTTGGACACAATCCCTGTCCCACATGGGGTTCACTGCCTTAATCCCCATTTTATAGATGATGTAACTGAGGCACAGGGAAGTTAAGTGATTTGCCCAAGGACACACAGCATACAAGTGGTGGAGAGCCAGCATTAGAACCCACGTCCCTCTAACTACTGGGGAGGGGGGAGAGAGAGAGAGAGAGAGAGAGAGAGAGAGAGAGAGAGAGAGAGAGAGAGAGAGAGAGAGAGAGAGAGAGAGAGAGAGTGTGTGTGTGTGTGTGTGTGTAGGGATATAAGTGGGGAGTTTGTGGGTTCATTCATTCATTCATTCATTCATTCAATTGTATTTATTGAGCGCTTACTGTATGCAGAGCACCGTACTAAGCACTTGGAGAGTACAATATTGGGAAGGGTGAAAAGAAGGAGCTCTCCACCCTCACAGAAGATAACCAAGTACTCAGCCATCTCCCACCTGAACTTCAGACTCAGAGTAATTTGCCTGGGTCTTATCTCTCTCCATCACTTTCTGCTCTTTTCCAGTGCTGCCTCAAGGAAATCACCTAATTATGCAGCCCTATCTTTTCTTCCTTACTGAAGATCTCAACTTATGTGGTTTAGTTCAGATCAATAAATCCCCTTTCCAGATGCTTTTTGGTGGGGGAAATGGCCTTTCTTGCGATGCTTCCATCATGTCAGAGTGTATGCTAAAGTCTTTGGTACCCAAAGCAAGACTCCTATACAAATTATTCAATTTCAAAGAAACAATTAAATGCAGTCTCAAATTTCATGCCACGCTGAATCATGAACAAAGCTCATTTTCAGTTTCAATCCTGGTTGGCAGGATTATAGCAGGTTCAATCCAAGGTTCCATCCTACTATTCAGTTGATGTGCAGAGCACTGTACTAAGTGCTTGGGAGAGTCTACACAGCAATCTCAGGTCTGTCTGATGTAGAAATGGCAACATTTTCAGAGCCTATACAACCACTTTTCCCTGAGCAGAACCTAGTGTTATTTGGGGACTCCTGCTTCCACCACTGCAGGAGAGTAAAACTTTTTATGGTAACAAATCACTTCTACAGCAAAATGATCTACTTCTATAATAATGACATTATCCACTTAAGAGTGCCTCAGTTCATATACTTCTTTCAAGTAACTCAGAGCTCTCATTTGGAGTTGGGTGAGTAACAGTATCCCACCTACCAATCCGCGGTAGCACCAGAAGTAAAATCTCTCCCTAGCCCAGACCCCTGGGTGCCAATTAAAAGCACTGAGTGATGATCTGCTTTCCAATGCGAAGGCAGTATACAAGCTGTAAAACATAAGAGTATCCCTGAGACTAAATCTACTAACATGCAGTTCCAAGGGCTCAGATTTTATTTCAATCCTACTTTTGCAGGATGTTAAACAGCTTGAAAAACCACCAGCTACATTTTTGATGGTCCTTACCCTGCACCAAAGTGAGCTGTCTTGGTAACCGAGGCCGCTGGTCTTTCGGCTCTATGATACACAAGTGGTTTTCCTTATATAGCAATCATGGGATGGGCTGTTCGATGCCATGACCTCTGGCCTGACTTCTATGTGCCCAGCAACCTTCAGGCACTTAATTGGGAGGGCAACTGCCAGGTGAGTAAACTTGAGTTGGAGAGTGTGGGGAACAGGGAGAAGGTGGAAATCAGAACAATCCACTCATCCATCCACGCTGCTCCCACCCCATTGCCTTTCGCCTGATGTCAAAACATTTGGTAGAGTTGGCCAGCGATAGTTTGGTCTTTACATGTAGCGGGCACACAGTCTTCAACTGGTCTGGTCTGGTCACTTTAAGAAGCACAGCAGTACCTCCCTCCCTGCTTTCCTTCACTCTGGTGCTTAGAATGTATGTCTTTGATCTGGCTAAGCTGGGCCTGGAGCTCTGGGTGGATGAAGCAGTCACAGTTCTGGCAGTTTGAACAAATCTGACATTTCCTTCTGTCTCCTTCGATTAGGCTGCTCCTTTATCACAGTGTACGTTTCTGGGTCTGGGTGTAATCCATGTGTTGTGTGTCCATAACACCATGTAATTGGCTCTAATGCAACAATATTATCTGTGTGCATGCAGTGGATAATTATAAAACTGGGCATCTGCAGCCTACGTACATGCCAAACCACCTCTCTGACTCATTCGCTAAATTGCCACTCCTCTCAATCCCGGGCCTGGCCCCAGCTGTGACTTCTTGCCTTGGAAACCTGGAAACTAGGGCTTCCAAAAATCACCTCAACACTCCCCTTGCCTCCAGGTAGGGCAGAATGGTGAGAATCCCTTCTGCCCTTAAAGGCCTACAGCGCTGCAACCTTCTCAGTCATCTGGTCTTCTAGAAAGCTACCATTTTTTTCTAGTTAAGCTGTAGATTTGCATGAGGAATGAAAAGTATTAGCTCGCCTCAACATCCAGGGATTAATACATCTGAAAAACCCAGTGTGGGACGGTGATAAAGGAGACAGCATGGCTGAAGGAAAACTTGAATGGAATTTACTCCCTAACTTGGTCCAAAATGATCACATAATCTGGGGGAAGCTCTGTTTTGCTGTTCTTCCTGCCACTGATGCTGATGTGGCAGTGTGATGAGGTTTAAAACAGAAGGCAGCCCTACCTTGAAATATATGGCACTTACCCAGCTCAAAGCCCTCCTAAATTAGAACATAAAGGAGGAGGCAACTAGGGAGATTTAGCTAGGGGTGGGATTACTCAGCTCAGAGCACACAGGCCAAAGAAACACCCCATCCTCCCTTTTCCCACTAAGGGTAATGACTTTAGTGCTTTGTTCTACTCTGGGATGGGCCTCCATGAACATGAAAACTTCTGGCTGTGAAACCTGTTCATTGCAGATCGGGGTGGCTGATTGCTAAAGATGGCCTTAATCTGGGCTACCCCGACGGTTGTTCTACATCCCAAAATAGAGAATACAAACACAGATCCCCACTTTGACCTGCTCCACTCAAATGCAAGGAGGCATTACTAATCCTGATCTTCTTCAATACAGGGGATACGCTGGAGACCCTGACCCAGCACTGTGACTCTGGACAAAAGCTCAACTTGATAATAGCAACAACCAGTGCTTGCCAACGTAGTGGTGAAAAGAGAGCTGATAAACTGTTAGTTACTTCCAGCCTGATAATCTGTCCCAGATGTTAATTACTGAATTTGGGTTTTTTGAGGGGAAAAAATGCCAACAAAATGAACAAAACATTTCAGTCTATGGACCAACTCTAGAGAAGAAAAAGAAACTGCACTTAGGGCTTTCCTTCCTTTCTCTGCCCTAAAAATCAACTCAACCATATATCACTGCCTTGCCCCAATTTTTCTTAACAAGTTCAAACTTCTCTTTTGTAATTCTCAGAGCCTCTACAAGGCAACCTCTGTGTCTACATCCTGAAGTAAGAAGGAACCCTCGCCTAACAAGCCGCGTTATGGGTTGTAATCCCTACCTCAGACCCAAATCTGCTTAGAGCAGAACATGCCTTGCTGAAGCACTCAGTGGGATGTCACAAAAAGCAATGCACTCAAACTTAGCTCCTCTGAAGCTTGATCCAATCAGTCAGTCAATCAATCAGTCCATGTCCAGGAAGAAATTGGGACATATGCTTCATGTAATCTTCAGCAGATGAACCCCAGAGGTCTGCTGTGAATTATTGAAAAAGGTGGGTGTTCTCTATGTTTCAACTGTCATGGCCAGTTTCTATCTGTGCCTCTCACTGTTTTAAGGCTGACCTTCAGGAACAAATCAATGCCAGGTAAAAGGTCACTTGGATCTCAAACTGTCTCCACCATCTAGAAAAGGATTTTCTTCACCGGCCATGGGTGGAAATGCAGGGAAAATTCCCTGAATGACAAAGCTGAGTCTCAGGAGAAGGGATGTCTCTTTTCTGGTCCACTTGCCATGCTACTTTCCTCTCAAGTCTGAATCTTCTAAAAGGGCAATGACTCGGGTGCTTGCTACTCTGTGCAAACCAAAGTCAGCCTTGAACCCTCTCTGAAAGCACTTGATGTAAAGGACAGAGGTTAAACTCTGCTTTATTTCCTAAATCAGAGTTGAAGCGATCCATAGCAGGGCTTGGACATCTTAGATCTATAGGTGGGGCCAGAGTGAGGGGCTGTGGATGGGTCTCTAAGTTCCCTACCCCTGGCCCATTCTGGGTGTTGTATTTTACTGAGCTGTTTGATCCTCCTGGGGTCCATTTAAATTAAAGCTCATAACCACTGTGTGGGCTTATAATGAAAGTAACTGATGCTGCACTGATTAATCCATTACTCTCAACTGTTAGAAAACATAATGATCTCGCAAGGGGCCTTATTCACTGACATATAGCAGTTGAGCTCTAATTTGACACCTCAAATTAGCAGCAAAAGCAATAACAGCTGGGGTTTTTGTCTCAATATTTGTACCCAACTCTAAAGTGATTTGGCACTAGATAAGTGTTATTTTTAAACACAGTTATCACAGCCAAGTTACATTTTAAATGGTCTCCAGGTGTCATGTAAAAACCACAGAAATAAATAAAAATAATCAGTTGCCAATTCATGGCTCTGATTCTGCTGATTTGATTTCTTAATAAATTGTCGTCTTATGGTATTCTTCTAGATTTTGAAATGGTGACAGTCAACAAATCAGAGGTTCTTGGGCATCAGATAGCTCAAAGGAAAATTCTAAAATTCAGAGGTAAAATGTAATGAAACCCAATGCACTAACTTGAATCACTCCATCATTCTACAACAGTGATCACAATCTTTATTAATGAAGATACATTTTATTTATATAGCCCCGTGTCTCTGAAGAGTTTCAAGCATTTTCCCATCTATTTTACCATTGAATTGACACACATTTCCATGAGGTAGAAGAGTGGGGATTATTCACATTTGACAAATTGAAGAGGTAAGGATCAGAGAGGGTTGTGAGTTGTTCAAATGGGTCAGCTGACCCAATGGCAAAGGAGGACCTGGATTCCAAATCTCACCTCAAATTCTGCATCTTAATCAATAGGCTAAAGCAGCACCATTTCCCCCTCAATTTCAGGACACAGCAACTTTTTGCTTAGGGATTTCAAAAGTTCTGAGGGATTTGTCAAATCCTCTGCGCTCCTATTCAGAGTGTATGAGTGTAAAGAGTATATGATAGACACCACTAACTCCCACTTTCCTAACAAGATTTCGATTCTTTTTTAGAATTCATTTTGAAGGCTGGGTTGGGTTGGAGGGAAGGAGGTCATTATGCCCCTAGATTCATGATTATTGACTTGGACATTATCAAACTGGACATTATGGATCTGAGGTGGAAATTCAGAAGAGGTAAGAGACCTCACTCTTTTCTTGGAATTCATGTAGCTAAATTCCTTCATCTTACTCACCAGGGGAGACATGGCTTCATGGCTTTCTACCATGAACTGTGGGCTACTCAAAGCCCTGGTGAATGGACATGAAGAAAGCACAAGAATCCAGAATGGAAATCTTGCTGGTGCTAAGGTAATGTCCCTTGTACCTATGACCCAATCAGGTAATATTTCCCAAAAATTTTTTCTTATTTTAACATTGATAGAGTTCATAAAGGGAAGGGGGAGGTGCAGCTCTAAGATCTTCCAGGAAAAGGATAAGTGCTTCATTTTAACAAGGGCAGAGCAATAATGGCAGCATCCAAATAAAGCCTTGCCCTAAATGAGATTTGGGTTAGACTGATGCAGAAGCCTTACCTCATCAATGCTCTGATAATCATGCCTCATTCAGTCACGATCCTAACCAGTTTGGGAATGTCAAAGGTTGCATGATGAACCCAGTTCCCAGTAACAGGTCACTAAATGAACATGCTGAAAGGAAGCAAGGAGTGAAAGTGAAATCTTTCTGCTCATAGATTATTTGGATGATGGCTAGAGAGAAGGGGGAAAGAATAAAAGACCTAAAGACCATTATAGGAAAGAGTGGGTCCTAGTGGAAAAAGCATGGGCTTAGGAATCAGAGGATCTGAGTTCGAATCCTAACTCCACCACTTGCTGGCTGTGAAACCTTGAGAGAGTCACTTTACTTCTCTGGGCCTCAGCTTCTTCAACAGGAAAATGGTGATTCAATACGTGTTTTCACTCCTACTTAGGCTGTGAGTCTCATGTGGATATGTACATATCCAACCTCCAGTGGTTGCCCATCCACCTCCACATCATGTTTCTCTCTGATCTCCCATCCTCGTGTCTCTCTCCACTTCAATCCATACTTCATGCTGCTGCCCGGATTATCTTTGTCCAGAAACGCTCTGGGCATATTACTCCCCTCCTCAAAAACCTCCAATGGCTACCAATCAATCTGCGCATCAGGCAGAAACTCCTCACCCTGGGCTTCAAGGCTCTCCATCACCTCGCCCCCTCCTACCTCACCTCCCTTCTCTCCTTCTACTGCCCAGCCCGCAACCTCCGCTCCTCCACCGCTAATCTCCTCACTGTACCTCGTTCTCGCCTGTCCCGCCATCGACCCCTGGCCCACGTCATCCCCCGGGCCTGGAGTGCCCTCCCTCTGCCCCTCCGCCAAGCTAGCTCTCTTCCTCCCTTCAAGGCCCTGCTGAGAGCTCACCTCCTCCAGGAGGCCTTCCCAGACTGAGCCCCTTCCTTCCTCTCCCCCTCGTCCCCCTCTCCATCCCCCCATCTTACCTCCTTCCCTTCCCCACAGCACCTGTATATATGTATATATGGTTGTACATATTTATTACTCTATTTATTTATTTATTTATTTTACTTGTACATTTCTATCCTATTTATTTTATTTTGTTGGTATGTTTGGTTTTGTTCTCTGTCTCCCCCTTTTAGACTGTGAGCCCACTGTTGGGTAGGGACTGTCTCTATGTGTTGCCAATTTGTACTTCCCAAGCGCTTAGTACAGTGCTCTGCACATAGTAAGTAAGTGCTCAATAAATACGATTGAACATCAAAGAAAAACTCCTTACTATTGGCTTTAAAGCACTCAATCACTCAACCCTCTTTTATATCAACTCTCTGATTTCCTACTACAACCCAGCACAATCACTTCACTTCTCCAAACCAACCTATTCATTGTAACTCGATCTTCTCAATCTCACTACAGATCCCTTGACTGTCCTGCCTCGGGCCTCGAAACCCCTCCCCTTCTTCAAAGCCTTATTAAAATCACATATCCTGCAAGAGGCCTTCCCTGACTAAGGCCTAATTTCCCTTACTCCCTTTCCCTTCTGCATAGGGCGAAGAAGCATGATGTAGTGAATAGAGCACAGGCCTGGGAGTAAGAAGGTCATGGGTTCTAATCCCAACTCTGCCACTTGTCTGCTGTGTTGACTTGGGCAAATCACTTCACTTCTCTGTGCCTCAGTTACCTCATCTGTAAAATAGGGATAGAGATTGTGAGCCCAACATGGGACAGGGGTTGTATTCATTCCGATTTGCTTGTATTCACCCCAGCGCCTGGCACGTAGTAAGCCCTTAACAAATACCAATATTATTATTTTTATTATTACCAACTTTGCACTTGGACTTGTACCCTTTATTCACCCCACCCTCAGCCCCACAGCACTTATTTACATATCCATAATTTATTTTTAAGTCTGTCTTCCCCTCAACACTGAAAACTGTTTGTGGGCAGGGAATGTCTATCAACTCTGATGTATTGTACTCTCCCAAGTATGCAATACAGTGCTGTGCACACAGTATGTGCTCAATAAATACCATTGATCGAGTGACTGACCATGTCTACCCGAACATTTAGTTCTTGACATGCATACATGCTTAACAAACACCATAATAATAAATTACCATAATGATTTTTAGAAGAAGATACGTGGATTGAGTACACTTTGAAAGAGGAAAGAAGGAGGGAGGTGAGAAATAAATAGAGCAGTCAGCTCCTTCAGTCTTTCTCTTCATTTACTGGCTTCAGTTTGATACCTGCCACTTTGGTGTCATCTAGAAGCTATTCTTTTTCTTGAACTTAAAATCCCACCCTCCTGAGGCCATCTCCAATATAATGAGTCTGCAGCAGAAGTGGCAAGCTTTATGGCCTTACAGATAAACAGACACCCACACCCCTAATCATTTTATACAGCTACTTAGGTGTTGGATGAGTAAAATGAATCTTAACAAAACTAACTGGTTCCAATAAAGGTACAGAGAGGGTAAAGCTGGTAAAAACTGTAGGGTGACTGTGGCTTTCTGAATGAGTTTGGAAACTTCTTGACTGTCAGAGAAAGAGTGCAGAGCCTTGCTTTGAACACGAAGGTGATGGGGAGGACTTGTGTGGAGAAAACATACATCTCACTTGGATTCTTTTAAAGCTTTAAGGTTAGTAGTTAATAAAAGTGTTTAGTTTTGTACATGCACCTAGAAATGATTTGAAAAGAAGGATCTGAATTAAAAAAACACCAACCACCAACTCTGTCATCATCTGGGGAAAGCAAAGTACTTCCTGATCACCTTTAGTTTGGAAAAAAGGAGCGCAGGGGAGAGGGGTGCCTGCTTGGTGTCCCATAATACCTCAGTGAGAATTTAGTCACTGTCAAGAAGCTCTCTCTCTCTCTGTCTTTCTCATATTTATTGAGTGCTTACTGTTTGCAGAGCACTGTACTAAGGTTTTGGGAGTGTACAACATAAAAATATAACAGACACATTCCCTGCCCACAGTGAACTTACTGTATAGTGGGGGAGGCAGACGTTAATAAAAATAAATTACAGGTATGTACATAAGTCCTGTGCAGTTGAGGCAAGGGGTGAAAGGTGACACAGAAGGGAGCGGGAGAAAAGGGAATGAGGGGATAGTCAAGGAAGGCCTCTTGGAGGAGATGTGTCTTCAATATGGCTTTGAAGGTGGAGAGAGTAATTGTTAGATATGAAGCGGGAGGGCATTCCAAGACAGAGGCAGGGACATGGGTGAGAGGTCGGCAGCTAGACAGACAAGATCAGGGAACAGCGAGTAGTTTGGCACTAAAGGAGCGAAGTGTGCAGGCTGGGATGTAGTATGAGAGTAGTGAGGTGAGGTAGGAGTGGGCAAGGTGCTTTAAAAAAGCCTATAGTAAGGATCTTCTGTTTGATGCAAAGGTGGATGGGCAACAACTGGAGGTTTTTGAGGAGTGGGGAAATGTGGACTGAACATTTTTGTAGAAAAATGATCAGGGCAGAAAGCTGAAATAGGGACTGGAGTGGGGAGAAACAGGAGGCAGGAAGGTCAGCAAGGAGGCTGATACAGTATTCAGGGAGGGACAGGTTAAGTGTTTGTATTAAGCGTAATAGCAGTTTGGATGGAGAGGAAAAGGTATATTTTAGTGATGTTGTGAACTGACAGGATTTGGTGGCAGATTTATTATGTGGGTTGAATGAGAGAGATGAGTCAAGGAAAATAATGAGGTTATAGGCTTATGAGACAGGGAGGATGGTGGTGCTGTCTACAGAGATGAGAAAGTCAGGATGTGGGTGGGAAGCTAGGTGTTCTGTTTTGAACATGCTAAGTCTGAGATGACAGCAGGACATCCAAGTAGAGAGTTTTGAAGGCAGGAGGAAATGCAAAACTACAGAGAGGAAGAGAGATCACGGCTGGAGATGTAGTTTGGGAATCATCCAGAAAGTGATGGTAGTTGAAGCCATGTGAGTGAATGAGTTCTCCAAAGGAGTGGGTGTAGATGGAAAATAAAAGGGGACCCAGAACAGAACCTAGAGGGACACCCACAGTTAGGGGCCGCGAAGCAGAGGAGGAGCCCACGAAAGAGACTAAGAAAGTGGCCAGAGAGATAGGAAGAGAACCAGGAGAGGACAGTGTCAGTGAAGCCGAGGTTGAATAATGTTTCCAGGAGGAGGAAGTGGTTGACAGGGTTGAAGGCGGCCGAGAGGAGGAACAGGATTGGGAGGGAGTACAGACCACTGGATTTGTCAAAAAGGAGATCATTTATGACCTTTGAGTGGATGGTTTCTGTGGAGTGAAGGGAACGGAAGCCAGATTTGAGGGCGTCAAGGAGAGAACTGGAAGAGAGGAATCAACTAATCAATCATATTTATTAAGCGCTTACTCTGTGCAAAGCACTGTACTAAGCATTTGAGAGAGTACAATATAAGAATATAACAAACACATCCCCTTCCCCTGCCGAAGACAGCGGGTGTAGACAACTCACTCAAGAAGTTTGGGGAGGAATGATAGGAGGGAGATGGGGAGATTACTGGGGGAAGCTGTGGGGTCAAGGAAGGGGGTTTGGATAGTGGAGACATGAGCATGTTGGAAAGCACTGGGGAAGAAGCCCTTAGAGAGAGAAACCGAAGATGGTGGTCAGGGAGGGAGGAAGGGAAGGGGCAAGTTCTTTGATAATTGTGAAGGGATGGGGTCGGATGCACAGGTGGAAGGGGTGGATTTTGAGGGAAAGCAGGACATCTCCTCTTGAGATACTGCTGGGAAAGATGGGAGACTTGTAGAAGGGGCAGGAGGAGGGAGGGACTGGAGAGGAGCAGGGGAGATTTCAGGGAGTTCATGCCTGATAGTTTCAATTTTCTCCATAAAATAGGTAGCCAGGTCATTAAGGGCAAGAAGTGGTGGGGGTGAGCAGAAAGGGAGTCTGAGGAGGGATTAAAACATAAGGGATAACTGGCTAGGGCAATGGGCATGGGTATCAATAAAGATGGAGAAATAATTTTGCCGGGCTTTCTCTCACTAAAGAAGACATCTGTCGCCCACTCTGGAGTGGCCAGATCCCTTTGAATCTTCTAAGTCGATTCTTTAGCGTTCTACAGCTTGGTTCTAAAAAGTGTCCCAGAATAAAACATCTTCACCCACATTTTGCTATCCAATCTGAAACTTTAAAGTGGGAATGGAAACAGGCAGGATCCCTACTGCTTTTCAGGAACAATGAGACAGGAAGGAGAGAAAGAAAATCACTGGACAAGCTCAGACCATTGATCACTGGAGCTGCTGCAGGGGGCTAATGAATTAGTGAAAAGAGAAAATCTAGCCATCTGTCCAGTGATACCTTTGACCATTTGTCTAGAAACTCAGGCACAATTGCCAGGCTCCACATAGGTTGGGTTGCTTCAGTGATTTGACTTCTGGAACTTCAAATCAGTGGCCATCCAGCAATTCCCAATTCTTTCCCCTGGATGGATAGCCAAGGGTGTCTGTTCAAGGTTGACCGCTTTTTTCCCCCAAATTATTTCAGAATGAAATAGAAAGTGAGATTCCAGACTGCTGCTAACACAAGTCCACCAGGCCATGACTCCAGTACAAAAAAAATTATGACCTTGAGGCTCCAGTACAATTAAATTGGTGGATTATTAGTGATGAATTATGTAGTTTTAAAATTTCAAGTTAATTCAGACTTTGAAATTGTTCTCATTTTTATTAGAGCTCAGCTACAGCTTTCGTTCCCCTAAATAAAACGAATAATTTCAAATCCACAACAAATGGAAGTATGGTTAACTAGGATTGAGGGCTCATTTAATGTTGCAGAATATAAAACTAGTGATGAAATCTAATTCCCACTCGGATATTCTTGGTGGCATGGTGGAAGTGAGGAATGCACCCTGCGCAGTGCACGTTTAATTCTGATTGCCTAAACTGATTGTAATTTGCAGCAAAATAAAGAGAGAAATCACATTCTCATGGTATTTTCAGTCTTTCATTAAGCAATGACAGCCCATATATTCAGAATTATGTCAGGACAAACTCTCTGCCTTCAAAGACAGTTAAAGCAAAGAAAAATATTTCCACAAAATGGAACCTTCTGGAAAAATATTCTATAAGTAAATAAAAACGATTTTCCCACTCCTTAAGAACACATGAACTCTCACAGTGGCTCCAGTTTGAATCAATCTTAATTGTTTTTTTTTTTTATCACCAGTATTTATAGGAGTATCAAGGCAGGAATTATTTAGAAGGGCTGACTGGAGATGTCTCTCCTAGGAATTGATGCCTTATCATGGCAGGAGAGTTTGTGTATGCTGATAAAGCTTAGGGATATGCCATATAGTTACACATAACGGAAATGTCTAAGCCGAACCGTCAAAGTCAATTCACCTGTGCTGGGCAACAGCGACATGGGAAAGAGTCAAAGGTGGATGACCAAATGATCAACATGTTGATCAAAGACAATGGCAGAGACTCATGCTTTTACTACGTGGAAGAAGGCAATGGTAAACCACTTCCACATCTATTCCACGAAAACTCTATGGATACACATACCAGAACAACTTTACGATGGAAAATGGGATGTTCCAAAGCGGATGTGTCCATGGAGTCGCTATGGGTGGGAATGACTCGCCGGCATTTGCAAAACTGAAGAAGTGGATTAAAATAAAATACCATGTGAAATACTATGTAATATAGCATTTACAAGAACGAAAGGGAAAGATCCATGGCACTGGTAGAAAATAGAATGGTATGATCTAATCTAAAGAAGGACTGCAAGAGAAGCAACTTGGCTTAGAGAAGCAGCGTGGCTTCGTGGAAAGAGCACGGGCTTGGGAGTCAAGGGTTGTGGGTTCGAATCCCAGCTCTGCCCCTTTTCAGCGGTGTGACTTTGGGCAAGTCACTTAACTTCTCTGTGCCTCAGGTACCTCATCTGTAAAATGGGGATTAAGACTGCAAGCCCCACATGGGGCAACCTGATCACCTTGCGTCTTCCCCAGTGCTTAGAACAGTGCTTGGCACACAGTAAACACTTAACAAATACCATTATCATTATAATAATAATAATAATAATAATTATTATATCAGTGTGGAAAAACCAAGGAGTCGTGTCCACGGACTAATGTTTTGGAACCAGAATTTTAGCAATCAGCTTTCCCTAATGTCAAAATAAGAATCAACTGGTTTCAAGACTGTGAGCCCTTTGTTGGGTAGTGACCATCTCTTTACTCTCTTGTACTTCCAAGCGTTTAGTACAGTGCTTTGCACATAGTAAGCGCTCAATAAATACAACTGAATGAATGAATGAATGGTCAATCAATCAATGGGATTTATTGAGCGCTTACTATGTTCGGAGCACTGTACTAAGCACTTGGGAGAGTACAATTCAACGAAGTTGGCAGATATATTCCTGCCCACGAGAAGCTTACAGTACAGAGGGGGGAGACAGACATCAATATAAATAAATAAATTACAGATATCTGCATATGCGCTTTGGGGTTCAGGGTGGTATGAACATCAAGTGCTCAAAGAGTACAGATCCGAGAATCTTTGCCGAATGTGGAAAACTCTTACCTTGCCTGATTTGGGGATGATTTATGGTCTGAGTTTCTTGGTTAGATGTCCTAAAGTTAGACCAAGATTCAATTTTGCAATTTCCAAACTTAGCATACCCACTGCCAGCTGCTAGTGAACTATGGGGGAACCTTCCTTTCCAGATGGGGGCAACTCCTAACCTGGACACTCAGCAATTCTGATTGACTATCCATGATTTCACTTTTTATTTCATGTTCAACATACAGTTTATAAGAAACATTTATATTTATAAATTTGGATGGAAACAGTATGGTCTATGCGAACGAGCACAGGATTAGGCATCTGGAGATCTGTGTTCTAATCCTGATGTTGCCACTGTCTGCCGTATGACCTGGGGCAAGTCACTTGCACTTTCTGAGCTTCAGTTTCCTCATCTCTAAAATTCATTCAATCATATTTATTGAGCACTTACTGTGTGCAGAGCACTGTACTAAGCGCTTGGGAAGCACAAGTCGGCAACATATAGAGACGGTCCCTACCAAACAACAGGCTCACAGTCTAGAAGAGGGAATAAATATCTGTACATTCTCCTCCTAAATGCTGTGAACCCAATGAGGGGCAAGGGCTGCCTTTGTATCTACCCCAGTGTTTGGCGCAGTGCTAGGCACTAGTAAGCACTGAACAAATTCCATAACTTACAGTGGTATACTCATTATATAATCTTATTTAAAAAGCACATTGGATCTTATTGAATGAAATATTCCAGAGAGTATGGCTCATTTCTACTATGCTTCTGTTGTACTCTGTCAAGTGCTTACCACAGTGCTCTGCTCCCAGTAGCCTCTCAATAAATACCATTGATTGATTGATTGATTTATGGCTAGCCGTGGGGTTGAACACATGTGTGTATACCCCAAATGAGTCTCTTCAAAGGGAGCTCCGGGAATAGAATGAAGGCTATGTTCTGAGGTCAAAGGGTGAGTTTAAAGTGTCTTGAAGAGTAATCTGAAGTAAAATGCTACGATCAAAATCAGTGTGAGTTTTATGGGCAGCTTTGATCTGTAATGCAGTAGGATGCTTAGTACAGTTCTTTGCATACAGCATGCTCTCAAGAAATATGATTGAATGAATAAATGAATAAATGAATGCACAAGAAAGAGAACTAGGGACTTTTGGGCCTCCTCCAGGAGTACCCACACTCATTCAAAAATCACTCAGTCAGTTGTATTTATTGAGCTTTTACAGTGCGCAGAGCACTGTACTAAGTGCTTGGGAGAGTACAATATTATTATAAAAATACACATTCCCTACCCAGAAGTTACTGCATCCTAGTTGGGAAGTTCCCCACAGGCTTCTTCAGAACAATTTGTTCTTTACAAATACTTGTTCCCAAGTCTTCAGGTTATAGCAGATGTTAAAACAAAGAGATAAATAACACCAAAAGAGCATTCTGCAGAAGTGCCAACAAAGAATTCCATTATTCCAAAATCATTCAAAACTCTGTGAATGGGCCTCAATCGCTAGAACCCAGTTCTAACCCGGATTCCAATGAGCCAAATGGTTCAGTTTATTAGAAGGGCTTCAAACCCAACTAAAGAATATAGGCTAACTCAAGCTTGGAAAGATTCAGGATCAAATCAGCACATGCTGAGATAACAAAGGACCCACCAAAACTGCTTTTATTTAGCTGACTGGTATGGTTAACCAGGAAATATCTAACCACGGTGAGAGTGCAGATTTTTCATTTTCTGCCATTACAGAAAATAGCGCAAAAATGAAGATACCCTATCAGTTTGTCTTTTTTAATTCCAAGCCGCCCCAGATCGATAGCATAGTTTAAAGATTTGCTCATTTGGTCTTACACAGTTAAGTACCTAAAAATTCGTCATAATCAGTTATTCTGTGAGGTGTTAATTTTCAGGGCAGGCATGCAGATCTGTCATTACATCGCTGCCAACTTAGCTGCAAGGTTCTGAACTGCAACTTTCACTAAGGTAGCAATATCTGGACTCCTTTTATGGTGACACTTTCTTGTTTTCTTTCATTTCTGTCAAAACACACTTATGAGACACTGGTGAGGACTTGGTCAGGGAGGAAAACTGCACAAAAAGCCCAATTGCTACAGGGCTGTTCTAACTACCTAGTTATGAGAGGAATGTCGGAGATCAAGACACTGTTTATGAAGAGAAAAATTCATGTCATCATCGTTACTCAGAGCTGGAAAGGGCAGGGACAGATGGTGGAAGAAGAATGAGCTAGGAGAGTGAGAGGGAAAGGGAATCAATCAATCAATGGCATTTATTGAGAGCTTCCTGTGTGCAGACCACTGTACTAAGCACTTGGGAGAATACACCACCACAGAGGTGGTAGACATGTTCTCTGCCCACAGAAAGTTTACAGTCTAGAGGGGGAAACAGGCATTAATACAAATAAATACATTACAGATAAACACGTAAGTGCTATGGAGCTGAGCGTAGGGGGAATATCAAGTGTGTAAGGGGCACAGATCCAAGCGTATAGGCAACACAGAAGGGAGAGGGAGTTGGGATAAAAGAGTGTTTCATTGGAGAAGGCCTCTTGGAGGAGATGCGATTTTAATAAGGCTTTGAAAGTGGGAACGGTGGTGGTCAGGAGAATATGGACAGGGAGGAGACACTATCTTGGGATCCACTGACCTCTACAGTCATTTGACCAGAGAAACACTTAACAACTCCAGAGAAAATCATTTCCATATTTCCCCCACTGATTACAATTTTCCCCTATGAAATTGGTTCTCAGTAAAGCACCAATTCAAAACCTGCCATCAATAACAAATACCTCATTGGGATTTGGCCAGCATCTTTGTTGGATGGTGAGTGGATGGGTAAGGAGGTTTTCAAATTCTCGGGCAGGGATTCAAGCCAGGGTTCTGGGTCCCACCCAAACTCCATCTTTGATTTCATCTCGCTTTTCGGTCACCTGTTCTGAACTCTTGGCTCCACCCTCCATTCAAGGTACCTGGCCAAACCTGCCCCATATCTACCATAGGATGTAACCTGCTTTTAGCTTTTTAAAACTTTATAAGATTTCACCTCCTTTGGGGATCTTTTTTCAAATGCTTCAAGGTGATCAGAACCTTATGGTTTGTCACTCATCTTAAATGGACACACACCACTGATCTCATTTTGGCCCATTCACTCAAGCACCAGGGTCAAGTCAATTTCCAACCTATATAAAACTCTGTTCTTTAAGAATAAGCATTATTTAACACTCAAATATTATTGGTTTTGGAGGGATATTTTATTTCCTTCTCCTACTCTTTATCAGGTGCACAAACATGAGCGGACCCTTGGTGAGCTGAGATAATTTACTTTCAAAGATTTCTGAAAGTGCTTCAAGACTGCTGAAGAGGGTTTCAACAAGAGGTTGATTTCTGGATGAACTCAGTATAGATTTATTTTCTCCCTAAAAGTAGATACCTCAAGCAATAACCTCCATGGGTTTACAAATTTCTTAGCATTAAGATTGATTAGCCTGGATCTGCATGCCTGCCCTGAAAATTAACACCTCACAGAATAACTGATTATGACGAATTTTTAGGTACTTAACTGTGTAAGACCGAACGAGCAAATCTTTAAACAATGCTATCAATCTGGGGCGGTTTGGAATTAAAAAAGATAAACTAATAGGGTATCTTCATTTTTGCGCTATATTGGTAAACATTCTCCTAATGGTTCATACATTTTGAAACTTCAAGACTGGATGCAGCCTCATCCCTAAACAGCATATTTTGTCAGTTTTCCTAGTTGATGAAAAGGGTCAACACATGTTACTCATGGGGTGATGGAAAGTTCTCAGGTAAGGAAAAAAACCTAAAAGTCTCCTGAAAAATGATCCCTGTTCTACAACACCTGGCAACTTAATTTTTGTCAGGAGGAGATAGTACTTGTCAAATATTCTCTCTCTCTCTCTCTCTCTCTCTCTCTCTCTCTCTCCTCTTGTCTCCCTCACTCTGTCTCCAAAATGGGTCCGGAAAAGTCCCGTGATTTGTAATGACCATTTTTACAAATATTATTAATTGGGAAAAACAAAAACAAAAACAAAATCCACCTTTAAATGGTACCCTATATACTAAAAAATATTTCATATGGGCTTAACACAAGACACGTGGTAACAACCAATAGAGGTAACAACCAGTAGAGAAGCAGCATGGCTCAGTGGAAAGAGCACGGGCTTGGGAGTCAGAGGTCATGTGTTCTAATCCCAGCTCCGCTACTTATTGGCTTTGTGGCTTTGGGCAAGTCACTTAACTTCTCTGTGCCTCAGTTACCTCATCTGTAAAATGGGGATTAAGATTGTGAGCCCCACTTGTGACAACCTGATCACCTTGTATCCCCCCAGTGCTTAGAACAGTGCTTTGCACATAGCGCTTAACAAATACCATCATTATTATTACTATTATTATCCCTCTAACAGACCCATTTTTGCTCCCATTCTGCCATCAGGATTCTGGTTAAGGTAAGCAAGTCAATTTTGGAAATGATTGTTTCCTACAAACACCAGGCATGGTCAGATCACCGAGGGAGGGATGTATCATCTAGGGAAGTATGTCCTGTTCTGCTTCCATTTGGGAATGCTCTTAGGCGCAAAGTGCCATGCCCTTGGAAGTCACCAAGAATAAGATTTCCAGAGGTTTAAAATGGTACTTACAGCAGTAGTTGTTATTTTTAGTGATGGACCTCAGCATAGTCTCTCTCGCAGATATGGTGGGCTACCTTTCTCTTCGTTACCTCAGTAGGTCAGGTGTCTTACTATTTCATTCACATGTTTATTTGGGAGTCGAAGTTACATCTCTTCAGATCCCATGGCTTCTGGAGGCTTAATTCTTAGTATAAAAAAATAATCCTCATGACACCCCTTTCTGCTGAAATGCAGTGGCAACAGTAATGCCAAGAGCATTTCTCTGCTTCCAAATTGCAAGAAGCCTGGAGCAGAGCTTTTAATGATTAGGACCAAAACACTGTCCTTATTACTCGATATGGCACTAAATCAACGGTGTAGTGAATAGCGTGGGAGAGTGGAGTGGAACCAACAACTCTGAGACACAAATAAACCCTGCAAGACTTTCTGCCTGACATCAATCTTCCTTTCTTTTACCCCTTTAAAACTGTACACCCAGCAACAGGCCCGTGAAACAGAGAATGGGATGCTTTGCTTTCCTCTGGGCAGGGGGCATTCAGGAGAGGAGGGAAGGTCAGTGACACTACTGATTCTAGGTCACTTTTAGGATTGGATCTCAAGTATGGATTAAAAAAATATAGCCAGAAGATCTCAACGACATTTTGACTATCTTTGTCCCAGACAAGGACCTCTTTGGTGCACCTGGCTTACAATGTCTGCACTTTCTTAGACATCTCTCTATTTTGGTTTGTTCCAATTGGTTTCAGCTTCATCGACTTCCCACTATCCTTCCCTCCCTCCCACCCCCACCCCCGAGACCTGTTACCCATCTTCTACATCACACTCACATACGCATACACACACACGCGCTCAAAACTGCCCTTGCCGCCCACAGAGTGCGGTTCATGAGCCGCTCATGCCCATCTGTTCCACCCGGCAACAAATATGGCATTTTCCAAGCTCCCTGGGAGCAAAGACTCTATTGTGACTTCACTGGCAGAAGCCCTGTTTTGAGGGAGGTGAGAAATTTCACTTTCTGCCTGCCACACTTGGGTCATGGAAATGGGGGGGGTGGGGGGGTTCCCCGCTTTCCAGTTTTAATAGCACTGCAGCAGGAGTCAGAGAAATGCATGCACATGCACACACACACACACACACACACACACACACACATGCACATGAGGAAGCAATCAAAGTCAACTCACAGAATTTCCAAGTCACGCAGGGCTCTGAAGGCTCCATCTTCAATGCAGCTGATCTGGTTGTTGTCCAGTTGCCTGCAGAAAAGGAAGGGGAGAGTGTGAAGGCTGAGGCGGGAGAGCCAGGCTGCCTCTCAGCCCTGGGGCCAGGCAGTCCCTGCCACCGAGGTGTCCCTCCACCCCCTTGCAGTCTTTGCTCGTCACCCGAGAGGAGCCTTGCTCAGTGCCTGCCACGCTGCTCTGTCTCTCCACACTGACTGTCTGAAAGAACTGCACAGTAGAGCACACTGAAGCCTGTCAGGACTCAGTAAATATTAATTGCGCATTTTTTTTTTAAGGCAGAAGGGAGTAATTTCATTACATTAGGGCATCCAATCCATTACGAGCTCTTACCGTCATGTCACTGAAACAATTTCATTAAGCTAAAGGCCTGTAAATCATTGGAGGTCACTGCACTGCCCTCCGCGACCTCCCAGAATGCCTCTTTTTTCTCTCTCTCTCTTTCTCTCTCCTTTTACTGGAAGTTGCAGTCCTCTGTCCTGACACAGTGCTAAATCTCAGAGCTTTATCTGCCCAAGAGCTGCAAGGGTGCATGGGGAATATACCAATTCCAAATTAGACTCAACTAATCTAATTTTATAGTCTTTTTATTATTCTAAGCACCGAATGTCTGTGGTGGTTCGATGCCTTTTTGCATTGTAACTGGTCCCATCTGGTAGGTCATTCTATTGAAGCATTTCCGACTAAATTCAGATTCTCCCAAATTGCACCAACCATCATCAGTATTATAGAAATCCATTGATAGAAGCACTCAAGAAAAAAAAAAGAGTATGGTTAGAGCCTTAAGAAGTACTACTTCATTTTAAACTAGGAATTTAATGTGCCCCATTTCAGACTTCTACTTTTTTCCCCTTATCCTCTCTGAGTTTTTGAAATCCTCTTCCCATTATATGTTTCACAAAAGAATTTTTCTGCCCATATGGATTTTTGTGGGAAACCGAGACTCTGGTGCTCTTCCACCAGGATTTTCAAGTTAAAAATTAGACATTTTGAGGCACAAATAGGTAACGTACCCCCAAACTATCATACAGATTAGGCTAGAAGTGCATATGTACACAAAGTGCAGGCATGTTACACTTATATTTATGTAAGCTACACTCTTGCAGAAAGGACAATAAGAACAATTACTGAGTCTCAGGTTTTCTAGATCATTTTAAACTTACAAAGTACAATTTAAAAATCCTAATTTTGGGTGACCAAATGAAAGAGGCCATAGAGGAATTTTTTTTATGGAGAAGACTTCTTTTTTTCTATGATCTGTTAGTGGAGATACACGATCACTGGTATTGGGATTTGTGCCACGCACTAGAGTGAGGTAATTTGCTTCCCCCCAAGGGATATTGTGAGTATAAATTAGATACAACATATGTGAAATGCTTTGAAGTCCTCAGAAGGAAAATTTCCTGTCAATTAAAATATTATTTTCAGTTCACTCTAAATTGAATTTTTTGCTCTTTCCCATTCGTTGTGGATCCCATTATATATATGGGTTTATTTACTTATATGTTATATGTATAACAGTATATGTAGTTATTAACAGCTATATATTTATCCACATACATATAAAATTTGCTTTATTATTTATAAAATGTAAATGTCATCCATGTGTAGTGCACTGATGTTGCAGGAAATTCCATCAGCTCGATGTAAACTCAAAAATGTCTAATTGAATTCTTTGCATTTGTTCATTAAAAAAAGAAGTCAACATCTTAGATAGTGAAAAACACTCTCCTAGGTAGAAAGTTCTAACTAACTGCAGTACTGATTTCACCTTATCTAAATATTTGCCGTCACACTGGTTGCCATCTCCGGCAGCGACTTCTTGCAATGATAATTCATGTTATTTTGTTGAGCATCTTCTTTGCTTACCCACAACTTTTCTTTAGCCCTGGGGAAATCGGTTCCAAACTGAAGTTCCCCCCAAACTATCCATTCCTAATTCCTCCTTGATTTATCATCATTTTAAGAGTCTATGAATCAACAGTCCAACTAAAAAGGCCACTGAGTCTTATTCAGTTAAAATGTTGTGGAGTTTGCTTTCAGCTCTGAAAAACTATTCACGCTGCAATGCACTGAATTCAGCAAAACCTTTAAGTCACTTCTAGGTATAAATGCATTAAAACCACCAAGTGGAAATTCCAGGACAGAATCCCAACAGTGACCCTCTTATGGAAATTTTGCATTTGTGCGGTCACTTCTGACTGTTCGATGGCTCTTATTTATTACTTGTTAGCATCATACAGTGCCTTTCCTCTCAACGGCTTAATACTCACAATAGGGAGGTTCAAAATTTAACATTTAACATAATAACACCAAAAACACAGACTAGTATGGAGGAATCCCAAAGGGGGACACCTGAGATGGGGAAAACACAAGAGACAAAGAAGCATGATAGGAGAAGAACTGAATATGGCAAATTCAATAATGTTAATTGTGCTTAATTTGAACACCATTCACCTGAGCCAATATTCTGAGCCAATATTCTACTGAATGCCATGGACTCAAAAATAAAACAGGTTTAGTAAGGGGAGCCTTGATTCTTCCATCGAAAGGGTGCCGTGGATGGTTTCTCGGGGAGAAGGCAATGTTGGTGTGTCTTCTCCGTCTCTAAAAGTAACTGGAGAATAGTATTTAATATATTATTTCAATTATGTGATATTTACAAATTTCATTTGACAAAACAGAGTGCTGAACCTATTTAAGGACAAGTAAAGGGAATTGGATTTTAAATATTAATATTTTTGTGTATAGGTGCATGGTAAATAATTTATGTTTATATGAATTGAGCATGCTTATGTGGATCTGTGATTTTTCTTCACTTCATTTGGGTGTGGTGTCATTATTTTTGTCTATCAAATATGTTAAACTAAAATCCCATAACTCACAATACTATGTGTGCATTAATCAGAATGCCATTCTCAAGACATTCTATTGTACTACATATGCTACCATTTAACTTTTCAATGTTAGGGCATGTCTACTCATTTTCCGATACCCAGACATAGCTTGTAACACTGATTTGCAAAAGTGCATATGGAGGTGGGTGGATAAAGTGGAGATTCTTCTTTAAAATTAGCATATAAACTTTCTGAGGCCCTCAGGTTCACTGTTTAATATCTCCTTCCATTTCTGCTTTTCACCATCTAGCATTTCAGTCATCCAAAATGAATATTTGGATTTCAAAGACTAGCTATATTTATGAGTGAAAATTTAAAAGTTATTAAAAATAATTACAATTAACATATCCTCAGAGGATACATGTATAAAAAATCCAGTCACCACAAAAAAAGTCTAAAAAACTAGATGGACCTTTAAAAGGGTGAAATCCAAGATGATTAGAAGAACAATTTGTGCATCAGTTAAGCACTCGCTGTGTACTAAGTGCCAGGGTAGATACAAGGGTTATCAAATCAGATCCAGGTCCTGTTCCACTCAGGTCTCACAATTGTTCTTTATCCATTTTACAAATGTCCAGAGCGGTTAAGTGACTTGACCAAGGTCACACGGGAGGCCAGTGGCAGAGCTGGGACTAGAACCCCAGTCTCCAGACTCCCAGTTCTGGGCAGAACTAGGATAAAGTTCAATAAGTATTTTGGATGGAAGGAAATTAGGGAATTAGGAAACGTTCTTCTGGCAATGTGAGCCTGTTTCAGCTCAGTGTGCCATTTTGTTCTTGAAGAAACTGATTCTGTGTATATGCACCTGATTGCAGTATTGGAGCAGATGAGGGCCAAAACATCAGTATTGCTTAACACATGGTTTAGCAAGAGCATGACTTTCGTCCTGTGAGAGATCTCGGTATATATTGGAGGTGTTTTAGAAGTACAGGAGTCAAGCGGCTTTATAATTGCTGACTGTGGAGAAGTTCCTCCAGACATCTTGCTATTTTCCTTTTCTTCTTCTTTATTATTAGCAGGCATTATTCAAATACATACTCACTCCCAACCAAGCCCCTGCATTTGGAAATCTGAACTTTCCTTCTGTGGATCAAGATATGGGAAAGGATGTTACGAGGTCTCAAGGTCAAAGGTCCAATTCAAGCTCGTGAAAGGAGCACTGAAACATTCCATTCAAAAAAGAAAAACACATCCTACGGATAAATACAGTTTAGAAAACAACCTCCAATGATGGCCTTGGAAACTGTAGAAAGCAAGCTCAGGATTCGGAGGAAACTACTGTCTATAGTTTTCTCTTTTTGGGTGTTGCAAAAAGTTGGTGTCTCATTCTGAATGAACCAATATGAAAATTTTTTGAATTGAACAGGATCCATTTTGTAGAGGCAGTGATGTTTGGGCTAGCATACCCTCAAACAATGTGAAAAAGGATGGGTGCCAAGATATACTGTACTGAGCTATAGATATAGTCCAAAACCTGGAGCACTCTTCTAGACTTTGAGCCCGTTGTTGGGTAGGGACCGTCTCTGTATGTTGCCGACTTGTACTTCCCAAGCACTTAGTACAGTGCTCTGCACAAAGTAAGCATTCAATAAATACGATTGAATGAATGAATGAATGAATGAATTCCAAGGCTTACCTAGGGTGCATTTAGGAACATATTGAAATAAACTCTTACTATTTGTGGGAGTGATTGGCTAAGTCAGTTCCACAGCATTTCCACTTCTGGTGAAGATAAATGTCAGTCTTGCATCTTCTGTCTCTCATTCCTACTATGAAACACTGGATTTCAGCTCTGCCCTTTCGCTCGGAATTCATCTAACTGTGAGTGAGTTGAGGCATACAAGGATGGGAAATCCTGGAACATATGTGTGATTAAATTACCTGCTCTGATTTCTCTGCGATCTCCAGGGATCTGAGATTTCTGTGACAGGCAATTAACTACCAAACAATGTGAAGGACAACAGAGACCAACAAGAGGATTTCTAAGACAATGGTGAAATACAAACGCCGCAAGAACTGACCTGCTAGAATAAGAATCAGTAAAAAGCACAATACAGAGATACAGGAAAATGCTCAAGCTAGAATTTGCAACTAAACAGACAGATGGTATATTTATAAGCATTTCCATGTGGGGAAATAGAACACCACATTATTACTTTTTTCAAATTTCATTTTAGAATGCAAAGTTCATAGGAAAAATGTAGTGCAAATTTTTTTTTCCAATTTAATACTAGGGAAGTTTGGGTGTATTTTAAACGTGGGTTAAAATGAATTAAATTCAAGATTTGGTGGATAAATTTGGAATGGATATTCTGGGGACTTAGCCAGGACAAGGCTAGATCGTATCTTTAAATCACTGCAACATTTTGTACCTGGAAAAAAGACTGATTTCAAGGGCCACTGAAGTGTACTGCCTCTTCTGGATATTTCTAGGCAATGCAGATGCCAAGATGAGATGCACTTTTCCACCTGACACTGCCCACCTCACAACGGCTGGGCTCCATGAGCCACACAGGCACAAAAAATAATGTTCAAGGACCTTCAGGTTTACATGGAGCATCAGATTTAGAGTAAAGGCACTTAATCTGGATTTAGAAAGTCAAGGTTGATGTACTGTACTTAGTAACTCTCAGGAATTCCCAACGCAAAACAATTCAGTGGGCAGCTGCTCTCTGAAGCTTTCAAGAAACAAGACTGAAAGATAATATTTTTCAATGTTAATAAAGTCCTGTCCCTCTCAGCTAGGGTATCACTAAGATCCAATTGTCATGTGCACTTAGACTAAGGCAATGCTTCAATTTTTTCCACAACTGCTCTTGATGACAGGCTAAGACTTTTCTTCAACTAGAGTAACAAAAGACTTTACAAGTCTTTTTCAAATGGCAGGATGAGAAAATTCTACATTCAAATGAAATATATATAGTTTAAATAATTGAACACGGCTGGCTAATTTGCAAACTAAACTCAACAGAGCTGCCATCAGCCAATGAAATGACACTAATAAGAAGCTTATTCCATCAAAAAACCAACAATCTTGAGACAAATAATGAGAAAGAAATGTGTCATATGGCTTATATTTATGTGCTTATCTGGTTTGTTATGGGTGTAATCGTTAGCATATATCTTTCATGTATTTGTATATTTAGTTTTGAGATACAAATACACATACAATTATCTATGTACAGATATACAAATGTAGGAAACATTAACATTTACTTATATATACAATGTTTAGCATTATACAGTTTCAGATCTCTGGAAGCACATCAAATTTTTCAGTCTTCGTAGACGGACATTTCACATAAATGCAAGCACACATTATCACATATTCAGAGAGTAATCATTTTGGAGGATTTTGTAGAATTTAAACAGTAGAATCAACTTGAAAAAGAACATCATTCTAAGTTAATTATGACATTTTTGATATGCTATGCCAAGGACATGGATAAAAATTTAAGCAAAAACCTATTTTAACAAGCATGACTATGAATACTTTTCTACTAGACTAATTTAATAATAACTTTTATTTAGTATATTTATGCTGCTGCTCAACATTTGCAACTTCTTAGCAGGAAGGGTTACATTGTCTCTAATAAGTATTGATGGAAAATTCCTTGAAAACACAGAGATGACAGGTTAATAACAAAGAGGTAGGATTGAGCCTCGGGAAAACGAAGGGCTATTTTACAACAGTGTTTCACATTTCTGTACTTACATTTCTATTCAAGGAATATCTAATTTATTTGGTGATTGAAATTGGAAAATTGTTCCCATAATGTGATGTTGTATTCAGCATTCTAGATCTTCAGTGGGAATAAAATAACCTAAAATTTAAAAATTGTTGGAGATTCATTTTAGGTAATTGGAAGATTCAAGAGAAAATGGAAAAATTCAAATAAAAGTGCATAGTCAAAGGCCAAAGTTCCAGGGCTATTGTTTGGCAAAATAGTGAGGCACTTTTTTTTTTTTTTCGCATTTTCTCTAGACTTAGCAAGTGAAACTGGAGATCAACCCGGATTCCACAAAGATAGCACTCGGCTTCTGGAACTAGCTGCAAGACTGCCTCTTTTTTGTGTGTGACAAATGGAACCACAACAGGCCACAACACACAACCTGCACTCATCTCTAGAGCGGGAGAAGATGTCAGAATGGGACTAGGTTAATTCCCAGGACATAACCCCCTCACAAAAGAACCATGACCTTCTTTCCCAGATTTCTAAAAGCTGCTGATTTACACACAATTTTCTTTCAGTATCAGGAGGCAAAATCTGCAGGTACTCAATACTTGCTTTTAAAGCATCCTTTTTGAATTGGGAACATGTTGAATTTTTGCTAAATGTTGTTTTCAAGGCATCAAACCAGGCTAATGCAAATCTTTAGAAACCACTGAACATTCAGCATGCATTTTCATTCTTTCTGTTTGGAGATTTTTCATTTTAGAATATCTTTATTTTACTCTCCGAGCTTTCTGATGTAATGAATAGTCACCATCCGAACAAATAAATGACTGTCTCCATAGCAATTGGGGCAGGTTTTGTGGTTTCCCTAGTTACACTCTTGAGTGATAACCATCTGTTGTTCCTCATTGACATAGTCACATGAGGGGAGAGAGTGAAAAACCAGGAAGATGAAATGTTCTTTTGTTAACGGACATGAAAAGTTATCTTTTGCCTCACTTTCTAACATTGGGGAGCAAAATACTCAGACTTCATTTGTACGGTTCGTTCAGAATTTCATCCTTCCTCCTCGATAGAGCTAACCCTCACCAGTCTGAGAGAATAAGCAAAACAATAAGAAGTTAGAACAACAGGGCCTTTGCCTCTCGGAGAGCAAGACACAAATACCTGCAGGCATCTTTGTGTGGCTTATTCACACGGGGTAAACACACGACTTGGACTGTATCATTATTGAGGTGTGGGCAATACTTCAAACACGTATACAATCAACAGAAGTCTGAATAAGCTAATTATGCAACATAATATTCCAACACATTCCTAATTAGAGCTCTAGAAACCAAAATAACACTTACTCAAGTGAACCGCACACAGAGCCGAATCAAATCAAGAAACGATGCCCTACCAGATACAAAGAATTTACAACCCTTTTGCAACATTCATGGTAGTTAGGCACCGGAAAGACTTCCAAGATGCTTTCCCCACCAAGGTGATGGAAAAGCCAGATGCCATATTTTAACACTGCTCCTCCACTTAGCAAAATTAGAGCAAAGTGGAAAAAAGTTCCAGGCTATGTGACTCCAAAGATTTGATCCCAGAAATTCAAGGATAGAGGGATGTAGGCCTCCTTCTTAATGACCCTATACCACTTCTTTGTGGACCTGGCTAAGGTTGTGCTTATTGGACTTTTTTCTGCACTGGCCAGGTGGGCAGCTTGGCCCCTTATAGCTCTCCAGTCAGTATGCTATTTAATGCCAATATTGCCAAAGAGAAACACACAAAACAAGGGCAAGTAAACCCCCTCTGAACCAATCCATAAAAGAAGTCAACACAATTCCAGGGATAATTTTAAAAGAAAAAAATATCTTAAATCCCCTGTCCCCAAATTTCCAACAGTTGAAAGAAATCAAATGATTTATTTTAAATCAGAAATCTGGGTTTTCCATCAAAAACACACAGCAGAGGTTTCCAGAAAGAGACTGCAGGGAGAAACCAGTCAGGGCTTCAAGTATACCCTCTCAGCAAAACTTGTTGAATTATTAAAACAAATCTTGGCTTAAAAAGCACTTCAGGAAGTGAGCAGCAAAACGGCAACAGGAATCAAGACATTCTGCTAAGTGGTACCACTTCTACTGATTTTTTTTTTAACCCAAAGACCATCAGTGTCCTCTCTGCTGTTTTGAGATGGGTTTTTATCAAAAGATCATCAGTTTAAAGAACAAAAGACAGAGAGCTGATAACCAGACCACGGCAAGAAGTGGAAGTGGATCGGCAGAGGTTTTAAAGTAATAATAAATCAACCGCTGGTAGGATTCCTACACATATAGATGGAACTTTCCATGTCGTAAACCAGCACTGATTTTTGAGATGACATTCCTTGTTGTTAAGCAATGGTCTATCTATAATTTATTCATATACCTGTAATCTATTTATATTAATGTCTGTTTCCTCCTCTAGACTGTAAACTCATTGTAGGCAAGGAATGTGTCTGTTTACTGTAATATTGTCCTTGCCCAAGCACTCAGTACAGTGCTCTGCACACAGAAAGCACTCATTAAATACGATTGAGCGGGGATTAGAACCCATGACTTTCTGACTCATGATCCATGACTTTCCCCCTTCTAGACTGTGAGCCCGCTGTTGGGTAGGGACTGTCCCTATATGTTGGCAACTTGTACTTCCCAAGCGCTTAGTACCGTGCTCTGCACACAGTAAGCGCTCAATAAATACGATTGAATGAATGAATGAATGGATTGAATGAATGAATGAATGAATGGCATGGTGAGATTGCCAGAAAAACTGAGACAGTAACTAGATACATAGACACAGTCACCTGTGGTAAAAAGTTCCAAAATTCACAGTCATTTCTTTCAGGCAGCAGACAACCATAGCTACCTGTCCTTTAGGCTGATGTTTACTAAACAGCAGCATTTGTCTTTACCTTCAGAATTTTTATATTATTCTTATTTCTGGTTCCTAATCTTCCTCAGTTTTATGTCAGTCTAAAGAGGAAAGGAAAGGGGTCAGCATAAAGACTTTAAGAAAATCTGAATACAGTAACGTTAAGGGTCAGGGTCCATTAACTTACCACAGTCTTGGCTATGTTTCTGGCAATGCAAACTAATTAAAAATGTGACTAGTAAGTCTGATGTTATCGGGACATCAATGCATCTATAATAAACTAGATTGAAATAATACATAAGAGCAACAAATTAGCCCTGAGAGTTGATAGCTGTAATGAATCAATGATATTTATTGAGCATTTAGAGTGTGCAAAGCACTGTAGTAAGCACCTGGGAAAGTACAATACAACAGAGTTGGTATCTGGCTTTTACAGGGGAGAAATGGTTGTTTGGATAGTACAGACTTCCGGGTTTTCCTTCTGCCTCCCCATCACTTCTGAGGATTGATATGGGCACAAAAACTATCAAACTTAGATCTATTATATTAGACCTATTAGATAACAAATGCATGCACACACAGTACACATACACACTTTCAAAGGTCCACGGAGGCACAGTTCTAAGCTAAATGAACAGCGTCATGACCTCTGGTGTTACGAAGAGACATATTATTTTTACAGATGAAATGTCAGTTGTTGTTTTCATGGGAGATGATTAGCCCAGATGATAAGGGCTCTTCCAGTTATCCCTTGACTTTACCGTGCAACCGTCTCAACTATCTCAAATCAGTAAGGACTAACTTTGCAGCTGAAGGAGAAATACAAATATGTGAGAGAAATGCAATTCATAGCTTAAGAAATGGTGCCTTTATAAAACTTGTGTAGTTTAGTGGAAAGAGCACAGGCATGGGAATCAGAGGACCTGGATTTTAACCCTGGCTCTTCCACTTACCGACTGTATGACCAGAGACCAGTCACAACTTTCCTGTGTGTCACTTTCCTCATCTGTAAAATGAGGATTCAATATCTGCTCTCCCGCTTAGATTGTGAGTCCCGTGAGGTACAGAGACTGTGCCTGACCTAATTATCTTGCATCTACTTCAGCGTTTGCTACAGTGCTTAGTACATAGTAAATGTTCAGCAAATGCCACAATTATCATTGGACAAAGTGACCCTCTGATGAATACAGGTGTGGGGAGGAGAGCCCAAGTGGAGTAGATGCTACCAAGGTGCATTTTCCAAAATAAAACAAATGCTCCTCTCCAGCTGTTCCATTCAGCCTTGTTAACAAAAACCAGGAATTGCACTCCCCAAACTGGAGGGGTAACTTCGACAGTAAATTACACCTGATTCTCTCTGCCCACTGGTCCCTCATGGGATGGACAGGGAGAGAGTAGCAACCATAACAAACAGCTATGTCAGTAAAAGTTATTAGGCGATGGCTGGAAAGGATGGAAAAAGAGAGAGGCTCCCAGGCCTGCTCAGGCATTTCCACAACCCACTTCAGTGTTTTATAACTCAGATCGGGCAGGCACAGGAATCTCTCCAGTTCATCATCATCTTTAAATTTCCCTGCTGTCTCCCTATTTGCTGAGTCTCACATTTTCTTTCAGCCTTTAGCAAAGACTAGACATTTCTGCTTTATCTTGACGTAAAGCCGCAAGTGGTTTACCAAGGTGGAAAGAAGATACCCGAGCAAGGCTGGAGCTGCAGTTCCCAATTTAGTTCCTTCAGGAGGCTCCTCAGCAGAGGGGGTCAGCTCCCGTCTGAGCAGCTGCCCCTTAAATCCATCAGTATAGGCAAGTGTAGGTACCAGGCAGAGACGCTGTGCTCCCAATGAGGCCATGTGACTAGGCAAGGCCAAGCGACGGTGGCAGAGTATTCTCATCTCCTTCGATCTCCTGGGGCCCTGACTTAATTCTCCTCCCTCTCCCCATCCTTGTCCCTGTCCAATTTCAGCCCATTCAAACTGAAATCCCAAGTCAAAAGCAGAAGCTGTCTGGAAACCAGCTGATGTACCTCTAGGTAAATTAATTACCACATAATCTAAAGGCAAGGCCAGAGGGCAAAGGGAGAGCAAACATGAGGCCCAATCTCTTGGGGAAGGGTCATAGAACAGTGGAGCTTCTGACTTAGGCACTGATTAGAATTGGAGGAAGTGGGCTCCAACTTGCACTGAAAACCTTCCTCATCAGAAAGAACTGTTTTCCTCTCTGAGCTGTGACAGCAGTTGACCAAAACATACCGAGCACGCACATCTGCATATATCCATTCATGCCCAGGAAGGCATTTCCTGGTCCTTTGAGCATGCATATGGTAGACAGGCACCACTCAAAGAACGGAAGGTAAATAATGATATTTTTCCCTATGCATCTGGATGACTGGCTTTGATACCGGTAATGGGAAGGGGAAAGTGAAAAGGAAAGAGGTGAAGCAGCATGCCTAATTGAAAGAGCATGGGCCTGGGAGTCAAAGGACCTGGGTTCTAATCCTGGATCTGCCACTTGTCTTCTGCGTGACCTAGGGCAAATCACTTGACTTCTCTGTGCTTCAGTTCTTTCATCTGTAAAATGGGGATGCAGACTGTGAGTCCCATGTGGAACATGGACTGTGTCTAATCTGATTATCTGGTATCTACCCCCATGCTTGGAACAACGCTCGACATGTAGTAAGTACTTCGGAAACACACAAAAAATTAAATTATAAACAGACAGGATTTTCTCCCTTTTTTCCCGAGATTGTGTTTGATTTTGGGGAAAGCTCTTTGAAAGCCTGGGACATGCCTTCTCCTTTTGTATTTTTCTCCAGTGTTGAGAACAGAGTCCTGTGTTCAATAAATTCTGTAGATTTGACAATAGTATTTTCTACCTTTATTATGAGCATTTGCTCCCAAGATGATCTCATATTACACTGAGAAAAGTGCGTAATGGAACTTGGTCTGAGGAAAAGCTTCTCATCCTTTCTGTTTTGACCGGTTACTACTTTGGACTCTTGTGTGAATTGGGAATCTGAATGGTAGACTTAACAACAAAAATAACCAGAAAGGACTAAACCAATTACACATTTTTTGAACTAAAGTTCTCTAGGAAAAAAATTAAACAAAATCAGAACCTAGTATTTTAGTGCTTTTTTTATATAGGGTCTTGCCCACTGGGATATCGGGAAGATCCTGGTGGTCTTGGTATCCATGTGAGTCACTCTGGGCTGGCCTTGGACATGTCTGGCTCCAAATGGTTCCTTATTTGTCTAGAACTTGGAGCAAGCAAGGAGTCACTTGGAATTGTGGCTGTTTAGAAATTATTATCAGAAAATCCCACCATGAATTTTTTGAGACACGATGGAAAGAGGAGAGCTTCCACAGCATCTCCTCCCCCTCCTTTTCCTTTCTCTCTCCCCTGCCAACCACCTGGCTTTTTACTGCTCCAACGAGAATTGCCCAGTTCAGATTTCTGAGCCTCTTGGCCCTGAAACTCTGAGGTTCATTATCTCAGTGAAGAAAAATTCATCTTTAGCAAATCCCGACTGGCGAAGAAAGGGGCTGAGGCAGGGATGACCAAGAAGAGCAGCAGCAATCAGCGGTCCATTCTCAGGAGCATCAACTTACAGTGTGGACCTGGTCAGATAACTGGCCTTCCTCAATGCCTGAGATCTCCGCTTGTGTGGACACAAGCAGTGGGGTTCTTCCACTGATATTTTCTTTATGATGGTCAAATATAGGGAATATGTGTGGTGCTTAATCTTGGTCTTTTTTTTTTATCCAAACTCTTGCCAGCCAGGAGGCATTGAGGAAGAAAAAGGAACGTGGGGATACTTTAGGTTTGGGCATCTCTGGAGCCCTCCCTAGTCCTGTGAATGGTCCCAGGTCCTACGGCTGAAGAAATCAAGGGGCACTTTGGGAAAAGAAATAGAACACTGGACACCAGAAACCACAGAAGACCACTGGGTGAGAGGAAATTAGTGGCTTTTTTCCACTCATCTACACGGAAAGCATGTGGGGGGCAGGCGAGGCCCCATTTTTCCTAGGGTCAGGGTTAAAATAAGATAACAGATCTGAATTGGTCAAGATGCTACTCTTTGACCCCTCCAGGAACAACCCAGCAATAGTATAATTTCTCTTCAAACGGTTTGCATTAACTGTAATGAAGCAAATGACAAAATCGATAAAGCAAGAACTGCATGGCTGTCATAAAAAATGATGTAAATTCAGAGTTCACGATGGTTATGAAGCTATTTAGAACTGTAATTAAAACCAGCACCATTTTTTTCACGATAAAAGCCCCTTTGACAACCACAAATGCAGGCTACAAGAAATTTCCAACAAATACATTCCAAATTAATGTATGGCACATAGATGGCATAAATTAGCTGAAGGTAATGCATAAGCTTTGGCTTCAGAATGTAGGGAGCCCAGTAAAGAGATTTCGATTTTGTGTTAGGTTTTCAAGCAACAAGGTTTTCAATTTTAATCAAGTTAAATCCTGACAGAGTACTCAGAGTCCCCAAATAAATGGCACACTTGTAACGATGACCCCTCAATGAGGCTTTTCCTGAAATGCTGTCTCTATATTTATGCAGCGCTGCCTGAATCTGTCCTTTTACACATAACACATAGTTCCTGGAAGAATGCAGAATCAAATGAATGGCATGGAATTTCAGCCTAGGAAGAATGTTCAGACTTAACATGACTCTGAGTTGGTTTGTTGGTTTGGTTCGTTTAGCTGAGTTCTCTCAACTGGCTCCAAACTGAGAAGTCAGTTCCAGCTCTCTACCTCATGGACTTAATTAATAAATCAATCCATCCATCAGTGGCATTTATTGAGCACTTATGATGCGCAGAGAACTGAACTAAGCATTTGGGAGAGTACAATACAGCAGAATTGGTAGACACATTTCTATAATATATTGCCTATGGTGGTACTTGTTAAGCAGTTACTATATTCCAAGCACTCTTCTAAGCACTGGGGTAGACACAAGATAACTCAGGATGGATACACAGTCCCTGTCCCACATGGGGCTCATGGTCTAATTTGGAGGGAGGAGGATTCAGCCCCTATTTAAAGATGAGGTACAGGTAACTTAAGTGACTTGCCCAAGGTCACACAGCAGTGAAGTGGCAGAGCTGGGATTAGAACCAAGGTATTCTGGTTCCCAGGCCCATGCTCTTTCCACAAGGCCACATTGCTTCCTGTCCACAAGGAGCTTGCAATTTAGAGGACTGCCTTGCAAACATGCCAACTATATGGATTAGTCATCCTAAATGGACAGCTCCTCATTTTGAAGATTTGTTCATTCTCCTGACTCAGACTCACCTCTCTGCTTTTTGTGGACTTCTTCACAGATATGTGGCGAGTCAGGAAACTGCAGAGTGGGCCAGGGAAAACCATAAAGACATGGGAGCCAGGAGACCTGGGGTCTGCCAACAGCTCTGTTTCTTTCATACCTAAAATAAAGAGGCAACTTGGCCTAGTGGAAAAAGGATGTGTGTCAGGAGACCTGGGTTCTAGTCCCACTGCCACTGGTTTGCTGTGTGACTTTTGAAAGTCCTTAACCTCATAGGCCTCAGTTCCTCATCTGTAAAATGAGGGTGAGATAACTTTTCTCCTCCTTCTTAGACTGTGAACTGCATTGGGGAAAGGATGGATTTTACAGCAAATTACACCAAAGTGGTCTTTGGAAGGCCAAATGACTCAACTTAGATTAGCATATTTTGGATACATAATCAGGAGGACTAATTCTCTGGAGAAGATACTAATGCCAGGAAAAGTCCAGGGAAAATGTGGAAGAGGAAGACCAGCAGCTAGATAATAATAATAATGATAATAATGCTGGTATTTGTTAAGTGCTTACTATGTGCCAAGCACTGTTCTAAGCGCTGGGGGAGATACAAGATAATCAGGTTGTCCCACGTGGGGCTCACAATTTTCATCCCCATTTTACAGATGAGATAACCGAGGCACAGAAAAGTTAAGCGACTTGCCCAAGGTCACACAGTTGACAAGTGGCAGAGTCAGGATTAGAACCCATGACCTCTGACTCCCAAGCCTTTAGGTCGTAACAATGGTAACGGAAGAACCGTTGGAAGGGTTGTGGATTATGGCAGAGGACAAGATGTTCTGGAGGAAATATATCCATAGAGTCGCTATGAATTGGAAACGACTCGATGGTACATAGTAATAATAATAATAATAAGTTTGATCAGATTACCTTGCATATAACCCACCACTTAGCTTATGCAATAATGATAAAAAATAGTTTCTGTATGCTCTAATTTACTCAGAAGGATGATATCTCTCCCATCTGCACAGGACAGAAGCAGCATGGGGAGTCAGAAGGTCTGGGTTCTAATCCCGCTTCTGCAACATGTCTGCTGTGTAAACTTGGGGAAGTCACTTCACTTCTCTATGCCTCAGTTATCTCATCTGTAAAATGGGGATTGAGACTGGGAACCCCATAGGGGACAGGGATTGTGTACAACTTGATTTGCTTGTATCCATCCCAGTGCTTAGTGCCAGGCAGTGCACTTAGTACAGTGCCTGACACATAGTAAGTGCATAACAAATACCATTATTTTATTATTATTATTATTAATATTATTAGGACAGATGATTTCAAAACACCTAGAAAAATCAACATGTGATAAATATTTAGGACAACTATGCATACTTATATAGCTACCTTTTCTATTTAAAGAAGTCACCACTGTCACTGGAATTCACTTACCAGTGCAGGTATGGCTGTGCAGTTAGGCCTTTGGAGCACAGAGTTACGACATAGGTAGACAGTAATAATAATGATAATTATAACTGTGGTATTTCTTAAGAGCTTACTAAGACCCAGGTACTGTTCTAAGCACTGGGGTAGATGCAAGCAAAACTATTTGGACAAAGTCCCTGTCCCACATGGGGCTCACAATCTTAATCCCCTTTTTACAAATGAGGGAATGGCCCAGAGAAGTGAAGTGACTCACCCAAGATCACCCAGCAGACAAGTGGCAGAGCTGGGATTAGAACTCAAGTCCTACTGACTCCCAGGCCTGTGCTCTATCTACTAGACCACACTGTTTCTCACAGTTTGAGACACCGTGTGAACAGTATGAGACAGTGAGTGCACTGTCTGTCCCAAAAAACATATGCGCAGGGGCAGATAAAGGAGCTAGGATGAAGAGAGATACATGAGAGCCTACACAAAGTCCTTAAACTAGCTGGAAGCCAGGGCATCCCGGAGTTGATCGGGGCAAGGAATTCTAGTGGCAAGCAGGGAGTGGGGGCATGGAGATGGTAGGGATAGCGACCCAGGATACCCAGAGACAATGAGTCCTGGATCATAGCCCTGGCTCAGTGGGATGTTGGGATGACTGCAGGGGGCATTCTATGCTGTGCTGCTGAGTGGCTCACTTCTTTCGTGCCCATCCCAGAAGTAGTGGCCTGGTATGGGGTCAAATGGGCACAGGTCCCAAGGAAGACTGGAGGCAGTGTGATCCCAAAAGCCCCTCTCCAACTTGTTGCAAGGGGACCAAGCAGGGGGGAAAGGCTAGAGGAAAAGGGCTGAGAACCACTAGCAGGTGGGAGGAAAGAAGAGAGCATGGTGGAATTCCAGAATCTATGTAAATTCCGGGCTTGTCTCCACTAGCAAAAGGTCATGTCAGATTTAGAGACACATGCAATAAAAGGCCCTCCAATACCTGCTTCTGGCTTTATGGGTGGGGAGGAAGATACACTTTGAGTTCAACAGCTATCAGGACTGAGTCCCCCTGCCTCAAGAACTAAGGTCTTATCAGAGTTAGAGATATGTGCAATAAAAGTCTAGCCAATATTTGCCTCTCTGGCTTCATGGTCAGGGAAGAAGATAAGTACAGCCAATTCTCTGAGTCCAACAGCTAACAGGATTGTGTCCCCTACCTGAAGAACTATCAGAAATACGATCTGAAGGGCTCCCAGGGAAGAAGGGCCAAGAAAGCTCTAACTTTTGGGATATTTAATGGGAGCCTCAGCAGAAAATCAAGAGTGCCTGGTGGGGCAGAGGAGAGTGGAGTTTAGCACACTGGTCTGGCTAGGTTTCCATCTCCAGTTTCAATAAACCCTATAGCTGTCAAAAATCACCCCAGGAAGTGGAGTCATCCTGGTACCGTGGTCCTGTTTAAGTGGCAGAAAAGGTGTCCATTCTCTGACAGCCAGGGACAAAAAAAGCAAACTGAAAAATGCCATGTGTGGAACAGAAGAGACAGGAAATAAAATGAATTTAATCAGATTAAAATTAACCTTTCATGGTATGAGAAGACTTGGTTCCATGGCAGATGAGAGAACATTAAGCATTTTTTTCTATCTCAAAGTGAACTTAAATGTTAGATTTTTATAATTGCAGATACAAACCAGAAATACATTTGGAACTTGTATGAAACCTTCCCAAAAAGAGAAAGATAATATTTACATGTTTGCTGACTGAATATGCTTAAGTAGACAAAAGAGATATTCTAGCTCTGATCTAATTGACATTTTACTTGGGGAAGGGGACTGGGGCCAGCTTGTCCGCAGTGAAATTCATTTTCTAGAGGTCAAGAGGTTGGCTGCTCGTGATTTGTTGTTGAAAGATATCTCATGGTTGGTCAAGTCCAAAGTCAGGGACACCCACAGAATACAAATATTTCCCTTCATGCAAATGTACTGACAGGAGCAGCACCAGCTTTGCTCAGTGCAGAGTTGGTTTCACAGATGGGGAGGATGTGAGCATCAGTTAACAAGAGTCAGTGGCAGAAATAGCAGTAAATGCAAGGCAATTCCTGGGCTCCTTAGAAAGATTCCCTGCATAAGTTTGTTGTGGGCAGGGAAAGTGTCTGTTTATTGTTATGTTGTACTCTCCCAAGTGCTTAATAGATTGCCCTGCACATAGTAAGTGTTGAATAAATATGACAATGAATAAATGAACCTATCCCTGGATGAAAAATGAGGCCAAGTTTCCCATCGTACAGGTCTGAGCCAGAAATCCCACACCATTTATGTGCAAAAGGCAGCAGCAAGATTCCTCCAGGCTCATTTCAAGAAATCCTGCCACCAGGCGTGTTGTCATGGTGTCACCCTTGGGTTCCTCCCACAGACTTCAGGAATTTTCTTTACATTGGGCTAAGGGAAAGACAAAAGATCTGATATCCCAATAGTTCAATTCATTACAATTGATACCACAGTCTTTTTGTCATTTACATAATCACACATTTCCTGTACCTACACACATCTTTCCTACTACTACTTCTTTCCTTCATACTTCCTACTGCATCCTTCCTACAACTACACAAATAGATGATACACAAACATGTATTGAAAAGTTTCAAAGATTAATGTCAATGAGAGGCCCTCCATGTGTGCATTAATCAGGTGTCAAATTAGGTGATAATTAGGACCTCCATTTGACAATACTACCATATTTTCATTCATTCATTCATTCAATTGTATTTATTGAGCACTTACTGTGTGCAGAGCATTTATTGAGCGCTTACTGTATACAGAGCACTGTACTAAGCACTTGGGAAGTACAAATCAGCAACATATAGAGACAGTCCCTACCCAACAACAGGCTCACAGTGTAGAAGGGGGAGACTTCTAGACTTCCTTATTTTCAGGGCCCCTGCAGAATGAACTTTAACTTGCAAATTCTACCTTAGGTTTCTTGTCCACATCTGTTTTCTTGCGGGTCAAAAATTCAGGGGAATGCGCACACATTTCCAAGAAATCATCCACCCTCCAAATGCCACTGTATCTCAATTTTGGAAAAATATATCAAGGTCAAAAGGCTATTTTGCATTTCTATCTTGTTTACAATAATTCTCAAATTATATATTCAGTGGAGACAAACTGGAAAAATCTTAGCTCAAATGTTGCGGTTTTGAAGTTATAAGCAAAAAGAGGCAAATTGAGATCAAGAGTGGGATCAATTATTGTCCACATAGCCTACCCCAATAATAACAATGATAATAACTGTGGTGTTTGTTAAATGCATATTATGGGCCAAATTTCATGGCCCATATCTATGTATCTAACCTAGATACAAGATATATCAGGTCTGACACAGTCCCTGTCCCACACCGGGCTCCTAGTCAAAGGCAGAAAGAGACAGGGATTTAATTCCCATTTTACACGAGGGAACTGAAGCACAGAAGTTAAGTGACTTGCTCAAGCTCACACAGCAGGCAAGCGGCCAGTCGTCTGATTTCCTGTCCCATGCTTTTTCCACTAGGCCATGCTGCTTCTGGCAATCCCAAAATCTGTGTGGGTATGAAAAGTTTGCCCCCCAGTCAGTCAACAAGACAAAAAGGCCACCCTTCCATTTACCATTTCTACAACATTTCCTTTTGTGGACTCTCCTCACAATCTGTAATTAGCTAATCCACTCAACTTCTCTAATGGCTCTCTGCAGGTAAACACTGTTGATGATAATGACTCCCTGTTTTCCACTAAAGAAAGGGAGGCACAAAATGGGGTCAGGGACTCTCCAAACAAACTAGGGGAGGAGTCATAAGTGGGGCTCAAGAATTTCTGTCCATATCTTCATGCTCAGTCCTTGCAATCTATCTTGTGACAACAGTGAGCCATTTAACTGGACTACCTCTCCCTGAAGACTCACTCTGGCTTGTCTGAATAAGTAAGTTAGTGGGTGTAGCCTAACGCTAGTTGAGAAATCTAGCGCATGAGCTGATCTTATGGAAGAGGGTGTTTGGACAGCAAAAGGCTCAAGTAGGAAGTGACTGAACTTAATTTCTGGTAGGGAGAAGCTTCACATGCCTTACTGACGTGGTTATGGTTTGGATGGGGTAAATTACTAGGAATCTGCTCTCAGGCCAGACTCTGGACAATCAATCTGTGATATTTATAGAGTGCAGTGCAGAGCACTGTAATAGCACATACTTCACTCCACTGCCTGGATTATCTTTCTACAGAAACGTTCAGGGCATGTCACTCCCCCTCCTCAGAAATCTCCAGTGGTTGCCTATCCAACTCCATATCAAACAAAAACTCCTCAGTATTGTCTTTAAAGCTCTCCATCACCTTGACCCCTCCTACCTCACCTCCCTTTTCTCTTACGTTCCAGCCCACACACTCTGCTCCTCTAGTGCTAACCTTCTCACTGTGCCTCCGTCTCGCCTGTCTCGCCGCCAACCCCTGGCCCACGTTCTTCCTCTGTCCTGGAACGCCCACCCTCCTCAAATCTGCCAAACAATCACTCTCCCCGCAGCCCCCCTTCAAAGCCCTATTGAAGGCTCACCTCATCCAGGAGGCCTTCCCAGACTAAGCCCCACTTTTCCTCAGCTCCCACTCCCTTCCGCGTCACCCTCTCTCCCTTTGCTCTTCCCCCCCCCGACCCCACAACACTTATGCATATATGTATATATCTATAATTCTATTTATTCATATTGATGCCTCTTATATTGATGTCTGTCTCCCTCAATGTAGACTGTGAGCCTGTCATGGGCAGGGATTGTCTCTCTTCATTTGCTGCATTGTACTTTCCAAGCACTTAGTACAGTGCTCTGCATTCAGTAAGGACTCAGTAAATACGATTGATTGACTGATTGAGAGTACAATATGACAGAGTTGGTAGATCTGGGGCAAGCCTCTGCCCTGACATTTCAGAGCTGAGAGCTGGCCCGGAGGAACTGACTAGAGTTCTAATGGTTCATGCAGAGTCACTTGCCCTCTCTCATCTTTGCCAGTTGTGTTCTTTCTGGAGCTCAGAAAGCAACAAGTGGGCAGATGGGAAGGGGCACAGGACCCATCTGTGGCCAAAGCTGTGGCAGCAGAGGGCTGTTCACTGAAGCACCACAATCCAGCAAGCTGTTTCTTTGGAAGCAGCTGATATTTTCCACATTAGCCAGGTATTTTTCAGGATTCCTTCGGGACCGTTCCTCTTGGAAGATCCTTGGTGGCCTCTGGTCAGAAAACTTCCACCCAGCCAGCAATGCCCCAGCAGGTTTTTTCAGACTTGTGATCTGGGACTAGAATTCAGGTCTCCTGATCCTTACAGCCATGCTCTTTCCTCTGGATCCCTCCGCTTGGATGGGATCCCACTTTCAGTAGCGTCACAATTATTATTATAGAGAAGCAGCGTGGCTCAGTGGAAAAAGCATGGGCTTGGGAGTCAGAGGTCATGGGTTTGAATCCCGGCTCCGCCACATGTCTGCTGTGTGACCTTGGTCAAGTCACTTAACTTCTCTGAGCTTCAGTTACCTCATCTGTAAAATGGGGATTAAGACCGTGAGCCCCACATGGGACAACCTGATCACCTTGTATCCTCCAGTGCTTAGAACAGTGCTTTGCACATAGTAAGTGCTTAACAAATGCCATCTTTACTTATCTTTGAATATGAAGGTCCTTGCTCTGAATGTATGTTGGGGTGTGGGGTGGGGTGTGTGTAATACATGTTGCAAAACAGTCATCCCTTGAGAAATTCACCACCATTTGGAGAGCCAGGACAGAGGCATATACATAGCAATCAAGTAGGCAATCGTCAGCAGCCTAGATCACAACACACACAAACATTAAGTGCTTAGTACATTGCTCTGCACACAGTAAGTGCTCAATAAATACAACTGAATGAATACATTAAATGTAACTGTCCTTCACTTGGAAGGCAAGGCAAGCATGTTTGTGGCTGTCATTTAGAAGTAATCACTTCCCCACTGTGCCCAGTAAAATATCGGAAGACACCTTTTCTGGTCCCTTGCCATTCAGGGTGAGCGCTACTTAGACACCAAGGACCCCGTCCAGTGTCACTGCTCTCTCACTCAGAGAGAGATGGATATACATGGTTGTCCCAGGAGACATCACCGACAAGTCTACCCATGGTTGCACTTTTCCCGAACTTTAAAGCGGGATACTTAAGTGCCGAGGGGAAGAAGGGAGGCTAGAATGATCACAGGATCCAATCAAGAGGAAAGGTCACATGGAGGAGGCATAAAGCTGTTTGTCACCTACCTCTGTGTCGACTCCAGCTTGGTACTGAGCTCTGATTTGGGTGGGATGAGACTCTAAGTAATGCAGCACTTCTACTCCCTGAGTGGTGGGCACCCTCTACTAGACTCATCTCTGACATACTGATAACAGGTACATAAAGACTCTCAGTCCTCAAAAATATGTCTGGGCAGCTCTACCCACCCAATTATTCTCAATAACAGACTCAATCAATTAATCAATCGCAATTATTGAGTTTTTAAAGTGTGCAGAGCATTCATTCATTCAATCATATTTATTGAGCATTTACTGTGTGCAGAGCACTGTACTAAGTGCTTGGGAAAGTACAATATAACAGAGTTGGTAGATATGTTCCCTGCTCACAAGGAGTTTGAAGTAAAGAGAATAGAATTGTCGAATGTCTTTGTGGAGTGATGTGGAACAGAGGGCAAAACCCCAAAATAACCCAGCAATGAAAGCAACATTGGCTGGTCAGGAGACTTCCACTCTAGGAGAAGGTTGGGTAGTTACTGAGGTTAAATACAGCCACATTACAGGGAAATTCTGATCTGAACAAAAGTGATGATTAATGACCCACCACCTGCCTTCACTGCAGCTGACACTGCCTTCACTGGATCCCTAAAACCGATTGAAGCTTGGAAAGAAAAGTAAGGGAATCTCTTCTCTTTGTGGGTGCCCCTTTTTATGCCATTTCGTGTGTGTGTGTGTGTGTGTGTGTGTGTGTGTGTGTGTGTGTTTAGTTCAGGGGCACTCGGATCTCAAAAGCTCACTTTCATAGGATTACTGAGTGGTTCTGTTATTCTTAAGCCTAAAACGCAGCCAGAGTTCTGTGAGCAGAGAAATAAGAGATCTCCTTCGTAAATGATGATAAATAGTTTTAAGAGCTCAGGTTTGCTGATTTTCATGACCCAGTGCAAAGTCAACCTGTTTGTGTTATGTAGGATATTCAGCATGCTATTTCACAGAGTGATAATTGGCAGTTAGATGTAATTTAGGTTCTCTGCTCTCATACCCAGGGCTTTTGAAAAAGCAAATCCATAAGAAAAAGTTAATAGCAGCAAATAACATCCAATGGTTTAAATGGACACATCCAAACATGTGCATTTAAAAAGCTGAATGCCTATGACTGAGATGGAACTATCTTTCCCAGTACACAGCAGCTAAGACACCTATGGATTTGTCAGTTCAAATGCAATTCAGGAATGAAATACTGGGTTCTCCTCAATAAAGTGCAGTCCCATCACACCCCAAGCAACACAAAATATGACAACCCACACTCAGAAAATTGCAATTCACTTGACTCTTGTCGATCATTTGAAATAGCCCCACTGTTAGTTAACCTTCCCTTCCTCAGAAGAGTGACGATGCTTAACCTTCTTCTTGCATCAATCCTTTCCCCCAAAATAATACACTGTAACAGAGTCAAACTGGAGGGAGTTGAGAAGTTGCTGGTGGAAATGTAGTCAGTAGGTAGTAGTAATAGTAGTATTTGTTAAGCTCTGGTAGAGAGTACAGAGGTGGGAATTAGACCTGATCTCTGTCCCTCAGGAGCTCACAGTCTAAGCGGCCCCTTTCTGCTGAGAGGCTCCTTTAAGAAGATCTCCTAGATGGTAAAAAAAAAAAAAAGACACTTTTGTATGGTATTTGTTAAGCACTCACTATGTGCCAGGCACTGTTCTAAGCATTAGAGTAGATAGAAGTTAATCAATTTAGATGCAGTCCATGTCCCACATGGGGCTCACAGTCTTAATATCCATTTTACCGATGAGGTAACTGAGGCACAGAGAAGTTAAGTGACTTGCCCAAGGTCACACAACACACAAGTGGTGGAGCTGGGATTAGGACCCAGGTCCTTCTGACTCCCAGGCCCATGATTTATCCACACTGCTTGTCCTTCCCTATAAGAAATCTTTTTCCTTTGGTATATGTCTCCTGGCCCTATGTCCAACCTGATCCTGAAGGAGGAGGACAAGAAGGAGGAGGAGAAAGAGGAGGAGGAAAAGGTGAAAGAGGAGGAAGAGGAGGAGGAGGAGGTAGAGGAGGAAGAGAAAGAGGAAGAGAAAGAGGAGTAATAATGCTATTTAGGTGCCCTGACTGAAAGGCACTGTACTCACTCTATGGGAAGTACAAAAGAAGCACAAACTTTGTTTCCTGTCACAAGGAGCTTAACAGCAATGCAGTGACTGATGAGATAAACTGATATTTCACAGGATGCATTCTTTCCTACCTGCTGTTGTAATCCCTCTTCATTCCCATTTTTGAGACAACCCTTCCTTGACCTCAGTGCAGTGTCCAACCTCTGAGCTCTTTCTTCCATGCCAATCATCTCTTGTGACATCTCAGAATCTTCTAAGCACTTCTGCCATAACTCTGGAGTGAAGGCACTTCAATTCCAAATCTTTATTTTGGGTTGGTTAATCATAGCAGAACCCCCCCAGCCCCGGTCCTCCCTTCTACACCACCCCCTGTGCTCCTTTTCACACAGTCAATTAATCTCTTCCACTGTAAGACCACACCTCATCTCAGCACACAACCTATGCAGGCTAGAACAAACACACTGCAGCAAAACTGGGGTGGGCAAGGGAGAATTTTAATTAAAAACTTAAGCTACAACCCACAATTCCACATGTTCTTCTTTGGACAACTGATCCTCACTGCCATCATGCTCTTCATGGCTGGCAATTAAGGTTCTGTGTAAGACCACTGGCTTGGCTGGTGAGAAGACTTCATTCTAATTCTGGTTCTGCCAGTGATTCCTCATGTGATTAGTTAAACCTCTTTGAGCCACAAATTCCCCACCACCCTACCTCCCAGAGATGTTTCAAAGAAACAGTAAGATGAGAAATGGGAAATAGTTGGCAAACGAAGGTTTTATACAAATCCAAAGCATTATTTAAGGTTGGGGGGCAGGGGAGAGCTGTAAAAAACCTTGATTGGCTGCTCAAAATCATTCAGTATCAATCAATTTCTTGAAACATATCTACAGCTTGCTCATTTTATTTTGGATACTTTAAAAGGATGTCTTCCAGGCACCAACACTTGGTCATCATTCCCAACTAGCATTCCCAGCCTGCTTACATGTGCACAATACTCTACTGGGGACTGTGGAGAACACAAAGCTCCAATCCCTGGGGAGTTTTCAACTTGGAAATTACAGCCCAAAAAGAAGAGCTTTCTTAGAGAATCCACCTTAAAGATTCTCTAAGAGCTTTCTTAGAGAATCACCACCTAGACCTTTATTAGGATTTTCTCACAATTGTTTCTCCAGAATGAGAAAGCATCTCATACAGAGGGAAAAGTCATTCTCCTTACAATGCAGCTGCTGCTGATGATAGTAAATATAGTAATAATAATAATGATAATAATAATTTTAGGTGCTATGTGCCAAGCACTGTATTAAGCATTGGGGTAGATACAATACAATTAGATCAGACTTAGTCGCTGTTGCACAGGGGATCAGAATCTAAGGGGGAGGGAGAACACATATTTAATCCCCATTTTACAGATCATGAAACAGAGAAGTTAAATGACTTACCCAAGGTCATACAACAGGCAAATGGCAGTTAGGATTAGAACTCAGGCAAGTGCTCTTTCCACCCTGCTTCTCAATTTACAAAATTTATGATTTATAATTAGCACCCCGTTTCTGCAAAAAAGTGTTATCAGAGTATTCAGGGACCAAGTCACATAATAATTAGAGTAACTTTTTCATGTAATTTGAGTCTACAGTCCAGGCCATGAACATATTGTTGCTTTCTTTCACCACTGGCTCAGAAACCCATTTCTAGTCTAATGCCCAGCTCCTCTTACATCCAGGGTGTACCCACACCTGCCTGGAGGGAGCTGACCTGGCACAGCTAGCTGCCAAGGCTGGTTCCAAGCTGTAAAATGGCCACAGGCTGGTTGTGGGCACCCCAGGGAACTGATGAGATGAGAGCCAAGGCTTCGTTCCCTGGAAAACTCCAGAAGATGAGGCAAAAGCCTCTAGACTGTAAACTCCTTGTGGGCAGGGACTATATCTACCCACTCTGTTAAATTGTTATCTCCCAAGCACTTAATGCAGTGCTCTGTCCATAATAAGGGCTCAATAAATACCACTGATTGATTGAATGATTGAAAACTGCTAAACCAAAAGCCAAAACCAAAGGTGAGCCCCTTTGAAAGTTTCTCTTGAGCCTCCTCTAAATTTTACAGATGGAGAAACTGTTGCAAGCTGCTTCAGGAAAAAAAAAATATTAGAGCGGCTTTTTGGCATGTTCGTTTTAAAGCCTCCTTCCTGTTGTGGATTTAGTGTTCAGTGAGGCTAAGTGCCACTGACATGTTTAAAAAATTTTGGTTCACAAATAAAAATGCTACATGCAATAACTCTTCTCTGTGAGCAAGAGTAATGAATTCCATTATTCTGAGAAATAGCAGTGCTGGGCCCTGATTTCAGAATGCATATGCTTGATGCAGAGATATCATCCTTGACCAAAGAAGGTCATTTTTTTCCATTCCCACTTTAAGAGTGAACCCATGAAATCAAACAATTATCAAGGTAGAAGTAACCCTTGGTTCATTTGAGCCAGCACCCTGTCTCAAGGCAGAACTGCTCTTAAACTACCCCAGATCTGTTGAGGTCTAAGGTGGGAGATGGGGTGACGTAGCAAATAGAGAGCATGTTTCTGGGAGGCAGAAGACCTGGGTTCTATCCCAGATCCCCCACTGGTCTAATATGTGTTACCTGGGGCTAAGCCAATGAACTTCCATTCCATAATTTCCTCAGCTGTAAAATGGGCACAATAGGACTGTCTTCCCTGCCTTCCCTGCCTCACAGAGAAATTGTGAGGAAAAAGTGAAAGAGTTGATGCAAAAAGTACTACATGAATTCATTGTGTCCCTTGCAGCTTCTATCACCTCCTTTGCAAACCCTTTGGGATGCATTTGTTCTATGTCATCTCTGCTACTTCCCTTCCCTTGATTTCCCTTCCTTTGCCTACTCCCTTTGTGTGAGGAAGAAACTAGCAAGCCAGGCCAGAGGCTTACTGAAGAAGGAATGTGATGCCATGGCAGCTGCCTTTCCTGATGTGGCTGGTCTTCTCTTCCAAACCTGATTGATGGCAGGCTTGTGGAAAAGTGAGTGGTGGCAGGAGATCTAAAAAACAATGTGTTGGGTCTACTATCCAGGGTAGAGAAGCAGAATGGTGTAATTGATAGAGCATGGACCTTGGAGTCAGAAGGTCATGGGTTCTAATCCCGGCTTTGTCACTTGTCTGCTGTGTGTCACTGCCCTTCACTAGGCCTCAGTTACCTCATCTGTAACATGGGGATTGAGACTGTGAGCCCCATGTAGGACAGGGACTGTGTCCAACCCGATTTGCTTGTATCCACCCCAGCATTTAGTACAGAGCCTGACACACAATAAGCACTGAACGGATACCACAATTTTATTATTATTATTGTTATTATTATTATTTTTACAATTTCAGTGAGTCTCTGATCAGACCGGTCAGGACTCCCATCCAGTAAGAACATTCACTGCTTCGTGACTTGCAGGAATGTACCCATCATCCTCAGCATCTTCAATGTGCTTATAAGATCCGGTGACAGAAATGAAATCAACCAGTCTCACTATAAACATCTACAAGATAGATACTACAGATTAGTGGCGGAGATAGCGTGTGTCTTCCCGGGTCTATTGCTATAGTCTGAGACACACACACACACACACACACACACTCATACACATTAACATTACCTCATGCTCTCAGTGGCAGAGACAACCCTCATTAATCTCAAGAAGCACAAGGGCAGACATGGGCATAAGGCAACACAGACTAACTAGAGAATACAAAGACAGCCCAACCAGCTTTGTTTTCCAACAGTCAATTCACAATTGCTGGCTGGCAAAGACAAGAGGTTATTGATTTTCTCTCCTTGAATGCTTGTCCTGCATGCTCCGAGCAAATGGAAACTGAAAAACAGAGGAAAACACAACTGTCGAGAGAAGATAGGGAGAGACTTTTAAAATAATCCATGTTGGTTTTTATATTTTTATTTCAAAGCTTTGCTGGATTTCAAGTCACGGTACCTTTGTCTCTCTCTCCCTTTCTGTCTCTCTCCCTGTGGCATCTCTCTCTCTAGCCAGCAGGTAAGGAAAAATAATGACCGACAGATGACATTCTGTGTTAATTGCTTCTGCAACAGTAAAGGAGGAAGTAATTAGCTGCTTCCTTCCTCTGGTAAGAAGGGCTCACACTCTCTTCCGCTCCTTCATTATGCTAAAGGTCTGTGCCACTAAAGGACACAAATATTTCCATGCATCTGCTTTCAGGCCACAGTCAAACTGTCGAGGTTACAGATGATCTTCTGGACGAGTGTTTGCTCAGATCATTTAGATATACTTTTCAACTCATTCTGTTTGATAATTTGGCTTCAAATGCAACTACTAATTATTGTGGTATTTGTTAAATGATATCTATGTGCCAAGCACTGTATTAACCATTGGGGAAGATACAAGAGAATCAGGTCAGACACATGCCTTGTTCCAAAGACTAAGCATGGCATAGTGGCTAGAGCCCAGGCCTGGGAATCAGAAGGTCATGGGTTTTAATCTCGACTCCACCACTTGTCTGCTGTGTGGCCTCAGGAAGTCACTTAACTTTTCTGTGCTTCAGTTACCTCATCTGTAAAATGGGAATTAAGACTGTGAGCCCCAAGTGGGACAGGGACTGCGGTCAACGCCATTTGCTTGTAACCACCCCAGCAATTAGTACAGTGTGTGGCACAAAGTAAGCTCTTAACAAGTACCACAATTACTATTATTATTACCCCCAACACCCTCCCCCCCCCCCCCTGCCATTTTTCAGATGAGGAAAACAAAGCACAGAAAAGCTGTGACTTGCCCAGGATCACACAGCAGAATCACACAGCAGACAAGTGGTTGAGCAAGAATTAGAATCAATCGATCAATGGTATTTATTGAATGTTTCCTGTGTGCAGAGCAATGTTCTAAATGCTTGGGAGACTACACTTTGTTAGACAACACGTTCCCTGCCCACAACAAATTTACAGTCTAGACTGGGAGAACCCAGGTTCTCTTTTTCCCAGGTCCCTGTTCTTTCCATGTGGCCATGCTGCTTCTCATGTGGCTAAGGAGGCTGCCTGGAAATGTTGGGTTTGGAATAATAATTATTATGGTGCTTGTTAAGCTCTTACTATGTGCCAACCACTGTTCTAAGCTCTGGGGTAGAAACAAGGTAATCAGGTTGGATACAGTCCCTGTCCCACATGAGGCTCACAATCTTAATCCCCATTTTACAGATGAGGTAACTGAGGCACAGAGAAATGAAGTGACTTGCCCAAAGTCACACAGCAGACACGAGGCAGAGCAGGGATTAGAACCCATGTCCTCTGACTCCGAGGCCTGTGCTCTTTCCACTAGACCGAACTTTAGGACACCCTCGGAAAATGCAAGCATATACAATGAAATAGCTGCCTGAAAATGGAATACATGTTTGTTCCCCTATTTAGGGTGTAAGCTTCTCATTGGCAGGGCACATGTCATTTTGTTATTCCGTATTTTCCAAGTACCTAACTCAGTGCATTGCCCCACGTAGATGCTCAGTAAATGCTACTATTACTACTACTACAAAAAGATTCACACCCATAGAGTTCAACTACACTTAAAAGATTTCAAGGGTAGATCATCATTATCATCATCATCGTTGTCAATGGTATTTTTTGAGCATTTTGTGCACAGCACGCTACCAAGTGCTTGGAAGAGTATAATGCGAGTTGGTAGACAGGTTCCCCGCCCACAACAAGTTTGAAGAATTGAGTGGGAGACAGACACTAATATAAATTCATTCGTTCATTCAATCGTATTTATTGAGCGCTTACTGTGTGCAGAGCACTGTACTAAGTGCTTGGAAAGTACAATTCAGCAATAAAGAGAGATAATCCCTGCCCAAATAAATAAGAAGCAGTGTGGCCTAATGGATAGAGCATGGGTCTGGGAGTCAGAAGGACCTGGATTCTAATTGGGCAAGTCTCTTAACTTCTCTGTGCCTCAGTTTCCTCAACATAAAATGGGATTAAACCTGTGAACCCTATGTGGGGCAGGACTATGTCCAACCCAATTACCTTGTATTTATCCCAGCACTTAGAATAAGTGCCTGGCACAGAGTATGCACTTAACAAATACCATTATTATTATTATCATGTATGTGTAGGCACAAGAGTCCTGTGGGACTGAGGATGGGGTGAATATACAGCATCCTTTAGGAGATTTGTTTCAGTGACTAACCATTTTAAGAGTTAGAAGTTCTTTCGTAGTTCTTGCCTATGTCTTTCCTGCTGCCACTTGAATCTGTTCAATCAAAATTTCCTCTTGCTATATTTCTCTTGGGCTGACCCTTAGATTTTCCTTGGTGTGGAAGGACAAGATACTTACAGATTTACCCCAGCTCTGTTTTCAGCCTTGAGAATAGTCTCCTGACAACCACAGAGATGTCTTGCTCCCAATGAGTTAAAGAGGAACTAGTTTATTCCAAGGCTTCAGTGCTACCTTTCTTGGTAGCACAGGGGTTGACAATGTGCATCTGGAAGTCATCACCCACTTTCCCAATGGATCCCAGTAAACCTACAATCCCTACATTAATTATCGAGAAAGTGACAGAACAGTAACATCTACTTCCCTAGTTTCACAAGTGAGTTTTCAGCCAATGAACACACCATTAACGACGAGTGGTGTTGCCTTAAGCCAACAGAAATGTTTGTATACACTAAGCTGTCAGCCTCATTCTTTGTCTGTCTCCAACATGAAATACACCACAGTCAGTTTGCAAATCTGTGACTTGCAAATCTAAGAGCTCACTAGTAAGAGATGGTGGAGCAGTGGGTGACAGAGGAAATTTAATATACCAAAGGCAGGAAATAACCACATGTGACTAATGCAGGAATTGGTGAGCAGTCAATGGAGACCTGTGCCACATCACTACATGTAATAATAATAATAATAATAATAATAGTAATAATAATAATAATAATAGTATTTACTAAGGTATTTAGGGAAGCAGCATGGCCTAGTGGAAAGAGCATGGGCTTAGGAGTCAGAGGACATGGGTTCTAGTCCCGCCTCTGCCACTTGTCTGCTGCGTGACCTTGGGCAAGTTATTTAACTTCTCTGTGCCTCAGTTACCTCACCTGTAAAATGGGAATTAAGACTGTGAGCCCCACATGGGACAACCTGATTACCTTGTATCTACCCTAGAGCATAGAACAGTGCTTTGCACACAGTAAGTGCTTAATAAATACCACAATTATTATTATTATTATTAGTAAGCCTTTACTAAGTGTTAAGCACTGTGCTAAGCTCTGAGGTAGAGACAATACAATGAGATCAGCCACAATCCCTGACTCACATGGTGCTCAGTCCAAAGAAGATGGAAAAAAGCTATTTAATCCTTATTTTTCAGATGAGGAAACTAAGGCACAGGGAAATTAAGTGACTTGCCCACAGTCACAGAGCAGGTAGATACATTTATTACATCCCACTTTTTAATTAATTTAAGAGTCCATCTCTCTGTAGTCTGTAAGCTCTCTGAGAGCAGGGAGTCTTCTCTTTTGTATTTTCTCAAATACTTAGTACAATGCTTTGTAGACAATAAGCCTTCAATACATGATTGATCTCTGTGTAATGAGTTAAGCTAAAATGGTAAAATAATAACAATAATAATAATAACTGTGGTATTTATTAAGCCCTTATTATGTGTTAAGTACCATACTAAGCACTAGGGTAGATAGTAGATAATCAGGTCCCACATGGGGCTCACAAGTTAAATAGGAGAGAGAACAGGTATTGAATCCCCACTACACAGATGAGGAAACTGAAGCACAGAGAAGTTAAGTGATTTACCCAAGGTCAAGCCGCAGACAAGTGACAGATCCAGAATTAAAACCCAGGTCCTCCATGTTCCAGGCATGTGCTCTTTCCACTAGGCCACACTGCTTCTACATAAAGAAAAGTTCTCCGGAAAGGTGGTTTCAGTGAAGGCTCAATGGTTGCCCTTTCCCATAAACCTTCAGGAGCGGCCTCAGAACCCATGAGAAACTGCATGGCCTAGCGGAAAGAGCACAGGCCTCAGAGTAAAAGGACCTGACTCTGCCACTTGTCTGCTATGTGACCTTAATTAAGTCACTTAACTTCTCTGTGCTCATCATCTGCAAAATGGGGATTCAAATCCAGGTTCTCTCTACTACTTACACTGTAAGCCCCATGTGGGACAAGGACTCTGACTAACCTAATTATCTGATATCTGTCCCATCACTTAGTACAGTTATTGATGCATAGTAAATGCTTAACAAATACCAGTTATTATCTTTACAAGTCTTTCCCGAGCACTACTATTGCACTGTAGGCTCTGATGGTGGCGAAGGTGGCAAACCCCATCACCAGACCCTTTGCATCAGTGTGACAAGTTTGCAGAAAAATATCTTTATTTCCTCAAGGCTCAACTTCATAATCCTACCACATTTCTTCTTTATGACATGCCCTTGAAAACAGACATGTGATGGAGACATCACTAATGTAAGACTGCAACTTCCTCACTGGATTAGGATGGTGTTGAGGGAGTTCAGAGGGCGCTTCTACATGGTTCCCACTCTCTTCTGCTGCAGTAAGGAGTCAATATTTGTCATGTTGCCCATTTTACAAATAAAAACAGTGAAACCAAGAGAGAAGTTGTGGCACACCCAATTTTACCCCAACAGCAAAAGTGGAACTGGAACAAGGACTCTTGACTTCTTAGTGCCCACCTGATGATGCTCTTTCTTTCAGCATATTCTGCTTCCTCTGAAAATCCCCTGTACTCCACCCATTTGCCTTTCCCTGCCCCTCTTCCTCCTTTGCTCTTTCCCTACTCTCGCTTCTCCTATCTTTGATTTCCTCACACACCCCGAACAGACAGCAAAGAAAGCAACCCTCATTTCAATAGGTGAAGTAACAAGAGCTTGACTTACAGGTTCTTCACGTCTGTGATGCCGCGGAAGGCCTTCCTGGGGATTCCTTGAATCAGGTTTTCACTCAGGTCTCTAAACAGGGATGAGAAGAGGCATCACGTTCATCAAAGAGGCCCCCAAATTATCAGCATCACATTAAGATAACAACACGCCTGATGTATTTGGCAGCGGCCAAAAGAGTTTTCAGATTGTTTAGTCTCAGGCAATATGATCCAACATTCACATTGTTTTGTACATTATGGCATTTGCTGAAATGGTTACCAGGCAGAGATCAGGACCTCCCTCCAGAGTGCATACAGTGTGTGTGGTCCCTCACCTCTGGCTATGCATTGCTGAACTATTTGCCGTACCGCACCTCACCATGTTTTTCCGCTCCCGGAGGGGCTCCGTAGCCTCCGGGTCCATGCAAACAGCCCTTGATTCCCTGCCACATGTGTCCTTTGCTAATTTCACCACTTTATATTTTTCTCTTGGGAAAGAAAAGAGAAATTCTACTAAAAAATGAGTGGCGGATCATTTTTCTCCCACAGTTGCTGGTGAAGATGAAGCCCAGTTCAGTTAAAATGCTGTAGCTGTTGACAAGCATTGGCCAGTTTTGAGTCAGATACCTCAAAATACTATAATAGAGAAGAGAGGTCCTTAAATGGAGGAAAACCTCTTGCGTTTTCTAGCTATCAGGATAATGGCTGCAAATTAAATTTCAGAAAGCGACCCCAAACTGAGGTCGTGCTGGGGGCTAAAGTAGCACTTAGCAATTCTAAAAGCGCATCTGTGCGAAGATTCATAAAACACAGCCATTAGAACAGTCAGTACCGAATTCAGAGTTTGGTACTACCTTTTTCCAACACGAGGTCTGGATTTTTTTTCTTTCAAGGATAACACAAGCTCTATGTAAAAGCCTCTAGGTACAAAGTGCTTTGTCCCGACCTGTTCAACCACTCATGTAGATTTGAGATCTGCTTTTCAGTCTCACAGGAAGAAACTGACATGTAAATCTAGTGACAAACTAGCAGTGCCAGACTCCTTTGGTTATGTTTAATTTGCAGTGTAAGCAGGAGGGGAAAAACCTATCTGAAGAGTACCGCATTAATAGTGGATATAAAACCAGTCAGCTCCAACCTCCTTTAAATCTGCGGGTTTTCAAAGGCATCTGCACACAGAGCCCATCGGTTTCCAAACATGTGTCGAATAAATTCCTTTTAAAGGCAGTCTGATTTTCTCCCTCACCAACTAACTACTCGGCCATTCTCAGGACTCACACTCTGAGGCAAAACCACAAATCATTGAGAGTACTCACCCTGCACTAGAAACGTTGTTAGAAATTGGGGGAAGGTAAAAAGATGATGGGGAGAGAAGGGAAAGAGAGAGAAAGTCTAAAGCATTCTCCACCTACAAGAATTGGGAGAGACTGAGTGGTCTCATTCACTATCCTCCACCAAGATATGGTTATTCTGCAATGCAACAGGGTCTCCTGAGCACTTAGTATAGTGCTCTGCCCACGGTAAGCAGTCAATAAATATCACTAATTGCTTGAATTGTATGCCATTCCAACAGTTCATGTGGACGTGTGAAGTCAGAATTTGGGTCTTTTTAGTTTGTTTGTTTGCTTTCTCACCCTGGGAAAACAGTGACAGGAAAGCTTCCCCATTCCCAATCCATTTTCCTTTTTCTATGGCTGTGGTAAGTACTATTTGACTCACAATGAGCTGCAGCCCAGCCTCCCCCAAACAGAATTGATTCAATGAGAAGTGCTCCAGGATGGAATCAGTGCAGTGAACAAAAGCCCACACTGACACTGGGTCAGGCAGTGTCACTAAGGGCACTCCTCTGTTTTCCATCAGCTACAAGGAGAATAGAAGACTGTGTCCTTGTCATGAGACTAATTCAATTTATACCAGTCATTTTGTCTACACCAAAGGCTCCTAGTAGTCACAATTGTTTGGCCAGACACTCGCAAACAGGCTCGGGTGGTTGAATAGAAGACACTTTTCAGCTCCATGCAAACCGTGAGTGACCTCCTTAATGACCTAGCCAACGGCACAACCCACCATTTGCTCCCTGCCCTGAAGCTCTTCTTTTATGGTTCTCAATAGGAGTGGGGGATGCTCCTACCAGGCCCACTAGACTAATGACCAATCACTAAAAGGGTGGCAGGGGGATGAGGGGAGAGGAAGGGATCCTGAATAACCAATCCAAACCGTGGTCTGCGGGGAGCCAAGATACAACTAAGATTCCAGAATAAAAGCCAAGCCCACTTCCATCTTTCAGAGCTCTCAATTGCCCTTGGGTCCAGTGACTTTAGGATGGGGATATCACCAGGATAAGCTGGAAGAGATGTTTTTGAAAAGGACACTGTGGAGCTAAGAATAAATGAATCGTCAAATTTAATGGGGAAAACAAAGCACCATCGACATTACTATCACCATCATCATTCTTAAAAAAGCATCCACAGGATTTATGTTGGAGAACAGATCCCTGCTCACATTCTAATAGGTGGGAGGAGACACAGACGAGTGAGAGGTGAGAGGTGAAAAAATGGTTGACAAATTTAACCAGGTGAAATGGGTCAAGAACTGTATATGTTGATAACAGAATGATTGGCTGAAGTGGGGAATACACAGAGGGAACACACCAGTCATGAGCCATGATTTACTGATGGGAAAGCACACCACTGGACAGACAGGAGTAGCACAAGTTACAACTTCTATTTTTCCTAAGTATGTTTTGGTGAAACACAATACTTGTACTGAGCCACACTCTTAATTCCATAGCTGACTAACAAGCCCAATTTACTCTCCTGCCTTCGGTCTCTTTCCATGCTTTCACCCTCTCTAAAGCCGAGCAAAAGAGATCATAGGAAATTCATCTATTTCCTATGACAATCTGCTTGTACATTTTATTAATTTTATTTCCCATTGAGCCACTCTCCTCTGGCTAACAATACTGCTGCCATCAATCTTCTGGATTGTATATTGATTTCATAAATACCTCTAGTGGTCTAACAAAGTGACAGCTTTAATGGTGTTACTGATGCAAGATAGAGGAAAAGTTCAGGGACACATGCTTCATTTTCTGTAACTGTCCCTTCACAGTTATGGCTGAGTCTTTGTGAGGGTTACTAATAGCATGTTTATCTCTGCTTGACTCCTAAATGACCAGCCATTGCTAAGCACCACCCTTGAGTAAGATAACAGCGGGCACGTTCAGCTGACATTTTAAGAACGAACCAAAAAGCAAAAATCTATCCCTAATGCCTGGAAGATTAGTGCAATTGCATTGTCAAGAATTCATGTGTTCATTTATTGAACAAAACTCCACATTATTGGCTTCAAAGCTCTCCATCACCTTGCCCCTTCTTACCTCACCTCCCTCCTCTTCTTCTACATTCCAGCCCACACCTTCCACTCCTCTGGTGCTAATCTTCTTACTGTGCCTTGTTCTCGCCTGTCCCGCCATCAACCGCTGGCCCACTTCCTACCTCTGGCCCGGAATGCCTCCCTCCTCAAATCCACCAATCACACTTCCCCCCTTCAAAGCTCCACTGAAGGCTCACCTCCTCCATGAGGCCTTCCCAGGCTAAGCCCCCCTTTTTCTCAGCTACTCTTCCCCTCCCCATCACCCCGATTTGCTCCCTTTGCTCTACTCCCCTCCCCACTCCTCAGCACTTGTGTACATATATACATATCTATAGGTCTATTTATTTATATTGATGCCTGTTTACTTGTTTTGATATCTCCCCCCTTCTAGACTGTAAGCCCGGTGTGGGCAGGGTTTGTCTTTCTTTTCCAAATGCTTAATACAGTGCTCTGCACACTGCAAAAGCTCAATAAATACAACTGAATGAATGAATGAATAATAATAATAATAATAATGGCATTTATTAAGCCATTTGCTATGTGCAAAGCACTGTTCTAAGCACTGGGGAGGTTACAAGGTGATCAGGTTGTCCCACGGGGGGCTCACAGTCTTAATCCCCATTTTACAGATGAGGTAACTGAGGCACAGGGAAGTTAAGCGAATTGCCCAAAGCCACACAGCTGACAATTGGCGGAGCCAGGATTTGAACTCATGAACTCTGACTCCAAAGCCCGTGCTCTTTCCACTGAGCCACGCTGCTTCTGAACGTGTTATGCTCTGAATCCACCATATCTTTTGGGAGAGAGGGAGGATTTTTGGGAAGAACCCTTTGGATAGGAAATAAAGGTCTTTTGTTGGTTTGGGGGGTAAAACCGTAGAAGATAGCATTCACAAAGCTTCAGTGGTACACCTTCTGTCAGTGCATTTGCAAGAGGGATTGGAAAATATGCATTCCATTGGAAAGAGAGAAGAAGATTCCAGTATATTTTTAAAATGATTAAAGCCCTGGAAAAAGCTAGAACTGCATTAGCTGGAGAGCATTCTTCAGCCTACGGAAATGATTAACCGACTGATTATTCTATCATAAAATGCAAGACCCAGGAGAACTTATTAGGGAGACAGTAAGTCAAACCAGAGTTGGCAAGAACCAATATATTCTCTCCCCCCGACCCCCTCCTTTTAATTTACTAAAATGCTTTGGACACAGATTAACTTTCTTCGCAAATTTATTATTGCTTCATCCGCCTTGAAAAGGGAACCGTGGGCACTTTGATAAATGAATCGGAAGGTTGTCTCGTTTCAGTGGATCTCCTGTAAGTGCTTCCCGCAGCTTGCGCTTCCCGGAGCCTGAAAGTCCCCCCGTCTTACTCAGCTCATCACTGAGAGACGGCCACATACCTCTTCTAAAGAGGGCAAATGATAGCAGAGTGACTCTTGTCTCCAGGCTTGCCACAGGAGAGCCTCCAGGGCTCAGGAACCACGTCAGACTCACTGGAAACTGAGGTGTCCGTGAGCCTTTGATCCCTCAGGAGCAGTCAATAGCTTTCCAGAGCCCAGTACAGATGCCAGGGTTACAGCGGTGATTCTAATTCCTCCCCAACAATGGAACTGCGGGTTTCCACTTTGTCAATTGTGGAGATTTCTGGAGCTGGTCTTTCTCCCCCAGGCCTTGATGGGGTTTGACTGTAAGTGTTCTGAGGGCAGGGTCTGGGTCTGTCACTTCTGGAGTTTACTCGTCTCCCAAGCACTTAGTAAGTGTGTTCTGCCCACAAAGGATGCTCAATAAATACCGTTGACTGATTGGTTCTCACATTTATTTGACATCTGTGAACCTCTGCAGGCAGCTCTTCTGATTGCAGAGGGAAAAGGAAGGAAGGGAGTGGTGGTGGCGGGGGGTGGGGTGGTGGGGTGGGGGGGGTGGTGGGGTGGGGGGTGTGTGTCACATCTTTATCCCTTTATATGTAAATCAACACAGATTCTCTTCTCACTCTCAGTACTCCCTGTGATCAGGGACCTGTCCTGGTCCTGCGCTGCCAGGGGAGAGGGAGAGTGATTATCTCTGTTGCCCAGTCGGGTTCGCCCATTAGTAGTTAGGACTACTTGTCTGAGAAATTTCTCACCAGCAGTAATGGGGACCAGAGACACACATTTCCACCACATTTATGTTTCTCCTCTTCATGGGATAAAGCCCACATAGCTTGACAGTGCTACTTTTATCAACTCTGTGACAAACCCTTCCATTATCTTATAGTTTCAAAACTAGATTGGGATTTTAGGTGCTTTTAGTCTGAGCATCATTTGATTCTTTGGAGGGTAGGAGAGCTGAATGCTGTTGGGATGGTGGGAGGGAAGCTTGCTCTGCAGACATGCAACAGTTCCACTCCCAGCATGTCACAACAGGACTTCATGAACAGCTTGGACTCGGTACCCACATATTCTGCAAGCAGATTCTCAGTCTTAACAAATCCTGGAGACTTAAGAAGAAGCTGAGCATAGTCAAATGGAGAAACCAACCTGGAAAGCCCAAGTTCCCAGCTAGATGGGGAGGTTCCCTTAACACTGGTGGGTATTCATGGATGAGCACTGGCTGCCACATTCACAATCCATTAAGAGAATAGGGAAAATTGGAACCAGGACAGACAGCACCACCCCAAACCATAAAAATCTCTATCAACTCCTATTCTGGGTTCCATCACTAGAAGGAAAAGAAGGATTGTGCTGCTCACTGCTCTTTTAAATAGAAGAAGGGACCTCCAGGAGAGAAATGATCCCAGGAGCCTTACAACATGAACCTTCCCAGGATGTATCCTAATAAGTAAATCTCATCTGTAAGCGATTTTTCCATAATAAGCAAAATTACATATTTGCAGTTGGGTCATTGTCAAAGCCAAAGGAGCCTGTGGCACTTGTTCCAGGTACAAAGCACCAGTTTTGATGGCTGTGTTTCCTTTATCCTGGTTCTTTTGTCCAAGAGAGATTTTACCACAGAGCCACAACAATGATTCAAAAAGAGCCCCAGGTAACACAGGGAGCCAGAGAATCAAAGTATTGCCCTTAGTGGAAGATACAATCATTTTCCAATGCTTCACAATTCCTTTATATAGGTTCCACTTCTGGGGAAACAGCAGGAGCTGACAACTCTCTAGCTGCATCAGTGACATTATTAGTTATTAAATGAAAGATATCAAAACAGGCTGTGCTTTCTCAATCCTGCCACTTCTAACAAGTTCATTAGTGCAGTCCAAGTTTTCCCTTTCACGTGTTTAACGAGAGACTGAGCAGGATCCTCAATATGAAATGTCAGACAAATTCCTAATTGAAAACAAAGCCCTGAAAGCAAGACGCAGATGCTTTCACCAACTTCACCTTCCTTTCAACTGCAGGAAATAAGCAAGAGACCCGAATGAAATGATCAGTCGATGGGACTCCGTTTCCCACCTTATGGTGGCATCTATGCTATGCACCTGAGCCCTCTGCCCCTAAGCTCTTAGATACACCCCGGCTCTCTCCTCCCATTGAACAGATGTACATACCTTTAAATCTGGTCACTGCCCTTTATTTTAGTGTCAGTCCCCCAACTAGATTGAAAGCTACTCTATTCTCCCAAGCGTGTAGTAGAATGCTTTGCACAGAAAAAGTGTTCAGTAAATACTATCGATTGATTGATTTAAGGACACATTTTCCCCCTTTTAAAGGCCTTTCAAAGAGGCAAACCAAGCACCCAAAGCAGAAGGAGGAATGCCCAGGGTTAGTTCATCTACACAGTTTCCTTATATGCGACCTGTGCTTACAGTGCTCATGTCATCCAGCCTGACTCAAGGGAAAACCTCAGGCCTTTCAGGGTGGGAATTGTAGTTTTGGGTACAGGATGACTTTGGGCAAACTGCTGAACTTTATTTCAATTAAGCACCTGGGGAAGGTACAGTGCTATGGACTATGAGAAAAATGGTGACAGTTAGAAATGGGCACCAAAAGCTGACACACAGGCAAATCTGTAATTTCCGAAGGATACAGACTGGATCAGTGGTCTAGAAGGGAAGAGATCTCAGGATCTCAGAGTCACAGTCTTCACCTATGCACCTTGCTACCTCTTTGCTTAGAGAAGCAGCGTGGTTCTCTAATGGGTTCTAATTCCAGCTCCGCCCCTTGTCAGCTGTGTGACCTTGGGCAAGTCACTTAACTTCTCTGTGCCTCAGTTTCCTCATCTGTAAAATGGGGATTAAGACTGTGAGCCCCACGTGAGACAACCTTCATTACCTTGTATCCCCCTCCCAGTGCTTAGAACAGTGCTTGGCACATAGTATGCGCTTAACAAATACCAACATTATTATTCGCTAAAGAGCACTGATGATACTAATTATCATTCTGATTGTTGATACCTGACACTTGGTGACTGCATTTCTGAGAAGTAACCTCAATCAAATCAACAGTGCCTGAGACCTGGCTCTACACCCATTGGCAACCAAGGGCCAATTTGGGCTCCTGGTTGCCATTGTGTTTCATTTTCATAACATTACAAGGGTTTGCACTGCAACCTCAGGAAAAAGAGCCCTGAAGCTGAGACTGTTAATATCGATCAATCAATCAATGACATTTATTGCATGCTTACTGTGTGCACAGTACTAAGCACTTGGGAGAGTACAAAACAACAGAGTAACAGAGTACAGTCTAGAGGGGGAGAGCTATATTAAAATAAATTAGGGGTAGATAAATTAGTGCCATGTTGGGCCGAGGGTGGGGTGAATATCAAGTGCTTGAATAAAAGTTTCTGATTCCCAGTGAAGTGAGGGTTTGACTCGGTCAGTTTCTCAGCAAATACAACCATATTGTTAGATCACTGAAGTCTTTGAGTAAGGTTTCTGGTATGCACAGCTCCTCACACAACCACAATCCATTTCAAGCCTTTCCTATTTGCTGGGGCCAACAGCAGAATTAACAGGAGGCTGACTCTTCATGTGCTTTCTCAATTCATTTAATTATCACATGCAATTCAAACCAATGCTCTTTGTATTCATGAAATAGCATTATAATTGACTGATCATCTCCAACAAATGCTACCAGAGCTGATCTTAAAAGTTTGTTAACCCCCTGGATTATCACAATTTAGCATAAGGTCAGTTCCATTAGCCGGGTTTTAGATTTCCTCATCAACCTTATTGTTCCTTTCATTTTATCCTAGATCTGATCTTGGACTTGGATGACAGCTCTTTTTATTAAATGTCCTGCACTTTCCAGGACCAGCCTACTCTATGCTGACCCTGAGCAGGACACAAGGCACCGTGTTCTAAATTGGTCCTGGGAGTTCTCGAAATACTGGAGCCGAATCCTTACACTCAGGCTTGGGAAGATGAACTTTTGAGTGATGGTTCTCCAGCTATTTCTTAATAAGTGTCCAAGTTACGATTCCAAAAAGGGATTATGCCATATGCATTTTCCCAATTCTCACAATTCCTGGCAGTGGCCTAGTGAAAGGGCAAAGATTTGGGAGTCAGAGAGCCTGGGTCGTAATCTCAGCACTGCCACTAACCTGCTGAGTGACCTGGTACAAGTCATTCAGCTTCTCTCTGGCTCAGTTTCCTCATCTGTAAAATGGCGATTCTATATCTGTTCTAGGAGACTATGAGTTGAATGATGGACAAGGACTTTTTTTAAAGGTATCTGTTAAGTGCCTACCCAGTGCCAGGCACTGGGCTTTCTCTTTGCAACAACGTGGGTCAGTACAAGTTAATCAGGTTGGACATAGTCCAGGTCTCACAATCTTAATCTCCATTTATCAGATGATACAGATGAGGTAACTGAGGCACAGAGAAGTTAAATGACTTGCCCAAGGTCACACTGCAGACAAGTGACAGAGCCGGGATTACAACCCAGGTTCTTTTGACTCCCAGGACCATGCTCTAGCCTCCAAATTCCATGTTCTATCCACTAGGCCACGCTGCTTCTTTGCGTCCGACCTGATTTTCTTGTCTCTACCTTAGGGCTTAATATAATGCTTGACACATAGTAAATACTTAACATACTCAATTATTATTTCATTAGTAGGAGAATATGCAGAATTGTCCCATATTTGAGTGAAACAAGTCCTACAGCTCTGAGGAAGTGAAGATGGATTCCAGGCTGCAAGTCAGTGTTCCTTGTACTCAGAACTGAAATCTGGAAATCTCAAAAATCTCCAGTGGCTACCAATCAATCTGCGCATCAGGCAGAAACTCCTCACCCTCGGCTTCAAGGCTCTCCATCACCTAGCCCCCTCCTACCTCACCTCCCTTCTCTCCTTCTACAGCCCACCCCACACCCTCCACTCCTCTGCCGCTAATCTCCTCACCATGCCTTGTTCTCGCCTGTCCTGCCATCGACCCCTGGCCCACGTCATCCCCCGGGCCTGGAATGCCCTCCCTCTGCCCATCCGCCAAGCTAGCTCTCTTCCTCCCTTCAAGGCCCTAGTGAGAGCTCACCTCCTCCAGGAGGCCTTTCCAGACTGAGCCCCTTCCTTTCTCTCCCCATCGTCCCCCTCTTCATCCCCCCCATCTTACCTCCTTCCCTTCCCCACTGCACCTGTATATATGTATATATGTTTGTATATATTTATTACTCTATTTATTTATTTATTTATTTTACTTGTACATATCTATTCTATTTGTTTTATTTTGTTGGTATGTTTGGTTTTGTTCTCTGTCTCCCCCTTTTAGACTGTGAGCCCACTGTTGGGTAGGGACTGTCTCTATATGTTGCCAACTTGTACTTCCCAAGCACTTAGTACAGTGCTCTGCACACAGTAAGCGCTCAATAAATATGATTGATTGATTGATTGGAAACTTTATGCCAGTTCCTTGGATTATCCATTGTTCTCCATACTTTCAGCAATGATCCTTGGATGGGATCCCAAATGGCCTCTTGGATCGGGAATATGCTTGCCTCTTCACCCATATTCATTCAATCGTATTTATTGAGCGCTTACTGTGTGCAGAGCACTATACTAAGCACTTACCCATATGCAGTTCTAATCTACTCACTTCTCTGCTCTTTGCATTCTCAGGATCATTCCTGACATTTGCATGACCAAGACCTTTGAAATAAATTTGCCTTTGAAACATTCTCCATCTTTTAGGGACTAGATGGGTTCTACTAGCAGAGGATGAGATATGGCTTCAATAATTCTGTTATCAGTTGGTGTATGTGTGAGAACAAGGAAAAACTCCAAAAGATAGAACTGTGTTTTATGGGAATCATGTGAGCCAGTTGTCTTTCTCTGGAGTCAAATTCAAAAATGCCCAGGCACAGTTATTGGATTAAGAGGAACCGTTTGTTGCATGTTTGTCATTTGAGTACCTTCTCCCGGGAAGTAGGAATAATATTGTTGCAAAGAGAAAGGAAAAAACAAGGCAAGAAATACACCAAATAATTCCTCCCTCCTTGCCCACTTTTACTCTCACCTGCCTCCATCTGGTGAAATAAACACAAGCAATGACTGCCTGCAGTCCTATTAATCTGCCCACGTGAAACAAGAGGCAGTCCAGATTTGCCAATCCCCAAACTTTCAAAAAAGTCCCAGTTTCAGTGAATAGTGTTTAATAATATATTCCAGGGCAAAGCCCCTCTCCTTTGGTCCCTCTTCCTCTGCTCATTCCCTGGCCCCAAACCTCAGCGAGATCATTTCATTTCCTAATTGCAAGAAAGTTTGGCAGAGGGATCATTATTTGAAGAACCCTAAAGACTCTGGCTGACCTGTTTCTGGCATTTTCTCTGGAGAAGAAAACAAGGACATTCTGATTAATCAGCAAATGCCTTGTTTCAGCATTTGGCAAGAAGATCGATTTACATAAAAGCACTTGTAGAAATAAGTCACTTCTAGAAACAACTCTCCTCCAAGTCACCATTGGATATGTTACTGGATTTCAGATTGACAGTGTCAGCTGAAATTAGGGTTGGAAGTTGCTAATGGCCAACAGAAGTTAGTGTGCTAGGCACAGCAGAGGATGAATTAGGCTGAGAACATGTTCCCATTCCCAAACTCTGCAAACTGCATCAAACAACAGGGAGTATAAGACAAGCTGTATTCATTCCCTATCACTCAACGAGGCAGGTCTCTGCTGGTGAACATTCCGTTGGCCCAGATGATGAACAAAGATCAGCAGAGAAGGCACGGCTGTGTGGCAATGAGACACTTGATCTGCATCGGGTCACTGTCATTATTGGATCTCCAGATCCAACCTACCTTCAAGAAATAGACTGTAGTATCGCAGAATTAAAAGGTTGGAAGGCTCTCACATAATCCAACTCTTGCTCAGATAGACCAGTCCCTTGCCTCTGAGCAGAACTGCACCCAAGTTATCCTAAAGGATGCATTCAAACCCCAAGCGCCTTCTAGATAAGGGATTCCATAACCTCCTTTGATAGCAGGTTTCTTTCAGGCTGGAAACCCACACATGCACAATTTAAATAGCCTCTGGCAACTGCAAAAGTGCTGAAGATGAGGCTGTGTAATTAGTGTTCAAATGTTGGACAGGTTGAGTGCAGGTAAAATTGGTTGAGGAACCCGCCAGGATGCCCAGGGCAAATCATAACCTGGGCAGAGTTCCTCTGCCTCTCTCCACTTGTTTACTCTCTCCTGACTCTGCTCCAGCCCATGCCAGTCTGCCCCGAGAGGCAATGTGTTGGGAGTAGGAGTTTGTGGGAGTTACACAGACAGTTGCCCTATCTGCCTGGTTATAGAAACTGCAGACAAGATTGGGGCTAGGCAAGGAGCCTTTCTCTGTGGGGACAGTATTTGCTTCTTTTGAGAAAATCAAGATACTTCCTTCTCTCCCTCTAGACTGTAAGCTCATTGAGGACAGGGAATGTGTCTGTTATACTGTTGTGTTGTATTCTCCCAAGCGCTTAGTACAATGTTCTGTGTACAGTAAGCACTCAATAAAAACATTTGATCTGCCACTAGAAGAGCCTGATGTTGTTTTCAAAACTGCTTCTCGGTATCCAGGGCTTTAAGAGAGAAACACCTTCCTGCTTACTAGGCTGGTCTTTCTGCTGCTACTGTCTTCCTACCATCCACTGCTAAACCACGCTGGCTGCAACTGTGCCCCTTCATGCCTTCAATGTGTTTGTTCTGCTCTCCCTTTCTGCACACCCTCCTTTCAGATGACGATACTGTAGTTGCTTAAGTATCCTGCTATCCACTTTTCTCACAAGTCTACCCAGCAGTGCTGTTGTGTTGTAATGAGTGGTCCACGATGAGGGTGTGATTTGCATCAGAGGCATCTGGTGGGATGATAAATTTATCTGGGCATCCTATCAGTTCTATCAATCCCTAATAGAAGCTGTTGAATTACGATGTAACATGGAGCCACCTCCCCCCACAGGTCATATGACACAATCTGACACCGGCCCTGCGCCCCTCTCCCAATGTGCATCAGTGATGTGCAGCTGTGATGGAGATACGGGTGTGGCCCCACCGGGCTGGGCAATGATCACTATGCTTCCTGCTCTGAGGGCTGCCCCTGCCCAAGGGGTTTCATTTATTGTCCATTTTTCTAAATAAAACAAACATGATGTTTCTCATTTCATCTCCTCCACCAGCCCTGGGGCTAGAGGGTCTGAGGTCTGGTGAGGACCCACAGGTGTTTTCCTGTGCTCCCCGCTCCAAAGTCTGGGCTAAAAAGTGGAGAGATGGACCTCAATTCCACCTGTCCCTGCTGGAACGCCTCTCTATCCCCTGGTCCAGCGGTGGAAACCACATGCATGCACTACTACTTCCTGAGCTTGGCTAATACATAACCTCAGTTTTTATCACACTTATTTTCAATGCATGTCACTGCCTCTCACTGGGAAATGATTCATAATTCATAATAATTCAGCATTCATAATCATAATGCGGTGTGTGTTTGTCTCAAGAGCACAGTCATCAGCACACAACAGATCCTGGATGATTGTCTCAATGTCTTCCAATAATGATCTAGCCTGTAGATTTGAAAGTGTTTCCCAGTAGATTGCTTTCATATGCTGTGACTCTGGCTTCCAGGGTCTTTGTCTTATCCTCAAGTATGGGTTCATCAATAGCTCGATCGATCAATTGTATTTTTGGGCTCTTACTGTGTGCAGAGCACTGTACTAAGTGCTTGGTAGCGTACAATACAATGGAGTTAGAATATACTTTGCCAGACCACAAGGAGCTTACAGTCTGGAGGGGAAGACAGACATTGATATTAATAAATACATAAATAGATATATACATAAGTGTTGAGGGGCTGAGGGTGGGTTGAATAAAGGGGGCAAATCCAAGTGCAAAGGTGACACAGAAGGGAGTGGGAGAAGATGAAATGAAGCCTTAGTTGGGGTTCATTTAAGAGGCTAAACAATGCTGGATCTGTTTCGTCACTCCAACAGTGTTTAAAGAAGGATTCTTCGGGGCACCTTCAACTCCAGTGTGATTGACCACGCTGCCGTGGAGTGGTCCAAGATTTTGTTGACCTTAGGGAAGTTAAATTTGCTTCGACTATGCCAGAATCCCGATCTATTATTACTGTCAAGTATGTCTGAAAGTTCTATTAATACAGCAGGGAGGTTGGGTGTTATTTCTCCTGAATCCATGGCACTGCAGAAGTATCCTGGTCTGAAACTACCCTGCAACTCTGTTTTTCTCAAACACACACCAAAATTACATAGCCCACTAACACGAAGAAAATTGTTTAATAGATGAAAATCACCAAGCAATCATTTTTAGAGTCCTTCATTTTACAAACCACAGAATTTGGAAAATTTGAGTCCCTTTACTACAGCTCTTGCCTTCAGCAAGCATCATCTGATCCCCCAGGGTAGGCAGAGCACAGTGACACTCAGTGAAAAAAAATCTTTCCAATAAGGTCCTGATTAAAATATTTTAATCCATCAATCAATGGTAGAGTGCCTACTGTGTACAGAGTACTCTATAAGGTGCTTGGGAAAGTAGATTATAACAGAGTGGGTAGACATGATCCCTGCTCACAAGGAGCTTACATTCCTGGATTCAATCCAGTCTTCCTGGCCTAAGCAAAGTGGGAAGCCTGAACTTTCATTTGATCAATGAGAACTGTATTGCTGGTCAAAATCACTCATTCAAGCCCTCTAAATCCAAAAGACCAAGAGACAGACCTGACGGGGCCAGTAGATTCTGAAAATACAGAAAGGTAACCTAATTATCCAGCCTGTGTTCAGACTCACACACTCACTTCTGCTCTCACTTCTGGCCCTCCAGCAGCACTGAAGGGAGACAAGACGTATTCAAGTCCTCTATGCGAGCTCCTTTTGCAGCAGAATCTAAGTTGGGAGCTTTGGATCAAATACTGCAGCCTAAGCAAATGTAGGTTTGTCTGCCCATTCGGTACTGTGACTTCAGAACCCTTTTTTTGTAAGCACAGCCCCTGCCTTGGAGGCGCGATATTACCCCAGTGCACTCTTGATAAAATCAATGTGGCTTCAAAAAGATTCAAAAATGATCTTTTATCCAAGCAGTAAAGCAATTCAGTAGATCACGGAGCTCTGACTCAGGAGACCAGATACCAAGGGTATAACCCACCATGAAGTATATTACCTCAAAGCCATTAAGCTATGCAGATTCTATCAAATGGTATTTCTACTCATGCTTATTGACTGTTATTCAATTTAAAATAATTACAGTTTTAACTAATAATTCACATTTGAAGATGCTCTGCTTTGATGAACAAAACATAAATATTACACTACTGGTTATTTATGAAAAAAAAAAAGATTTCTCTCTATAGGTTTAAACCAAATTTGAAAGTTCACACTATTTGATCCCGCCTCTGCTCCTGGCTATTTGGCTTGACAGGCAGCAAATAAGGGAGCAGGAGCACAGGGGTAACTCAGTCAACTGCAACAAGATATTTAATTCATGACAAATGTGAAACTGCTGCAAGAAATCTTATGACAGATGCAATAAACTCTACTGCGTGGGGCAAGAGGAGGAGGTACCAAAGCTTTAACTTTACTGGTGTTCTTCTGAGCTGCTTCCCTAAGGGCTCATGCCGGGTGGCAACGAAGTTACTCGATGCTTTCAGAAACCACCTGCCCTTTCCTGCTGTTTTCTGTACTTGGTTACACATTCTCTCCCTCTTATCCCTGGTAACCCACTACCCCAATATAAATGACTGTACAGACCTTTAGATTCTGATTCAGGGTATCAAGAAGCCACGTGGATGGGTATCTCTAGAAAAATAATGCAGGCACATTCTGAAACTTACAACAATTCCCCAAGATTAGACTCAATGCCAGACTGCTCTGGGAAATCCCCACCATCTGCTTCTCCCTTCCCATTGCTCCCAGGACACCCCTGGGGTTGCTGAAGGGACATCTAGAAATGCTATTCCACGCCTCTTCTCCCACAGGGGAGAGAAATGTTCCAGAGGTCCTATAAATTAAAACGGAGGGAAACTAAATACCAAATCCCCTTTGAACTGAGTGCAGGAGAAAGTCCCTTAGGGGAGCAGTTCCTACACAGGGCAGACAAGCAAAGGCACTGTACCACCCCACCTGATGGGATTGTGCAATTTGAGAAGAGTTCAAAGATGACAAACTGAGCTGGGCTTTACTGGGGACTTAACCTTTTAGCCTCATTTTGTAACCTGAGCCTGACTTGGCCCTTCTTACTCACCTACCAAGTCCTGGCTTGATGCCTTGCTTGCTCTGGTTGCAGCTCTGGATTCTCCTGGACTGTCAATCCCAGGCTGGGGTGAGCTGTCACAGATGGGTTGAGGGCCCCCTTCATATACTGGAGCCCCTTGATTGACAGGGTCTGGATCTAATTCCCACCTATATACTCTTTCCCAGGGCTTAGTACAGTGTTCTGCACATAGTAAGTGCTTAGTAAATACAATTACTAATAATTGTAGCATTCGTTTAGCTCTTACTATGTGACAAGAACTGTGTTTAAGTGCTGTGTTAGATACGAGGTCATGAGGTCCCACATGAGGCTCTACAGTCCAAGCAGGAGGGAGAACAGGTACTGAATCCCCATTTTGCAGATGAGGGAACTGAGGCAGAGAGAAATTAAGTGACTTGCCCAAGGTCACACAGCAGGTAAGGGCAGAGTTGGGATTAGAACCCAGATCCTCAAGACTCCCAGCCCCATGTTCTTTCCACCAGGCCATGCTGCATCTCTTACTACTATGTGGTGTGAGTAGAATGTTAGGAAATGGGCCCCTGATGAAAAGCTAAAGGGAAAGATGATAATAATAATAATAATTGCGGTATTTGTTAAGTGCTTACTATGAGCCAGGCACTGTACTAACCACTGGGGCGGATACAAGCTAGTCAGGATAGACACAGTCCCTGTCCCACTCGGGGCTCACAGTCTCTATCCCCACTTTACAGACGAGGTAATTTAGGCCCAGAAAAGCGAAGTGATTTGCCCGGGGTCACACAGCAGACAAGAGGCAGAGCCGGAATTTGGGCAGCCTCGGGTTTCATGGACACTGAGGTGAACATCTCTCTGACCGGCTCTGTTCCTCTCCCATCCACCCCTCCTACACTGCAAACAGCTACTTGAGCTCAGAGACTCCCTCCCACATGCCCTGCGAGGCTCTTGTGAGGAAGCCCAGGCTGCTTTGGAGCAGTTTCAGAGGGGGCTCAGACTTTAAAGTGCCTGAATGTTGTGGCCATGCTCAGGCAGGGAAAGAGGTTTGTTTGTTTGTCAGGGGGAGTTCAGAACCCTGATGTGGCAGGGAGGCCAACTGACCCCATTGGGGCTGTTGTGGATTTCCTTCCAAGGGTGAAAGTTCCTATGTGGAAACAATCCGGGCAAAGGACAGAGCTGAAGCTTAGTCGACTCTCATGCCCTGAGCTCCATCTGGCCCCAGCTGGATTGTGCTGAGACAGGCCGAGGGTCCCAGGGGGAGCTACTCCCACCCTCCCGGCTAGAACTGGCTGCAGCAGGGGCCAGGGCAGGAAACAAGATGTGTCTTTGGAGTGTCGCTGGGTGGAGGTAGGAGTTGGTGGTCAGAATGGCATTGGGCTGGGAGCCGGGACGCTCCTTCAGGAAACGCCAGACCCCAGCCACTTTGGCAGGCTCCCTTCTCCTGCCCAGAGAGGGGCAGAAAGCTTTGGCAGAAGGGACCCTTGGGGGATTTCAAACTTTTTCCATTACAAGTCTCTTTTTTTAAAAGGAACATAAAATTTCAAGGCACATCCTTAATGCTCAAATGGCTGGATATATTGATTCTTTGCCCATCCCCTTGTATCTTAAGTTTACCCAGAAGACCATTTCATTTAATTAACTTGGTACTTTATTAATATAAATATTCCACTATTGATCATAAGAGAAGCTGACGCATGCTTGAGTCAGGCATACATCAGCTCCATTCAAAGGAGCCCCACTTAGAGGAGTAGTTGGCTCTAAATCAAAGGAAATGGCAGCAAGTGGTCCTTTGGGAAGACAGGACTTAGCTGAATCTATAACATTTCTACAGAGAGAGTTTCTTGCCTCCTTCCTTTAGAGCAGAAAGCGTATGGAAATGAGATATGAAAATGGTCTCTGCTTGCACGTATCAATTAAGCATGTCAATACCTTAATTAAATTGCTCAATTTAATGAGATTTATACCAATGAATATGTTTTATAGTTATAATAGCTTTTTTGGCCACTGTTCAAAATGTCAAATAAATTGTGAAAGGGGATTAAAAAAAGCCATAATTGACATTCTGAACCACTGCCAGAATTTTTTTTCCCTTTCTTTCCCCTTCATTCATGTGATTTTGGAGAACATATATAAAGTAATGAACCCTTTAATAGCTTTGCTTTTAACTGTAGTTTTCTTCTCCAATTCGAATCCTTCTTATCAATTTCTCTAAACTGCAAACGATTGAATTTAAGACCATCCCCTCCCTCCCTCCGAGGTTCTCCTCTCTAAAACCTGCTACTGTTCTCTGGTTAACGAACAGAGGAGGAAAAGGTATATCTGTCCCACCTGCAGATTAAGGTTCCCCAAATTGCACAAGACTGAACTGGAACAATGAGGTGAGAGAGAGAGAGAGAGAGACAGACATACAGACATACAGACAGACAGACAGATGGACAGACAGACCCCTCTATGACCACAAAAAAGTGCTACTATTGTAAACTAAGTGCAAGTTTTTCCTGTAATTTCTTGGTCCAACCCGTTTTTACAGTCTCTCCCAGCACCACTGACTCTAAGCACAGAAGAGTTACTCACTGAGGAGCTCAGAAGCATCACACTAAAGCAAACACAACTATGCCAACCAGCACATTTCCTAGCTTTGAAGCTGAAATAGTCAGGGAAGGATGGGGAAGTGGGGGGAAGAAGAAATGAGAAATACACCAGGCAGGGCACAGACTTGAGGGTTTTAATACTCTGGCCCTCAACAGAATGGGGTAAGGTTTGACACAACTCACTTATTTGCCATGCCTAATAAGCCTAAACTCATCACTGAAAATCTTCCCATTTCCCAGAGAGAGAAGTCTGAGCTTGGAGAAGGAAGCCAATTGAGTGCAGAGCCAGGACAGAAACTGCAACTCCCATATCTTCTCTTCTCCATCAGGAGTGTTCCTAGGAAAGGCCAGTAGGGTACAAAAGACTGAGGGAGGAGAATGGCCATGAGAGTGAAAAGGCAGCCCAGGGTCACTTGGGAAATCAAAGTCTAAATGACTCATTGTCTACCAGGGATCTAAAGGTGTGAAGCAGCAGCAGCATGGCCTAATGGAAAGTCACAGGCTTACGAGAAAGAGGACCTGGAACTTTATCCCAGTTCTGTCATTTGCCTGCTGTGTGACCTTGGACACGTCACTAAGCTTCTCTTTGCCTCAGTTTCCTCATCTGTAAAATGGGGATTCAATGCCTGTTCTCCCTCCCACTCAGACTGTGAGCCCCATCTGGGTAAGAGACTCATGTGTCCAACCTGATGATCTTGTATCTACCTCCGCAATTAGTACAGAGCTTTGGCGCCTAACAAGTACATTAACAAAACCATTCTTCTTATTATTGGGTGATCTCCGAGCCCCAGAAATGGTGCATTCAGCAGTGATTCTGCAGAACAGCAGGCTGGGCCTTCTGGCTCAGAGGAATCTCCATCTTCCTGAAGCTGCCAATATCAACTCAAAGAATAGGGTCTCCAGTCCTTCCCTTGGCCCCAGGAGGATGAGAGCAATGATATGTTAACTTCTCTCCTAGATCCTTCTGCCAATGCAAATGCAATTTACTGACTGGGCTGCAGAGGATTCAAAAGACATTAGATCCCAATTAAAAAAAAACGGGGATTAAACCCACCCTCACACTTAATTGAAGTCTGAATTAAATCCCATCGGAACTACATTTTTCTTAGAAGAAAAATTGGAAATTCCCCCAATTTAAACTGGTCCTGTGGGCTTTCTTTGGGAAATATTTTAAGTCTCCTTTCTGATTATTGGAAGAATCATAGAGCATCCACATTGCACATCATAAAATGTTAATTCCCATTTCACAATTCATGAAAAATGTATCATTTAATGAATGTGAGTCTCTGTAAGAATAATGCATTCAAATATGTTCGACACATAATGAGGCGAAGCATAACAACACCACGATTCATTGCCTGGCCTGCATGATGCCTCACCTCTAAAGTGGCAGGGATGGGTGGAGCCCAGGGTTGAGGCAGATTTCCTAGGCCCTGGAATCTCAGGAAATAAATTTCATCCCTCTTGATTGCAGTCAACATATATAAACTCACTTCTTCTTCAGGGTAGCAAATGGCTGCATTGGTGATTTTTTAAAGATGCATTCAGTGACAGAAACATTAGGGTCCAATCCCACATGTGAAATCTTTAGACCAAGGCATCCTTCTCATGTGGTGAATTGCCAACATTCATCCCCAGCTGAATTATGGAAGCTTACTTCATCAGTCCCATTTTATACATGTGAAGATGGAAACGTCCACATCACAGAAAGGGTGATTTACCGCTAGGCATTACCCCGTGATTCATTTGCCTCTCAACTCACTAGACTACACTGGCTACTGCAAGGAGAGTAGGCACCCCCGACTTCCCAATCCTGCACAATACAGCAGTCACACTTACACATGCATTGCACAATAAAAATCAATGCTTGAATATTCAGGAACTGATTTCCCAGATGAGGATTTCATTTTTCCCTTCGGCCCTAAAGAGGGGTCAATGAAAGGTAAAGAGCTGAAACTCAAATTGGCTCGGTTCCTTGTGAACAATTCTGATAAAAAATGGGGAGGGTACACTGACATCATTAGATGAAATTAGATCTTTGGATTATCCACTTTTTCCCTGGCTAGTCATTCACATTCTCATAACTGTATCTTGCTCTTGACCCTTTTGCCCTTCACCCCACCCCAAATCTGCAGTCCACAGCCCTTCAAACACCCCCTCAATTCCCAAAACCCCAAGTTGCCTCAATCCAAGTCACCCCATCCTTGGTGCTTATATACAAGTTCAAGTAATAATAATTGTGGTATTTGTTAAGCATTTACTTTGTGCCAGGTACTGCACTTTGTGCCGCCACTGGTGCTAGGGGAGGGGAACACAAGCAAATATGGTTGGACACTGTCCCTGTCCCACAGCAGGCTCACCATCTTAATCCCCATTTTACAGATGCGGTAATGGAGGCACAGAGAAGTGAAGTGATTTGCCCAAGGTCACAAAGCATACAAGTGGCGGAGTTGGAATTAGAACCCATGACCTTCTGATTCCCAGGCCCATGCTAAATCCATTAGGCAATGCTGCTTCTCAATTTTATACTCAGTTTATTCTGTTTCTTCCTCACTTTGCACAACTACCTATTTTATCCCTACTCTTCTTCCTGCTACCACTATTAGTTAAAAAAACAACTTTTTTTCTGTCTGTATCCCCCATTATTGTAAATTTCCCAAGGATAGGGAATTTATGTGTTGCTTCTGTTGTGCTCTTCCAAGTGCTTTCTACAGTGCACTGCCCCAAACAGACACTCAATAAATATCACTGATTTGATAGAACATTACTACAGATAAACTTTTTAAAAAATGGACCTGTATTCTGAATCCTGAATGAAAATTTGTATTAAAGTGGGATTCCTGACAATATGCTCCTTTAAATTTAGTATAGCTAACTATTTCTCTTAGATAGACAGAACTGTGTTCTTTACCAGTCTGAGGACCACTTTGATGGGGCAAGAGTTCCCATGACCGATCCTTTGGGGTCCTCGAGACTTTCCTCCCTGCATTTCCATCATGCCAAAACTCAGCTCCAGTGATTTCCTGAGTGCCAACTGTTAGAACAAGACTGTGTAGCAGTAGCTCAATTCTGAACAAAGAACCTACGGCACATATAATAATAATTATTATTATGGTATTTGCTAAGCGTTTACTATGTGCCAATTGTTCATTCATTCACTCATTCAATCGTATTTATTGAGCACTTACTGTGTGCAGAGCATTGTACTAAGCGCTTGGGAAGTACAAGTTGGCAACATATAGAGACGGTCCCTACCCAACAGCAGGCTCACACTCTAGAAGGGGGAGACAGACAACAAAACAAAACATATTAACAAAATAAAATAAATAGAATAAATATGTACAAGTAAAATAGAGTAATAAATATGTACAAACATATATACAGATATGTGTTTTAGATTGTGAGCCCACTGCTGGGTAGGGACTGTCTCTATATGTTACCAACTTGTACTTCCCAAGCGCTTAGTACAGTGCTCTGCACACAGTAAGCGCTCAATAAATACGATTGATGATGATACAGGTGCTGTGGGGAGGGGAAGGAGGTAAGGCGGGGCAATGGGGAGGGGGAGGAGGGGGAAAGGAAGGAGCAGGCTTCTAAGCACTGGGATAGATACAAGGAAATCAGGTTGTTCCACATGGGGCTCACAGTCTTAATCACCATTTTACAGATCAGGTAACTGAGACACAGAGAAGTTAAGTGGCTTGCCCAAAGCCACACAACAGACAAGTGGCGGAGCTGGGATTAGAACCAGCATCCTCTGACTCCCAAACCCGTGCTATTTCCACTAAGCCATGCTGTTTCTCAGGCTACAAGGTTTGGAGCTGGGGGAAAAGAGGTGAAGGTCTCTGGGGATAGTGTCAGGCAGGGCCATTTGACCTACAATACCAGAGGCTCATGAATCACAACTCAAGGAACAGTGAACAAAATAACCATTCCCATCTCCTTTCACCCCTGAGTAGCTTTGATTCCGGAATAATATACCCTTCATATCAACCTATCAACCACCTCTAACACTTATGCACTTATTTATATCTCTCTTCAGCACTTGTATATAGATGTATAATCAAGGATTTATTCTGATTACCCTATTTGTAGAATTTTTATGTCCACATCCCCCATTAGAGCATAAGCGTGTTGTGGGCAAGGAATTCATTCTTTGGCTTTACTTCCCCAAGCCCTTAGTACCACGCATTGCATGCAGTGGACACACAACATATACAGATACTTCTACTAGCATTTTGCCTCCAAATAAGTATTGCCAGAATAAGTGTTTAGTTGTTCTCGAGTTCAGAGCTGTGAGTTGGCGGCTTGGCCTAATCAGTACCAATCAGCCTCACCTGGCCTCCCAAGCTCCCCCATTAATAAGTACTTGGTGACAGTACTATTAATGATAGTACTATTAATGATAGCTCCTCATTAATATTACTATTAATGATAGTAATTGATAACACTAATAATAATAATAGCAATATTTATAATAACAATGGTACCATTTTCTAGTTGCTTACTATGTACCAGGCACTGTACTAAGTGCTGGGGTAGATATGAGACAATCGGGTTGGACACAGTCCTTGTTCTCCCATAGGGCTCACAAATGAGGAGTTATCATTAATCAAGTACTTGGTGCTCCACCTGGGATAAGTAGGATTTATAATTACATCAAAATGGGGGTGGGAGGGAGGGAAGGGAAAAGGATCATCACCTTTATCATGGTCTTAGTGCATGATGCCAAAGCACTTGGGGGAAATAAAACTTGCTTTAATTGCATTAATAATAATAATAATTATTAACTGAGGCACAGAGAAGTTAAGTGACTTGCCCAAGGTCACACAGGAGAAGAGTGGCAAAGCTGGGATTAGAACCCAGGTCTTTCTGATTTCCAGGCCCATACTCTATCCACTAGGCCATGAGCAAGCGGGATTCTAACTTCATGTGAAGAATCTACAATGGCATGTTCCTCGGTCTAATTTATTTCCTCCAAGAAGACTATCAATCAAACCTTCCTGGATGGAGCATAAATGCTTGGTTATAAATCAGTTTCCTGGAATAATGTATTAATAAAACCTAAATGAGATGGGTAGGAGAGAGGGGTCTAGAGTGGGTGGAGGCTGAAGAAACCACATAGGCTCTGTACTATTTGTGTTAACTTGTTCTGTTGAAATTGGTACAAGATCTCAACTATATTTCAATTCATTACGCAAACCCACGACAATACTTTGTACGCTTAAGGTAAACATTTTCTATTGTTTCTTCTCAGTGCCTGTGGAAATGAAGAAAGCTGTCCATTCTCTCTCAAGGAAAATAATCATTTAGTTTTCCTAAAGTACTTAAACCTTTTAAAAGACACTATACTCTTACACTTAAAAAAGGGATTAAAACCACCAGACCCCATTAAAACTAATGGCCAGTTTGGCACAATCTTTCATTTCCGTGGCTTTGCCCCTGGTCTATAGCAATAAAGTAACATTTTAGCCAATTTATTGGGAGTTATTCTCCAATGAATTGCTTTTGCTGAGAAGAGCACATTTAACACATAATGATTAATATGTGAGATAGATTATTGTCCCAGCAAAGTGCTTGGAATAAACTAGCTTTTAGCCCAAGGAAAAAAATCACCCCCTGCAAATTTCATAAAAATGAAATCCAACGTCCACACCTTTCGAAGAGTCCATCTGTACCAGGACAGTGCCTTCCCTACATGTTCCCAAAGTTTTACTTCCCCCAAGTGATTTGGCATCGTGCACTAAGATCATGATAAAGATGAAGATCCTTTTCCCTTCCCTCCCTCCCACCCCAATCTTGATGTAATTATAAATCCTACTTATCCCGGGTGGAGCACCAAGTACTTGATTCTACAAAGAAGCAGCCAGATTTCTGTCCTTGGGGCTCAAACTCCGCAACAGATGATTAGGCCAATAATTGCTCCATTTATTTTACTCATCTATTCCACTGTTTTATTATTTTACAGAACGACTCCTTAAAGTTGGTTGTTTTTGTTTTGAAGATGTTCGCCCACACGTACATGTCCTATTTGACCACAGGGGAGGAGCATACAGAATGTATGGGCAGGTGAAGAGGAAGTGAGTTTTCCTGAGCCAACGCTTAGGTCTTGTGTTATGGTATGGGCCCTCCCTCTGTCTTGAGCTTAGCAAATGTGAACATAACAATCCTCCCAGTAAACCATGAAAGAAAATAGATTCTACAGGAGTAGGAAAAATCTATACTAAATCTACCTTTTCACTCACCCACTTTCACAGCCCCTCCTCCCCACACATGTGAAGGAGAGACCGAGACTGGGATCAGCTGAGAAGCTGAGGTGAATCAATCCTCAATCGTTCATTCAATAGTAATCTCGCTGTGGACAAGGAATGTGCCCGTTCACTGTTATAATGTACTTGCCCAAGCACTTAGTACAGTGCTTTGCACACAGTAACCCCTCAATTAATACGATTGAATGAATGAATAAATAGGTTTTACTGAGCACTTACTATGTGCAGAGCACTATACTGAGCACTTGGGAGAGTACACTATAATAACAATAATTTTGGTATTTGTTTAGTGCTTACTATGTGCCAGCCACTCTTCTAAGTGTTGGGCTGGATACGGACAAATCAGGTTGGACAAATCACATGGGACTCACATTCTCAATACAATTTAATTGAATTGGCAGATCCATTCCCTGCCCACAGTGAGCTTACAGTCTAGACTAACAATCCTCTGTTAATAAAACCTGACCCCAGGTGCTCTGTACCTAGAGGCTCAGCCTATCTGCCTGATTCTGCACAGAAGATTTTCTCTTCACAAGTCTTATTTTAAAACCATTTAATTTGCTATAAATGTGTTCCATTATTTCCCTTGTTAAACATGGACAGATAGGTACTCATTTCAAGGCAGAGAGAAACATTTAATCAAATGATCTTATGCAGAACTGAACCATCTGGGTTTGAAAAGAAGCTTCATAGAAGGAGCTGTTGGCTCTCCTTGCTGGTGGATTGTATGACTGCATTTTGCTGTTCAGTTGATTCCATCTAGTTATTTGAAGTGGAAACTGTTTACCCAAGTGAAAATGAGACATGAGGTTCAATGCAGTTTACTACAAATTGTTAAAACAACAATCAACTTCAGAATTAGAGTATTCCAAAGAGCAGAATTTCCACTACATTCAGCTGCTTAAAAGAGATTTTTTTTGAGGGGAGTGGTAGAGGAGTAAACGGCCAATTAGACAGTGACACCAAACCTGTCTAGTTAAATGAGTGTGGGTATATCAGAATTCAGTGACCTCTGTCAGGGGCAAAGCACCCAAATTAAATCTCCCTGAAAACAATTTGTCCTTTTTCTCCTCAAGAAGGTTTTCTGGAATTGTTCCCAAAAGAGAGCTCAGAGTAAAGAATTTTGACAGTAAACAGTTCCTCCAGAAAAGACCCTCCAACTTCTCAGCCTAGATTGTATCCAGGGAAAGCTGGGAAAGTGGCCCATTGTTGAGATTCAGTTACAAAAGTCAGGGGGAAACACTAAATCACAATCACTAGCCCCTCAAAGGGATTCAGCTCAGTTAAACCCAGCTTTCTCCTCCTCTAAGTCAATGGACTACAAATCTGATGATGTAGATTGGATGTTAATTAAATACCAAATGATTATTAAAAACATTTGTTGGGGAATAATAATTATGTAACAGATATATGTATGTTAAACCGCAATACATGTGTTTTGAATAATTTATGGGGTATTTGAGATATAATGGCTATCCTATTAAAGCTCACCCTTTCCTCCTCTGAGTCACCGTGGGTAAACGACCAAATGTGGGAATGGCATGTCCACACGTTAGAACAGCTGGGTACTGGACAAATGCGTCTTATTTTCTATAACCTATCATTAGCGCTCATTGACTGTTTTTAATAAAACAGTCTGGTATTAAATTAACAATGGGTCTGTGAAATCTAAATTAAGCATACAGGCTAACCTATCAGAGACACTTCAGGGCTTTTTCCTACAACAAATAATATGCACGTGAGACTCATTAATGAAAGTGGGCACATGTGTTGGAATAACAAAACATACTGAAATTATTTCACTGTTTGCTCTTTAAATTATTTGAACTGATGTATTTCTAGAAATGGAGGCATGACCTTAGCCAGAGTGGTGGGTGGGAGGGTGGGAGGAGATTTCTATGGGTCTGTGGAGTCTGCGGTTCATTCATTCATTCAATCATATTTATTGAGCGCTTACTGTGTGCAGGGCACTGTACTAAGTGCTTGGAAAGTACAATTTGGCATAGTGGCATACTAGTGTGACTGGAGTCATTCAGTATTGTTCAGGCCCTGTTTCTCTACTGTTCATGAACCTCCAGTAGTTATCCATCCATCTTTGCATCAAACAGAAACTCCTTAAAATTAGCTTTGAAGCACTCAATCAACTTACCCCCTCCTACCTCACTTGTCCACTCTCCTCCAACCCAACCTACACATTTTGCTTCTTTAATGCCAGCCTTCTCACTGTAACTCAGTCTTATCTTTCTCACCACCAACTTCTCACCACGTCTTGCCTCTGGCCTGGAAGGCCCTCCCACTTCATATCTGACAGACAATTACTCCTCCCCTCCTCTCCCCAAAGCTTTATTGAAGGCACATCTCCACCAAGAGGCCTTCCCTGACTAAGCCCTACATTCTAGAAATGGGTTTGAAACAGTAGTCACAAGGGTCAATCAAAAGGGCTGCCTTCTGGCACATATTTTGGGTGTTGCCAATGCCAGACACACCCTCATATTGGGCCCCTGGGTTATAAAGTAGGGAAAAAAAGTACCAAGCTCTTTTTCCACTCCTCCCTTGCCACTTTTTCTGCAGTTCCAGGGTTCTGAGTGATTCTAATACTCCTTGGTCTCTGTGATGTCAATTCTGTGAGAGATAACCTATATTCTCCCTTAGCTACCCATGCCTCCACTTGAATGGCAGAGGCCCTGAAGAGGGCCTACAGTCTGGGTGCAGAAACCCAGGAGGTGGAAGAGAGGCACGAGCAGCAGCTACCAAAATGCCCTGGAACTGAACCTATCGAAGCTGCCAATCCAAAGCTCTCCTCATTCCCTGACATAGCCCTGGACATGGCAAGATGAGATACAATTCTTTTTGTTGCCTGCTGCATGAGGTCTTAGCTTCCATTCATTCATTCAATCACATTTATTAAGCACTTATTGTGTGAACAGCACTGTACTAAGTGGTTGGGAAAGTACAATACTACAATGAAGAGTGACAATCCCTACCCACAATGAGCTCACAGTCTAGAGACGGGGTGACAGACATCAATACAAATAGACAAATATAAATAAATAAAATTACAGACAAATACATAAGTGCTGTTGCTGGGAGAGGAGGGAAGAGCAAAGGGAGCAAATCAGGGCAATGCAGAAGGGAGTGAGAAGTGAGGAAAAGTGGGGCTTAGTCTGGGAAGGTCTCTTGGAGGTGATGGGCTTTCAGTAAGGCTTTAAAGGGGGGAGAGTAATTGTCTGGTGGATTTTGAGGAGGGAGGGCATTCCATAGGCCATAGGCAGGACGTGGGCCGGGGTGGGTGGTGAGACAGGATAGATCGAGGCACAGTGAGAAGATTAGCACCAGAGGAGTTAAGTACGCAGGAGACTACGTTGTAGAAGGAGAGAAGTGAGGTGAGGTAAGAGGGGGTAAGGTGATGGAATGCTTTAAAGCCAGTGGTGAGGAGTTTCTGTTTGATACAGAGGTGGGTAAGCAACCACTTGAGATTTTTGAGGAATCTCCAGATGTCCTGATCATTTCTGTAGAAAGATGATCCGGGCCGCAGAGTGAAGTATGAACTGGAGTGTGGAGAAGCAGGAGGTTGGAGGTCAGCAAGGAGGCTGATGCAGTAATCTAGGTGGATAGGATGACTGATTGTATTATTAGGCAGCAGTATGTATGGAAAGGAAAGTCTGGATTTTAGCAATGTTTTGAAGGTGGGACCGACAGGATTTGGTGATGGTCCCTATTTACCTGAGGGCTGCTGAGAATCACCAGTGGCAAACAGACTAGCCGTGTGGGGCATCTGCTAAACCAAGAATGCCTTGGCTCATTTTTAGCAAAAGTCTCAGGCAGAAGTTGAATCTAAGAGGCAGAGTCCAGGGAAGCATCAGATGCAGCAAACAGGGATCGGTGCCACAAACCAATCTTCAACGACAGTCACAAATTGATTTACCAGTTTTACACAGGCCTATGGATAATGCTCACTCTTCAGCAGTGACATCTACATAGATTTCTCTGTCTCCATAAATATATCTGTCCTCATACGCTTTCTGGTGGCGTGTTCTCTACATTTGCAAGTAATGTGCTGCCAAACCAAAAAATTTCTAAAATTCCCCACCTACACCTTTTTTCCCCAAATAAAAGTCATTTAAATGGTTTCACATTTCAAATTTTCTAAAAAGCAGTCCTGGCTTTGCCGCAGGTTTGGGGGTTACGTTGAGCAAGTCGAGACTGAAGAATCCCAGTTAAAAGGGCCCATGTCAGGACCGGTCCCTGACTGGAGCTGTTTGGCTATAGCCCCTGGTTCGAGAAGCATCAGTCAGCGGAGACATCGATGTCAATCAAAATGCACTGTTTTTGTTCAGTACTGTTTAGATGATCTGGCAGGGTCGCCAGGTCCTCATTCCTATTCTTTTACCTGGCCACAACCTCAGGCCTCAGAATGGGAATCTTCTCAACTGGGGCCCTCTTTCTCGAGTGAGAGGGAGAGAGCGGTCTGAAGGATGGGCTGCAAGAGAGGGGTGGGGTGAATCCACACTGCCACACTTTAGGGCAGAATTCTCCACTGATACTTTCCTGAATATCTATCCACATATTTATTTATGGAGCACTTACTATGTGCAGATCATTCATTCATTCAATCGTATTTATTGAGTGCTTACTGTGTGCAGAGCACTGTACTAAGTGCTTGGAAAGTACAACAGCAACAGTTAGATTCAATCCCTGCCCACAGAGGACTCACAGTCTAGAAGGGGGGAGATGAACATCAAAACAAGTAAACAGGCATTAGTAGCATTATTATAAATAAAAATAATTATAGATATACACACATCATTAATGAAAATAAATAGAATTATAATTATAAATATTTACATTCATTCATTAATTCAATTGTATTTATTGAGCGCTTAGTGTGTGCATAGCACAGTGCTAAGCACTTGGGAAGTACAAGTCGGCAACATATAGAGATGGTCCCTACCCAACAACGGGCTCACAGTCTAGAAGGGAGAAGGGGGTCTTGTGTATACATATAATAATAATAATAATGGCATTTATTAAGTGCTTACTATGTGCAAAGCACTGTTCTAAGCACTTGAGAGGTTACAAGGTGATCAGCTTGTCCCACATGGGGCTCACAGTCTGAATCCCCATTTTACAGATGAGGTAACTGAGGCACAGAGAAGTTAACTGACTTGCCCAAAGTCACTCAGCTGACAATTGGAGGATCCGGGATTCGAACCCATAACCTCTGACTCCAAAGCCCAGGATTTGAACCCATAACCTCTGACTCCAAAGCCCATGCTCTTTCCACTGAGCCATGAGTCCTTTGGGGTGAGGAGTGGGGTAGAGCAAAGGGAGCAAGTCAGGGCAATGGGGAGGGGAGGGTGAGCAGAGCAAAAGGGGGTTTAGTCTGGGAAGGCCTCCTGGAGGAGGTGAGTTTTCAGTAGGGCTTTGAAGGGGGAAATTGTACTAGTTTGGCAGATTTGAGGAGAGAGGGCATTCCAGGTCAGAGGAAGGAAGTGGGCCAGGGGTCGACGGCGGGACAGGCGAGAACAGTGAGAAGGTTAGTGCCAGAGGAGAGGAGTGTCCGGGCTGGTATGTAGAAGGAGAGAAGGGAGGTGAGGTAAGAAAGGGCAAGATACTGGAGAGCTTTGAAGCCAACAGTGAGGAGTTTTTGCTTGACACAGAGGTTGAGCGGCATCCACTGAAGATTTTTGAGGAGGGGGGTGACATGCCCAGAACACTTCTGCACTGCACTAAGCAGTCCCCCCCTTTCCCTAACCCCCCAGCTCTCAACACTCTCTGCTACTCTCCCATCCTTCCCAGCAGTATCCTCAGAGGAGCTCTCCTCCTTCCTCTCAAGTGCTACTCCGGCCACCTGTGCTTCTGACCCCATTCCCTCTCATCTCATGAAATCTCTCGCTCCATCCCTTCTCCCCTCCTTAATTTCCATCTTCAACCGCTCACTCTCCACTGGTTCCTTCCCCTCTGCCTTCAAACATGCCCAAGTCTCTCCCATCCTAAAAAAACCCTCTCTTGATCCCACCTCACCTTCTAGTTATCGCCCCATCTCCCTCCTACCATTCCTTTCCAAACTCCTTGAACGAGTTGTCTACACGCGCTGCCTTGAATTCCTCAACACCAACTCTCTCCTCGACCCCCTCCAGTCTGGCTTCCGTCCCCTACATTCCACGGAAACTTCCCTCTCAAAGGTCACCAATGACCTCCTGCTTGCCAAATCCAACGGCTCACCCCCTTCTCAACACGCTATCCGACCTTGGCTTCACAGACTCCGTCCTCTCCTGGTTCTCCTCATCTCTCCGGTCATTCATTCTCAGCCTCTTTTGCAGGCTTCTCTCCCCCCTCCCATCCCCGTACTGTGGGGGTTCCCCAAGGTTCAGTGCTTGGTCCCCTTCTGTTCTCAATCTACACTCACTCCCTTGGTGACCTTATTCGCTCCCACGGCTTCAACTATCACCTCTATGCTGATAACACCCAGATCTACATCTCTGCCCGTGCTCTCTCCCCCTCTCTTCAGGCTAGCATCTCCTCCTGCCTTCAGGACATCTCCATCTGGATGTCTGCCCACCACCTAAAACTCAACATGTCCAAGACTGAACTCCTTGTCTTCCCTCCCAAACCCTGCCCTCTCCCTGACTTTCCCATCTCTGTTGACGGCACTACCATCCTTCCCGCCTCACAAGCCCGCAAACTTGGTGTCATCCTCGACTCCGCTCTCTCATTCACCCCTCACATCCAAGCCGTCACCAAAACCTGCAGGTCTCAGCTCCGCAACATTGCCAAGCTCCGCCCCTTCCTCTCCATCCAAACCGCTACCCTGCTCGTTCAAGCTCTCATCCTATCCTGTCTGTACTACTGTATCAGCCTTCTCTCTGATCTCCCATCCTCATGTCTCTTCCCACTTCAATCCATACTTCATGCTGCTGCCCGGATTGTCTTTGTCCAGAAACGCTCTGGGGATGTTACTCCCCTCCTCATAAATCTCCAGTGGCTACCAATCAATCTGCGCATCAGGCAGAAACTCCGCACCCTGGGCTTCAAGGCTCTCCATCACCTCGCCCCCTCCTACCTCACCTCCCTTCTCTCCTTCTACAGCCCACCCCGCACCCTCCGCTCCTCTGCCACTAATCTCCTCACCGTGCCTCGTTCTCGCCTGTCCCGCCATCGACCCCCGGCCCACGTCATCCCTCAGGCCTGGAATGCCCATCCGTCAAGCTAGCTCTCTTCCTCCCTTCAAGGCCCTACTGAGAGCTCACCTCCTCCAGGAGGCCTTCCCAGACTGAGCCCCTTCCTTCCTCTCCCCCTCGTCCCCCTCTCCATCCCCCCATCTTACCCCCTTCCCTTCCCCACAGCACCTGTATATATGTATATATGTTTGTACATATTTATTACTCTATTTATTTATTTATTTTACTTGTACATATGTATTCTATTTATTTTATTTTGTTAGTATGTTTGGCTTTGTTCTCTGTCTCCCCCTTTTAGACTGTGAGCCCACTGTTGGGTAGGGACTGTCTCTATATGTTGCCAACTTGTACTTCCCAAGTGCTTAATACAGTGCTCTGCACACAGTAAGCGCTCAATAAATGCGATTGATTGATTGATTGATACAACAGAATTAGCAGATATGTTCCCTGTCTGAATAGCTGGGTTCCTTTCTGTAACTGGAGAATTATTTCCACGATTGTTCTGCCTCTTTGGGGTTCCCCTGTGTCAGCCTCAAAAAGCAGCCCTAAGTGCAGGGGGCATGGGAGGGAGGGGGTCAGAATCAGAACCAGAGATCTTCAACACTGTTTCATATCAGCTGAAGCCTCCATTGATGATGATGATAATGATGGCATTTGTTAAGTGCTTACTATGTGCAAAGCACTGTTCTAAGCGCTGGGGGAGATACAAGATGATCAGGTTGCCCCACATAGGGCTCACAGTTTTAATCCCCATTTTTTCACAGATGAGGGAACTGAGGCACAGAGAAGTGAAGTGCCTTGCCCAAAGTTACACAGAAGACAAGTGGCAGAGCCGGGATTAGAACCCATGACCTCTGACTCCCAAGCCCACGCTGCTTCTCCATTGGGTATCAACATCTTGAAAGCTCAAGATTTGGTATTCCAATCTGCCCCTGCGTTTTCAGTCTGTTTAGAATACCCAGCCTCTTGTCCAGACCAAAGCCTTTAGCTGGTGTGAAGCAGGGTAGCTAGATCTCAGAAGCTCAGTAATAGTATGAATACCTCAAGTCTCGATTCAAATATCTCAGTTCCATGCCCCCTCGGCTTCTAATGCTCTCCTCCAGTAGGAGAGAAAGAGGAAAATTGGAGTATAACCATATGTGGACTTTTAGATCAGAGGGATCCAGGTAGGAGAGACCTGGCCAAAAGTTCTATTTGAAAAGAAAATAATAATAATAATAATAATAATAATAATAATAATGGCATTTATTAAGTGCTTTACTATGTGCAAAGCACTGTTCTAAGCACTGGGGAGGTTACAAGGTAATGAGGTTGTCCCACGGGGAGCTTACAGTCTTAATCCCCATTTTACAGATGAGGTAACTGAGGCACAGAGAAGTTAAGTGACTTGCCCAAAGTCACACAGCTGACAGTTGGCAGAGTGGGGATTTAAACCCATGACCTCTGACTCCAAAGCCCGTGCTCTTTTCACTGAGCCACACTGCTTCTCATGGCTTTAAAAAGCAACATGGAAGCTGCTATAGGTTATAAGTGTCCTGAGGCGTTTATTGAGATACTGAGAAAACTCCATGATGTAAGGCTGGTCATGTCAGAATTAAAATTGCCTTCTCTGATCCATTCCCCATCACTAACACATTAAAACTGGGTTGAGACTAAAGTGTACCAATCCATAATCGATTTATTCTACAGTGCCAGGGTGGTGGGAGCAACAAGAAAACTGCTATTGATGCTGTTGGAATGTACTACTGAGCCTTCCCTAGGGATAAACTATTATGGGCCCATCAACATTCAGAGAAAGTCATTCAGGAGACACTCTTTGCAAATGACTGAACTCTGGAATCCCACACATAAGAAGATCGGCAGATCACTGTGAACTACCTAGCAGAGCATGCCCAGCCTGACGACAACTGGGGCTTGATTAAAGCGAGTTCCAGGCCAGAGGAAGGATGTAGGCAAGGGGTCAGCAGTGAGATAGATGAGTTCAAAGTACAATGAGTAGTTTGGCGTGAAAGAAGCAAGGTATGTTGCCTGACTTGAAGCAGGAAATCACCTAGGTAAGATAGGAGGGGGAGAGATGATTGAGAACTTTAAAGATGTTTCTTTTTGATGAAGGGGTGGGTGTAAGATGGAGAATAGAAGGGGACCCAGAACTGAGCCTAGTACACATTCCCCCTCCTCCACCCCCAAATTAAAGGATGGGAGAAGAGGAGGAGCCTGTGAATGTGCTGGGGACCTGTGAATGTGCTGCACATAATGGATATCGATGTTATGTGAAGTGCAGCAAAGTGGTATCATCTCATTGCACCTTATTTGGTGTGAGAGAATGGCGTCTCACACGAGGCCCTGTAACATCGATTATCCCAATATCGATGATCCCAAAGATCCCCAGCAATGATGGCCAACTGAACTGTGTCAGAATTTTGCACTCTTAGCAGAGCTCATGCAAGAGAGTAAAATACATGAATCAATGAGGCCTGAATGTCCTCTGGGTGACTGTGAGATGATGAGTTTGAGAACGTGAAATCAAACTCCAGGCGCAAATCAACAGTTTTGAGTACCAAGAGGCAGCATGGTCTAGTGGACAGTCGAAGGTCATGAGTTCTAATTCCGGTTCAGCCACTTGTCTTCTTTGTGACCCTGGACAAGTCACTTAAGTTTTCTGAGCCTCTGTTACTTCTGTTATCTCATCAGAGAAGCAGCACATTGTAGTGCATAAAGCATGGACCTGAGAGTCAGAAGGTCATGAGCTCTAATCCTGGCTCTGACACTTGCTTGCTGTGTGACCTTGGGCAAGTCACTTTACTTCTCTGGGCCTCAGTTCCCTCATCTGTAAAATGGGGATTGAAACTGAGAGCCCCAAGTGGGACAGGACTGTGTTCAACCCAATTTGCTTTTATCCACCCCATTATTTAGTACAGTGCCTGGTACATAGTAAGCGCTTAACAAATGTCATTATTATAATAATTATTATTATCATTATCATCTGTAAAATGGGGATTACGACTATGAGCCTCATGTAGGACAATGGACTATATTCAGCCTGATTCACTTCCCGTTAGACTGTAAGCTCACTGTGAGCAGGGAATCTGCCATTTATATTGTTATATTATATATTATATATAACAATATGTTATATTATATTGGCGGGCAAGGAGCCAGCAATGTGAGCATCACAAAAGCCAAGACGGGTGGAGCTGTGGACCGTATGATGGACAACAGCAAGTACACGGGCTCTCACAAGGAACGTTTTGCTTATTACAGTGCTCTGCATATAGTAAGTGCTCAGGAAATATGACTGATTGATTGATGCTAATGTTGACCAATAGCCTATACGGCTGTAAGACCTGGACCCTCCAGATCTTACTAGCATCACTGTTTACCTCTAGACAATAAGCTAGACTGTAAGCTTGTTGTGGGCAGGGAATGTGTCTGTTTATTATTACAGTGTACTCTCCCAAGCATTTAGTGCAGTGATCTGGACACAGTAAGCAATCAATAAGTTGAATGAACGAATGAATGGATGGGACATGTGCATAACAGTAGGGCAGGAAAAGGAGTAAGATAACATCTGGAAGTCTCTCCTGGTCTGAAAAATCTAGGCCATCCTTTAGGATAAACTATAATCGATCAATCAATCATAATTATTGAGTGTTTACTTTGTGGGGGGCATCGCTCCCTCTTGTCCTGTGGGATGCAAGTGTTACTTTTTCTCAGGAAAGAAGATACATTTTTTTCCATTCAGGTGTAGTTTTCTCTATTTACTTTTTGTCAGAATGGTTGTCCATGGCACCACAGTCCATCCCCCCATCTAACCCTCTGCCCAGAAACTGACCTATGAGCGGGAATAGATTAAAGGCATCAGGGGGCCACTACTTGAGGTTTTGCTCCTAAGCAAAATTAGAATTAGAGAATTATTACAGTGCAGAGAATTAGGAAGAGATCACTTGCCAGCATCTTCTCCATTTCTGCTACACTGTGTGTGAATCTGAGATGGAACAAAGCTAAAAGAAGTGAGAAAGGAAAGCAAAACTCAACAAGTTCTTCAGCCTTTTTGTAATCAACGGAAAATGCCTAGAGCAGTGTGCCTGGCATGGACTTCGCAGTTTCCTCAGACCAAGCAGAACCACAAAGGCAGCAACAGCAGACTGAGGTGTGTCCTAGCCAGTGGGCGGCTCCAGCCTGCGTGTGCGTCACTTACTGCATTCCACGCGGGGATGCATTCCGCACTGTCCTTCATTAGCGCTAATGGAATCCCAAGGTCAACGACCAGTCATAAACAGCCCTTCTAAATGAAATGAATCGAAGGCACCCTGCCCAGTGCTCTTTTTACACGGGTTGCTGGGGAGATGTGGAGTGTCAGAAGCACCGTTAGCCTTTAAAGATGAAAACATTATCAATTTTATTGATTTAGATAACAACCAGTGCCCACTTAACTCAGAAGACGAGGTCACCAGTTTTGTATGGGCTGTTCTGAGTCTTTGAAAGGTCGGATTTTTATCTCTTCTCTCTTCAAGAGAGCCTCTGTGCCCTGGTTGGGATACTGAGACTTCAGGCATGCTACATTTTCATCCCAGGTGCCTTTGCACTATTGATAGTGATAACATTGGCTTTCATTTTTCTCCCAGCTCCAAGGGACCTACCAGGAAACACCCTTACGAACCTTGTCATATCACATGATTACTACCCTCACGGTTGGCCTAGAGGAAAGAGCATGGGCCTGGAAGTCAGAGGACCTGGGTTCTAATGCGGTGTGACCTTGGACAAGTCACTTAACTTCTCTGTGCCTCAGTTTCCTCCTCTGTATAATAGGGATATCTAGTCTCCCTCTTTGGCTAATGAAGGGCTATGCATCGTAGAGTTTGAAAGCTCAGTCTTCCTTTCTTAGATTGTAGCCCCCTCTTAGATAAGAAGCCACTTGAGGAACAGGAACAACATCTAATTCCCACCTATGTATTCTCTCCGAGTGCTTAGTACAGTGCTGTCTACATAGTAGACACTTACACACTATTAGTACCATTATTGCTACTCTTCCCCGGTTAGGAGAATTGGGTCAGAGTCTAGCAGTGGTGTTCTATTGGGAAATCAGAGAAGATCTTCCAGAAGCTTGAACCTTCTGACTGTGGGAGTACCTCAAGGCTGAGTTCTGGGTCCCCTTCTACTCTCCCTTGGAGAACTCATGTGTAGATAATTTCCAAATCTATCACCCCAGTCCTGAACTCTCTCCTTCTCTGCAGTCTCATGTTTCCTCCTGACATCAGTATATCTCTACGTGGATGTCCCCCTGATGCCTTAAACATATCATGTCCAAAACAGAATTTCTCATCTTCCTACCCAAACCCTGTCATCCCCCTGCCTTTCCCATCACTGTAGACAACACGACCACCCTTTGCCTCACAAGCCCATCACCTTCGCATTATCCTCGACTCATTTATCTCATTCCACCCACATATTCAATGTCACCAAATCCTGTCAGTTCTACCTTCACAGCATTGCTATATGCCCTATCCTCTCCATCTAAACTGCTACTACACTGATCCAAGCACTTCTCCTATACCACCTTGACTAGTGCATCAGCCTTTTGCTGACCTCTCTGCCTCCTGTCTCTCCCCATTCCAATCCATACATCAGTCTAGCCTGCTGTCTGTATAATTTTTCTAAGAAAGCATTCAGTACTCCCCTCCCCACTCAAGAGCCTCCAGTGGTTGCTCATCAAATAGAAAATCCTTTCCATTGGCTTTAAAGCATTTAATCAGCTTCCCCCCTATTATCTTACCTCTCTGATTTTCTACTACAACCCAGCATACTAACTTCACTCCTCTAAACACCATCCTACTCACTGTACCTCAATCTCACCTTTCTCTCCGTCGACCCCTCATCCATGTCCTGGAACTCTCTTTCACTTCAAAATTGACAGACCACCACTTTCAAAGCCTTATCAAAATCACATCTCCACAAGACCATCTCCAAAGCCCTCATTTTTCCTACTTCTTTCTTCTGCATCACTCTTACACTTGGATCTGTACCCTTCAAGTACTTGATATGCCACTCGGTTCCACAACACATATCCGTAATTTATTTTACAGTCTGTCTCCCCCTCTAGAAGGTAAGCACGTTGCAGGCAGGGAACACACCTACCAACTGTCATCTGTTATACTGCACTCTCCCAAGAGCTTACTACAGTGCTCTGCGCATAGTAAGCACTTGAGAAGCAGCATGACCTAGCAGAAAGAGCACGGGCCTGGCTGATACAGGCTCCACCACTTGTCTGCAGTGTGATCCTGGGCAAGCCATTTAGCTTCTCTGTGCTTCAGTTACCTCATCTGCAAAATAGGTTTTCAGTATCTGCTCTCCCTGCTTCTTAGACCATGAGCCCCATGAAGGACTTGATGATCTTGTATCTATCCCAGTGCTTAGTACAGTGCATGGTATATAAGTGCTTAACAAATACCACAATTATTAATAAATGCAATTGATTGAACCTTTAAATACTTTTGTTTCATCTTTCCTTTTGTCTCTGGCAACCTCCTATCCTCTCTCCTTACTCTTAAATTGTGAGCCCCTGGGGGCCAGGGACCAATTCTATATCCTACCCAGCTACTTATTTCCCAGCATTTACCTTGCACACAATAGTGGTAATGAGTCATGACAGATAATATTGCTACTACCTAATAATTGTTCTTCTATCTCAACCAAGGGATCCCGGGATCTTACTGTTTCTAAGCTGGGTCCCAATCTTGCTACAAACTGACAGCTGCTGCAAAATCAGCATTCTCCCAACTCTGATTTCTAGGCAAAGACCAATTATCCAGAGCATTGAAACCAGCTTCTTCTCTGAGGCAAATTGCTAATAGCTTTCCAGTGTAGAAAGTGCAAACCCAGAGCCCACAGCTGCAGCTAGTTTTCATTCCCAATTCTATACGTGCATATTATGTAACAGGAAGAGGAGCTGTGGGGAAACTTAAAGTAAAATGCAATGTAGACCTTGGATTCATTTATCATGCATGGGAACAAAGCCTCGGTAAGCCTGTTACACCCTGTTGCCGGAACTTAATTTGGGCACGGTGGCCCTGACAAAACTCTTTTATTTGCTCTACGGCTGCACAATGTTCCTGGAACATAACAGTTATCTTCCCACCACTAGCCTAATTCTTTCTCCTACATTGAGAGTTTGCAATTGCGACTTTGCAGCCTGCCACTTGGGCACTACCAGGGCTTTGTTTGCAACTGATTTTGCAGTAGTAGCCCCAGACCAGGAAAGTTTGAGGAAGAGCAGACCTTTTTTCAAGAAGACAAAGCATCTGGATATTCGGGCCTGCTCTTTCCATTTCTCTTGACCTGAAACAAACTCTCTAGCTTCTTAACAGTAATAATAATGGCAGTAATAATAAAGTTTTTCATTAAGCACTTACTATATGCAAAGCACTGTACTAAGCACTGGAATAGGTAGATACAATATGAGCAGGTAGGACCCAGTCCCTGTCCCAAATGGGGCTCACCAGTTAAGAGGGAGGGAGAGCAAGGATTTTATCCCAATTTTACAAAGGAGGAAACTGAGGCATAGAGAAATGAAGTGACTTGCTCAGTGTCTCATAGCAGGCAAATTTCAGAGTCAGGATTAGAACTCAGATCCTTGCTGTATCCACTAGGCCATGGTGTTTCAAAAGCTAACAAAATCTATTCCCAGAAAGGTCGAAGCCATTCTTTGAGCCACCTGTGATCAACTCAGAGTTCCTGAAGCCGCTTCCTAATCTTAGCTGAAACACAGAATTCCCATTTTGGGTAAGAAAAAGAAGACAGGTCTAGAGGAATCTCGAAAAACCAAAGCTCCCTCTAACACTCAAGTCTCCAGCCAGCCTTTAAGAGCTAATTCCTTTTTAGCATACTGTTACCTTCCAAACTGCTACATTATACAGATGTCAAGTTGATATAATAAAGAGCAATGCCAAATCTAATGAATCAAGGGAAAGGAGAACCACATGCGAGTGTTTTCAGATGAAATCAGGTAATGACAGGAAAGAAAAATGAAGCTTCATTCAAAATGGCTCAAGACTCTAAGATTCAAGGTGAGGAGAGACTCATAGCAGGAGCTCTCAACCCTGGGCTGCATCCATCTTACATATTTATGCATCTGAACCCGAATCCTGACATGTGTAATAAAAAGGGTAACAGGTCTCTCCAGCTAGCGGTAGTGTGGAATGAGAAACCCCCAGATTCCTCATTCCAGCCAGCTGCAGCTCAACTGTCACAGATCATTCTAAAATGTGGAATGCTCATTTTCACTATGCTTATGTTTCTTATTATTGTTGATAATAATAATGATGATAATAAAACAAATGGCTATAGCATGATTACTGAATTTATTAAGAACTTACTACATGCTAAACATTGGGGGTAGTATCAAAATGATCCGACACAGACAGAGGCATGACACAGACAGAAAGTGGATCTCTTACTTCCATTTTACAGATGGGAAACAGAGGCACAGAGAGATTACGATCAGACAGCAAGCCACTGGTCACGTTGGGATTAGAACCTGGATCTCTTTCCTTCCATAAGGTTATGCTACCTCTCAAAGTGGATGCTGAATTACTCCATTAACTGTTCAAGCATGGGGAAATCAGTTGGTTCTCTTTGATATCTATTTTACCCCGGGAACCTGGATTCTAGAAAATGCACAGGATGTGGGAGGCAGTCTGGTTATTCAGCCCAGTTGGCCCTGTGGCTCTAGGGCATTCAGTTAGTTGTAAAAAAGCAATAGCATTTATTGAGCACCCACTGCGTGTGGTGCATGGAATTAAGTGCTTGGGAAGTAGAAGACAATTTCAAGCTCAGTTGATTTGAAGATCTTGTTAAAGCAGGCAGCCACCCACCTCATTGCCAAAAACTGAAAGGGCTTGCTTTCTTTTCTGGGACTCGCTCTTTCAATGAATCTTTAAATAGAGGTATTCCTCGCTTATTTCTCCCCAATTTTCCATCATATCAACCCCCCCCAGGCGCCTCAGAACCCTTTGTTAATCTACTGATTTAATTACACATCTGTCTTTACTTTTTATGTCTATGCTTGCCTAGTTCACCTACGTTTCCTTTCTTTCCTTGTGACACTGTCTGCTCTTCAAAGGCAGTTAGCCCTCCCGCTCCCTACATTTTAGTAAGGTGCTGAGTAGATCTAGAAGGCTCAATAAACACTGTTGATGGAAATGGATCATTAGAACAGTACAACTGAATAAATCCTGAGAGTTAAAGTCGTGGATGGTCATAACTCCTGGTTCAGTGTGCAACAGAAGGTCCAACAGCCTTAGGGAGCCCACAATAAGAATAAATCAATCAACTGTATTTCCTGAGCACTTACCATGTGCAGAGCACTTTACTAAGAACTTGGGAAAGTACAATACAACACACATGGTAGTTGTGATCACTTCCCACAGGGAACTTAAAGGGGCAGAGCCTTGGTTTAAGAAGTTCACAGCTCTGTCTGGAGGTCGGAACAATTGCGGAAGGTCTCATTCGTAGCCTCTTGTCCCAACATCTGTGTATTTGATGTGAAGGAGAAAGACTGAGACTTTGCTGGACATACATGCCTCCACAGCTGCCCATTATTAGCCCTCTGAAGTCCTAACAAAGTGGCATGGTAGAGAGGCTGTGTTACCTAGTGGAAAGTGCAAGGGCTTGGGATCCAGAGGACTTAGGTTGTAATGATAATAATAATAAATAAATAATAAATATGGTATTTGTTAAGTGCTTACTATGTGCCAAATACCGTTCTAAGCGCTGGGGTAAATACAAGGTAATCAGGTTGTCCCACAAGGGGCTCACAGTGTCAATCCCCATTTTACAGATGAAGTAACTGAGGCACAGAGAAGTTAAGTGACTTGCCCCAGGTCACACAGCAGACACGTGGCGGAGCCAGGATTAGAACCCACCACCTCAGACTCCCAAGCCTGTGCTCTTGCCACTAAGCCATGCTGCGTCTCTGATCCCAGGTCTGCTCCTTGGCTGCTGTGTGATCTTGGGTAAGTCACTTCTCTGTGGTTTCCTTTTCTTACTTTTAGAGTGAGGGTTCAATGCCTGTTCTTTCTCCTACTTAGACTGTGAGCCCCATGTGGGATGGGGCTTTGTTTGACCTGATTATCTTGAATCTACCCCAGCACTTAGTGTAGTGCTTAGTACATAGCAAGCACTTAACAAGTCCCACAAATTATATTAGTATTACTAGCAGACAGTAATTCTTGGGATAAGGTGGGACAGAAAAAGAGTAGAAGCATCCAGATTCTTAGTTTACACCATTCCATACTTGGCAACCTCAGCTCCCTAGCAAAAACGAGGCAAGGGTTCTATGGCATACACTCATGTCTCTCTCCTTCCATCTTCTTTGTTTTATGGTATTTGTTATGCATTTACTAAGCACTGGGGTAGATATAAGGTAAGCAGTTTGGACACAATCAATCAATCATATTTATTCAGAGGTTACTATATGCAGGGCACTGTACTAAGCATTTGGGAGAGTACAAACAACACTATAATAAACACACTCTCTGCCTGCAACAAGCTTTAGACACAGTCCATTTTCTACATGGAGCTCACAGTCCTAATCCCCATTTTACTGATGAACTGAGGCACAGAGAAATGAAATGACTTGCCCAAGGTCAAGCAGACAACTCGCAGAACCGGGATTAGAACCCAGGTCCTTCTGACTCCCAGGCCTCTGCTCTATCCACTGGGCCATACTGCTTCCTCATTTCTTCCTCTTTCACTTTTCTCCCTTTGAAAGACTTCTCCTGCCCAAACATCCTACATCCTGCTCTAACTGTTCCTTCTGAAACTCTCTTCCTTGGATGGAGGCAGAAACTGAAGCTCTCCCACCAATCAGAAAAAGCAACAGGATAGTGTGCTCCAGTCCAGTTCCAGTTTACTGCTAACTTTCCATAAAAATGCTCACCCCTAGGAGTGAACTAGTAGAGAAGTGAAGTATAATTACAGTGGGACTTTCTCAACTGCGTTTAATTTGTGAAAACCTCTCTAGCATTTGGGACAACAATATCCCCCTGCCTGGCCTCACTGTGGTTTTCCACCACTGCCGCTGGTGATTCCTGGGATGAAAAACACAATGCCAGGCTTCCCAGAAAAAAGAGAAGCTAGAAATGCTGATAATAAGCCTATTCGGCCTTGCTGACCTTTATATGCCTCATTCCCCTTCATTCAGTATTATCTGAACTCCTGCACATCACCATTTAAGGATCAGGAAGAAAAAAAACTAAAATTATGTGACTTTCCAACCCACTAGATGAGTCAGTCACCTCCTCAACCTTCATTTGATGGACTAACGAAAGCTTATTCTGTGAGAAAGTTACAGAAGCAAGCAAGGCTATTGTCTGCCAAACAAAAATATATTTTGTGACAGTTCACTTGATTAGAGAATCCAGTCTCAAAGGAAAGGCAATCCAAAAAACAGTAGATGGAAGTAAGATCCAGGGGACTGAGAGGCGAATCATGGGGAGGGGGCTTCAGCATCTTGGTAATGGATTTTAAATATCTTGCTAGCTGGCAATATGCGTCCCAGGTCTCCAGAATCTAACGTTAAGAGCAATAGGGCAAAGCCAATATTAGATAATGGACTTTCCCCTTTCCTTAAATTACATATGCATACGCAGCCCACTTTTATTTATTTTGTGGCTCCCAAGTTCTTCCAGCCCTAAAGACTTCTCACAATCTGCATGAGTCCCATAGAGGAACTCATTCTAGGGTGTCTCTCTCTCTCTCTCTCTCTCTCTCTCTCTCTCTCTCTCTGTCTCTCTCTCCTTTCTCCCTGTAGCCATAAGGGGAGCTAAGGAATAATAATAATGATAATTTTTGGTATTTGTTAAGCACTTACTATGTGCAAAGCACTGTTCTAAGCGCTGGGGAGGATACAAGGTGATCAGGTTGTCCCACGTGGGACTCACAATATTAATCCCCATTTTACAGATGAGGCAACTGAGGCACAGAGAAGTTAAGTGACTTGCCCAAAGTCACACAGCTGACAAGCGGCGGAGCCGAGATTTGAACCCATGACCTCTGACTCCGAAGCCCATGCTCCTTCCACTGAACCACACTGCTTCTGTTGAATGAAGGCAAAATTAACTATCTTCTCCCCAATTCTCTACTTCAGATCCACTTGATGCTCTGTTTCCCTACGTCTCTTACCCCCATGGAGTAATTAGAGCCACAGAGAGAGAGAGAGAGAGCTGGAAGAGTTTATGAGCCTCCAAAACTTATTCGAGAATGACTTTAGTGTGGTGGTCAGGTTTTCCTCACCCCCGACCTTGACAAGTATTGCTCTCAAGAGTCTTTCAGCATGTCATGATCCCGAAGACCCAGACATGAAAAACTAAGTGCCCCACTGACAAACAGGGGCAGGATTTTTCAGGTGACATAGAAAACAGCTCTTTCCCTTTCTCCTTCTCTCAGTTCTACGCAATATCCTTATGCATCTCCCCAGCGCTTAGAACACTGCTTTGCACATAGTAAGCGCTTAATAAATACCATTATTATTATTATTTCCTCAAGCATAAACTAGAAAATCAATCGTGTTTATTGAGCTCTTATGTGTGCAGAGCACTGTACTAAGTACTTGGAAGAGCACAATATAACAGAGTTGATATCTGCATTCCCTGCCCACGAGTTTACAGCCTTGAAAAGTATAATAATAACAATAATAATAATACTGATAATAATGGTATTTGTTAAATGCCTACTACGTGGCAAGCCCTCTGATAAGCACTAAAGTAGATGCAATCAGATCAACACAATCTGTGTCACATGGGAGTCACAATCCTGAGGGGAGAGAGACCAGGTATTTAATCCTCAAGTTACAGCTAAAAAAACTGAGGCTCAGAGAAGTTCATTAACTTGCCACAGGTCACACAGCAAGCGAATGGTAGAACACGGATTAAAACCCAGGTCTCCTGATGCTCTGTTCTATGATCTTTCCACTAGGCCACAGTGCTTCCCACCTTTTTGTTTGGACAGTACTGCAGTAAGTTGGGTGGAGAGCTAGCTCAAGGGCTGCAATCAATCAATCAATCATATTTACTGCATGCTAATTGGGTGCTGAGCACTGCAAGCCCAAAACAGTTATCAGTGGTGGGAAGAAATCTTACTGCCGTTTAATTTCTTTGCCAGTGATGTAGTTCATCAAATTGAGAGCACATTCCTTATGTTTGCAGATGACACCAGGTTGTGCAAGGTTGTTAACACAGTGGTATAGAGGAATAGAATTCATATTGACTTTGACAAATTAGTGAAACTGTTAATCAAAAACAAAATTAACGTCAATAGGGACCAGCATTACACTTAGGGGCTACACCTAAGAGACGAAATGAAAACTTGACAGATCCAAGATGGAGTGCTAGGCAAAATGCATCACAGGTTGCCTTTGAGTGAGTAATGAACTGCCGTTGTTAAAGAAGTCAGCCAATTATTGGGATTTATTAATAGAAGTCTGACAAAGTACTGGGAATTCATCCTCCTGCTCTACTATGCACTGGTCAAGCCCTAATTAGAGACTTGTGTTCTAGTTAGATCATGCATCCTAGAGGAATTTTATAGCCTGTCATGGGTGATTTGAGAAAAATAAACAAATGCCCCAGAATTGGGGTTTCCCCAGCTAACCAGGGCGGCTTAGTTTCCAATGACCCCCAGATGCTCCTGCTCACTTTAACTGCTTGGAATTCCATGTCTGGGATGGAGCCTGCTGAGTTCAGGTTCCTCAGAGTTAATAATAATACAATAATAATCATGCTAATTGAGCACTTACTATGCATTAAGCATTGTACTAAGTGCTGGGGTAGGTACAAGATAGTATGTTGGACATCGTCCCTGTACCATACAGGGCTCACAGTTTAAGGGGGCGTGAGAACAGGCATTGAATCCTCATTTTTAGAGGTGAAGAAACTGAGGCACAGAGTAGTTAAGTGACTTTCCAAGGGTTACCCAGGAGGCAAGTGGCAGAGCCAGGATTAGATAGAACCCAAGCCCTCTGACTCCCAAGCCCAAGCTCTTTTCATTAGTCTATGCTGTTTCTGGGATCACCTCCTCTAAATCCTTTGTTCTTGTAATTGACAAAAGAAAAAAAACGATGTCCTGAAATTCCACGTCAACAAAAATGATATGATGGGTCTGTAATTTTTTATGATATTTGTTAAGCACTTACTATGTGCCAGGCACTGTATTAAGCACTGGGGCTAATCAAGCAAATCAGATTGGACAAAGCTAATCAGGTTGGAAACAGTTGATGTCCCTCATGGGGCTCACAGTCTTAATCTCCATTTTACAGGTGAGGTAACTGAGGCACCAAGAAGTGAAGTGAGGCAACAGGCAATTAGCTAAACCAGGTTTAACTCTTTTCTCCCATTTGAACATGGTGTTTTTCAGGGAAATACCCACGGGATATGCAGATGAAAATCACAACTTTACAGTCAGCAACAACATGGAATGACTGTAAGTAGGCAGAAAATTGAGGTAATGTTCCAAAACACAAGGGATTCCCACCCATTAACAAAGATTTTCATTGGCAATACAGAATCAAAGATGTCATTGGATACTATTCCCTAGGCAGTACACTATGTATTAGTAGAGGGATCAATCAGTCAGTGGTAGCTGATAGCTCTCATCCTATCCCATCTGGACTACTGCACTAGCCTTCTCTCTGATCTCCCATCCTCGTGTCTCTCTCCACTTCAATCCATACTTCATGCTGCTGCCCGGATTATCTTTGTCCAGAAACGCTCTGGACATATTACTCCCCTCCTCAAAAACCTCCAATGGCTACCGATCAATCTGCGCATCAAGCAGAAACTCCTCACCCTGGGCTTCAAGGCTCTCCATCACCTCGCCCCCTCCTACCTCACCTCCCTTCTCTCCTTCTACTGCCCAGCCCGCACCCTCCGCTCCTCCACCACTAATCTCCTCACTGTACCTCGCTCTCGCCTGTCCCGCCATCGACCCCCGGCCCACGTCATCCCCCGGGCCTGGAATGCCCTCCCTCTGCCCATCCGCCAAGCTAGCTCTCTTCCTCCCTTCAAGGCCCTGCTGAGAGCTCACCTCCTCCAGGAGGCCTTCCCAGATTGAGCCCCTTCTTTCCTCTCCCCCTCGTCCCCCTCTCCATCCCCCCGTCTTACCTCCTTCCCTTCCCCACAGCACCTGTATATATGTATATATGGTTGTACATATTTATTACTCTATTTATTCATTTATTTATTTTACTTGTAAATTTCTATCCTACTTATTTTATTTTGTTGGTATGTTTGGTTCTGTTCTCTGTCTCCCCCTTTTAGACTGTGAGCCCACTGTTGGGTAGGGACTGTCTCTATGTGATGCCAATTTGTACTTCCCAAGCGCTTAGTACAGTGCTCTGCACATAGTAAGCGCTCAATAAATACGATTGATTGATTGATTGATTGATTGGTATTTATTGAGCACTAACTGTGTGCAGACCACTAGACAAAGTCCTGGAGACTTATAAAGTGCTTACAGTCTAGAGGATAGATGAAGAAGTAGAAAAGAGAATAAAAATGACTGGAGAATGTTTTGTGATTTTGAAGAGTATGATGGCTTGCAAATCTATGGAGGTGGCCAGTGTTTTACATGGGTTTGAGACTGGAACCTACTTCAGAAGCAACATCAGCTTTTTGAGCAGTTTCAGCAGGATTGTGAGCTAAATTCAACAACAAATGGCAGGTCAAGACTACCAACAATAATGTCCTAAAACCCAGTCAGGTCACTGGCAATACAGTTTCCCTTGGTGGGACACCTGAGATTGGTTAAAAGCATGGTACCCAAACAGCTCCTGTTTGGTGAACTGAAAAGGGGCATAAGCAAAAAAAAAGGGCATGAAAAAAATCACATCAAAGACACAGCGTGTTACAACTGTATATGCCTGGTGTGACAAAACCACCAAATCGGCCAACCAGGATTGCAGTGATCAGCAGAGAATTTGCTTCCTTTGAGAAGGGGTTTCAGAGAGATTAGGCTGCAGCCAAAAGCCCTACAAAGGGCTGGGACCAATTGATGTGGCTTCGTCTCCTCTGCCACCCCATGAGGTACATGGGGGAACAGCCCAGGTATCCTCCTGTACCGTGATGTAGCTTGTCCCGGCCATGATGTTCCTGACTCGGTCCTCGGAGTTTTACCGAAATCTTGCGGTCCCCTGCCTGCCACCCTCCAGCAAGAATGTCAAGCTCTTAATACGGTGCTTTGCACACAGTAAGTGTTCAATAAATACGACTGAATGAATGAATGAACTCAAGATTGTTATGGAAAAAAGCTGCCCCCGTCCCATCATGGTTTGAAGGTACAGCCTCCCCATCCCACCCTCCAAAACAGACATGGGGATCATCAGTGTTCAGCCACTGTAAGCTGGGCCTGGTAACCACCTCCCTAAGTAGTGTGGGCCCAATAAGTGGTTAGGAGCCTGGGACACAAACAAGCAGGCTTTTCCTCTTTTGATTCTAAAAATATAAACAATTATTTTACTCAGGAAAAGAGAAGTAGTGTCAGAACAAAAAATCCTCGAGTCACGGAGCATAGGGAATGATGTCTTTGAACCCGATGGAATTGTACTAGACAACAAAGATGCTATTCATCTTCTGTGATAACCTGCACATTTCATTTCTGCACTGAATAAATTCCCATTTCCAACATTCCTTTCCTTTCCCTCGATCTGGGCTGCAGAAGACCTTGATTACATACTTCAGCAGAAACTTGATATTAGCAAGTTCTGCTCTTTCACTGACACATTTTTCTTTCCTTGCCTTGAATCTAAAAACAGATTTATGTTCACTAACCATCCACAGGAGTCCAAGGTGGGTAGAGCTTTTCTCCTTTAGCTACTACCTCTTCCTAATCAATCAGCCAATCAATGGTATTTATTGAGCACTTGCTGGGTGCAGAATACTGTACTAAGTGCTTGGGAAAGTACAATATGGAAAACGGTAGGTTATGGTAGCTAGAAGTATAAACCAGACTGATCAATTTGTAGTGAAAGCTAAACTTCAGTTCTCATCAACCAATCATATTTATTAAACGTTTACTGTATGCAGAGTACTATACCAAGTGCTTGGGCGAGTAGGATATAACAGAGTTGGTAGACATCTTCCCTGCCCACAATGAGCTTACAGTCTAGATATTTCTCAAATAGCTTGAATGAGAAATCATTTACTGAGTTATTTCTCCTTTTTCTCAATCTCCAACAACTTGAAGGATGTCATCTGCCTGACAAGCTTGTGGCTTCTGGGTTCATGCCAACATGACATAATCTATTTCAAAGATAAACCCAACAAACCCACTAATAGTCTACAAAGCCTGCTGGGGATTTCTCCAAACCTCAATACCTCTGTCTTCTACAAATACCAAATAACCTCATCTCAGCCAATAAATAGCACGAGCTAAAGCTCCTCCATGGTCCCCATCTGGGGCCAGCAAAAGGACTTTAATCTCTCCCTTCTTACCAGTAACAAATATATGGGGAGAATGTAGACATTAGGCAATTGGAGAGGATATTCAGGAAAAAAATAGTTATTGTCAAAACCACTTTGAGGAGTGTGGGGCCAAGTTTTCCCCTTATTCCTTCCCTTCTCCCCATCCCCGACCAAGTACCGAATTGTTGGTTCTCTTCTTCCCAAGAAGGGTCAGGCTGTCATTTATATCACAACTGGCTCCTAAAAATTGATCAAGACATTTGGCCAATCTGTATTTTACAACTGATCCCCAGCAAAATTTACAATGGTTGTGAGTGGGACTTGACATTTCCAGTGGAAGAGTCTGGGTTTCCCATTCAAGATAGTTTTCTTTAAGCACTTCAGGTTCATTAAATTGACTGAAACATCTATTCCTTTCTAGGCTATGATGAGTGTGGTAGCTAATATAATCTTACAGGAAAAACAGCAAAGACTACAATCTAGAATGATTTACGGAGTTTTTGTTACGCTGTCCACTTCAAAAGGAATCAGACACCATTACTCTAGGTACCAAGAAGTTATAGGCAGCCAACTAACCCTGCTCCCTGCATGCTTACACACTCTAGGTGGAAACGGTGAATGGTGCACATCTGCCAAAGGTGGAGAATACTAGTTTGGTGCTGGGTTTCAGTTTAGTTTTGGAACTAAACAGAAATTCCAACTAAAAAAAAATAATACCAAGTATTGGAATTGATATAATACAAAGGCCACTTAAAAATTAATCAGAGTAAGTCAGTGGATAGACAACATTAAGTAAGGTTAAAAAAAAACCCAAAAGAGGGATTTTAATCTAATATTTGCACCAAACTATAGTAATAGTATTTCCACTACTATTGCATAAAAAGAGACCAGTTATAGCACTTTAGTTGGATTATACACCTCACAATAATAATAATAATAATAATAGTAATGATAGCATTTATTAAGTGCTTACTTTGTGTAAAGCACAGTTCTAAGCACTGGGGAGGTCACAAGGTAATCAGGTTGTCCCACGTGGGGCTCACAGTCTTAATCTCCATTTTACACATGAGGTAACTGAGGCAGAGAAAAGTGAAGTGACTTGCCCAAAGTCACACAGCTGACAATTGGCAGAGCCAGGATTTGAACCCATGACTTCTGACTCCAAAGCCCGTGCTCTTTCCACTGACCCACGTTGCTTCTCAGTAGAGACCGATGAGCTATTATGAATAGATTGTTCTCTTCAGTTTGTTAGGAGCATGTAAATTCAATCTGGGCCGGGGGTTCTTCAGATATCTACACTATCGGCCTGTATGGCAGATCTCTTTGCTAAGAGAAAACTATTCTTGCTAAAAAGAAACTGATAATGAACAGTGGGTGAGTTGCTCAAATTATCAGCGAGGAAATATCTTAAGAAATAATAATAATAATAATAATAATAATAATAATAATAATGGTATTTGTTAAGTGCTTACTATGTGCAAAGCACTGTTCTAAGTGCTGGGGGGATACAAGGTGATCAGGTTGTCCCACATGGGGCTTACAGTCTTAATCCCAGTTTTACAGTTGAGGGAACTGAGGCACAGAGAAGTAAAGTGACTTGCCCAAAGTCACACAGCTGACAATTGGCGGAGCCAGGATTTGAACCCATGACCTCTGACTCCAAAGCCCGTGCTCTTTCCACTGAGCCATGCTGCTTCTCAGTAGAGACCGATGAGCTATTATGAATAGACTGTTCTCTCCGGTTTGTTAGGAGCACGTAAATTCAATCTGGGCCAGGGGTTCTTCAGATATCCACACTATCAGCCTGTATGGCAGATCTCTTTGCTAAGAGGAAACTATTCTTGCTAGAAGGAAACTGATAATGATCAGTGGGTGAGTTGCTCCAATTATCAGCGAGGAAATATCTCAAGAAAGAGTTAACACTTTTACTGTATAGCTAAGCAGGCAGCAAAGTGAACTCTAGAATTGAGCAATTTATTGGTAAATTTAATCAGGGCAGGATTGATCAACTGAGATGGCCAATCCGTAAAATTCAGACTCCAAATCTTACTTTTTCCAGAAAAGCATTTTCCCTTCAACTTTCCATCTGACTTTGACAGCCTCAGTGAGTTGGACTGTTAGAAAGCTGCAGATATATGCCACTGATTGACTTCCTCTCTTCATTTAAGGATTATAAGGAGGCAGCATTACAATTAATTATCTTTAGAAGAGAAGGGTCAGGAGAAATCCAGTTAAATCCCATCAGAAATTTAATGGGACCTGTGGGGTGAGTTCTTCTGAGCCATCCTTCATATTTGTGTCTGATTTTCCTATAAAGAATCTTCTCTCCAATATGGCAAACATTAAAGGAGCAAGTCTGTTCATATTTATCTGGACACTAAACCCATCCCCCACCCTTCCTCTGTCTTTCCCCTTGCATGACACATGTAAAGCTTTGGGGTTCGGGGGAAGGAAAATGCTGAATGTTTAACAGAGAAGATAATTGCATTAGCAAAACAAACAGATCAAAATGATTCCAATTTCAGCTGGGCTATGGAATTTTACTGTGTTCAAGAAAAAGGAAAACCCAACTTCATAATGATGATGGTATTTGTTAAGCACTTACTATGTGCCAAGCACTAATTAAGCCTGAAGAACTCAGTTGGAACTCATACCCTTCTTCCCTGGCAATACTAAAAGAAGGGAATCAGAGAGAAGCAAATGGCCACTGAAACATGGGCATATATTGGGCCAAACACACAGTAGTTATCCCTCCAGGAAAGCAAATGTCCCATGAATGGCCAAATTAACAATCAATCCAGTTGGCCCCTGGTGAAAGTAATAAGTAGTAAGACTTTTTCTGCGTGCTCTAATATCACCATTCCAGCAGTCTAAAGTCTATGTGAGAAAACCAAAACTTCCTGGCCATGATCAGTATTTTTAAATGCCAAATCCAGAACTGTCAAAGGACAATAGATTTACTAGATTTACTAGATTTCAATGATTGCAAATAAAAATGAACAAAACTTACATAATCCTAAAAGGAGAGAACAGGAATAATAATAATAATAATGGCATTTATTAAGCGCTTACTACGTGCAAAGCACTGTTCTAAACACTGGGGAGGTTACAAGGTGATCAGGTTGTCCCGCGGGGGGCTCACAGTCTTAATCCCCATTTTACAGATAAGGTAACTGAAGAGAGAGAAGAGAGAATGTTGTCTGTAAAACACAGTAGAGAGTATCAAGGTGAATACAGAAGAAAAGGGACATTTTCTCAGGCTCTAATCTGCCAGCATGGATAACATTAGCTGTTAAAATGCTAAACTATATCAGTTACCAGCAGCCAGGCAGAAAAGCAATTTTTAGTTCCAAGTTGACAACTATTAGTGGTTATGGTTGACACCTTAGATTTGTATAAATTTACAGTCTATATTTCTCACAAAATCACTCTGAGCACTGCCTTACATAATTCTCTGCCATTATATATTCCAATATGCACTAAAAAATATGTTCTGTGCTAGTTACAATTCTGAACTTCACTTCCTCCCTGCTCTTTCTTTACCTTAATCCTCTCAACCACTATCTCAATAATGTCAGAATTCCGTTTAGAAAATACAGGTGCATTTTGTTAGCATCACATTTAAGTGAAGTTTAAAATATTGGGGGACTGCAAATGTCACTTTTTCTGAAATGTATTACCCACAACGTATTTTTAAAAAACCTAAAAACTGACTTAGAAAAAGACAATCCTCAGGTGTCTTTTTCTGTGGGGGAAATGGGGCCAGGAAATGTAGAAGACTTCAATATCCACGTGGATATCCCTAACGACTCCTCTGCCGCCCGCCTTCTATCTCTCCTTGACGCTGCCAACCTCTTCCTCCACCCCACCTCACCCACTCACCAACTTGGTCATACCCTCGACCTCATCATCTCCTACCGCTGCACTGTGTCCACCCTCACCAACTCTGTGATCCCTCTCTCTGATCATAATCTTCTCACCTGCCTCCTCACTCACACTCCTTTCCCCTGTAAATCCGTATTACTCCCTCACAGAGATCTCCGCTCTCTGGACCCCACCCATCTTTCGGAACGCCTCACACCCCACCTCGCCGCCCTCTCCTCTCTACCCAGTCTTGATGATCAGGTTACTGCTCTCAACTCTACCCTTTCTACTCAGCTAGACTCGCTCGCTCCCCTTTCCCTTCGCCGCTCTCGCACCACTAACCCACAGCCCTGGATCACTGCCACTGTCCGCCTCCTTCGCTCTTATGCTCGAGCTGCCGAACGCTGCTGGCGAAAGTCTAAACACCATGCCAACCTCGTTCACTTCAAGTTTATCCTTTCCTGCCTTAACTCAGCCCTCTCTTCTGCCAGACAAAACTATTTCTCCTCCCTTATTGACACCCATGCCCATCACCCCCGCCAGCTCTTCCGTACATTCAACTCCCTTCTCAGGCCCCCGGTTCCTCCCCCTCCTCCTTCCCTCACCCCCAACGATCTGGCCTCCTACTTCATTAACAAAATTAAATCCATCAGGTCCGACCTCCCCAAAGTCTCTTCCCCCCTTTCTCCAACCCCCCAGCTCTCAACATTCTCTGCTACTCTCCCATCCTTCCCAGCAGTATCCTCAGAGGAACTCTCCTCCCTCCTCTCAAGTGCTACTCCGGCCACCTGTGCTTCTGACCCCATTCCCTCTCATCTTATGAAATCTCTCGCTCCATCCCTTCTCCCCTCCCTAACTTCCATCTTCAACCGCTCACTCTCCACTGGTTCCTTCCCCTCTGCCTTCAAACATGCCCATGTCTCTCCCATCCTAAAAAAACCCTCTCTTGACCCCACCTCACCTTCTAGTTATCGTCCCATATCCCTCCTACCATTCCTTTCCAAACTCCTTGAACGAGTTGTCTACACGCGCTGCCTAGAATTCCTCAACAACAACTCTCTCCTCGACCCCCTCCAGTCTGGCTTCCGTCCCCTTCATTCCACGGAAACTGCGCTCTCAAAGGTCACCAATGACCTCCTGCTTGCCAAATCCAACGGCTCATACTCTGTCCTAATCCTCCTCGACCTCTCAGCTGCCTTTGACACTGTGGACCACCCCCTTCTCCTCAACACGTTATCTGACCTTGGCTTCACAGACTCCGTCCTCTCCTGGTTCTCCTCTTACCTCTCTGGTCGTTCTTTCTCAGTCTCTTTTGCAGGCTCCTCCTCCCCCTCCCATCCTCTTACTGTGGGAGTTCCCCAAGGTTCAGTGCTTGGTCCCCTTCTGTTCTCAATCTACACTCACTCCCTTGGTGACCTCATTCGCTCCCACGGCTTCAACTATCACCTCTACGCTGATGACACCCAGATCTACATCTCTGCCCCTGCTCTCTCCCCCTCCCTCCAGGCTCGCATCTCCTCCTGCCTTCAGGACATCTCCATCTGGATGTCCGCCCGCCACCTAAAGCTCAACATGTCGAAGACTGAGCTCCTTGTCTTCCCTCCCAAACCTTGTCCTCTCCCTGACTTTCCCATCTCTGTTGACGGCACTACCATCCTTCCCGTCTCACAAGCCCGCAACCTTGGTGTCATCCTCGACTCCGCTCTCTCATTCACCCCTCACAACCAAGCCGTCACCAAAACCTGCCGGTCTCAGCTCCGCAACATTGCCAAGATCCGCCCTTTCCTCTCCATCCAAACCGCTACCCTGCTAATTCAAGCTCTCATCCTATCCCGTCTGGACTACTGCACTAGCCTTCTCTCTGATCTCCCATCCTCGTGTCTCTCTCCACTTCAATCCATACTTCATGCTGCTGCCCGGATTATCTTTGTCCAGAAACGCTCTGGACATATCACTCCCCTCCTCAAAAACCTCCAATGGCTACCGATCAATCTGCGCATCAGGCAGAAACTCCTCACCCTGGGCTTCAAGGCTCTCCATCACCTCGCCCCCTCCTACCTCACCTCCCTTCTCTCCTTCTACTGCCCAGCCCGCACACTCCGCTCCTCCACCACTAATCTCCTCACTGTACCTCGCTCTCGCCTGTCCCGCCATCGACCCCCGGCCCACGTCATCCCCCGGGCCTGGAATGCCCTCCCTCTGCCCATCCGCCAAGCTAGCTCTCTTCCTCCCTTCAAGGCCCTGCTGAGAGCTCACCTCCTCCAGGAGGCCTTCCCAGACTGAGCCCCTTCTTTCCTCTCCCCCTCGTCCCCCTCTCCATCCCCGTCTTACCTCCTTCCCTTCCCCACAGCACCTGTATATATGTATATATGGTTGTACATATTTATTACTCTGTTTATTTATTTATTTATTTTACTTGTACATTTCTATCCTACTTATTTTATTTTGTTGGTATGTTTGGTTCTGTTCTCTGTCTCCCCCTTTTAGACTGTGAGCCCACTGTTGGGTAGGGACTGTCTCTATGTGATGCCAATTTGTACTTCCCAAGCGCTTAGTACAGTGCTCTGCACATAGTAAGCGCTCAATAAATACGATTGATTGATTGATTGATTAGAAGAGAACAACAAAGAACTGCACACAAGGAGAATTAAAAAGCTAGAAGACTGAAACATAAAAGAAAAATTAAAAATTAGGAAAAAAGCAGTTTAAGTTCCAGCTCTAGTTCTCAGCCCAAGGTAACTACATGGAATCCTGATTCAGTTGCAATCAATGAATAACCATAGCCATGAAGTGAGCTCAGCGTACCATGAAAACAGTTTTCATCAGTGGAAACTAACAGCCATGGACACCACTATCCTCTCAATGGTCATAAGAAATATAACTACATATCTGTATTCCATATATTCTATAGGAGCATGACTCTAAAATTCCAAGTAATCTGGAACTCTCGCAGTTTAGAATGTCAATGATATTTACTGAGTGCTTACTGTGAGCAGAGAACTGTACTAAGTGCTTGGGAGGGGGCAATACAGCAGATTTGGTAGACACAATCCCTGCTCACAAGGAGCTTTCAGTCAAATTTATTGAGGTCTTACTATGTGCAGAGCACTATTCTAAGCAAATTGGGAGGGTACAATGTAACAGAGTTGGTAGATATATTCTCTGCCTACAGGAGCTTACAGTGTTTGAAAATAGGCATCTAAGAAAACCACTAGACTTTGAGCTTCATGTTGGCAGGGAACGTCTCCCAATTCTACTGTATTGTTCTCCCCTGAGCTCCTAGTACAGTGCTCAGCACACAGTAATTGTCAAATAAACATGATTGATTAATCGATCAATTTGCATTAAGACTAAAATTTTCTTGTTATTGTATGAAACTTGTTCAGGACTTGAAAGCAAGAAGACTTCAAGGACAGTATGTTTCTGGATGATGGTGGGGGAAAATCTGTCTTCTGAATGTTCAAGGGGCCTAACAAACTCCTCAGAAATACATAACACCAATGTTATTTCATAAAGTCCAAAGAACAACTGAGGTGTTTCCTGTCTCTGAATATATTGCTTACTATTTATATATACATGACAATATTGATAACCAGGAAGAAAAAAACGCAATACTCAGAGAACATGTGTTAAGTATTTTTATAATCTGAATAAAACCTAACGAGTAACAACTAATGATTTCTGAGTTTTCAGAGCCTGACCTATTTTGTAATCATCAACCATATTAGTTAAGGCAGTAAAGAAAGGTCATAAAGTCTCATATCTGAAACTATGAAATGTGTATTTCATGGCCCATATTAAATCAATCCTAAAACAAATCTACCAGATCTAGCAAATTTCAGGCTTAAGTGCAGTTTATGTGCCAGTTAACCTAAGACTTTGAAGAAGGCTTGTGCTGTTTTGAGATCTGTTGCTTAAAAAAGGAATTGCTCAGTTCAACTGAAAACTCCTTGAGTGCAAGAACAATGTTTTTTACCCCTTTTATTTTTCTAAATTTGTTCTATGTTTTTTGCATATAATAGGTTTTCAAGAGGGGCTTCTGTTGCTGATTATGAAAAATTAAAAATTTAGTTTTACAGCCATTTGACATGGTAGAAAGCAATCCTCAGGAAGAAATATTCATGCAAAGAATTTAGAGGTGTTACGGCTAAGTCAATAGTGCTGAATTCTGATGTTCCATTTGGATTCTCTCACAATTGCTGTGGGACTATCATACATATAAGACTTGCGAAAGCAAGTGAAACATGAGACACTCATATCAAAGTAAACCAGACACCAGAGTTTGATTTAACCAGACACCAGAGTTTGAATGATTAAAAGTTGGCCAATGGTCATTTCTGGGACCACTTGAAAGGCTGGATTATGGGCTAGTTTTGTCTGGAATTTCTTGTTTTCCTATTATATTTATTTTGAGACTCAGAATACTTCCAGCATTTTATTTTAAATCTCTCATTTTGTTCTATTTTCTGGCATCCTGTTGTGTTCAGGATCACCGCACTTCTATCTCACAAACATAATCAAACCAAAAAGTATGCCACTTTAGGATAAATCCTCTATTCATCCAGGTCTGGGTTTCAGGAGACTGAATGAGACAGTCTCTTGGGAGCTCTTTCAATTTTGCGATTCTCTGACACACATGAATAATCATATGTACACAAAATGAGAATCAGGTCTTTCTTCAATTTTTCACTCCCAGGCACCAATATAATTGATATTACTTAGTCTGTATCACACGTGCTACTAGTTCAGAGAGTCTGTGCTACTCTTAGGTGAATAAATGTGATGCATTAGCTCTAAACTTCCTTCTTCACCCTTGGGGACAGTCGATCTTACTTTGACATGTATTTTCATTATGTGATTTGGATAGAACACTACTGAGGAATTTATTCTTTCTGCAGCATACAAAACTTTGTCTGGATACAACGTGACATGGTGTCACAAATCTATCAAGGTGTGCGTTTTAGTGACTGTGAAGTTCTTAAGATATAAGAGGACTGAATTTCAGCTTGGAAGTCCATGTTGAGGAACAGCCTTTAAGCCCAAGTTATTCACTCATAACCGTGTCCTAAAGACAAAAATCTGTAAATGGATAAGGAACCTCAAAGATCAAAGTACAAAGCCAGGAAAACAGATGGGTGGGAGAAGGGTGCTGAAAGCTCAGGGATGAGATGTATTCTACCTCTGTGGCTGCGGAAAGCCGGGCCATTTACTACAGAAAGCTGGAATGCTGATCAGCGTCTTGCAAGACAAAACAGCTTTTCTCCCAAGAGATATACTGTACAAAAATGTTGGATGCCACCCTTGGGAAAGTCTCTATGTTCACTTGTGGAATTCTAAGACTTCTCTGGCTTTTGCAGAGAGAAGTATCATTTTGGGTGGTTAGCAAATGAACTGTTGGTGCAATACTAGTGTCCCAATGATGATTATTATTAGTATTATTAGCTTTAATGATAACTGTTATTATTATTCTTTATATCATTATAATTAGCCATTCCTGATTTTTAAAGAAAATGAATCATTCAGTCATTGGAAGACAAGTACTTATAAGGAAAATGCTTTACCTTTGTGTTCCCTTTAAAATACATATGTATAATTGTAACAGAAAGTTCTATATAGTGATTTAAATAAATTAGTTTAATTGTGTAAATAAATTAGTGCTGTGGGGCTGAGGGGAGGGAAAATAGAGGCTAGAACACTTCAAGGTATTAGGAAATGTTCATCTGGCAATAGGAACATGCTTGGATAAAGCATGACGTGATGTTGGATGGTACAGTATTGGCATCAGATACAATTATGCATGGTGTTATCCACAGTTATTTCAATGGGAGCTTTCCTTAAAATGGAAAGAACCCATCCCCCATCCTAGGGAAGACCTGGGTGGATAATACATTGAAAATAGTAGTGGCACAGATAACATCACTTATCCCTGGCCATTCTTTATAAATTCATAGTGCAATGAATTTGGGGTCTCAGAAATTGGTTCTTAGAAATAGTCTCTCTTCAAAGCTAATGATGACCAATAAGGCCAAACACCTTTGATTACTATCTTGACGGTGACGAAAGTGGTGTTCAAGATCCCTGTTGCAAAATAATTTTCTTACCTAACTGCTTTAGTGATATAAACTCAATTCTAACTAAACTCCCATGACAGTCCCTGTGTAGTGATTCAATAAACAAAGCTGTTCACTCACAGCTTTACCCCAAACCCTTCTGAGACTCACTAGATCTCACAAAGGAAGCCTGCTTTGTTATGCTCAGTCTCCATCCTAGAACTAATCTTTTTATAATGAACCTAATCCAGTTAGCTTTCAAGAATGGTTAAATGGCATAGTAATTGGATAACAGCCTGCAATTTTGTAATTATTTCATTATTCAGGCAGATCCTGTTTGTACTGCACACCCTCTCCCTGTACCCCTCCCAACTTGACAACTCATTAGATGATAAAGTGAGAGCTGTCATGGGGGAGAAGCATGGTTTTCCCTGGAAGAGATTAGGGCCTGCTGCTGAGATCGGATCTTGTGGTCAGTATGTCTATTTTATGAGCTGCTCCTAGAGATTTCAGCTTCGGAGTGTGGGGTATCTGTCAACATGAGAAGTGAGGGATTAATCCCATTTGGTAAAGTGTCTCCAACTATCATTTAGCAGAGTTCTATTTGGCCTGCATAATTTGCACTGCCTTGCCCACAGTGCTTTACTTCTTCTTTCAGCCAACCCCAACTTGTTCTGCTGCTCTTCTGGTCATTGGGATCAGAAAAGACAAGCCCAAAACAAATGCATTCCAACTTTCCTTCCCAGAGCTAGAATCCAAATAAGACTAAACACAGGACAGTCCAGACAAGCTTGACAAAAAAAGGTGAAGTTTCCTTAAGGTCTTTTTCCTGATTTTATTTAGGTTCAGGTAAGTGGGTTTCTACCTCTCAGGGTCGCACCTGGAGGGTGTCCAGTACTCTACCAATCTTGACTTTGGGAAGGCGAGTCAAGTAGATATGCATCCATTCCATTCCTAGCTTGGGCAGTGGCTACAAGAAGAAGGCAATCTGCTACAAGTCAAAACTCACCTCTGTAGGGCAGCAGTGGCATGGGAGAGAGAAGAGGGCGGAGACTCAGGTTTACTGCGTGGAAAGAAGCAGTGGTAAACCGCTTCTGGATTTTTACCAAGAAAACTATGGATACACTACCAGAGCGATCGCAGAGGGAGGTGGGGCATTCTGGGAGAGAAGTGTCCATGGTGTCGCTATGGGTCAAACACAACTCGACAGCATAAAACAACAAAGTGGGTTTCATGTCTCAATTAATTATAAGAAGAGCTTCTATTCATTCATTCGTTCATATTTATTGAGCACTTACTGTGTGCAGAGCACCATACGAAGTGCTTGGGAAGTACAATTTGGCAACGTATAGAGACAGTCAATGGGTTCTATCTTACCAAGTAACACTCTTACCGTTTCCAGACCACATGACTTGCTGTAGCACTTTCCTAGTAATATGTACTATTATTATGGTGGTACTATTTACTATTATCATTATTAATATGATTGTATTTGTTAGCGCTTACTATTAGCTATTAGCGATTACTATTAGCTTACTATTAGTGTGTCAAGCACTATTCTAAGTGCTGGGAGACGTACAAGTTAATTATTATTATTATTGTATTTTTAAGTCCTTACTCTATGTTTAGCACTGTTCTGTGTGCTGGGATAGATACATGTTAATCAGCTTGGACATAGTCACTGCCCCATTTGGGACTCACACTCTATGTAGGAGGGAAAACAGGTATTGAATCCCCATTTTACATTGAAGAAACTGAGACACAAAGAATACAGTTGATGGATTTATGTGATTTTAGGGTGCTGGGAATTAATCAGGAAAGGCTTGGTGAGGAGGTGGGACTTGAACACGGGGAGAGCTCTGGTCAGTCAAATATGCGGACAGAGGGAATTCCAAGATGGGGCAATGATGTAAGCAAGGGGTGAATATGGGAGAGTCGAACACACCATATAAAGGGCTTTCACAATCACAATCGGCAGGTGCAAAAATAAATTGAATCCTAGCATACCCAAGCAATACAATAATTGTCATTAAATAGGAGGATGCCTTATGGCCATGAGAACGGTAATAATCTTATACGAAAACAACTTCCTGCATGTGAGCTAATGAAATTCAGTGTCAACATCACATCACTGAGTGAAATAAGCCTGGCTAATAAGGTCAGCTTCCAGGTAAGTGTCTTTCATTGCAATGACACTACTAACTATGATCCTAAGTACAGCTCTTGATTGGGCTTTTAGCCTTATCATACATTGGACTCGTTGAAGTTTTCAAGTCTGTCTAATTACATTTTGATCTCTGCTCCTGATCCCAAGATAACAACTCCTCCCCCAACTGTTTCCCAAAAGTTGAAGACGTCCCCTAATACTCCATTGCTATGTCACACTGCTTGAAGCTGAACCTCACCATATTTTTCTTCTGTTTTATTTCTTACCTCTCGGTTTGTGTGTGTCCCCTTTCAGTCAGGTATCCTACTATCATCCATTTTCCTCATACGTGACACCCGGTGGGGTTGCATAGCTGTAACTGTTGTTTCAATGCTGCTGAGATCACTGTGTTCAGGACTTTGTCATCAGTACTCTTGTCTTGCTACTTGGTGTTAGTATGGTTTGCAGGGGACTCAATGAAACTTCTCCAGGAGTTAGAACCTGCTATAGTGCCTTAATAATCGTGGTATTTCTTTAGTGTTTCCTATGTGTCAAGCACTGTTCTGAGCGCTGGAGTAGATACAAGACAATCAGGTTGGACACAGTCCCTGTTCCACATGGGGTACACAGCCTAAGAGGGAGGGAGAACAGGTACTGAATCCCCTTTATAGTCTTCTATAATAGATTTGGGACTCACATCTGTATTGTAGGTGGGGACTCCATCTCAATCTTGCATAGGCCTTCAACTTAGTCAACAAACTTGATGTTGATGATGACGGTATTTGTTAAGCACTTACTATGTGCGAAGCACTGTTCTAAGCACTGGAGTAGATACAAGGTAATTGGGTTGTCCCACGTGGGGCTCACAGTCTTATTCCCCATTTTGCAGATAAGGGAATTGAGGCCCAGAGAAGTTAAGTGACTTGCCCAAAGTCACACACCTGACAAGTGGTGAAACCGGAATTAGAACCCACGACTTCTGACTCCCAAGCCCGGGATCTTGCCACTGAACCACGTTGCTTCTCAGTTCTGTTCTGTTGTTGCTGCTCTGTCTTGCAGTTTTCCAAAGGGCCGGGTCTTTCTGATTCTGTTTTCTATCTCTTTATCCATCAGTATATCACTGGGAAGGTACTGCCCTAGGGAGCAGAATTTGGAAACTTCTTAAGTTATAATAATAATCATAATAAGCACGGTATTTGTTAAGTCCCTTTTGTGTGTAGAGCACTGTTCTAAGCACTAGGTAAGGTGCAAGTTAATCAGATCAGATGCAGTTCCTGTTCCACAAAGGGCTCAAAGTCTAAAGGGGAGGGGGAACTGGTTAATCCTTGTTACAAAGATGCTGATTGTGATGTCAAGAGAGAGTCCTGAAAACATTGTCAGGCACCTGGGATAAAAAATTCAATACTGCAGCGAGAGGTGATCTTTACAGGCAACCAAAACAGAAGGACGCACTGGTCTTATCAGCCACACCACACACCCTGAACGAATCTCAGAGCTGGTAGCAGTATATTCAAATTTCAAGAACAGTTATGAACGTGTGTGCATGTGTGTGTGTGTGCTCACATACTGATGCATAAACGAACTTTGTTCCAGAATACTAGGAGAATACTAGGAAGTGTTAGTAAAAGCAGCCGCAGCAGAGCAGAACAGGAAATGGGTTAACCTATAAACAGGTAAATTTAATACATAATTTACTCGATGTTAAAACAACACATGCAGTGACTGGATTGTCTTTTGATGAGCACACTCAACAGGGATGGATGAAACTGATCTATTGCTCAGTCGTACAATAAATGAGAATTTCCTGCCCCCAGCCCTGGTGGGACATCTGAAAGGATGGAGATGATTTTTTAATGGCCAAATAAGTGCTGGTTGGCATGCCATAATGCAGCACACTAGTGACATCCAGGGGAAAGGCTTGGTGATAGCAGGTAACGTTATGACTCAGAGACTCCTTGGCTTCCTGATGCTTCTGTCACCTCCAAGCCAACTGCACCGATGCTCCTGAACAGCGGGCCAGATTTGACTTGGGGGGGATACCTGGGAATTGTCAATCTATATCCCCAGAGATCACTAGCTAACATGCTGAGGGCACTGCGTCACCCTCAGAAGTGCTCAGCTGCAGGTTTAGTCCTCTAGACTGTAAGCTCATTGTGGGTAGGGAATAGGTCTACCAACTCTGTTATATCATTATGTTGTACCTCCCAAGCACTTAGTACAGTGCACTACACACAGTAAGTCCTCAATAAATATGATTGATGGATTGAATGGTATTTATTGAGCTCTTACTAAGTACTTGAGTGCTTGGGAGAGTACAACAGGTTCACCATCGTGGCCTCAGATTCCCAGTATTTATTTGCTGCCATTACTACAGTTCCTTTATGTAGAAAGACACACTGAGGCAAAGGTTTTTGCAAGCTTCCAAAACTGAACAATGAATCCTCACAATCTTTTGGGAAGGTAAGAAAGCAGCCCAGGTACCTGTCTTTTACCCCAACAGGGCCTCAGATAGATGGGTTCAATTCCTGGGCCTGACACTAACTCTTTCTCTGAGCTCCAGAACAGGAGATCATGTGTCTGTCTCTAACTCCTCACCTGTATCCCTGATGACTCAGAATTCCTACTGGATGTGAGCTACCTTTTCCCGTGTTCATGGGAGAACAGGGAACAAGAGAAGAGGAATATATCAGTCAGAAATCTGGAACTAAGGGCAGAAGGGGGAACACGGGCAGTAAGAACCACGTGAGGGTTTCTGAGAAAGATCAAGCTACGCATCTCCAACCCAGCCATCTTTAGGCAGGTAGCTCTTGCATTGTTCAAAATGCCTTCCTTAGAGGAGTGCAGTGCCTTCAGCAAATTGTCCCCCGTGATGGTTTGCACATGGCTTCTCCAGCTGTTTAGCAGAAGGAATCACAGGCTCCAATTCACCTGCCCTGGGGGTTGACCATACAAAAGGCTGCCTAGTGAACCACTACAAAAATCCCTTCCCTGGCTTTGAATTGCATTAAAGCCCAGTGTGCAGTCTGGTGAAACCATTCCGTCTGATTTGCCACACCCTAAGGACAGTCCTGTATGTCTTCAGAACAAGGGATTTTAAAAGGACAAACCGTACCAACATTTATGGTAGAATGAGGTAGAACAAGAAGATACACAAAAGGAAGAGGGCAAAACGGAAGATGGAGCTTGGCTGCCTGAACTATTTCAACAGAGTAAACTGGAAGAATAAAGCTAGAACAGGAGAAAAGAACAAGGAGGGAGTGACAGTGAATCTCTGCTTTCTATGGTACCTGGACAGAAAAGAAAACAGCATGGCCTAATGGAAAGAGCACAGGCCTGGAAGTCAAAGGACCTGGGTTCTAATCCCATCTCTGCCAACTGGTCTGCTGCATGACCTTGGGCAAGTCACTTAACTTCCCTGTGCCTCAGTTTCCTCAACTGAAAAATGCTCCTCAACTGTTCTCTCTCCTACTTAGGCTTTGAGCCCTACAAGGAACAGAGATTCTGTCCAGCCTGATTAACTTGTATCTACCCCAGTACTTAGAACAGTGCTTGGCACATAGTATGTGCTTAACAGAAGCATAGCTCAGTGGAAAGAGCACAGGCTTGGGAGTCAGAGGTTATGGGTTCTAATCCTGGCCCCCCCACATGTCTGCTGTGTGACCTTGGGCAAGTCATTTAACTTCTCTGAGCCTCAGTTACCTCAACTGTAAAAGGGGGATTAAGATTGTGAGCCCCACGTGGGACAACCTGATCACCTTGTATCCTCCCCAGCGCTTAGAACAGTGCTTCGCTCATGTAAGTGCTTAACAAATGCCATTATTATTATTATCATTATTATTAAAAAAGTCAATCTTGGCTAAATTCAGTGGAATATCCCAGGACTGGTTATGCTTCTTCAGCACAGTGCCGGAGGCTTAGGTTTCTGATAGCCACAGCTAAGGAGACATAAAAATGCCAATACTGGGTCAGACTAGTCCAGGATTCTGTCCCTAACAATGGCAACAGGATTCCTAGAAGAACCCGGTGACAGCTGTCCTCTTTGATAATGATGCTAATATTTAGAGATGGGCCACCTAGCAGGTATACCTTGGAGTGTGAACCCCATGTGGGACAGGGACTGTGTCCAACCTATCGTATATATTCCCCAGAACTAGTAGAGTGCTTGGCACAGAGTAAGTGCTTAACAAGTGCTATTATTATTATTATCATTATTATCCAGCACTTAGAACAGTGCTTCACACATAGTAAGTGCTTAATAAATGCCATTATTATTATTATTATAATTATTAACAATCCTCTTCACCCTAACATTCTCTCTGCTCATTATGGACTTTTCATATTTGGATTTACTCATAAATATCTAAGGACTTTTTGGATCTTCCGACACTCTTTGCCTGTGTAACTTCCTCTGTAATAAATTCCATATGCTTACCACCCACTATGTAAAGAAGTGTTTCCTTTTATTTGTTTTGAACCTACCACCCTCAAGCTTCAGTGGGTATCCCCTCATCCTTGTTCTGTGAACATTAGTAAATAACTATTCCATGTTCACTCTGCCAACTCCCTTCATGCATTTGCATAAATCAATCATGTTCTCTCTCAGCTTAAATCTTTCCAGGCTGAAGAACATTAAAATGTACTGGCTATTAGGTCTTATTGCAGTAGCTCTCCCACATATATCTCCTGCACCACATTCTGTCCACCACTCCCATTAGGGCCTCACAGCATTAATTCCCATTTTACAGACGAGGTAACTGAGGCACAGAAAAATTAAGTAACTTGCGGAAGGTCACAAAGCAGAGAAGCAGCAGAGACGAAATTAAAACCCAGGTCCTCTGGCACCCAGGGCTGTGCTCTTGCCACTACGCCATGCTGCTTCTGTGACAATGATGGCAAGAAGTACTTGCTATGTTCCAAGCCCTATGTTAAGTGCTAGGTAGACAAAGAATAATCAGATTGGATGCAGTCCCTGTCCCATGTGGAGTTCACAGTCTAGGAGCAAGGGGGCGTAGAGATCTTCTCCTCAATTTACAGATGAGGAAACTGAAGCACAGAGAGGTTAACTGACTTGCTCAAGGTCACACAGCAGGAAGGGGGTGGAGGCAGGAATAGAAACCATAATTCCTGACTCCCAGGGCCATGACCTTTCCACTAGGCCATGCTATCTATTGCCTCTTTCTAAAATGCCATACAGCCCATGCCCCTCCACGCCTCAGAAACCACAAATCTTTATGCGGTTCTCTCTGCATTAAGTGGAATACAAAATGCAACCCCCGCCCCCCCCCCGCCCCAGTTATAAAGAAAGCTATGAATAATACACATCTACCTATGCCATGAATCCTACCCTTTCACCTCTTCAAAATATTGACTCACATCCTTCACCTAAGTCACTGCCTTCAGTTTCTCACTCTCTTCTGGTTCTCAAGTGTTCGATAAATCCCATTGATTGATTGGCTTCTATCCCTATGCCTTGAAGCAAGCACCGGTCGGTCCCATACTACAATGGCTTTCCTTGCTTCCCATTGCACCTTTCAGCTACTTCAACATTTTCCTGACTAGGCAGGAGAACTCCATTTGGAGTTATTTATTTTACTTGTACATATTTACTATTCTATTTATTTTATTTTGTTAATATGTTTTGTTTTGTTGTCTGTCTCCCCCTTCTAGATTGTAAGTCCGCTGTTCGGGAGGGACCATCTCTATATGTTGCCAACTTGTACTTCCCAAGTGCATAGTACAGTGCTCTGCACACAGTAAGTGCTCAATAAATATGATTGAACGCATTAATTAATTAATTAATTTGGGAGACAACTGAGGAGAGGAATTCGGAAACAGGGAGGAAAAAGAGTTGTAGCAGTGAGGGCAGAGCCTGGAGGAGTTTTCTTTTGATGGTCGCATTCTTGTTTACAGAATCAAGATGATCAGGGGTTAGAAAGGGAGATGGTGGAGAAGGTGGGAGTTAATGGTATTGGGGAATCAATGGGTCAGGGAATCAGTGGGTCAGGGAATCAATGATGTGTACTAGCTTGAGTACACCAATGGCAACTTTCACTAGACTGATGAACTAAGCACGCATTTATTATGCCTTGAAGATAAGACTATTGGGAGAGCTAACCCTAGTCCTTGATAGGAGCTCACCAAATCCTGACAAAAGTTGGTGCCACGTCACTTATAATAATAATAATAATAATAATGGAATTTGTTAAGTGCTTACTATGTACAAAGCACTGTTCCACTAGGTTGGAACACTAAGCGTGGCCATCCACCTGGACCTACCAGGCTGCTCTAAAGGCATACCCCAAACCCATTTGGCAGAACATCAAGATTGGTGTGACGGAGAATAGGGGTGATGGTTCTAAAGTACCATTATGTATTTTCTGAACTTTGTTTGTGATCTTTGATATGAGTGGGAAGCAGTCCCAAGGAATTGGAAACTCTTTAATGAGAAATATTCCAAAAAATATCCAAAGTGCTTTGGTTATAAGAAACTATGAATCATCAAGGTCGTCTGTAATATTTTTGAAATAATGTTGGAAAACCATCTTTAATAAACTTGGGGGAAGATGGATCACCCTTCTGAAAAGCATAAAGGGATGTCAAAGCCATAAATATATGTGAGGACCAGATTTTGATTCATCTTTGGTTAAGAAGCAAAGCCTCATATTTTTCCTCTTCTGTTGTGAGCACTACAGCTGTAACAGCTTTATTACTGGAGCCCTGCACACGTTTACATTTCTTACTGATTGTTGGCACCAAAGTCACATCTGGTATCACTTCTCCCAAGTTACTGCCCTCCCTCTCCTGGAAGCTGTGCTGGGGAAGCTCTTCCTTTATTTCTCTTCTTTTCCACAACTTTCAACCACGGGAAAAAGGAAAGACTAAGGAGCCCTACAGAATGAGCAAGGGCCTGGGAGTTCTGCCACTTGCCTGCCATGTCATCTTGGGCAAATCACTTCACTTTTCTGTGCCTCTAAACAGCGGGGATGAAATACCTGTTTTCTTTCCCCCCTAAGTCTGTGAGCCCATGTGAGACAAGGACTATGTCTAACCTGATTACATTATATCTACCCCAAGATGCAGTGCTTAATAAAAAACCAATAATTTATTATTTTATTATTATTATTGTAATGAACTTACTCCTTCTGACACCAGTTAGTGGGAATCAAGGTGACCACCCCAGAGAGAAGTTAGAAGAAACCTAAGCCACTCTTTACCTGCTCAGGCTCCTGTCTCCAGCCTCACTAGCCCATTTTCTTTGCAAACTGCTTTAGGCTAGTCAGCATGACTCTGGGACCTCTTTCATCCATTTAGTCATATTTATTGAGTGCTTACTGTGTGCACTGTACTAAGCACTTGGGAGAGGACAATACAATAATAAGCAGACACATTCCCTGCCCACAATAAGCTTACAGTCTAAAGCCTAGACAAGAAGTGAGGCCTTGTGGAGAGAACACGGGCATGGGAGTCAAAAGACTTGGGTTTTAATGCCGGTTCTGCCCCTTGCTGGCTGTGTGACCTTGAGCAAATTGCTTAACTTCTTAGTGCCTCAGTTTCCTCATCTATAAAGTGTAAATTCCTCTAGGCTGTCAGCCCCATGTCCACCCTGATTAACTTACATCTGCCCCAGAGGTTAGTACAGTGATTGGCCCTTAGTAAGCACTTATTTTATCTTGTCAACCTCAATCCCAGGGTTTAGTGCACTGCTCTGTACATACTAAGTGCTTAAGAAAGAAAATAATCACTATTATTTGTCCTTTTCTCTGTGCCTTTGTAGGAAAGCTTCCATCCCAGTGGTTTGCCCTGACAACAGTCTTCCCATATCACCTATTTCACAAGCGCTCCTAAATACTGTACTGTAATGAGATTTATTTATTTATTTTACTTGTACATATCTATTCTATTTATTTTATTTTGTTAGTATGTTTGGTTTTGTTCTCTGTCTCCCCCTTTCAGACTGTGAGCCCACTGTTGGGTAGGGACTGTCTCTATATGTTGCCAACTTTTTCTTCCCAAGTGCTTAGTACAGTGCCCTGCACACAGTAAGCGCTCAATAAATACGATTGAGATAATCATGATGATGAGATGAAAAGTCCAGGGCCAACACTGGAAATAATTTATTCTTGTAACTCTGATTCCATTGGGGCTAGAAAGTTCCAGAATAGTTCCAGTCAGAAAGACCTGGGTTCTAATCCCGGCTACACCTCTTGTCTACTGTGTGATCTTGGGCAAGTCAGTTAACTTCTCTGTGCCTTAGTTAACTCATCTGTAAAACAGGGATTAAGACTGTCAACTCCATGTGGGACAGGGACTGTTTCTAGCCTGATTACCTTGCATCTACCCCAGTGCTTAGTACAATACCTGGCACACAGTAAATGCTTAACAAATGCCATTTAAAAAAACCCAAAACATTCTCCCCCTTGAGTCATAGAGCTCAGTGACAGCCCGACACTGTTAAATCAGTAAGAAGGGAAAATACATTTGAAAAACTTAATTTTATCCCAGTTTCCTGATCTTCACTGGGCCCTATGTTTAGTTCTTGTGTTTATTTTCATTCTGGGTCTGCTGAATCAGACCCTGAATCAAAAGTCAATTTCCCCCTATGTCTCTCAATTTTCCCTTAGTAAAATAGGGATGAAAACCTTGGGCCCGTACTAACACTACAGTCTCAAAGTTAAAAGAAGTAGTGGGGAATCTTTGAATCACTAAACTGGAAGGGATCTTGGGAGGTCATTTGGTCCAGCCTTCTGTCTCCAGGTTAGTGAATGACCAAATAACACACAATAGCGGAAGGGTCATCCTGTCCTTACAGAATGAATGAATTCTATTCTATTCTAATAGAATTCTATTCTATTCGTAAATACGGATTTATTGAGTGCTTACCGTGTGCAGAGCACTGTACTAAGCACTGGGGAAGTACAAGTTGGCATATAGAGACGGTCCCTACCCAACAACAGGCTCACAGTCTAGAAGGGGGAGACAGACAACAAAACAAAACATGTGGACAGGTGTCATCAGAACAAATAGAATTAAAGCTAAATGCACATCATTAACAAAACAAATAGAATAGTAAATACGTACATGTAAATAGTAAATATGAATTCCCCACAACCTCTTTGAGTACCCAGAGTTTTATCACCCTAAGGGCTAAAAAAACTCTTTTCCTTATTCCTGAACACAATCTCTCCTGCTTTAAACCCATTTTTCCTCATTCAATCCTCAGTGGACATGGAGAACAACTGGTGAACACATTTCGTATAAGAGTTCGTCTTATTGGTAAACTAGTTCTTCTGGTTTAAACTGTTTCATCTACATAATCCAAAGTCCATTAACCTCTCCATTAGGGTCTACTTTCCATTCCCTTAAATAATTTTGTCCACTCTTCAGTAAACTCTCTATGGTTTTTCTATATCCTCTTAAAATGTGGTGACCAATACTGTTTTTTAATCTTTTCTTTACAGCACGATCCAATTTGCAAGTGATCCCCCTACTGTACCTGGAGACACCCAGGATCAAACTGGCAATGGACCCTGGATAGAGAACTGAAACACCCCATCTAGGGACACCGGCAAACAAATTGTAAATAACTAGTGCCTCCTCCCAATCTTGTTTATCTCAATGCTGACCCCTTTCCCTCATCCTCCCTATAGCCTGGAACTCCCTTCTCCTCCAAATTAACCAGACCACCACTTTCCCCACCTTCAAAGCCTTACTGTGAAGTAGCATGCTGTAGTGGATGGAGCACGGGTCATTAGTTCTAATCCCAGCTCGGAAATCTGTCTGTTGTGTGACCTTGGGCAAGCCACTTTACTTTTCTGTGCCTCAGTTACTTCATCTGTAAAAATGGGGGTTAAGACTGTGAGCTCCACATGGGACAGGGACTGTGGCCAATTAATTTGGTTGTATCTACCCCAGAGCTTAGTACACTGATTGGAACATAGTAAATGCTTAACAAATACCATAATTATTATCATTATTCTTCTTCAAGTCACATCTCCTCCAAGAGGCCTTCCCTGATTAAGCCATTTTTTCCCTGGTTCCCTCGCTCTTCTGTGTCATCTACGCACTTGGATCTGTGATCTTTAATATTTGATATTCGCCCCACCCTTAGTTCCACAGTGCTTATGTATATATTTATAAATTATATATTAGTAATTATTTACTTATATTATTGTCTGTCTTCCCCTCTAGACTGCTAGCTCTCTGCATGCAGGGAATGTGCCTACCACCTCTGTTGTATTGGACTCTCCCTAGTGCTCAGTACAGTGCTCTGCATAAAGTGCTCAATAAATACCACTGATGATCATATATGGAGACCTAGTATCTTATCTAGAGCCACGGAACGAATATGCATCCTTCCCTAGTAAACAGGGGTATTGGCTAAATACTATTTGGAGTACTGTGAAATATGAATATTGGTTCTGGTTCAGCTGCACCTCAAAACTTGGTACTGAAAGGTTGCTCCACCTAAGGGACATTTTGCTTATCTTCTGGAACGTCCCCCTCCAAAAGTCAGAACCTAATGCATCACTCACGACATTTGAAGTGGGGGCAATTCCAAGGAAGTGTACCGGCTTTCGGGTGAAAATTCTATCTGACAAGCACAGGAGGGAGGTTGTTTCCTTTGGAGAGGCTGCAGAGATGCTGAGTAACCTGCTTCCCCAATCGTCTCTTTCACTTGCAGTCATATTCCACTGTATGGAGATTCCTAAAGATAGGGGAGCACCAGACTGGGAAACTATCTGACAATGAAAATTCAAAGGGTCTTTCTTCAGTAGGGATGGAGCAGCCTGGCCTATTCCATTCTGACAATCCTTCTCCTACCACTTAGTGGCAGTCATGATCTTTGAAAGGACAGCTGGGGCTTGTCTCTCCAGGTGTTTCCTATTTAATTCTGACATGTAGGTTTTAACAAGAGCAATTTATAAGTTTGACATTGTCAGTGGTGGTCTGTAGGGCTTCTCGGGGTAATATAAATGCTGTCAGGACACCTCAACTCATTAATTTAATAGGGTGCATTTGTTTTTTAGGGAAAAGAGAGGGTATTTTTATATTTTTTTCAGATTGCACTGAAAATCACACTATTTAAACTCTTTCTGGTTACAGACTATGACAACCTGTCATAACTCAAGAATTAGAGTCCACTACCCTGAACAGATTAATTTTTTTCCCAGCCTAATAATCACACCTTGGGGGTGGTGGGATGAAATCTTATGTTCCTGGTATTGAACCAAGGACACCAGTTCCACTCAACTGGAAGCAAAGTAACATTGTTTTACATTTTCCCTGGTATCACCGCAGAGTTGTAACTAACTTGGAACAGACTACAACTCCTCTCTGACAAAATAAGAAATCCTGTAATGGTTATTCTGGTACAAAACACATTTCTCCTGCATGACACACCCCTCTCTGTTTGGGCCCAGGCTAGGAAGGAAAGTCAGTGTTTTGCTCCACTCCCAGCATCCTCTCATTTCTTGGTTACCAATCAATCAATCAATCATATTTACCGACTGCTTACTGTATGCAGAGCACTGTTCTATGTGCTTGGGAGAGTACAAATGTAACAGGCACATTCCCGGCTCACAACAAGCTTACAGTCTATGGGACGAGCTTACTAGCTGTAACGGCACTGTCCTTCTCCTTTTTCCTTCACCTTGAGGACCTGGGTTACATGCCAGCCTATCCAAGGAATTGGAAGGAGTGAAGTTTAGAGTTCATTCATTCAATCGCATTTATTGAGCACTTACTGTGTGCCAAGATGGTAGTTCCACCCCTTGCCCTCTGCTGCCACACAATGGGAACCTGGTAAGGGCTCCCCCAAGTTTATCAGATCACCCTCTTATGCAACAACCTCTACTTGCCTCTGCCATCACCACCAGTGGCAGGATTCGGCTCTGAAATGTTTTTACTTTCACCCCTGGCTGCTTGTTTTCCTAGGAGACATCTATATTTAGTCCCAGCAGAAATTAACTGGAAGTTTATTTTCAATATGGTGGAATTTGGAAATGAGTTTAAGAAGGGAAAACATAAATAGTGCAAGAAAAAAAGACAAGAGCAAGCCTCAAAAGTACACAAATCAATTTCCTGTGTGGTTTTACATACAAATGTTCTTAATAAATATTTATATTAAAAGCATCCATGATCAGAGGAATGACATTATAAAATTAACAGTGTGTTTTTCCAAATTCTATAAAACAAACATGCTCTTTGTGCTTTTTTGTGGGATAAATTCATGAAAAATGCTTTATTATTATGCTCCAGATCTTCAGCCTTAAGAAAACATTTCCTTTCTTAACCATCTTGATTTTCTACTTAATGCCTACATAGTGTATGGGATTGAAATAAGAAATTAAAGCTTGTGCGTGATAAGCAAAATCATGTATGACACTGTATAAAACTTCAGGAAGTGGTGCAAGCAGAACATATAACTAGATTGAAGACACAGCTGAATAGATTAATGAAGACAAGGTCTATTATCGGGTTCTAGAGGAAAAGGTTAGGGATATTAAAAAGTGCATCACTAAATATTAAGGTGGATGCCAAGGAACCATCATCTGGTTTCTCCAAATATTCATTCATTCAATCAATCATATTTATTGAGTGCTTACTGTGTGTAGACGCTGTCCTATGCCCTTGGTATCTTATCCTATCTGTAATTTATTCTGTCTCTCTCCCCTAGAAGACTTTAAGCTCCTTGTGAGCAGGAATCACATCTACCAACTCTATTATACTGTATTTTCCCAAGAGTTTAGCACAGTATTCTGACACAGTAAACACTCAATAAATGCCATCAGATGATTTTGGGAAATAGAATCCTGGGCTACATGGACTATTAGTTTAACCTGGTAATGGATTTTCCTATGATTTTTCAGGTCCATAAGATTCCCAGGAATCTCAGCAATTTTTTATGGTATCTGTTAAGCGCTTACTAGTGTCAGGCATTGTATGAAGTATTAGGGGAGATACAAATAAATCAGACTGGACACCGTCCATGACCCTCATGGGACTCACAGTCTTAATCTCCACTTTACAGAAGCAGAGATAATTTAAATGACTTGCCCAAGGTCACCCTGCAGCTAAGTGGTGGAGCCGGTATTAGAACCCCAGTCCTTTTGATTCCCAGACCCATGCTCTATCCACTAGGCCACACTGCTTCAACTCCATTGTACCTCAAGTACAAGTATCATTTTCACTGGAATTAAGGGACCTGGGTTCTAATCCCAGCTCTGCCACTTGCCTGCTGTGTGATTTGAGAGAAATGATAACTTCTCTGTGCCTCAGTTTCCTCACCTGTAAAATGGGGACTAAATACTTGTTCTCCCTCCCCAAAACAGGACAGGGACTGTGTCCCACCTCATTATCTTGTATCTACCTCAGGGCTAATACAGCGCTTGGCACATAATAAGCACTCTAGACTGTAAGCTTGTGTGGGCAAGGAATGTGTCTGTGTATTGTTGTATTGTACTCTTCCAAGTGCTCTGTACAAGGTAAGTGCTCAATAAGTACGACTGAATGAAAGCATTTATCAAATATCACAATTATTGTTGTTATTATGATGTTTGGACTTGCAGCCTAAAGACATAAATATCATGTCTTCCTCTGAACAACAGGCCCCTAATACCTGAGTTAACTACTCATCTGATAATACAGGGAAAAAAGTTCTACTTTTTAGAAAAGCGGAAGTGTCATTTTATCAAGACAGTTAAAATTACACAGATCCCAGAATCCCAGTATTTATAAACTTTCACAGTAATGCCAGTAGGTTGAAGATAGTCACAATAACATGAAGACTTCTGGAAAAATCACTGTTGTGGCCAGACCTAATGGAAAAACCATCTGGCTTTTCCTCATTTTTCTTTCCATCTTGGAAAAGATGCCCTGAGTGAGGAACTGAAGACAGGAGACAAAAAGAGTCTTTTAACTATCACATTAAGCTTTTTCAGTTGGAGGACAAACTCAAAATGCTATGGGTGTGGTGAATTCTTTACACTATCAGGCTGGTGAGGAGATATATTTTTGTAAGGATTTCTCTCCCTTCATTCTTTCCCCAAATCCCTTTTTCCTTGCTAATATGACCTTGAAAGGAGAATATTCAATAGTTCCAATGGTGAAAATATCCCCCAAGAGTGCATAATAGTAATAATTATGGTACTTAAGCATTTACTATGTGCCAAGTACTGTTCTAAGTGCTGGGGTAGATGCAAGGTAACCAGGTTGTCTCACATGGGGCTTACAGTCTTAATCCCCATTTTACAGATGAGGGAACTGAAGGCACAGAGAAGTTAAGTGGTTTGCCCATGGTCACACAGCAGACAAGCATGAAGCAGTGTGGCTCAGTGGAAAGAGCATGGGCTTTGGAGTCAGAGGTCATGGGTTCAAATCCTGGCTCCGCCCATTGTCAGCTGTGTGACTTTGGGCAAGTCACTTAACTTCTCTGTGCCTCAGTGACCTCATCTGTAAAATGGGGAGTAAGACTGTGAGCCCCCATGGGACAACCTGATCACCTTGTAACCTTCCCAGCGCTTAGAACAGTGCATTGTACATAGTAAGCGTTTAATAAATGCCATCATTAGGAATAAGCAACATGGCTCAGTGCAAAGAGCACGGGCTTTGGAGTCAGAGGCCATGGGTTCAAATCCTGGCTCCGCCACTTGTCAGCTGTGTGACTTTGGGCAAGTCACTTAACTTCTCTGCTCCTCAGTTACCTCATCTGTAAAATGGGGATTAAGATTGTGAGCCCCCGTGGGACAACCTGATCACCTTGTAACCTCCCCAGCTCTTAGAACAGTGCTTTGCACACCGTAAGCGATTAATAAATGCTATCATTAATTAATTAAGTGGCAGAGCCAGGATTAGAACCTACGACCTCTGACTCCCAAGCTTCTGCTCTTTCCACTAAGCCGTGCATGTGCATTCCTCCACAACCCCTCCCAACTCCAACACACTTTACTAGTTTCAGTGACTATGAGAGAGAAATATATAATTTTTGCTCAAATTATGTGAAACTATGCATCTATTTTGAGATTCAACCCATTGGCTTTAAAGCACTCAAGAACTAGCCCTCTCTTACCACACCCTGCAATTTCCTACTACAAATCAGTCCATGCGTCAACATACACACTGTAACTCACTTTTGTTTATCTCACCACCAGTTCCTTGCCTACACCCTCCCTTTGGCCCGGAACTCCCTACCTCTCCATATATGACAGGCCACCACTCTTTCCACCTTCAGAGACTTACTAAAATCATACTCTTGCCAAGAGACCTTCCTCGACTAAACCCTCATTAATAAGGATAACAATTGTATTTGTTAAGCACTAAGTGCCAGGCACTGTACTAAGTGCTGGAGTGGATACAAGTAAATCGAGTTGGACACAATCTGCGTCCCGCGTAGGGCTCACAGTTTCAATCCCCATTTTACAGATGAGGTAACTGAGGCCCAGAGACGTGAAGTGACTTGCGCAAGGTCACAAGGTGGACAGGTGGCAGAGCTAGGATTAGATTAGATAAGGACTGGAACCCATGAACTTCTGACTTCCAGGCCTGTGCTCACTACGACACTTCCCCTACTCCCTCTCCCTCTTGCTTTGCTTACACAATTCATTCATTCAATCGTATTTATTGAGCACTTACTGTGTGCAGAGCACTGTATTAAGCACTTATTGGATCTGTACCCATAAAGCACTTGATATTCACCCCACCCTCACTCCAAAACACCTGTGTTCATATCCATAATTTATTTATTTTACAGGCTCTCTCCCCCTCTAGACTGTATGCTCCTTGTGGGCAGGGAACATTTCTACCAACTCTGTTGTACTGTACTCTCCCAATCACTTGGTTCAGTGATCGGCTCATAGTAAGGGCTCAATAAATATCACTGGTTAACTGCCTGATTCAAACCCTGTCATCTAGTGGTTACCCCTGAATGAAGCTTATATGTTGTCTATTTGTCACAGGCACCATCCGTTGATGGTTTTGAGATCCTGTGCTGCTGTGCTGCCACAGAGAGAGGACTGCCATCAACTCTTCCTCACACAGGTGCTCAATGTCTCTGGAACCCAGCTGTGTTGCAATCTGCAGCCAAGGTGTAGCTAACACAAAGGCAGATAAACATACGGGGCAGAGCAAAACATGGGCCTATGTGACTTTTTTGTCTGGGCAATATAAGGGACCACAAAGAAAGACGTTTAGAAAAGAGTTTGGATTCCACGGTGCCTATTGTTGCAGTCCAGAGAAATAGACATACGTTCCTCTCCATCCCCTTCAATTTAGATCAGCTCAGCATGATTGGGAAGGAATTATTCAGGTGCTCTTTTTTTTTTAACACTTGCCAAATAAAACTCATATGGCAGTAGAAGTGATATGACTTAAGACAACCCTATCATTTTTCAGGAAAACCAAGCCAAGGGGTGGGGTTTCAATACTGTCAATTCTCCACAATGAAATTTGAGGAGATTTTTTGAAATTCTGCCAGGCTGATGTATCAGCTCACTAAAGCTTTTACTGGACTCTCTGCACTTTACAAAGTTACTCATTTTGTAGCCACCTCCACCTGCCAGATAGATTTCCCACTCTTCTGAAATCCCAATTCCCCTACTCCTCCCTCCTCTTTTTATCCCAGGGGGCTCCAATCCTGCACTTCTCCTCTCAGGGTCCTAGAATCTCTATCTCTTCCATTCCCTGACTTGTCTTTATCCCCCGAACCTCTGCTCTTTTCTTCCTAATTTGGATAGGTGGAAAGGAGGGAAACACATATAACATATTCACACATCTAGATTCACTGAGTCTATCTCTCTCCTTATCTCCTTGTTGGGCTTCCTATACTTTCTCCAGAGGCTTTTCTCTGGCATGGCCCCCTGCCTATGCCACTGTGTTTGGCTAGCAGGATCAAAAAAGCAGCATGGCATAATGGATAGAGCACAGGCCTGGGAGTCAAAAGGTCATGGGTTCTAAACCTGATTCCACCACTTGGCTGCTGTGTGACCTTGGGCAAGTCACTTGACTTCTCTGTGCCTGTTACCTCATCTGTAAAATGGGGATTGAGACTGTGAGCCCCATGTGGGACAGGGACTGTGTCCAACTCAACTAGCTTGTATCCTCCCCAGTGCTTAGTACAGTACCTGGCACATAGTATGTGCTTAACAAATACCATCATCATTATTGTTATTAGGAACCTATCTCATCACTTGTGTATTAGACCACTCTGGCTGCCTGTTCTGCCTTATTGCTCCTGGGACAGTGAACCTGAAGTCTCCAAGCTTCTTCCAGTTCCCCCAAGGATGAAGAGGATGTGGGAGATGGAGGCAAGTGGCGATGGAAAAATGGTAGCCTTTTCCTTTCATTTGCAAGGACCTCAGCCCCTGAAAATTTGTTTGTCGATAGAGATGGGGTGGCAAGTCTGGTGGACACCTCCACTCCCATTCCCCAGGAAGAGGATGGGGACAACAAGGCTGAAGGTGCAATGAGAGAAGGGGAAGTGGGAAGGAATGGTATGTCACCCTTTGGAATGCGGGGTCTCTGGATTTTCCACTACTCATTTGTAGGTGTTTTGCAGCAAGAGATTGTGGATTTGGGATTCTCCCAATAGCATCAACTCATGGAATTTTCATTTTACAGATGAGGTAACTGAGGCCCAGAGAAGTCAAGTGATTTGCCCAAGGTCATACAGCAGACAAGTGGCAGAGATGTGATTAGAACCCATGACCTTCTGACTCCCAGGCCTGTGCTCTATCCATTATGCCAGCTAAGCATGACCCCACTGAAGTTGCATAAACCCCAAAATCAAGATTACACTCAATTGTCCAGGTTTGTATCCAGGTTTGTAAACAAACCACAAGCAACACTAAAACAGCATTTACTTTCCCTGGGCAGTATCACGGCCCATCTTAAAGATGAGTCAGCAAAGCCCATTTGTGATTAGCCGCTGGTACGCTTGGATACTGCAAATGCACAAAGGTTCTTTTAAACTCTGAACACAAAAGCTGAAACATCAGGCCAAAAACACACTCCAAACTTCAGGATTTCTCCTAATGTCTTCCAGCCTCCACCACCAAATGGAGAATTACAGTCACTCCACTGTGCACTCCAACAGATTGGACAGTGAGCATTTCTCATCAGTTTCATGAGCCTGATTTTGGCACTTCAGTGTGAGCTGAGCCAAGCGTCAGTGTCAGGAGAGGGAGTGGCCACTCACCGGCTTTCTCTCTCTCCAGACGGGTATTGCTGGATATGGACTGTGTCTTCTATAGAGTGGCTAGGATTTTGGCAGCACCAAGGTCCTCAAATGCCATCAATTCAAAGGCATTTTTTATGGCATTTGTTAAGCGCTTACTATGTGCCAGGCACTATACTAAGGGCTCGGGTAGATACAAGCTAATCAGGTTAGACACGGTCTATGTCTCACATGGAGCTCACAGTCTTAATCCTCATTTTACAGATGAGGAAACTGAAGCCCAGAGAAGTGAAGTGACTTGCCCAACCACATAGCAAGTGACAGAGTCAGGATTAGAACCCATGTCCTTCTGAGTCCCAGGCCTATGCTCTATCACTAGGCAACACTGTTTTCCCATTGGGGCACTGAGGCACTGCTTCCAGCAAAATGTCTTCCCTGGGCAGAACTTGTGAATTAAATGTATGGCAGCATTTGAGTGAACTGAGAAGGGTTCTATATGAGCAGGGAGGGCAGAACAAATGCTTTAAACATACTGTGCTGAACTGCCTCAGATGAAATGATAAAACAATAAGCTGTTGGGAGGCCTTCAATCAAAGTACTAAGCGCTTACTGTGTGCCCAGCACTGTACTAGGAACTTGGGTGAGAACAACTCAGTAGAATTTATAGGCACATTCCCTGTTCACCAGAAGTTCCCAGCCCAGCCTAGTGGGCAGCAATAGGAATAGAGACATAGCATGGCCTAGTGAGAAGCAGCATGGCCTAGTGGAAAGAGCACATGGCTGGGACTCAGAGGACCTGAGTTCTAAACCCAGATCTGCCATTTGTCTGCTGTAACACCTTGGAAAAGTCACTTAACTTCTCTGGGCCTTCTCTGTAAAATGGAGGTTAAGTCCTACTCTCTACTACTTAGCTGTGAGCTCCATGTGGGACAGGGACTGGGTCCAACCTGATTATCTTGTATCTACCCCAGTGTTTATTTAACAAGTACCATAATTACTATTATTATTATTATTATTATTGGATTGGATTGAACAGCTCGTTTTGAAAACAGACAGGTCTTGCTTGGAACACCCACAACAGAGCAACAAAAATCTATTTTTGAATGCAAATGACGAAGAAGGGAGTGTCGTTGGTACAGCCATCTTTCTGGATATATTGGCATTCGTGGGTATTTACGCCTTCTTCAAAAACAAAGGACAGATGCCAGTTCTTTTTAGAGGCATGTAAAAATCTTTCTTCAGAAACTTGAGATTCCCCTAGCTACTACAAGGGCAGTCTAAAGATCGAGGGAGCAAGGTGACAGATGGGACAACGGCAGGAGTGGCCAGATGATGAACCTCCAGAACCCCTGTAATGCCAAGCGTAACAAGACACTGATAAAATGGGCAAAGTAAGGGAACGAAGGGAAATTCAGGCTTCAATGTCCAATTGGGTGGTCCCTAACTTCAAAGAACTCTCCTTTTGTGTCTGATTTATTTTAATTTCACCGAGATCTTGCTTTTTAGTCACACAGTTTTGAATCCCTCCCTCTTTTGCATCACACTTGCACTTGGATTTGTAATCTTTAATCACCCCACCCACAGCACTTATGTACATATCCATAATTTATTTCAATGCCTACCTCCCCCTTGAGTGTGTTAGCTCCTTGTGGGCAGGGAACATGTCTGCCAAATCTGTTCTACTGTACTCTCCCAAGTGCTTAGAAGAGTGGTCTGCACAAAGGGCTCATTAAATACAAGTGATTGACTGAATAACATGGTTCCTACATGGTTCTTTTAAAAAGTGCAATAACGTTTTAGAAAAAAAGCATTAAAAAAATGAAGACTCTCAGGAAGTAACTAACCATTGATAGCAATGACAAATGACTTTAGAATCCCGAGCTCGTAAGAAATATGGTCCAAATGGAGAGATGGAGGAAAAAAAAAAACAGGCCAGAAAATTACATGTTGGCTTGATTTTTACTCTGAACAGGCAAAGTCCTCTCTGAGATAAATGGGATACACTTGCACAGGTCTTAATTTCACAAATCATTTGGGAAAACACTTTTTAATACAATCAAGATTTTTTCAGCTGCCTGGTCATGGAAAAAATATTAGAAACAATTTAGCTGGATTCTGTGATGGAATACTTTGAACATTATAATTTGATCAAACACAGCCAATGAGGATTTATGAGAGGGAGGTTTCACTTAACTAACCTGTTGGAAATATGTTTTTTGGATATATTACTGTCATGGGAAACAAAAGAGAGGCTATTACTTATGTACACTTCTCAAAAGTCTCGTAGAATTTCACTAGAGTTATTGGAGTTGCAGCTGAAAGGAGGGGAGGAAGCTTGCCCTAGTACACACTCTGTGTACCCTACACAAGCTCACTCATTTTCGTAGCTGGGCAAAAGGTTAGCCACCAGGTGATTTGACAGAATTTGCTTGTTTATAAACAAATCACCAGATGAGAAGAACAAAGTTAAGGTGCATCCATCCTTTTTGTGAATTAGAAAAACAGAGGGTGAGCTAACGAGGGATCTTCCAATCATCTAGGGATATTTATGGGTGTCAGGTTTCTGGACTAAGCCTGGAGTATGATGCTGCAAGAAATCAAGTCAATAGGAGGGAGGACAAGTAACTAGCCATAATATAAGAAGATTGCTATTATTAGAAAGAATTTCTTGAAAACAACAGCAGAATAGGCTCTCGAGGATCTAAGGAGTTGACTACAATTGGGCAACACAAAATAGCCCGCCCAAGACTTCCTTTCTCAAGGAGATTAGACAAGGTATGGGTTACTTCCAAAAGGGGTAAATCATATTTTTCTGGAGTTGACCCTGGGTTGAAATGGGAGGATTCCAAGACTACGATATACTTGGATGACTGTGAAGGGAAGCAGAAAATAAAATTAAATTATAGGTTTATTATCTTAACAAATGGAATAGTTTAACCAGTATGCAGCTGGGCAAAACTGTCATGAGAGAAATATTATCATTTCCAGGGGTAAGTAAAAAATTAACGTACAGAATGCAGAATCCAAACAGGGAGATATATTTTAAAGATCGAAAGAACAAATCCATTGGTATGGTGATCATTTTACCTTGTCAGTGTCCGAATGAAATGTTCAGGTAATTAAAAATATATTAAATATTCCCCTATAACGCCAAATTCTAATCCTTAGGTACACAAAAATCCCAAAATATGTTTTAGTGAATTTCCCAGTAATTAGCTCAATATCAAAAGATTTTTCAGGAAAAACAAGATATGGTCCACTCTTGCAAGGTTTGATCTCTGACGTAGTAGAGAAGTAGCATGCTGCAGTCGACAGAGAAAGGGCCTGGGGGTCAGAAGGTCATGGGTTTTAATCCTGGCTCCGCCACTTGTCTGCTGTGTGACCTTAGGCAAGTCACTTCACTTCTCTGTGCCTCAGTTACCTCATCTGTAATAAAATGGGAATCGAGACTGTGAGCCCCAGGTGGGACAGGGACTGTGTCCAATCCAATTTGCTTGTATCCACCCCAGCGCTTAGTACAGTGCCTAGCTCATAATAAGCACTTAACAAATACCATAATTATTATCATAATAATTATTATTAGAAATGATAGCATCTTGCAGTCATTTGTCAAAATTCAACTTTGTTAGAAGTTTTAGATATATCCAGGCTGGCTGTATCATCACTGGGAAAAAGTATTCAGTACCAAATTCTAGATTCAAGGTAAGCCCAACGAAATGCTGTATTTCTGTCCCTTAAGTGAAAACTCCTCAGTCTTTGGTCAGTCCCAACCCTAACCCCAGTATGTCTTCAAAACCATGCAATAGAAAACCCTCAAAGCAGAAGTTAACAATATGAAAAATAAAAAGTAGCATATGTTTTTGTCATTTGAGCCAGTCCGCAGGTGACAAGAACAAGATGTGCAGAAGCACCTGAAGATCTGCTATATTGATCATGAGATCAACTGTGAATGTTATCACTTCTCAAAAAATAAAGAAACATAAAAAACAATGCTCTTGGGACTGGTTTACAGTGAGACATGGACTCTGTGAAATACTTGTACGTCTACCCAGGGGGAACCTTGGCCTTATCTTTTGCCATTTATGTCAGACTTCCACGTGTCTCCTCTTCCTAAATGGGCCCAGATGAAGTTCAATCAAGCACCTGAGGAGTTGACTCAAGGTGACTCAAAAGAGAAGCACAAACGTACTGACAGAGTTTGGATTCAGAAGGGGTAGGGTGAGTTAGGGCACAGGGTTATTTCGGATGGAATGCAGGGGAATGACAAATCATTACCTGGAAATCCCAGAGATGAGTTTTCACTAATGAACTGTTTCCCCTATCTCATGGACTCTCTCAATGCCTCTTTAAGCACTGTAAATCAGTTCTGTCTTTGGCATTTCCAACATTTATATACCATCCTAACCCTCTAATGGCTTTGTGTGTCTTTCTGCATATACCAAATCTCTCCACAATTTGATTCAAAGCTCTCCACCATCTGGCCCCGCCTTACATATCTGTTCTCTTCACCCACTACTCCCCAAATCACCATCTTCATTCCTCCCAAGTCAGCCTTCCTGCTACTCCCATGCCTCTCTTTCACCCTGTCCCCGTGGCTTGGAACTACCTTCCTCCCCACTTCAGGCAGACAGTTATCCTTAAAGATAAAACCCTCAAAAAATCCCATCTCTTCCAACAAGCTTTTCTCTATTAACGTCCCTGAATCCTGAGCCATATCATCACTTCAGTCAACTCTAGCACTTAGGAACACATTTACATACCTAACACTCATGCATATATGTCCACTTAATTACTTACTTGGACCACTCCAGTTTTAAATATCCTTACATCTGTCTCCCTTGTTAGAGTGTAAGGTTCTTGTGGGCGGGGAATGTGTCACCTTGTAAGAGCCTAGTAAAGTCCACTGAACCAAATGGGAGCTCAAAAAAATGCTACTATTACTACTATGATTTATACAGTTTCACTTTCCACACTTAATAGGAGGTGTCATTTTAGGTGCCCTCTAGCCTGTAAGCTCATTATGGGCAGGGAGTGTGTCTGCTAATTATGTTGTACTCTCCTAACCACGTAACACAGTGGTCTGCACATAGTAAGCGCTCAATCAATACCATTGATTTCCACCATGTGTATCCCCAGTACAATGTTCCAAATGCCAGTATTGTTTTAAATAATTTCACTTTAGCTGTCTTCCACATAGACACCAAAACCTGTTGCTTTTCCTTTCTATTTGCTCATTACAAAAGGCTCTGCTCAAGAACCTTTCAGACTTTCTGTTCCTTCCCAGAAAAATGATCATTCCACTGGCTGAGCTCTCCCTTAGCCATAGCTGAGCCTTTCCTTTTTATCCCAGTAACATCCAGATTTTCTATAGAACCTCCAAATCCATACCCATTTGCTGCTATTTAATAGCTATACCCCTAAGTTCCCATTTTTTCCAACCATTGTAATTCTCAGAATGGACAGGATCTATTTTCTTGAAAGTTACCAAAGCTTAAGATTCTTTTCCTATTCACCCTTTCTGGAACTTTCTTTCTTCTCCCTGACCTCCACATTCCTCTCTGCAACTCAAATCTCCTACTTTCCCCCTGCCCTGGGGGATACCTCTCCAACTGCTCCTCTTGCTTCCTGGAAATAAATGCACCATTCTAGAATTTCTCTCCACCTTCCTTCCTCAATATTCAGATAAAGAATTACTTATTCCTCTTTAGAGCAGAATCAGAGTAGCCATGATTTATAAATAACCCTACTTTGCTCTCATCAGCCTGTCTCCTCTTCAGCCTCTTATTCGCTTTATCCTTGAGCTACTTCTTAATATTTCATTATCCTCACATTTACATAATCTCCCTACACCTGACTAACCTCCCATCTAAACCCTCTAAAAACAGCACCTGGATTCTCACACCTGCCTCTCTTACGTTGGACCTTGAAGTTGCTGTTTATTCTTTTTCTCTTCAAACCATGCTATTGTCCCAACTGCAGATTGTGAAGTTTGGCTCCAGTTCATGGAAAGAGGCCCGCTGCACATGCGCTGATCCCTTCAACATCAGATATGTTTATTAAATGTCCACCTCTGTGAGTTGCAGGGCTGGTGGGTGGACATGAAGTAAATGATTCAAACCAAGCTCTCTGCCCCACTGGAGCTTATTTTGGTTTTATTCCAGCAGCTCAAGACTCAACCTTTCTACTCTTTGGTCTTACCTTACTGTGCCTTCGTTTAAGGCTATAGTGCGATCTTGCCTCACACATGTGAGCCTGAAGCTCTAATTACCAGGGCATTATCATGGCTATTTTCATACCTGAAGAGGTGGCACAGGGAGGAAATAGGGAGGAGGGAGAATATTCTAACCCCATTGGTATGGGGGAGTAGGTTCTTGCTGACCCCGAGCAATGCCTGATTTGGACAGTGAATAAATAATAATAATTGTGTAATTTGTTAAGCACTTACTATGTGCCAAGCAATGTTCTAAGCATTGGAGTGGACAAAAGCTAGAGTTGGACAAAGTCCCTGTCCCTCATGGGGCTCACAATCTTAAACCCCATTTTACAGATGGGGAAACTGAGACACAGAAAAATTTAGTGACTCAGCCAAGTTCACACACATGGCAGAGCCGGGATTAGAACCCAGATGTTTCTGACTCCCAGGCCTGTGTTCTATCCACTAAGCCACACTGCTTCTGCCTGGTCCTAAACTGGTTCTGCCTGTTTTAGCTTAGACAGTCTCGCTCATTCCCTCGATCCTCCAACCAACTAGTGGTAGCTTTCACCACTTCAGTCTGTGCCTATTCTCTTGGAGGAAGGGAAAACAACTCCCTCTGGAGCCCTGAATTTCACACTTTATACAAGCAATAAATTCATTTCAGCAAAGAACTCCAGGGCAAATGGTGTCTGAAATTAAAAGACCAATCAACTCCCATATGTTCAGCCACTAGGCCTGGAAATGACCAATCTGCCCAGACAAAGAGCTGCTTTCTTTGAAATCACTAGAAACTAGTGCTCTTCAATGTTCCTGTGGTTGGAGATCAGAAGGGCTGAAAACCCAAACCATGTTGAGTGCAGCCAAGAGAGTCTGTGGACTCTCCTCCTTTAAGAATAATGGCATTTCTTTAGCATTTACCTCATTTATGGGCAGGGAACGTATCTGTCAACTCTATTGTATTGTGCCCTCCCACGTGCTTAGTACAGTGCACTGCATACAGTAAGCACTCAATAAATATGATTGATGAACACTGTAATAAATGTTACAGTAACTATAAGAAAATCAGATGGGTTATAATCCCCGTCACTCATCAGGCTCACAGTCAAAGTAGGAGGGAGAACAGACACTGAATTTCTATTTTACAGATGAGGAAACTGAGGCAAAAGGAAGTTAAATAACTTGCCCCTTAAATGACTTGCCCAGGTCAAACAGCAGCCAGGTCCTCTGATACCCAGGCCTGTGCTTTCCCCTGGGCAACACTGTTTCTCAGAAGAGATCCTCACCTGCCTGAGTAGGGAAGCTGAAACCCTGAAAAGGAAATTGCTTCTATGGGTTCTGGCCAATTCTGGGTGTCACTAATTCTTGGGAGAGCTGCAGGCCAATCATCTCCCAAATGCTCTTGAATGCAAGTCTCTTGTTTGAACAAATATCTTCTTTTCCTGAGACTGAATGCCTCAGACAGGGTTTTATTTCAGCATAGAATCATTTCTCTCAAATCCAGCACTCAACAACAAAGGTATTTGTGAAATAAACAGAAAGAAAAGTTGCTTTTACCCTCCTGCAAGCTGTCTCCTATGTTTTCTTTTGAAACAGATGCAGTAGAGTTAGGTAAACGTGCCCAACCTCAATGTAGGCAAAGAATGAGTCCATTTTAGGCTGCAATGAATAAACTGCTTGGAGGTTTTCTGCTTTAAGTTTCTCTTAGGCTGACATGATACATCTATAACGACAACTCCTGAAGGGAGACCCTGAAGTCAATGAAAGGAGGCAAATCTCAAGCATTTAACTAACTGCCCCTTTTGTTCTTGGCTAACGACTTCTCCACTTATCCATATTCCTGCTTTCCCCCCTCAGGAAAGCAAAGCAAAGAGGAGAATGAAGTTTCGCTCCCTTTACAATGGAACAACTACATAGAACTATAGGCAGGCAGAGCAGCCAAGGCAGCCTGATACATTTGATACAGCTGATAAACCAAATACTTTTACCTGATTTTCTGACAGGGTAGAAGCTGATGGCTTGATAAAGTGGGAACAAGACACATGAATTTATACGTGACAAGTGCAGTTTCCATTAACTTCAAAATTTTGCACGATTTCCACCCCAGCATTGGAGGAAAAATGATTTTCTCCATTCACCTCAGAGACCTAGAAAGTGATATTTCTGATAGCACTGGGCTATTAATTTTCACTTTGATTGGTTTTTAAACTGCTCAAGTTCCTCTGAACCACAACCAAATAAGAAAGCCCTCAACCAGCACTTCTGCAAGCAGGCAAGGCTATGTTGCCTTTTGCCCCTCAATTCTTCTTTTAAGGTTATCGTGAACAGCTATTTTTTAAATTACACTTTCAATCTATCAAATGTAGTCTGTCCACTCACTGAAAATAAAACCCGTAATACCAAAATGACCACTTTAATCAGCATTCAGCAACGAAGACATTTGAGAAATAAACTGAAAGAAAAGTAGAGGAGATACTAGACCCATGGGGTAGACTATGTTTTCCAAGGGGCCTGCTTTTCCTGAATTGTGCCAGCAAATTGGGGACCTCACACTGGTTAGGGATGGAAACTGTTGACTGAGTTCAAGGGTCCTGTGTGGGTCAGAATTCCCATTTCTCTGTGGCATTAAGCAATGTTTTAGGTTAAATGGCACTCCACCAAGAGTCTTCAGTATTGTGGGTGTAGGCTGCACCAGAAAGAACTCAGATTCCTCTCCATGGGGAACTCTGAGAGAATTGTGCTGCCCTGTGAAGGGGGCAGGAGGTTGGGGTGAGTGGATATCGTTTCTTTTCCATCCTGTCTTTCCAGCCACTAGTTTTCTCTTCTTGTCTTTTCAGATTATCTCACTACTTTCTTCCAATAACCCTAAAATGACCTATACTATTACTATCATTATTAGATTTATTTTGCCACGGATTGTAGAGACACAAGAAAATCAGAATGTATATAGTCCTTGCCACTGACTAACAGTCTAGAAGAAATGGAGAGCAGATCTTAATTACTATGGTATTTGTTATGAGCTTACTATGTGCCAAGCACTGTTTTAAGCATTGGAGTAGATACAAAGAAATCAAGTTGTCCCATGTAGGGCTTATAGTCTTAATCACCATTTGGCAGATGAAGTAACCGAGGCACAGACAGGTTAAGTGGTTTGCCCAAGGTCACACTGCAGACAACTGGTGGAGCCGGCTCCACCACTTGTCAGCTGTGTGACTTTGGGCAACTCACTTAACTTCTCTGGGCCTCAGTTACCTCATCTGCAAAATGGGGATTCAGACTGTGAGACCCACGTAGGACAACCTGATTACCTCGTATCCCTCCCAGGGCTTAGAACAGTGTTTGGCACATAGTAAGTGCTTAACAAATACCATTACTATAATTAAATACTATTATTAGAACCCAGGTCCTCTGACTCCCAAGCCTATGCTCTTTCTACTAAGCCATGCTGCTTTGTTCGTTTTACAGATGAGAAAACTGAGGCTCAGAGAGATGAAGTGACTTGTTCAATGTCATACAGCAGGCCAGTTGAAGAGATTGGAGTAGAATCCAGATCTTCTACTTCTCAATCCAGTGCTCTCTCCACTAGGCTACACTGACTCTTTTAGGTATTTTTCTAAATTCAATTTCAAAATATTCCCAAGTGCCTATGCCACCTGAGTCACAGCTGTACTTTGGAAAAATTCTTGGAAAGCCTGGACAATTTATTTTTATCTTGATTACATTCAATACCTAATATGCCATTCTGAATTATTGGTTTTTGAGTTCCCTACGGGGGCCAAAAAAGGTTGTTCACCGAAGGGCCCACTTAGCACACTGTTTCCCATACAAAAGTGTAAGTTACAATCCATGATAAATACTTTTATGAATCTGCCTGGGAGGCAACATTCTGGAAGCTCTGCTTGCATTTGCCAGGAAGGTTCCCACTGCTAAAAGATACCTCAAGCAAAGGCCAGCAAGCCCAACTCAAGATGGGTAGGCCCCTGTGCAGTCTGGTGTAAAGTTACAGGCCTGTTGCTTAGACAGAAACTCCCCAGGCTATTGGGGCATCATTACCACCCAGATCATCTGCAGACAAAACAATCAAGCAAACAAAAGCAAAAACCTTTCCTTCTCCACTTTTCAGATTACTCCATAATCCCAGCCAGAACTAATGAATAAATCCTCCCAAGACATATTCCTGGTTCTTTCCAAGACCACCTTCTTCGATGACCCAGAAACTAAAGTGTATTTGAAAGTAGGAGAGGGTTGGGGGAGAAGAAAGGGGAAGCTGGGATACATTCACTGTGCTTGCCCCAGGCTGGTCTCTTTTGGGACAACTGCTTTAAGGCCTTTTCAACTCCAGAAAATGTGGTACTTCGATGTTAACCAATCATCTGAAATTCCTGCTATAAACGAAAAATAAACACCCAGCTGAGGATATAATTCAGCTAACCTCTGCTTGAACAAGGCTGTTTCCAGAGAGAAAGCAGATTTTCATATTTACCGTATGTGACAGCTGTACAAATTAAATGAATCACCTGTCTCCCTCCATCGCCTCGTCTTTCTCACACTGTATGGATCCATCATATGACAGTCTATCTTCCTGTTTCCAAGCAGACATAGTGTAGTTTCAATTATTAATTCTGTGTTTGGATCACAGTAACACTAGTTCCAGTTCAGTGACCTGCAGTTCCCATTGATTTAAGTGATGAATTATCTATACTGCTATGTATTATTAACTTTATTTTGTTTCTTACCCCTTCTATGTCCATGTATCAAAGTAATAAAGTACTATTCTAAAGCTAAAGGCCTTTATTTCTCTCCCCATGTTGCCCACAAGGGCAAAAGGAGAGCACACATGGCATCTATGAAGTAGTTATATCAATTCCCAGGGCAGAAATTGGATATTTATTTCACCAGTGAATTGTTTTTCCTTGGCTATACTTCTCTGGGAGAGGGGAGCTGAAGAAAACTCATATAGAGAGAAAACTGCAGGAGAAGATTTGTCAACAAAGCTTGGGGAAAGACGTAAGGGAGAGAAAGAAGCAGCTGAGAGCAGTTTTGGCTGAAGAGGGTGGGGAACAGAAGACCAAAGCCCACACAAAGTGCAAGGGAGACACTTTTGGATGGCATTGGGAGGAGGGACTCAAATTTATCCAGGGAGTGACAATTTTACATACGGGGGGTAGATGGGAATGCTGATGTTATTCACACACTTGGAGGGAAGGGTTCATGACTGCTTAGTATAATGCACTGCACAGAGTAACCATTCAATAAATACCACTGACTAATTCAGTGTAATCTGGGCATCCCTTGGGTGACCTTTAAAACACATGGTTGCTAAGTGCAAGACTGGTTCATTGGGACTTAAAGAATGGGGCAACAGCAACTGAAACTGATGGGTGACTAAAGCCAGAGCCAAAAGGGAAGAAGCAGCAGCGGAGTCTGCAGGAGGCATTTAGAGAAGACTCTTGGTGGGGAGCTACAACCTTCTTCCTCATAGCACATATGGGAAACAAGAGGATGAGGAGCCTGATTTCTTGTCCTGCCAAGAAACTTTAATTTTTTATGTTATTTGTTAAGCATTTACTAAGTGGCAGACAGTGTACTAGCACTGAGGTAGACACAAGCTGAACAGATTGGAGGCAGTCCATGGGGCTCACAGTCTTAATTCCCATTTTACCAATGAGGTAACTGAGGCCCAGAGAAATTAAGTGAGTTGCCCAAGGTCACACAGCAGAAAAGCGGCAGAGCCGGGATTAGAACCCAGGTACTCTGACTTCCAGGCCCATGCTCTATCATCATCATCAATTGTATTTATTGAGCGCTTACTGTGTGCAGAGCACTGTACTAAGCACTTGGGAAGTACAAGTTGGCAACATATAGAGACACTCCCTACCCAACAGTGGGCTCACAGTCTAAAAGGGGGAGACAGAGAAAAAAACCAAACATAATAACAAAATAAAATAAATAGAATAGATATGTACAAGTAAAATAAATAAATAGAGTAATAAATATGTACAAACATATATACATATATACAGGTGCTGTGGGGAAGGGAAGGAGGTAAGATGGGGGGATGGAGAGGGGGACGAGGGGGAGAGGAAGGAAGAGGCTCAGTCTGGGAAGGCCTCCTGGAGGAGGTGAGCTCTCAGTAGGGTCTTGAAGGGAGGAAGAGAGCTAGCTTGGCAGATGGGCAGAGGGAGGGCATTCCAGGCCCGGGGGATGACGTGGGCCGGGGGTCGATGGTGGGACAGGCGAGAACGAGGTACGGTGAGGAGATTAGCGGCGGAGCAGCGGAGGGTGCGGGCTGGGCTGTAGAAGGAGAGAAGGGAGGTGAGGTAGGAGGGGGCAAGGTGATGGAGAGCCTTGAAGCCCAGGGTGAGGAGATTCTGCCTGATGCGCAGATTGATTGCTAGCCACTGGAGATTTTTGAGGAGGGGAGTAACATGCCCAGAGCGTTTCTGGACAAAGACAATCCGGGCAGCAGCATGATGTATGGATTGAAGTGGGGAGAGACACGAGGATGGGCGATCAGAGAGAAGGCTGATGCAGCAGTCCAGACGGGATAGGATGAGAGCTTGAACGAGAAGGGCAGCAGTGTGGATGGAGAGGAAAGGGCAGATCTTGGCAATGTTGCGGAGCTGAGACCGGCAGGTTTTGGTAACGGCTTGGATGTGAGGGGTGAACAAGAGAGCGGAGTCGAGGATGACACCAAGTTTGCGGGCTTGTGAGACGGGAAGGATGGTAGTGCCGTCAACAGAGATGGGAAAGTCAGGGAGACATCACTGCTTCTCTATTTTAGGCTATTTTGGGGACCTGCTACAGAGCCAAAAACCACTGAAAGGGGTGTTTGGACTGCCTAAAGAGGCGGTCAGAAGCCACAATGCCAAGAGAGAGTTTTGCCAAGAGACCACAGTTGTGAGCGGCTATTCAGTCCCAGAATAGCCAGTGCAGTCAGCTCTTCCACACTGAGAATTTTCACTATCTTTTGGAGATGGAGGCTATTAAAGTACTATAGCATGTTCTTTGAACATTCTCAAGTACCAATGTATGGCATGTGCCCTTGGCAGAGATTTCAGAGGAGGGCTATGGGGCAGAACTTGGCTCTGCAGATTCTCCCCATCTAGACTGTAAGCTCAGTGTGGGCATGGGACATTTCTACCAACTCTGGTGTACTGTACCCTCCCAAGCACTTGGTACATCAAGCACTGAGTAAGCACCACTGATGATGGCCTTGCTACATGTTACTTGCCCAGAGCCAAGATGAAGTGACTGGACAGAGCTGTCAGTTCTGTTCCTTCCTCCAACTCTACCCTTCCTGCTTTCTTTATCCCCCCACTTCCCTTTTCAAATATTGAATAGATGTATACTATTCAATACTGAATACTATAGTACTATTATACTATTACTACAAGTATACCACTAGGGAAGCATCACGGCCTAGTGGACAAATTCCAGGTTTGGGAGTCAGAACGACCTGGGTTCTAATCCCTCCTCTGCCACTTGTCTGCTGTGTGACCTTGGACAAGTCACTTAACTTCTCTGTGCCTCAGTTACTTCATCTGTAAAATGGGGATTAAGACAGTGAGCCCAATGGGGGACAGGTGTTCTGTCCAAACTGATTAGTAGTTTGTACCTACCCCAGGGTTTAGGACAATGCTTGACACAAAGCATTTAACTTATACCATATAACATCATCATCTTACACTTTTCCATGTCAAATCAATTTACGTATGAATTGTGGATGTATAAAAGACACTTGGCTAGTTACTCGGTTCACAAGGGAGCCTGCCAACCCAGATTTAAGATTTCTCTTTGAAGGGGCTGAAACTTTCCTGATCCTTCCTTTCCACAAATGAGCTAGACAGGCCTGCAGCTAATTTCTATTAGGCCTGATGTCTCCTGGTCTTAGCCTAGGATACTTTAAGTGGTTGGTAGAGTCATGACGGGTTAAAGAAGGTTGGTTGCATCCAGATGGTGAAGATTCTGGATGGTTTAATACGAATGCTCCTGTTTCCATCTAATCACTGCATACCTGCTGTAATCAGATTGGCATCTTCCAAGGTCATTGTCATTACAGTGAAAGGAAAGTGGGCCTTTCTTCCTATTTCCCCCTAATTGGGGATCCTGCCAAATAAGCTTAGACCACAGTGTTCAGAGGAAGCTTAGCAACCATACAAAATTCAAGAGAAAGTGTAGGACTTGTAGCCATAGAAACCACCAATTACTACCAAAACAAACAGGCGATGGAGAAGGACAGGAGCATTTTCCAACACATTGTTCCTGATGAGGAACTCATACATTTGACTTGTCACTAATCTTAAACTCCTTATCTGAACACAGGTGTTGTGTTTACAAAAAAAAAAAAAAATGAAGCTATATCAAGATGTTTTCTTATTCATTGGATATTTTTAATTTTGAGCTTCAAAAATTGGCCTGGCTAAATGGAAAAGGAACGAAACCAGGGTTGAAGGCTGCAGATGAAGGCTACGGCCAGAGGAAGAAAAATGCAAGTCCCCATTCATCATCATCATCATCATCATCAATTGTATTTATTGAGCGCTTACTGTGTGCAGAGCACTGTACTAAGCGCTTGGGAAGTACAAGTTGGCAACATATAGAGACAGTCCCTACCCAACAGTGGGCTCACAGTCTAAAAGGGGGAGACAGAGAACAAAACCACACATAATAACAAAATGAAATAAATAGAATAGATATGTACAAGTAAAATAAATAAATAAATAAATAGAGTAACAAATATGTACAAACATATATACATATATACAGGTGCTGTGGGGAAGGGAAGGAGGTAAGATCGGGGGGATGGAGAGGGGGACGAGGGGGAGAGGAAGGAAGGGGCTCAGTCTGGGAAGGCCTCCTGGAGGAGGTGGGCTCTCAGTAGGGCCTTGAAGGGAGGAAGAGAGCTAGCTTGGCGGAGTGGCAGAGGGAGGGCATTCCAGGCCCGGGGGATGACGTGGGCAGGGGGTCGATGGCGGGACAGGCGAGAACGAGGTACGGTGAGGAGATTAGCGGCAGAGGAGCGGAGGGCGTGGGGTGGGCTGTAGAAGGACAGAAGGGAGGTGAGGTAGGAGGAGGTGAGGTGATGGAGAGCCTTGAAGCCCAGGGTGAGGAGTTTCTGCCTGATGCGTAGATTGATTGCTAGCCACTGGAGAGTTTTGAGGAGGGGAGTAACATGCCCAGAGCATTTCTGGACAAAGATAATCCGGGCAGCAGCATGAAGTATGGATTGAAGTGGAGAGAGACACGAGGATGGGAGATCAGAGAGAAGGCTGATGCAGTAGTCCAGATGGGATAGGATGAGAGCTTGAATGAGCAGGGTAGCGGTGTGGATGGAGAGGAAAGGGCGGATCTTGGCAATGTTGCGGAGCTGAGACCGGTAGGTTTTGGTGACGGCTTGGATGTGAGGGGTGAACGAGAGAGCGGAGTTGAGGATGACACCAAGGTTGCGGGCTTGTGAGACGGGAAGGATGGTAGTGCCGTCAACAGAGATGGGAAAGTCAGGGAGAGGGCAGGGTTTGGGAGGGAAGACAAGGAGTTCAGTCTTGGACATGTTGAGTTTTAAGTGGCGGGCAGACATCCAGATGGAGATGTCCTGAAGGCAGGAGGAGATGCGAGCCTGGAGGGAGGGGGAGAGAGCAGGGGCAGAGATGTAGATCTGGGTGTCATCAGTAGAAATGATAGTTGAAGCCATGGGAGCGAATGAGGTCACCAAGGGAGTGCGTGTAGATCGAGAACAGAAGGGGACCAAGCACTGAACCTTGGGGAACCCCCACAGTAAGGGGATGAGAGGGGGAGGAGGAGCCTGCAAAAGAGACTGAGAATGAATGACCGGAGAGATAAGAGGAGAACCAGGAGAGGACGGAGTCTGTGAAGCCAAGGTCAAATAGCGTGTTGAGGAGAAGGGGGTGATCCACAGTGTCGAAGGCAGCTGAGAGGTCGAGGAGGATTAGTATAGAGTATGAGCCGTTGGATTCTGCAAGCAGGAGGTCATTGGTGACCTTTGAGAGGGCAGTTTCCGTGGAATGTAGGGGACGGAAGCCAGGCTGGAGGGCGTCGAGGAGAGTGTTGTTGTTGAGGAATTCGAGGCAGCGCGTGTAGACAACTCGTTCAAGGAGTTTGGAAAGGAATGGTAGGAGGGATATGGGGCGATAACTAGAAGGTGAGGTGGGCTCAAGAGAGGGTTTTTTTAGGATGGGAGAGACATGGGCATGTTTGAAGGCAGAGGGGAAGGAACCAGTGGAGAGTGAGCGGTTGAAGATGGAAGTTAAGGAGGGGAGAAGGGATGGAGCGAGAGATTTCATGAGATGAGAGGGAATGGGGTCAGAAGCGCAGGTGGCGGGAGTAGCACTTGAGAGGAGGGATGAGAGCTCCTCTGAGGATACTGCTGGGAAGAATGGGAGAGTAGCAGAGAGTGTTGAGAGCCAGGGGGTTGGAGAAGGGGGGGAAGTGACTTTGGGGAGGTCGGACCTGATGGATTTAATTTTGTCAATGAAGTAGGAGGCCAGATCGTTGGGGGTGAGGGAAGGAGGAGGGGGAGGAACCGGGGGCCTGAGAAGGGAGTTGAATGTACGGAAGAGCTGGCGGGGGCGATGGGCATGGGTGTCAATAAGGGAGGAGAAATAGTTTTGTCTGGCAGAGGAGAGGGCTGAGTTAAGGCAGGAAAGGATAAACTTGTAGTGAACGAGGTTGGCATGGTGTTTAGACTTTCGCCAGCAGCGTTCCGCAGCTCGAGCATAAGAGCGAAGGAGGCGGACAGTGGCTGTGATCCAGGGCTGTGGGTTAGAAGTACGAGAGTGTCGAAGGGAAAGGGGAGCGAGTGAGTCTAGCTGAGTCGAAAGGGTAGAGTTGAGAGCAGTAATCTGATCAGCAAGACTGGGTAGAGAGGAGAGGGCGGCGAGGTGGGGTGTGAGGCGCTACGAAAGATGGATGGGGTCAAGAGAGCGGAGATCTCTGTGAGGGAGTAATATGGATTTACAGGGGAAAGGAGTGTGATTGAGGATGCAGGTGAGAAGATTATGATCAGAGAGAGGGATTTCAGAGTTGGTGATGGTGGACACAGTGCAGCGATAGGAGATGATGAGGTCGAGGGTATGACCAAGTTGGTGAGTGGGTGAGGTGGGGTGGAGGAAGAGGTTGGCAGCGTCGAGGAGAGATAGAAGGCGGGCGGCAGCGGAGTCATCAGGGATATCCATGTGGATGTTGAAGTCTCCGAGGATCAGAGTGGGCATGGAGAAGGAGAGAAGGAAGGTGAGGAAGGGGTCAAAGTCGTTAAAGAAGTTGGAAGTGGGGCCGGGAGGGCGGTAGATGACAGCTACAAGAATCTGGAGGGGGTGGTAGAGGCGAATAATGTGGGCTTCAAAGGAAGGAAAGGAAAGGGAAGGGGGAGGAGGGATAGTGCGAAAGCGACATTGGGGGGCGAGAAGGAAATTGACACCTCCTCCTTTTCCGGTGAGTCTGGGGGAGTGGGAGAAGAAGAGGCCTCCACTGGAGGCCCATTCAGTTTGTTGTCTTTGGTTGGGGGGTGGAAAAAAACAAAACATGACATACAATGCAGTGCTTTCGATAAAGTATGTTGGTCTCTGTCCTTTGTGTTGAAAGATGGCTAGATTGCAAGCTCCATGAAGGCAAGGACTTGACTATTTTATTTTATTCTAAGTGCTTAGTGTTGTGTTGTATACAGAGTATGAGCTCAATAGATACCACTAATTAATCAACTGATTAGATGGTTCTACTGATGATATGGTTGATAATACCCATGTGCAATGGGCAAAAAGTTCCATACAGTCAGCACATAAACGTTAGGATCTTTGGACTCTCTCTGTACCAACTGGACTCAGTAGTGCTGTTTCTTTCAAATTTCTTCAGAGTTTCCCTCCTTTCCATTTGTGGTCAGTTCTTACTATGGACACTACACTATTCTGTTGGCAACTTCCTACCTCAGCTGCTTGGGCTCCCTCCCACCCACTCTCTCCTTTTAGGCAGCAAACAAACTTCTCCTCTCCTTTTCAATGTGACAACATCTCTAAACACAATCCTCATTCCACTTTCCACAGATTAATATGCATTAAAAATTACACCATAAATATATTGACATTTTCTAACCTCTCTGTCTCTTCATCCAAATAAGTTTATTCCTTTTTCCATTATATCAATTCCTTACCCCTAGAATGCTTACATTGCATTTGGTGATCTCTCAATAAATATTACTAATACTATTACAACCACTGCTACAGGAAGCAAAAAAAAAAGGCCCTTGACAACAGTGAGCAATTGGATTTTAAAAACGGCTTTATCGGCCTCACTTTCTTTGCAAGTGAACCATCCACAGTTTCCATGGCCTCATTATTTGCAGGGGGAAGGGGGCAGGGGAGGGGGCTTTCCCCAGTTCTGCCCCCAAAAGCATATTTGATTTTTTCTTTAAATCTCTTACCTTCATCCCTCTTTCTTACTACTACCTGAATGTCCTTTTTTTTGAGACTTTCCGCTATTCCAGACGACTTTCAGATTTTTTAATAAAATCTCTAGCTCTTCCATTAATTCTTTGTATGTTAAATCAATCGTATTTATTGAGCTCTTACTGCGTGCAGAGCACTGTACTAAGCACTTGCCTGTTTTGCTTCTTTTATGAATAAAGTCCATCCTCATTTTCCAAGTCCCTCTTCCAAACTTGACTGCATACACAGTTCAGTGTTACACTCCCCACTGAATGAAGTCTTCACTCAACTCATATCCTGTGGCCCCTCCTCCTTCTCTCCCCCGCAACTTCTGAGGATATGTCTTTTATCAGTCCTGCTCTAATGAAGACTGGCTGCAGTTGGGGCCTGCCAGACACTGGATATTAATCCTTGGAATAGGTAGAAAGACTGCATTTCTGATAGGTGAGCAACCGCTCATTTGGTTGCTGCATGCCAGGCTAGTCTTCCCACAACTCTTGTCTCCCAGTAATTCATGGTTATACCAGGTCACTTTGAATTACATTTCACTTCGTCTTTCAAACAATGATTCTGTCTTCCCTAATTGTCTTCCCAATAAAATTGCCATATAGCTGCTGACTGGGTACATTTCTACATCATCCATTCCTCCTAAATGTCCCACCTTGTTAATCTGTAGTTGAGTGTTTATTATTGTTAGTATTGGGGGTATTATCAGATCCTGATGGGCTGACTATATTCCAAGACCTCACTGTTGTTGATCCTACCTTGCCAGGTGATTTTGGGCATGGCTTAGAAGAAACACTGATGAAATAATCAGGAAGTGATAAGGAACAGGGGAAGTAGGGTAGCCTAGTAGAAAGAGCATGGGCCTGGGTATCAGAGGGCCGGGGTTCTATTGCTGGCTCTGACACTAAACTTCTGTGTGACCTGGGGCAATTCCCAACTACTCTGTCCTTCAGTTTTGTTATCTGTAAAATGGAAATTAAATAGCTCTTCTACGGCCTACTTAGACTATGTACGTCCCTTGTGGGAAAGGGCCAGTATCCAACCCAATTATCTTGTATTTATTCCTGCACTTAATGCAGTGCTTGGCACATAGTAAGAGTTTAACAAATTCCATAATTATTGCTATTATTAGATATTAGGTGGGCCTTTTGTGGTGGGCCCAAGCCTCACAGCTAAACTGAAGGTTGGACACTGTACCAAGTGGACACTTGACAAATACTACAATTATTAATGATTTTGAGATCCCAAATATGGATCATTTGTGTATTACCATTGGCTTTAAAGCACCCAATCATCTTGCCCCTCCTACCTTACCTGACTGCTCTCCTACTACAACTCAGCCCTCACACTTCACTCCTCTAATGATAACCTACTCACCGTACCTCAGTCTCATCTATCTCACTGCCAACCTCTCACCCACCTCCTGTCTCTGGCCTAGAATGCTCTCCCTCTTCATATTAGAAGAACAATTATGCTCCCCACCTTCAAAGCCTTATTGAAGGCACATCTCCTCCAAGAGGCCTTCCCTGTCTAAACCCTCATTTCCTCTTCTCTCACTCAACTTCTGAATTGCCCTGGCACTTGGATTTGCTCCTTTGATTTCACCCCTCCCTCATCACTACAGCGCTTATGTACATAACCGTTAATTTATTTATATAAATGCCTGCCTCCCCCTCTAGACTGCAGACTCATTGTGGGCAGGGAATGCATCTACCAACTCGGTTATATTCTTATAGTTTACTCTCCCAAGCACCTAGTACAGTGCTCTGCAAAAAGTAAGCACTCAGTGAATATGATTGATTTAGCAGAATCACCATCAACTGCTTGGACAACACTGCTCTTGATCCCCAAAAGAAGGAATGAAGGCACTCAAAGATTTATCAGCTGTCCAGTGTATATCAAGCAAAGCACTTTTAGAATTAAGAGAACAAACAAGGAAGAGTTCCCTAACAGCTCCAAATATTATCTCATCTTCCCAACTTCTATCCCACAACAGCTTCTTCAGAACCAACTAAACACTCATATACCCATAACCCACCACAACACTTAGGTACATATCTTATGCACTCTATTACTTCCTCCTCTCTGTAATTTAGAAGTCTGTATTTAAGTGTCTCTCACCCCCTAGCAGATCATCAGCACCTTGAGGGGAGAGTGAATAACTACTAAATTTATTATACTTTCTCAAGTGCTAAATACAGTGATCTCCACACAAGAGACATTCAATAAATGTCTCGAGCATCAGTGCTACCCAGTGGAAAGACCACAGGACAGGGAATCAGGAGACCAAGATTCCAACTCTGGCTCCATTATTTGCCTATTAGGTGACCTTGGGCAAGTCATTTAACTTTTCTGTGCCTCAGTTTCTTCACCTGCAAAATGGGGATTCAGTATCCATTCTCAATCAACGATATTTACTGAGCACTATATTTTGAGCACTTACTATATTTACAGCACTCTACTAACCACACGGGAGAGTACAACAGAATCAGCAGATGTGTTCCCTGCCCATAACGAGCTTACTTGGGACAGGGATTGTGTCCAACCTTATTATCTTGAATTGTCCCCGGTGCTCAGAACAGTGCTTGGCACATAATGCTTAATATAATAATAGTTATTATAAAAATGATAATAAAAGTGTAGATAATGGCAAAGATAATGGCCTTCCCTTGGGACCTGGAAGTCATCGTAGGCATCGTAGTCATCTCTGACTGTTTGCTGCTGTCAGTCTCCCATTTCAATGCAGGCATGCACTTTTTGGCTCCCTGTTCTAGGCCCAAACCCTCTGAGAAGTGCTGGAGCCACACTGAGGCACAGGACGCAATGGCTGGGGTGCTAGTTGGAGGTTGGTCAGTTGGCCGGAGCCAGCCTGAGGCAGAATCTATTATTTTGGTGGGGGGAGAGGGGAAGGGGGGACCGGGGGCAGTCACTCCGCTCATCTCACTCTCCCCACCGACCCCTCCCCCCAGACCTGATGAGCAGTTTTCATACCAGTCAGTTCCCAAATAAGGAGAAGAGCAGAAACCCGCCGTGATTAGATTAGTTGGAAAAGGGTCAAAGATTAAAAATCCTCTGCCTCTCATTATTAGACTTGAGATGACAGATTCAGACCAGAGCCCAAAAAGAAATATATTATCCCAAAACAGGATATGAAGTTCAGTCCCAGTAGATTAGTCCCTGTTAAGGAAATTTACTATCTAATCTTTTAACTGCCTTCTTAAAGTGCTGTTCAGGATTCTCTTTCCTATCGGTTTGAAAGCCATGCTTAAAATAGCTCTGTCTCCTGGTCTAAGCACTGTCAGAGCTCTGATGGAATACTGCCTCAGATGGACTACAAGAGAAGGGGGCGGTTGACAACAAGAGAGTGAGAGAGAAAGGCTTGCGAGTGACATCTATTTTCTAGCTCACTGTGGGTGGGGACTGTACTCTGTTATACTATACTCTACCAAGGACTTAGTACAGTGCTTTGCAAACACACAATGTGATCAATTGATTAATAAAACCAGGATGTGTGTATCTTTGGTACAAATTAATTTCTGTGAAGAGAGGGAAGCTGCATATGGGAAAACATCAATGCTTTTGTTTAATAGGTGCAAGGCAATCAAGCAGTTTTTCTCCCAGTCACTTCGGGTTCCATCAAGGAGAAACATATTTCCCTTCTTCCCAAGCTCCCTGGCCCCCACCTTCCAACAGACAAACTCAGCACTTTGGGACTCCCAGAGCCCGAATGTTTTCTGAGCCAGTTCACCCTTCAAATTCTCAAGTTATGTTCCCTCTCATTCCAAGTTCCTTCTCTTGTGAGAGAAGGGGAGAAATAAGGAGCAGACTTGGTAGCAGTAGAGATTTGGTTCACCATTCGTATTGCACGAAAAGCAAAGGAGAAGCAAGAAGCAGATGCAGAAAAGGAGTTCCATCTGTAAACTAATTTCTCAGACCTCTCTTCCGCTGTCTCTGCAAATGCAATGTGTGAAGCTGGGAGGGCAGAGGGCATCAAACAAAGAGCAATTCTATCCCTTCTCTGTTTACTAAAGAGGGAGTATTCTTCCATGCATGACGATTTTTCTCATATTCTGTTTAGTCTAATTTTACTCAACAGGGGCTCCAAGAAACTCCTCTCCAAGAATGAGATTTGCAGTAAAAGTCATTATGAAAAGTGCTAGATGGACATTTTCTAAATAGTCTTTTGAGTAGTGGCATGTGTTTAACATGAGACGCTTGAGTTTAGATTCCTCAGAGCAGTGTCTGGGGAATGATAAGCTGGGAGAAGGAGCTGTCTTCCTGAGAAATCATAATCCATGCAGGAGCTAGTTTAGGAGCATCTGTACATTTCGATATATTAAAAAAAAAATCAAGAATACCTGGGCCTCATTTTGGCTGAGGCCTCTAATGTTCATTGGGCAATTTTCCATCATCTCTCTAGCCTAGGCCCCCAGCCTGCCCATAATACCAGCCTGGGGAGATAAAATTGGTATTCCCTTTAATATATCCTGAGCACCTAAAACAGGGCTAAGCATCCTGTCAGGGCTCAATGACTCCATGAGAATTGAGTTATGAGGAATTTGGCATCCATACCTTTCCACATCATTTTCTTAGACTGTAAGCTTGTTGTGGGCAGGAAATGTGTCTTCATTCTTATATTATATGCTCCCAACTGCTTAGTATAGTGCTTTGCACATAGTAAGTGCTCAATAAATATGATTGAGTGAATGAATGAATGAATGAAATGCATATATCATGAAATCCCAATGGTATGCTGGACAAAGACAAGTGAGTACAGGACCCCCAAAATGCTTTCCGCTTGGTCGAGAGTTAATCCCTCCAACCTAAATATCAGTCCTTCGATTTTAAAGATGATGCCATTGAAAGTGAAGTTATATACGTGCGAAGGGGTGGATGGATAACTGATAGTTCACTCCCCATTGTGTACTTGCAAAGCTAGTTCTTTCTTGCACTGATCCACTGGCTGCTTGAGGGGTCTGTCGTTGTCTCAAAATGGCCAACTGGTATCACTGGTATCTTCTTGAAATGTCTGCTCAAGAGGTCAATTCTCCTTTTGATTATTGTGTGCCATCAAGCTGTCAGTCAGTGGCATTTATTGAGCACTTACTACATGCAGGAAACACTACAGTAAGCATTTGGGACAATGTAAAACAACAGAGGTGTTTTACATGTTCCCTGCACAAAATGAGCTTATAGTCTAGACCATGCTAGTCTGTCTGCTGCTTTAATCCCCCAGCAGCCCAATGACCTATTACATTCTCTGGAACAATTTGTCGCCATGTCTTTAAAATGTCTGCATTGTCTTTCTAGACAGATTCAGTGTTCTATTTTGTTTTTTGCCTGCCGATGGATACTTTAGTATGGAGCAGAATTCATTATGTTCTCTGTGGCTTTTAAAAATCTTTGATTGTGGGTAGATTCCCAGGTATAGACTGCATAGCCTCAATTTTCTTCAGACTTACTTGTCAGTTCACATTGCTGTCTTGACTGTACCAAGAGTTTCATAATCTTCTTGTTTATGTGCCTCGAGATCACAGTCATAAGCATAGACCACTTTCTTAATGACTCTTGCAAAGATGAAACTTAGGGCTTGTTGAGTTGGAAGAGTTTCCTTGTGGACTGAAAGCATAGTCTGACTTGAGTTTGCAGTCTTTTGTCATCCTCTCAAGCATAAAACAAGTTGTACTTTACCCCTTCTACAGTTCTGCTTTATTCTTATTGCACTGGGGGAAGACCCAGATAGGACCTAACTCCATCTCTACTATACCATTGTGGTGTAATCTGAGGGTCTGGGTAAACTCTGTGTGGTCAAATTTGCTGAACAGTTGCCAGAACCAAGATCTGCTGCTATTGTCAAAAGTCAAAGACTGGTTGTGCAGTGGGTACAGCACAGGCCTGTGAGTCAGGTTATGGGTTCTAATCCCGCCTCTGCCATTTGTCTGCTGTGTGACCTTGGGCAAGTACCTTCACTTCCCTGGGCCTCAGTTACTTCATCTGCAAAATGGGGATTGAGACTGTGAGCCCCACATGGGACAGGTACTGTGTCCAACTCAATTTGCTTATGTCTACTCCAGTGCTTAGTACAGTGCCTGGCACACAGTAAGAACTTTAACAAATACCATCATCATTATTATTATTATTTTTGGAGTTGGTCTGTGCCATACAGCAACCTGCTGATTAGGAGTAAATCCCTTTTCTTCAAATGTCTCAGTTGATTTTAGAAAGACACCTCCTTAGCTGCTTCATCCTCTGGTCCACATCAACACATATACAATTTTTGTCCCAAGGCAACAGGGAGGAATGGCTTTAAAAAAAGTCAGAAGTTTAATTGCCTCCCAACATAACTTATTGAATAATTTAAAAAACCTGTTCTCTGCCTGCAACACTTTCTAACTCCCATCCTCATTGCCTTTTGAAACAACTTGCTATAGAGAAACCTGCATAAGGCATCCCTAATGTCAGGAACATTTTGCAACATAAATCAATCACACCAACTAACGCAGATATACTACGAGAACTCACAATAGGTATAACTTGAAGAGAAGTGCAATGCCATTTGTTGACATTCCTAAACTCCAGAATTCCTAAACTCCAACCCTGATGTTTTGTTCAATCACTGCAAGTAAGTCAATTCTCTCTCCATTTCCTCCTCCTCCCCTCAGTCACTCAGCTCCTGCCAATCCCTGCTCCCAGCTGCTTTACAGCGTCCCAGTGCTATCTCTCAGGTGAAGTATGCTCTATGGTAAAGATTTTTGGATCTTTATCCACTCTTTTTATTTTAAATGATACTTGTTTAGTGATTACAATATACTGAGCCCTGTTCTACGTGCTGGGGTAGATACAAGATAATCAGGTTGGACTTGTATGGGGCTTAGAGTCTAAGTAGATGGGAGTAGGAATGGATCCCTTCTTTCCTCTCCCCCTCGTCCCCCTCTCCATCCCCCTGTCTTACCTCCTTCCCTTCCCCACAGCACCTGTATATACGTATATATGGTTGTACATATTTATTACTCTATTTATTTATTTATTTATTTATTTTACTTGTACATTTCTATCCTACTTATTTTATTTTGTTGGTATGTTTGGTTCTGTTCTCTGTCTCCCCCTTTTAGACTGTGAGCCCACTGTTGGGTAGGGACTGTCTCTATGTGATGCCAATTTGTACTTCCCAAGCGCTTACTACAGTGCTCTGCACATAGTAAGCGCTCAATAAATACGATTGATTGATTGATTGATTGATTGATCCCCATTTTACAGCTGAGGCAACTGAGGCACAGAGATGTGACTTGCTCAAGGTCACATAGCAGACAAGTGGAAGAGCAGGATTAGAATGCAGGTGTTCTGACTTCCAGGCTGATACACCTTCCACTAGGCCATGCTGCTTTCCCAGCAGAAGTCAGAGCAGGTCCCACCACCCCAAACTCCACTTATCTGGGGTCTTTTAGCCCTGTTCCCCACTCTGGCCAGGACCATGTGGATGGACTCTAGCAGACTGGGGCAAGATGGGGGAGAAGAGGCAGTTGTGCCTTGGGATAGATCCACTTCCCAAATCCAGCCAGGTAAATGGGACTGCAGGTCAGTGAATCGGAATTGGTAGGCCAGTGGGGAGAGGAAGACGGGGTGATGTCCTAGCCACCACCAAGGCTAAAATTACAATTGCCACACAGCAGAGTTCCACACATAGACAGGGTGGAAGGGAATGGGATACTTTCTCATTCTCCCCTAAACAGGGGGTCATGAAGTTCTTGTTGAAAGGTCTGAACAAGTGGCATGGGAAAGAAATGGAGACAGTTCCTCTTGCCTGCAGGGAGAGGAAAGTGGTCGGGGGAGGTTCCTACCCTTAAGGAGTTTCCAATCTGATTAGAAACAAAATAGATATAAATTGACAAAATATAAGCTAAGCAAAAGGGAGAGAAGAGCTCTCTTTGCTGCAGTCTTGGCCACAAAGAAAAGGGGGTCCATCCAAAGATCCACAGGCCACCTGGGCAATTCTAATCAGTTGTTCCTGAGCCAACCCAACATCCAACCACTCTAATCCCCATGCATCACTCTGAGCAACAGCAGCATACTCAATTGTACAATAGCCCCAAGTCTTAATTTTTCCTCCTATGAATAAATCCATGTCAGAATTCCTGAGATTAATCATTTGCTTTTGTACTGTTCTGATGCACTGCTTAAAATCAGTGGTCGGTACATTATCACTACGGCTGCCTGACAGCCTCAAGTCAAGTTTTTCAACTTGCATTTCCAGTGTTTTCTGAAGGGAGTGTGCTTAAGGTGCTGATGAGAGTTAAGTGAGGAGAATGTTGTTTTAGAGGTTTGAAATTTTATGGAGTTGGTATTTAGGGTTTAAAGTTGACATGGAAGGGCAAGGCATTGTGGTTTTTAACAGTCAAGGATTGATTAGTAACAGAGGTTAATTATCCACTCTGTGGTTAAAAGCAGAACCCACTCCTTGTCTGTTCAGGTTCTCCTCATTCCTAATAACAGTAGGCTACAAAATAATAAAATGAAAGAAAACATGGAAATGTTGTTAGCATGATACCTACTCTTCTATCCGGCTAAAATGAAAACAAAATTGGGGGCAAGGGTGGTTCATATTTTTGATGTGGCCAGGATTTTCACCCTTCTCTCTCAGGAGTACCTCACTTTCCCTGAGGAATGGTAGGAGGATGAGAATGGCATGAGTGGGCTATGATGAGGGGGCCAATGCACTTCATTGGCTTGCCACCCTCTGCTTTAAGCATTGTAGGTGAATCTCTATTCCAAGTGGGGCCTCTTGTGGCCACTCTAATGGGCACAGCAGGGACCACCACTGCCAGCCTTCCTCCGTTCTGAAAATAGTGGAGGGGGAGGATGACAGATTCAACAGCAAAATGGGCATCTGCCAGGAGCACTGTTCCACGTTTCTGGCAGACAAAGTGTTTCTGCGTAGGAAGAAAGGTAGGATGTGGACTGTGGTTCCAGAGAACCAGCCAAAGGTATACGTCACTGACTCACGAATCACTGAGTCTACACCTCGGTACAGCCATTGATAAAGTCTCATTTCCATGAACTCGAAGTTCATGTTGAATTCAATTTTTTTCTGCATTTAGTCAAATGCTTTTCCTGCTCTCCATAGGTCTTATCCTTAAACAAAAATCCAAGATAATCCAAATTTTAGACTTTCCCCATTTGTCTTTTCATGTCATATGAACAGTAGCTTAGTTGCGTGTCTCTGGGATCCTGTGAGCTAGAATATCCCAGGAGACGTAGCCCTCATCCTCCTTCAGAATTTCCCCAATCTAAAGACTTTTCTCCATCTCATGTCTCAGGCCTTAGATTATTTGCTTATTAAAATGAACAAACTGCTTCTGAGGAGACTTTGTGAAACACACAATACATACAGTCAGAGGCTGCAGCATCTCACTCTTTTGTGAGGCGGAATTACTCTCGGAGGCAGTTCTTCTCCTCCTCACACACGTCTATTTTGGGAGATTCTAGATAGTCCTTGCCCTTTCTGAACAACCCTGAATGTACCCTACATGCATCCTGTCAGTGTCTTCCAAACAATCACTCAGTGGTATTTACTGCCTTTTAGCCAGAGAATATTACCTTAAGATCTGTTAAATTTCCCAAGTGCTTAGTGCGATGAATATTATTATTATCAATAATAATAAGAACAACAATAATAAAAATGGCAATATTTGTAAAGTGCTTACTATGTGTCAAGCACTGTATTGAGTGCTAGGGTGAAACAAGGGAGTCAGGTCAGAACACAGACCCCGTCCCACATGGGGCTCTCAATCTAAGTAGGAGGGAGAACAGGTATTATACCCCCATTTTTCAGACTAATTTTCTCCACTTGAAAATATATTTTAAAGTAACAATTTATCCTCTTCGAATGCAGATCTTCCCCATAAAAACTGCCAGGCATTTTTATGAATAGAATGAAGTCATGTATAAAGTCCTATCCTCGTTCGTCTCCTCCTTGCATTTAATCTCCTCTTGCATTCTGAGAAATATTGATCTCTATTTTCTCATGGCAATCATAGATACTCTGAGGGTAGTTTGCACTCTTTCCAACCACTAGAGGGTAATGTACTGGACTGTTGAGTGGCATACAGTTCAATATATATATTGAATATATAAATTCATATACATGTATATATGTGTATATATACATATATATGTGTATATAGAGAAGCAGTGTGGCTCAGTGGAAAGAGCACAGGCTTGGGAGTCAGAGGTCATGGGTTCTAATCCCGACTACGCTGCTTGTCAACTGTGTGACTTTGGGCAAGTCACTTAACATCTCTGTGCCTCAGTTACCTCATCTGTAAAATGGGGATTAAGATTGTGAACCCCATGTGGGACAACATGATCACCTTGTATCCCCCCAGCGCTTAGAACAGTGCTTTGCACAGAAGCAGCGTGGCTCAGTGGAAAGAGCCTGGGCTTTGGAGTCAGATATCATGGGTTCAAATCCCGGCTCCGCCAACTGTCAGCTGTGTGACTTTGGGCAAGTCACTTAACTTCTCTGGGCCTCAGTTACCTCATCTGTAAAAAATGGGGATTAAAACTGTGAGCCCCACGTGGGACATCCTGATCATCTTGTAACCTCCCCAGCGCTTAGAACAGTGCATTGCATATAGTAAGCGCTTAACAAATACCATTATTATTATTATAGTAAGCACTTAACAAATATCATTACTATTATTATTAGATGAAGAAACCAAGTCTCAAATAAGCTAAGTAACCTACCCAAGATCACACGCAGCAGGCAAGTGGAAGAGCTGGGACTAGATCCTATGACTTTCAGTCCTGTGCTCTTCCCAGTAGGCCATGCTGCTTCTAATGCATGGCATACAATAGATGCTCAATAAAAACCATTATGACTGATAATTCTATTATTAATCTAGAGCAAGAGAAGAATCTCTTTGGCTCCACATGGGCAGGAAAGTACTGCTGGCAATGGTGTATAGATAAAGGTTAACAATTTTAGGGAATTATTTAAAAGAAGATTTTGGAGAGAGGGGATGAAGACGTTGTGAACTTAAATTCCAGTAATTCTAGGGACTTCAGCTGAGAAAATCTGGGAATACGGAATTTTATTTTCTTGTCAAGAAAAGTTTTTCTGTTTCTGTACTATTTCCCAAAGTTAGGATACAATGATGGACTACAAAGGTAATTTTCCATTTGTGCTACAAAACAGTCTGTTTCACACATGGTTCGTGATCTAGAGGTGACAGATATAGGATCTGGTGGATCAAAAATGAGATGTTTCATACCACCTGGAAGTCATAAAGGACATTTTCAAAGCTCTTAGGTCATTTCAATCCTACACTTGGCAAAGCACAGGCAAGAGCAGGTCCTTGCACCTGCAACCTGTAAACATCAGGTAGAAAAGCTGAAGTAAACTGACAACCCTCTGCAGCTGCGATAATGAAGATGGAGTGGGGGAATGCAGTGAAGCCTGAGAAAAACACATGTGGGCCTGTGGCTCTGCCAATATTCAAACTTCTCTCAGGTTGGGGGCCTGGAGAAAGTTTTGAGTTGAAGCAAGAAACCTATAGACTGAATAGAGTCCTGGAGTTATGCTCCCTGTGGACAACAACCATGGAAAAACTCAAGTTTCTTCAGCAGGATGTCATTTTCAGAAGGCTTCTGACTACAGGGGAGGACAGTGCCTTTAAAATGGCTTCAAATGGAGGGTCTTCTACAGACACCTGGGGTAAAAATACATTTTCCTGCTGCCGTGCATGATGATGAAATGATCAACGGTAGCACCCAGGCATGCAAAATTTTGGAAAGTGTTGGGCGTGATTTACAATTCTCTGATTATCAAGAATACTTAATAATAATAATAATAATAATAATGATAATGGTATTTGTTAAGTGCTTACTATGTTCTGTTCTACGTGCTGAGGGATAAAAGGTGATCAGATTGTCCCACGTGGGGCTCATAGTCTTAATCCCCATTTTACAAATGAGGGAACTGAGGCCCAGAGAAGTGAAGTGACTTGCCCAAAGTCACACAGCTGACAATTGGCAGAGCCGGCATTCAAACCCATGACCTCTGACTCCAAAGCCCGGGCTCTTTCCACTGAGCCACGCTGCTTCTCTACTTCCTTAAACAACTCAAATTCCAAAACGTCTACAGGTTTAATTTGAACAGACAACATCTGGACATATTGTTGTGAATGGCTGAAGTCCAGCCCCAAGAATAAAACACACTCTCAATTTGCCAGTCTTCACTGGTGTTTTAACTCGAATTTTCCTCCTTTTCCGCTTCATGACCACACGGTGGCAGCCAATCCATACAAGTGAGAAGAGCTCTCCTAACCGTGTAGCCCAACAATTGATGACCCTAAACTCTCCAGCGAGACGTACTGCGGTTTACTTTTAAGAATGAAATGACTAAAATAACCAACAACTTCTCAGAACTGGGGCCCATCTTCAGTGGTGGATTTAGCAAGGCCTCGGTGGTAGGATTCTCCCTCTGACAAAGTTTAGACTTTCTCCCTCTCTAACCTGTAAGCTCATCATGGGCAAAGAAGGTGTCTCCCACTCTTTTGTATTGTACTTTTCCAAGTGTATACTACAGCGCTATGCACACAATAAGAGTTCAATAAATTCTATTGGTGGTGATGATATCACACCGACACTTCACAGTCTGTGTGCAGTATCTGCCAACTCTACTTTGGGAACATGCTTTATCAGCTCCCCAGAAAAATCTGCAGTTGATGTGGAATCTACACATCCATATTTTTTGCTGGCCTAACCTGGGGGCAAGGGATCTTTGAGGCATGAATGCCTCCCTAGTCCTTGTTAATGATTACAGTAAGGTAGGTAATCGTTCTGCCCAGCACAGGGCAGTGCAATGGAAGAAAGGAATGTATTGACTTGGTAAGCACTGATGATGATACTGAGTCCCTCAATGGAGGGAGGGACACAAACCATGCCCTCTCCCTGGATACATTCCTCCTGAGCTCCTGGTGTGGAATGCACCATCTGCATTACAGAAACTCAGCTCATCTTGGGCACATGGTTGTTTTTCTCCCACAGTGACACCAACTCAGTAACTTTGCTGTTTTTCTAGATGTTAGGAACCTTGAAATGTGAGGTTCCCCAGGCCCTCTGGCCTCCAAAGATCAACTCTCAGTGAAAAAAATTTGGTGGCAGAATAACCAAGGTTAAGCAATCTCACTGCCAGGAGCAATGATCCCACTCCACATCTAGGACACTGCAGGGAATCACAAAATCTTAAGGAGGATGGAGAGATAGCAGAGTTTTGACTGGAAGACATCTGCTCTTATATCACTGCACTGGGTAAGGAGATATTTCATTTCAACTATGGGGTAAAGAGATATAGGTGGCCATACCTTTCCATTAAAACTGCAAGAAAAAATAACTGCATGCATTTACTGAGAGCAAATCTGACCCAATTTACTTCTTCTTCCAGTTTGCTTTCAGAACGTATAATTATCTGTTTTTTCATTTATAAATCACACTGACAAAATGCTTTCAAAGATAATGGTAATTCAAGACTCCATGGCCCAAATCTTAGGGTGAAATCAATGGTATTTATTGAGTCCTTACTGTGTGCAGAGTACTTTACTAAGTGCTCGGGAACATACAACAGAGTTAGAACAGTTGGAACTTTCCAAGTGCTTAGTACAGGGCTCTGAACACAGTAAGCGCTCCATAAATATGAATGAATGAACGAATGAACTCATAACAGTGCCCAGAGCTTAGAATAGTATTTGACACTTAGTGAGAGCTTAACTAATGCCATAAAGAAAGAAAGCATGTTTCCTGACCACAAAGAGTTTACAGTCTGAGGAGGAGACAGGCACTGGTGTGAACCTGAGATGGCAAAACTGAATTCAAGTTGAATATTAGATAACTGTCTAATCCTATCAACAAAGATGTAGCACTTCATTCACAAGTATTTTTTAAAAAATTCAGTCACTCCATAATTAATGACAGAATACTGATGTTCTAAGTAGTACCCACTTTTTTTTTAATTGCCACAAATCAAACTTGATTTTTTTAAAATCTAATTTTACCTAGAGCCAAAGGAAGAAGCATTGGTAACTCAGAAGTTGGAGAGTCAGATCCTGGGTGAGTCTAAAATCTAAAAAATATCTACCCCATTTTTCCCGGTCAGTATTGCAAAAGCTCAGGATAAGCCTGCCTCAGTGAGAAATTTCCATTCTAATCTTACTGCCTGAATTTCTCAGGTGAATGAAAAATGAATAAGGCACCATCCTTTCTCTAGTGCAAAAGTGACCTGGTCAAATGGGATTAAAGGTGAAACTCTCTCATTTCTCAACACTAATCCTCTGGGCAGGCACAGTGAAAGATTATACTGAGTGTGATACAACTGGGGAGGAAGGGGGGAATTTGGATATGAATCTCAGCTAACATTTCTGTCACCTAATAACAAGGCATTAGGTAACTATGAAACCCTCAAGCCTCACTGTGCGATTGAATCAACAGAAGGCAGCTAGGCCTATCAGAAATGTAACAAACACCCAAGTGACTATGGGAGCCCATAAAAATTAATGGCAAAGCAGCATTTGTAAGAGGTCTGGAAGAGGGGGATCTGGCCAATGACAAAATGTAACGAAAACCATGGGACTGGTTGGGGTGAGTTGTGAAGCTTTCTACTAATAAACATTTCCCTTGCACTTTACATTTAGGAGGCTCACGCAAAGCTGGTTTGTGTACCGTACGTGGTGGCCAGTGCAAACTGGTCTCAGGCAACCCCTTTTCCGCAGGCTCTCATGTTCTTTCAACCCCAGCAGCTTGGGTTCTCCACAATCACCCAGGCCCCCGCTAGAACTGACTTCACTACCATGCTATTCTGCCCTGTGACCCCATGACCTGCTCATGATTTTTCTACTTCATTTTCTCTGAGGGTGTGAGAAAGTGCAGTTATTCCTCTCCCAGGCAATTTACTAAAAAAACCTGCAGCCTGATGCCGGTCATCTGCTTTTGTAGACACGGCACCTACCACCTATTCCACTGAAGTCCAACTTTCCATTCCTACAGTCATACTGAAAACCTAGAGACAGCTGAACACAGCCTGATGAGGAAGGGTCAGAAGGAGCCTTTGTTTGGAGATAAGATAGAGTGCCTGTCATTTCAGAGACATAGATTTCAAATAATAATATAGTATTTGTTAAGTGCTATGTGCCAGGCACTGTACTAAGCTCTGGGGTCTGTACTAAGCTCTATTTATTTTATTTTGTTAGTATGTTTGGTTTTGTTCTCTGTCTCCCCTTTTTAGACTGTACAGTGTACACTGTACTTAGTACAGTGCCAGGCACTGTACTAAGCTCTGGGGTCTGTACTAAGCTCTATTTATTTTATTTTGTTAGTATGTTTGGTTTTGTTCTCTGTCTCCCCCTTTTAGGCTGTGAGCCCACTGTTGGGTAGGGACTGTCTCTATATGTTGCCAATTTGTACTTGCCAAGCGCTTAGTACAGTGCTCTGCACATAGTAAGCGCTCAATAAATACGATTGATGATGATGATGATGGGGTAAATACAAGGTAATTAGGTTGCTTATTGTCCCTATCCCACATTGGGCTCACAGTCTTAATCCCCATTTTACAGATGAGGTAACTGAGGCAAACAGAAGTTAAGTGACTTGCCTAAGGCCACACAGCAGGCAAATGGCAGAACCAGGATTAGAACACATGATCTTTTCCCCCTTTTCCTCTCCTCCTCCTCCCCCAGCCATCGCTCCTCTCCCTCCCTCTGCCCTACCCACTTCCCCTCCCCACAGCACTTGTGTATATTTGTACATATTCGTTAGTCTATTTATTTTATTAATGATGTGTATATAGCTATAATTTTATTTATTCTGACGGTATTGACACCTGTCTACTTGTTTTGTTGTCTGTCTCCCCCTTCTAGACTGTGAGCCCATTGTTGGGTAGGGACCGTGTCTATATGTTGCCAATTTGTACATCCCAAGAGCTTAGTACAGTGCTCTGCACACAGTAAGTGCTCAATCAATACGATTGAATGAATGAACACAGTAAGCACTCAATAAATACGATTGAATGAATGAATGAATGAATGAATGAATGACCTTCTGACTCCCAGGCCTGTGCTCTACATACTAGGGTCCAATCTAGTCACTTCAATGTCATGGGACCATGTCAATGAACTCCGTTGTATTGTATTTTTTTATAGCATTTGTGAAGTGCTTACTATGTGCCAGGCACTGTATTAAGTGCTGGAGTAGACACTAGTTAATCAGACTGGACACAGTCCTTGTTCCACATATGGCTTGCAGCCTTAATCCCCATTTTAAAGACGAGGTAACTGAGGTCCAGAGAATAATAACAGTAATAATAATAATAATAGTGGTATTTGTTTGTTGCTTACTATGTGCCGGGCTCTCCCATAAGCACTGGGGTAGATACAAGGCCATTGGGGTTGGACACAGTCCATGTCCCATATGGGGCTCACAGTCTTCATTCCCATTTTACAGATGAAATAACTGAGGCACAGAGAAGAAAAGTTATTTGCCCAAGATCACACAGCAGACTAGTGGTGGAGTTGGGATTAGAACCCAGATCTTTCTGCTTCCAGGCCTGGGATCTTTCCATTAGGTCATGCTGCTACTGCCCAAGGTCACAAAGCAGTCAAATAATGGAGCTGGGAGTAGAACCCACATCCTTCTGACTCCTAGCCCCATGCTCTATCCACTAGGCCATGCTGCTTCTCTTGTGTTCTCCAAGGCGCTTAATAATAATCATAATAGTGATGGTATTTGTTAAACGCATACTGTGTACCAAGCACTGTTCTAAGCACTGGGGTAGATATAAGGTTATCAGGTTGTCCCACGTGAGGCTCACACTCTTCATCCCCATTTTACAGATGAGGGAACAGAGGCACAGAGAAGTGAAGTGACTTGCGGAAGGTCACACAGCTGACAAGGGGAAGAGCCAGGATTACAACCCACGATCTCTAAATCCCAAGCCCGTGTTCTTTCCACTAAGCCATGCTGCTTCTCCAGGGCTTAATACAGGACTATGTGCACAGTAAGTGCTCAATAAATACCATTGATTAGTATCACAACAGACAGCTGCCCAACCTACCTTTTCCCATACCCTGACTTTACAGGCTTATAAAACATTATTTTTATTAAGTTTGCTGAGCTTCAAAATTTAGAAACAGATGTAATTTTCCTCCTGCCAAGAGCTTAAACAGCATGGCTCAAAAATGAGATTGAAAGGGATATAGCTATCGGGCTTTGGAGGGCAAGCAAGTCACATCAAGATGCACCATCCCTCAGAGCCTAATATTATTTCTAGTAAAACATCTAACATTCGGGTGGGTAGAGGTTCCCTCTGAGAGAGAAAACATCGTGTTGGAAACAAAGGATTTTCAGACTCCATTAACCAGTTTCGACTGTTTCAAGCACGCGTTGCCTTACTGGAACAATTCTATCTTCAATCCACAAAAGCTTACAAGACCCTTGGCTTCATTTAGGCTGTCTTATCCTCCTCCCACTTTAGCTGTGGGGGGTGTTTATGGGTGAGTAGGTCTCCAGTCCAATAGGGTCCCTTAGCCATGAGCCTGCAGGGGGAAGGGCCTCAGAAAGCACCAGCCTCAGATGACTGCTGTGAGAAGCACAAGTCATTGAGAGCCAGGAGTCATCCTTATTGCTGGGGTTGTTTCTGACGAAAATGGCTGCTGGATGAGGTATCTCCAGGTTTTCCAGGGTTTAGAGAGGTTATGAAAGGGGAAAGTGCACCTACTGAAGCTATGTAACATTACCCCTTTCATCCAGCCCCGACAGTAAGGGCAAATGGAAAGGGCATAGGCCTGTGAGTCAAAGAACCTGCGTTACTATAATCCTGGATTCGGCACTTTCTTTTTTTTTTAAAGCTATTTAAGCACAGTGTGCCAGGTAACGTACTAAGTGTGCTGGGGTAGATACAATCTAATCAGTTGGACACAATCCCTGTCCCACATGGGACTCACGGTCTTAATCTCCATTTTACAGATGAGACAACTGAGGCACAGAGAAGTTAATAATAACGATGGTATTTGTTAAGCACTTACTATGTGCCAAGCACTGTTCTAAGCACTTGGGGGGGGATACAAGATAAGGTTGTCCCACGGGGGGTTCACAGTCTTTATCCCCATTTTACAGATGAGGGAATTGAGGCATAGAAAAGTGAAGTGACTTGCCCAAAGTCACACAGCTGACAAGTGGCAGAGCCGGGATTCAAACCCATGACCTCTGACTCCCAAGCCTGTGCTCTTTCCACTGAGCCACGCTGCTACTCTCAAGTTAAGTGGCTTGCCCAAAGGTCATACAGCAGATAAGTGACTGAGCCGGGATCAAAATCCAGATCCTTCTGACTCCCAGGCCCGTGCTCTATCCACTAGGCCATCCTGCTTTTCTAGGCACTTGCCTGCCGAATGACCTTAGGCAAGTCACTTAACTTCTCTGTGCCTCAGTTTCCTCATGTGCAAAATGGAGATTCAATAACTGTTCTCCCTCCCTCTTAGATAGTGAGCCCCATGTATGTCAGGGACTGTGTCTGATCTGATTATCTTGTATCTACCCCAGTGCTTAGTAGGGAGCTTAGCACAAAATAAGAACTTAACAAATACAACAAAAATCCATTCGAAACACCCCCCAACCAATCCTTATCTACTAGTGATCCATAGGATGGGTATTTTTTGCAGCCCCTTTCAGTATGATCTATGATCCCAAGCTGCTGTGGTTGCTAGGTGTTCCCATTTTTATTTAAAATAAAAGTCAACAGCAATATAAAAAGGCCCCATATAACAGCTCACTGTGTGAGTCAGACCTGACTTCCACGGGCAACATTTTCTAATTTTCCTGAAAACGTGCCTTTTACCCTTTGGACCAAATCCACCACATTTTCTGCTGGATTTGCCCCCTCTGGGCCATGATTCACTAGCTAAAGGGTTGCCACTTGCAGGCAGAAGGAGTGACTCTAATGAATCAGAACATTTTATACAGGCTTCACTGGAGGAAAGTGTTTTCCACATTCACTCCCTCTCTCAAAGGAGGTCATAGAAATTCCACACATTCTCTGTAACGGGTTTCATTCATTGACACCAAGAGTTCAATGACAGAAGGAGGGATATGCCTCCTGATCAAAACAAGGAGAAAGAAGTATTTGTGAGCATCAAATATCCTCAGTATTCAATTAAATTTCACCTACAGACCACTTGAGGTAAATCAAAGATTAGCTAATTCTGAATTGGAAACTGAATCTCAGAAGGACTACGTAGACGAGATTCATTCAATCGTATTTATTGAGCACTTACTGTGTGCAGTGCTAGAGAGAAAAATACAATTTTTCTACTATAGTCATCCCTGGTTTACTCCTGGACCTAGCATGGAGACCTTTATTCACTTGTTCTGGAAATTTCAGCACTGCTATCTCCCAGGAAAGATGGTCGTCCCAGAGGCCCCACCACTCCCTTGCTGGTTTGCCACATATGCCTGGTTAGCCAAAGCACAACGTTAATAGCTTCTGTGGATTCAGCCTATCAATCAATGGTATTTATTGAACACTTACTATGTGCAGAACACTGTTCTAAGCACTCGGGAGAGTACAGGACAGGACAATAAGCAGGCACGTTCCCTGCCCACACTAATACTCATACTACTACTACTACTACTACTACTACTACTACTACTACTACTAGTAATAATAATCATGATATTTGTTAATCGCTTACTATGTGCAGGCACTCTACTAAGTGCTGGGGTAGATTCAAGCAAATTGGGATGGACACAGTTTCTGCCCCATATGGGACAGAGATTGCCCAAACCGATTTGCTTGTTTGATTTGCTTTTATCTACCCCAGCACTTGTAGAGTGCCTGCACATAGTAAGCTCTTAATAAATATCACAGTTATTATTATTAGCAGTAGTCTTATCAGTCTTAATCCTCATTTTCCAGATGAAGTGACTGGGGCACAGAGAAGTGAAGTGACTTGCCCAAGGTCACCGAGCAAACTAGTGGCAGGGCCAGGATTAGAACCCAGATCCTTCTGACTCCCAGGCCTATGCTCTGTCCTCTAGACCAGACTGCAAGACTAAAATGAGCTTACAGTCTAGACAAGGAGATAGACATTAATATGAATAAAAAGCCTAGAAAGATAAAAGACTTCACTTTATTAAAAGAAGCAGCAGGCTGTGGGGTTTATCCCTGAATGTCTAAAGGGAGATGGGGGAGAGGGTCAGCACTCGGGCCCAAGAGACTAGCATTTGGAGACTGGGAACAGGGAGCCTGAGAAAACCACAGAGTTTGTATTGGCCGTTTCAGCCCCAAATGAACGCATTCTTTATGTGATCTCCGTACCCCTCAGGTATTACTTTCAAGATTTATTTTCCTTCTGAAAGCTAAAAAAACCTGTTTCCTTTGACTCTCCAAAGAGACTGGGGAAACCCGAGATGTCAGTTAAGAGTAAGACTGTCCTCTGCCAAGGAGAACCGTGGCCTGGCTGCCTTTACTGAGCACAGAGCTGGCATTGGCAGCATCCCCTCGTGAACCCTGCTGGGTCTAAGCCCAGGGACTCTGACTTTGCAGCACACATGGGTATCTCTAAAGCAGGGCATTCCAGGGTCTCAAGACTGCATGCCTTGGCTCCGTGCATGCTTAACTTCCTAGAGAGAGAGGGGCCTTTCATGATCCCTAATTAAATGTTTCTGCACTTTCGATCTAAGTACTTAGCCAGGAGACACTTTTCCACCTCTTAAGCACTTAGGCAATGTCTTCATCCTGCCATCCTGTTTAAGAAGAAGCTTTCAGAAAAAGTGAAGAGAATGAAACGGCACCACCGCTTTGTACTAAAGGCTGTTCAAACTGGCTAGGCAGCCAATTAAAACATCAGAGATTTCACTTGGGCAAAGACTTGGCATTTAACACTCATCTCCACTGATAGTGTTTATTAAGTGATTTCTATTTGCAGAGAGCATTATACTCAGTGCCCAGGGATTGTGTGGAAAGAGAAGATTCATTCCTACCCTTGAGCATCTTTCGATCTAATGAGGGGGATTTATAATCTAATACCATTTCTGATTGAAATCCAGAGGAATAAACCAATTTCCCTGAATCTTCCCTCCTTACTACACACCACCATTAATCCTTGATTAATCACTGATGAAAACAGTGAACACTGTGGAGTGCTCTTGCCCTGGTAGAGTCCAGTTTAGTTGGAATGTTCTTTGAAGTCAGAAACTATGGCTTTGCCCTTTCTTTGTAGCTCCTGTACCACTCAGCACAACCAGGGACCAGCCTCCTAAAGAAGCTCAGTAAATGAGGACATAAAAAGGTTAGTGAAATGGCAATAATTACATTGATGTAAGTTGAATAAATGAATATTAAAAAGCATTAAAGAGGCAGACTTCTACGTCTAGTTGTCTATGTCTCTGTTTTCTTATCTAGTTTGAGCAGATTTCCTGGAGCAAGTGGTCTAGTGGAAAGAGCACAGGCCTGGGAGTCAAAGGACCTGGGTTCTAATCCCAGCTCCACCACGTTCCTGCTGTGTGACCTTGAGCAAGTCACTTAATTTCTCTGTGTCCCAATTATTTTAGCTGTAAAATGGAGATTTATTACCTGTTTTCCTTACTTAGACTGTGAGTCCTGTCTGGGAAAAGAACTGTGTCAGACCTGTTTATTCTGTATTGTTCAATAAATCAGTGGTATTTATTGAGTGCTTACTAAGTGCTTGGGAGAGTACATAACAACAGAGTTGGCAGACACGTTCCTTGCCCACAACGATTTCACAGTCAAGAAAGGAAGACAGGCATCTTCCCCAGCACTTACCACAGTACTTGACACACAGTAAGCACTTTACAAATGCCGCCCTGACATGCTCCCTTTATTCATTCCCCCTCCAGCCCCACAGCACAGATATGTACATACCTGTAATTTCTTTATTTATATTGATGTTTGTCTCCCCCTCTAGACTGTAAGTTTGTTGGGGGCAGAGATTTTGTTTGTTAATTGTTATATTGTACTCTTCCTTGAGCCTTAGTACAGTGCTCTGCACACAGTTAAGTGCTCAATGAATATGATTGACTATTATTACACATAATAAAATAATATAGAACAATACTATATATAATATAATAATAATGCTAGATGCTTAAGTTGACCTAATAATATCCTTCTTATTCCAATTGTACCTTCTTACTGACTCCAGAAATGCCATCTTTCTCATACCTCCCCAACCCCAACTCAGTCAAGAATTCTATAATGCCCATGATTGCACCCCACACACAGACACTGGAGAGATAGTCTCATGTTTTAGTATAGTTACCCTGAAGTGGGGACTCTCATCTATACTGGAATGAAGAAATCTGCAAGATCATTGCCTACTGACATAGGGTAGAGAGCTACCTTCTACTGTGCAAAACGAAATTCATGAATTTTGCTAAATGTGAGATCAAACTGGGAATCAACTGGGATCAACTGGGTATTTTTAACCTCTATTAGTTGTACTCTCCCTCTTCTCTCCTTCTCCCTGTGGAGACAAGCATCCTCTTGTCTAGTAGATCTACATCTTTAAACTTTGGAGAGTGGAATGCAACACCCAGACATCAGGGGCAGGAGCGAGTGTAATCTTCTGGTTTCTGTCTGTTTAGCAGAATGGCAGCTTCATTCTGGATTTGAAAGGCAGAAGGACAAGTATTTGGGGGAGAGGGAGAAGTAGCATAGCATTGTGCAGAACAAGTAAGTACTGTTCGAAGCACTTGGGAGAACATTTTCTACCTGCCCTACCACATTCAAGGAGTTGGCAACCTAATGAGGGTCAGATAGGCAGATAACAAATAATTTTCATTTTGCGGGAAAGGGAGGAAAAATACGGTTATAATTGGAAATAGTAAGACTATGACAAGTCAGAAGTAGAAGGTTGCAGACCACAAATGGAGATTCTATTCCTAAAATATGACCCACGTACCCCCATGTGTGCAAAGAGGACATGCAGCTGAGGCATTATAAATCACTATTTCCTGAGTGCTTACTATGAGCAGAATCCTGTATTAGGCACATTATGACTACAAAAAGATTTTAACAAATCGTTGAAACCACAACACCTACAACAACATATTCTAAAAATATAACATAAAAAGATGAATTGTCAAAATGTAAATTGCCCTTAAAACAGAGAATTAAAATTAGCTGTCCAGGCAGGCAGAGTAACCACGAGCTAGATCTTCCCATTCATTTCCTGTTGAAATCTACCATTCTCCTCCAGTTCTTTTTCCCTCCCTTCCTGTTCCTATCCCCTTTAATCTTTCCCGCCTCTCCCTCTTTCCTTGCATTCCCTCTCTACCCTCTCACTTCCTGCCTCATTTCTCTTATTCCCTCTTCTCCCCTCTCCATCCACTGGGATCCCCTTCTCTTCCTAAATTTCCCATCCTCCTATCTTCTACATATCCACTTCAGTGTCCCCATCATCACCAAGGTTATCTTCCTTATTTTTCAGTTCCCTTCTCCTCTACTTGTCAGTTCTCAAACACCAATCAGACCTCAGAAAGATAGGGTGTTTAAAACCTGAGTGAAGAAAAAGCAGAGTGGTGAGTCAGGGCCTGGGGGCTACAGAGAGAAGTTGATGAGTTGCAAAGTGAGGAAACACAAGTTGATGTGAGATGGGGAGAAGAGGCATGAAGGCAAGATGGAGATAGAGAAAAGGAAGAAAAACAGGGATATGGAGAAGGAGGCAGCGGAGACAGGGAAGAAGAGGGAAAAGAAAAGTGGGGTTAAGGGCTCTCAGTTTCACCAATGAACCTCCATCCTGATCATCATCATCATCATCAATCGTATTTATTGAGTGCTTACTATGTGCAGAGCACTGTACTAAGCGCTTGGGAAGTACAAATTGGCAACATATAGAGACAGTCCCTACCCAACAGTGATCTTCTTTCCACCATCATGGCAGGAAGGAGAAAAGTAGTTTCAGCCTAGCACTGCCTCCACAAAACCTCAGGAAGGCTGTGGTGGCAGTTGCCGGAGCGCTTACTGTGGCTGCGCTTGTGACTGTGGACTCTGAGCTGAGAGGACCCTGACATTCTGCTCCTCTAGCCACAGCACCCTACTGATCTTTGTTTTTGTCTTCATGTTCTCTTAGTGTTTTGTTTCATCTTTCCTTAAGTATCTGTCGGCATTCCCTTCTCTCCCTTTTTATTTTTAGATTGGAAGAGCCCTAAGGGGCAAGGACCTTGTCTTATTCTCACCTGGGTATTCTTTCCCAGTGCTTAGTACAGTGGTCTGCACAAAGTAAACCCCTAATAAATACCATGACTGTTATAAAGGGAAAGATATGTAGGAGGGAAACAAGGAGAGAGCAGGGAGGAAATGGTGAGGGGGTGAAAGAAACAACAATTTATTTCTTCTTGATGGACAGACCCTGTCCATTGCCTTTGCTTGGAAGAGTGGAGGTTTTATCAGTTCACGGTCTTTTATTGTTTAAAATATTTTTAATATGTTTAGGTGGCGTCCAGTGGTTTTATCTAATCTTTCATCTTTTCAAATTTGACAACTTGCCCCCACACCCTGCACACTACTAAATACAACACTCCCTTTCTTCCTAGATGATTTATATAGTCATCATGTCAAGGAACTAAACTTGACCTTCACATATTTTTTTTTTCATTTTATACCATTGTTATGCAACGTAGTTTCAATCTGGAGGTAAAATAGGGGGGAACAGTTGTGTCTTTTAAGTGAAAAAAGCAATAGAATAAAACCCCAAGGTAACCACACTTCATAAACCCAAGCAAAAGTCAGTTCATGCTATTTGGAGAGGCTCAATTTGTTTCAGATAATCCCCTCTCACTCAGACTTTGCTGTGTAGGAGATGTTGATCTCCTTTATCAATCACCAGGTGGCATCACCATGTCAGACTCCCAGCCTCCCCAGCTGGGAAGACTCCATCTGAAAACCGCTCGGAATTTCCTGTGACATAAATCTCTTTCCCCTCCTGCCCCAGCACAAGTGCTTCCCACAACCACTCATCCGCTGCCAATGGAGATGGACAGTTTTTGATGGCCTTCGGTGACTGGGGGTGATGTCACTCTGGGCTCGTTAATGGCTTGGCGTCCTGCCACTTGCTGCGAACCTTGGGAGTGAGAGCCAAAGGAAGTAGAAAATAATCCACACAGATAGGGAAGGTGTTGTAGCCTTAAATGTTTTCATGGCCCCGAGAGCAGTGTAAAAGCAAACACTGGACCCACAGTCCATGTGGCAGGCTGCAATTCTGCCAAGAGAACACAGTCTCCTCTTACTCGTTCAAGTCAAATTGGAGCAGAGAAGGAAATGGTGTATCCTGTTTCAGAAGAGAAGAGGTATCTGGTGTGCAGCCTTCCCAAATTTGGGACTTCCCAGAATCAAGTTAAGAGATATGGGTGACCTCCTGATTCTAGTCTTATCAAATGTGACTTTAGCAGCTACAAAGATGGAGTGAGGGATGAGCCAGAAAAGCAGAGAATCACAAGGGAGTAAGGTTGGCTATCTTGCGCCTCTTCAAATATTCCGAGAAAACTTTGGGTAAACTAGTGTGGGCAGATTTGTGGGTGCAGGGATGCCACATTAGAAACTCATTCCAGTGTTTAACAGCCCTCACCCTCAGTTTTTCCTTATCTCTAGCTTGCATCCCTCACACTGCTTCAACTATTTACTTTAGTTCAGAACTGGACGGAGATGGAGAACAGCTGGATTCCGCCCTGCCTGTACAAGCCCTAGTCCAGCCCTAATACAATCCTAGTAGATCTCAGTAACCCTGGGTACTACAATGGGTGCTTGAATACCTGCTCAGTAACGTAATGCAGGATTTCAAAGTCACTGTCCTTGTTCTCCTGGAGCAAAAGTCAAAAGACGAAAAAGAGACATCCAATGTGGATGTTCTGGGTTAAACCAGGATACAAACTCTGCCAGAAAACCTATTAATGAAGTAGGAACCAAACATGAGTTTAAGCTTCTTTTCGAAAGAATACTAGGCATTCATTTTTCCCTTACTCGAGGGAAGTTTTCAACTGCAAAACAACATTTTTAAAGCCTGTTTGTGATGCAGCTTTTTGCTGCCTATGTTCATTTTCTACTTCCAGTGTTTTGAGCCAGAATCTGTTTAATCACACTGTCTATAAACAGGGAGTAGATTTTCAAACTCAAATTGGGAAGTATTGCAAAAAGCTAATGGGCCTCTTCTCAAAATATTAATAACAATGCGCTTCATAAACATCATTTTTCTTCAGTATGTCAGAAATACAGTGAGAACTACATTGAGAACTCCAGTGAGGAAAAAGAATTAAAGTAAACTAAGAAAAAAGGAACAGAAACTAAAAAAAAATCCTTTTAAGAAATAAGATTATCCACAATATTAAACTGGAAGGTGGGGAATGCTATCTGGATCTGCAGTGACCCCCTAGCCCTGTCTGTAACACCGTTAACTGATTAGTCTTCCAGGTAACTCATTAGGAAATGGAACATGAAAAGGAATAGAAAAACTACATGCCCCTGTGCGATCTCAATAAAAATGCACATTTCTTAGCTTTAATTCCCTCTCCATAACTGTTAGGGAAACAAAGCTAGCTATTGGGAATGTTAGAATTTAAGCCAATCCTGCAACAACTAGGCACCTGGGAACTGGATATTTGGTGCATAACCACCCTGGGAGGCCAAGGAAATCAAGGAGGGAAGCATGGATTCCTGGATTTTTTCCAAGTCAGTGAGGGAACTGGATGCAGAAAGGGGAGAAGTCTGGAGGAGGGATGGTCTGGTGGGGATTAAGTTGCCATCTCACTTTTCCCAATCCATACAAATCTCAGGATTGCAGAGTTCTACCAGATGAACTAATGCCAACATTCTTCAACTCACTGCTCCCCAGGTGCCAGTTTGTTTCTGATGCCTTGAGATCCAGGAGCACCTGGGCTTGTTGAAACCTGCCAGCTGGGAAGATTTGAGAGGCTCTCATTCCAACATCTCCAGTCTTCCTCTCCCCACCTGAAAGGTTTCCACTTTAGCCTGTTAGCGGCTTCTCTAGTGGAAAGAGCAGTGCTCTGGGAATCAGGAGACCTGGGTTCTAGTCCCGCTTCTGCTAGCAGGTGAAGCACATGGCTGAAGACACAGCAGCCATAATGTTGCACCCCTGCCTGCCTGCCTCCGTGCTTTCTGTACTCACTGCCCTGGGGAAAACATTGCTCGTAAGGATGAGAGAATACAGGTGGCACTGGGTGAGCTACTAACACAATTCCTCCCAGCAGTTTCTCAGTCCTGAAGTCTTGGGACTAGATTTGTCAGCCGTTCTTCATGCTGGAACATTCCATAATAATAATAATAATAATGGCATTTATTAAGCGCTTACTATGTGCAAAGCACTGTTCTAAGCACTGAGGTGGTTACAAGGTGATCAGGTTGTCCTACGGGGTGCTCACAGTCTTAATCCCCATTTTACAGATGAGGTAACTGAGGCACAGAGCAGTTAAGTGACTTGCCCAAAGTCACACAGCTGACAAGTGGTGAAGCCAGGGTTTGAACCCATGACCTCTGACTCCAAAGCCCATGCTCTTTCCACTGAGCCACGCTGCTTCTGTCAGGCTTCTATTCCATCAGGCTTCTATAATCAATCGATCAATCAATTGTATTTTTTGAGTGTTTGTTGAGTGTAGAGCCTAAGGACACAGAAGACATTCCCTGTTCTAAGAGTTCAGGAAATGGGTCTTTTAGAATTTAGCTCTATGGATTATCTGGACTGTTTTGTAGCAGCCTATACTCTGTGACCCATGGAATGAGGTGAAGATGATTTCATATTTCACCTTTAAAAGAAAGTTTTTCCTCAATAACCCACCTGATACAAAACATTCAGAAGCCTCCCTTTCCTCTTCTCCCACTCCTTTCTGCACCACCCTTACTTCTCCCTTTATTCATCTCCCTCAGCCCCACAGCACTTATGTACATATCTGTAATTTAATTTAGTTATATTAATATCTGTCTCCCCCTCTAGACTGTAGAGTACACAATTTCATTTTCCATGCTCACTGTGGACAGGGAATGTGTCTGTCATATTGCAATCTCCTAAGTGCTTAGTACAGTGCTCTGCACACAAAAGCGCTCAATAAATGACTGATTGACTACATAAGGAAAGAGAGCAATCTAAGGTGCTTCCCATCTCACAGACGAAGACTCTAATTCACATTTTGCTAATAATCACATCACCTCTCATTCTAATTTACACTCCTAGAAGTTGAAAACTCATGCTGTTTTTGTCCTCTAATTCTTAGTCACCTCTAAATCACGTAAGACCAAAGTTAAACTGCAAGTTAATATTATAGCACTATAAGGATATGGCTTTTTATAAAAGTTGAAATAAAAACAAAAAAACTCCATTAAATACACTGAACACCGTAATTTATGTGTGTGTGTATGTGTGTGTGTGAGAGAGAGAGAGTGAGAGCGAGAGAATATGAGAGTGAGAGAGAGCGAGAGAAAATGCTTTTTCCCGGAGGTATTTACAATCAAACATTACAACTTGATACATAGAGATTCAAAACCAAAAAGTGGAAGAGACTAGAAACAGACTGATTTCGTCTCTCTTTCAACATCTCATGACAGGCCAAAGATAAACCTCATAAACTGTGAAAAATGAACTCAATTGAAAGAATTTTGGTTTTGATAACCTGTGCCTGGCAGAGTAGCAGGAGGCTAGTATCACAGGCCCACAGGGAGTGTTATCTTGCCTGCTGCCCTGAAGATTAAACCAAAACATGTCTATTTCATTTTCCCAACATCTCCAACAAGCCAAAAGGCAAGTCCCAATCTCCTTGCTTTGCTTTTTTCAGTCTAATTTTCTGTGCCAAATGAGGACAGCAAAAGCGGATCTTTCAAGTTGTCTATTTCCCATTTCTGTCTTTGTGCTCCCTTACCCTCACTTTCCCCGCAGAATAACCCTAGGGTATCTTTAGTCCTAAGTTCCTTCATATTTGTCCCTTGGAGGTCTTTTGGGAATTGCATCATTTGTTATTTTTCTAAAACTTTGTATCAGAAGGGGGCAGCTAGCTTCTTTGTGGAAATGCAAGACTGCAAATCAGGGTCTATTCCTCAGTCTGTAGAGGACTCTCTCAAGAGTAATCAATATAAGGCATAGGAGTGTCTAACACAACTCTCAATCCCTCCTCTGGGGTCTTTACTTGTTAAATAAGCATTTTTCTACACTGTAAGTTCGTCCTCTAGACTATATGCTTCTTGTGGGTAGGAAATGTGTCTGTTTACTGTATTGGAGGTAGTCTTCCAAGTGCTTAGTACAGTGCTCTGCACCCAGTAAGTGCTCAATAAACGTGACTGAGTGAATGAATGGATTTTCTATGAGCCAAGCCTTGGGTAGAAACAATATAAGTTATTCAGACACAATCCCTGTCTTGCATACTAATAATAAAAGCAATAATAATGACAATAATAATATTCATAATAATACTGCTACAAAAAACTGTGGCATTTGTTAAGGACTCTGTGCCAAGTGCCTAAAACTCTACTAAGCACTGGGATAGGTACACAATAATTACTTCAGACACAGTCCCTGTTCTACATGGGGATCACTGTCTAAGAGAAAGGGATAACAGGTATCGAATCTCCACTGCGATTCAATATTGAGGTTCAAAGAAGTTGTGACCTGCCCAAGTTGACACAACACATAACTGATGGAGCCAGGATTAGAACCCAGAGCCCCAGATTCCCATGCCCATGTGCCTTCTACCAGGCTATGGTGCTACTCCCTGATATGGACAACCCTCTTCTTCCATTTTTCGGCCACAAAAACAGCATGCCATACCTAGAAGTGGGACAAGGGAAGTCTGGGGCAAGAACACGTTAGCCAAACACGCAAGTCTGGTCTCTTAGCCTGATGCTGCAAGTACAGCTTGGTTTGGTCTGGCCTGTGCCCTGTGATTGTTCTGTCAAATCCATCCAAAGAGCAATAAAGATATAGGAGTCGAGCAGGACTAGCAGGGGATTTTTTAAGGCTTCGTGCCAGATACAACAAGAATAAATATGAAATGGCTTCATATTCCAAGAATGAACTAATGTTGGGGTTGTGGCTGAGAAGTGCAGAACAGCTAAACAGGTTTTGACAGAGTGAGTCCGACATATATGGAACTCTCACTAGAGAGGATTTTATAGGTGGTGGTGTAGAGTTGGCTGTCTGGAAGAGGTTTCTCACTCATAAAACGTCCAGACCCCCAGAAACTGATTCTCACGTTAGGAAAACATTGGTAAATCATCAGCATAATCTGGGAATTATTCCATTCTGCAATGTTAGCAAGACTGCTATTTTCCCCTTATCTTTTTCTCATTTTCTGTCTGTGTGCCATTCCTATCCCATTATCTGAATGTATTTTTGGCTTTGGCCCCATGACCAAAGTCTGAGAAAAAGTCTGAAACATTGAAATCTGTGTCTCCAGGAAGCAGTAAACTAAATCTACTGACACAGGACATACAGGCAGCACCAACCAGAAGATCCTGTCACCTCTGCTTGAGAAACAGAATTTGAAGAATTGGGAATAGTTCAGTGTCAGCAGAGGGTCAGATGCTGTTCTCCCTACAAACAGAGAGCCTGGGGACTGGATAAATTGACCTTTAGGGAGCAGTAGCAGCCTGTGGGCCCCAAATGATGGGGCAGGCAATGATCAACTTCTTTATGAATCACTAACATTTTCTTTGTGATCCAGGGGAGGAGAGTGAAGGGCCAGCCCTTCTCTTATGCCCAGGGTGAAGGGTGTTTTACCTTATTTCAAGGTCAGACTTCAATCAGTCCCGTCGACATTTGAAGTCGCCTTGATGATGGCAAATTATTGACCCCTGCAATGTCGGCAAGGGAAACTCAGGCCATCCAGAATGCCTTCAAAGCTGCCTTAAAGATTCCACACTTTCTCTCAAGTCTCCAGTACTATTTATTTTTCTTCCATTCCTCCTGGCTAACTTGGGACTAACTCTAACATCAAGTCTCTGCCCCATATGAGCATGGGTACTGTAAGAGTTATTGGTGAAACACTAAACAAAGGAGCCAATCCCTCCAAAAGGAAACAATGTTACAGAAATTAAAACCTGGAAACAAAGCTCCTTGTGGACAGGGACCAGGTCTACCGACTCTGTTGTGTTGTATTCTCCTAAACACTTAGTACAGTGCTCAGCAAACAGTAAGCACCCAATAAGTATGATCGATTGGCTGAAGAGTTACTGGAAAAGATGGCTCAGATCAATAAATTGCTTAAAAAAACCCAAACTGGTGGTAGTGCTACAGCTAACAAGTGAACAGCAGGGGCCAGCAGAGTCCAAGAAGTTTCAACCATTTCACTTGGAAGAAACCTAAAGCTGTAATCTAGAAAGCCCATAGAGTGGCTAGGGCATATATTGTTTACACCTTGTTTTCCTTCAGGATGTTTAAGAAAAGCTATAATTAAGTACCGGAATTATGGTAATCAACCTTGATTTGGGGTTTTCTCAGTTTTGCTGAGCCACTGAAGTCGGGAGGGAGACAGTCAGGCCCAAGTTCCATACCTCTGGACTGATTTTCAGGGCAGCAGTCAAGATGCCAGTAGCATCCATCTTCAATCTGCTCCTCCCTTCTCTCCCTACTCTCCAGCTATTCAGACTCACAGAGGAATTGTGGTCAAGGATTAAGACTACTTTGGGAATCAGTTAAATCCATCATAAATTAAAATGTAGAGAGAGTATGTCTGCTCTTCTGTCTGTCTCTATCCAAGGAATCAATTACAGTCTGACTCAGTATTGGAATGAGGACATCAACATGTATTCACCTTTTCAGTCCTTCATCACCCAGGACTTGGAACTGACACTTTCCCGAAACCCAGCTCCATTCCTCACACCCCGTTACACAAACAAAAATCCTGTTAGTTTTTTTCCAGTTTGAAAGACACAGACCTGAAAACGACCTGAAGGAAGGAGACATTCAAGACTTGGGGAACACAGCCATCCACCCAGTTATCCTGCGTCCAAGAATTTACGGAATGAGAAGCAGTAGCGTTTCACATTTTTGTCAGACAGCACACTGCAGAGTGTAAGGAGGTGCATGTCAGCTCCATACTCCGGGAAATACTTGGAGTATTTGGTCTGCCATACCATTCCTACTTAGAAGCCAGCTTCTTCCCCTAACTGCCCCTTACTTGATGCCAGGTATGTGCTTGACACAGCCAGGGGTGCTGAGTCATCATACTTGATATTCCCTAAGGGACAGATGCTGATGGAGTGGGACTGAATACCCAGGACAGTGTGGGGGAGAAAGTTGAGACAGACAGACATCATCTTATTTAAAAAACCTTCAGTCCAAAAATATTGAGAGAGAGAAAGAGAGTGTGCGTGTGTGTGTGTGTGTGTGTGTGTGTGTGCATGCGCACGTGCTCCCAAGCACCTAATTCAGGGCCCTGCACCCGAGTAGGTGGTCAAAAGTAGGTGATGATGATGACAGTGCTTTGCACAGAGTAAGCACTCAATAAATATGTTTGAATGAATGAATGATAAAGCTCTGCTTTAAGAGCTTTCTTTCTGTTTGAAGCAGCATAGCCTAATGGATAGAGCACAGGCCTGGGAGTCAGAAGGGCCCGGATTCTAATCCTCGCCCTGCCACTTTTCTGCTGTGTGACCTTGGGCCAGTCACGTAACTTCTCTGGCTTCAGTTACCTCATCTGTAAAATGGGGATTAAGACTGTGAACCCCATGTGGGACATGGACTGTGTCCACACTGATTGGTTTGTATCTACCTCAGCGCTGCCTGGTACATAGTAAGTGCTTACCAATTATCAGAAGAAAAAAAGTATAGTCATAGCTTACAAGTTCTGTTGCCATTTGTAGATCTTTCCTAGAGTTTCTCTCTCCTGCTCTGATGGCAACTCTGTTTCTTCTCTCGAGGTCCTGAAAATCTTCTGGGTGGTGAAATGCTCTGTGAACCACAGCTGCCACAAATGCCACTTCTTGAGGGGGTGGCAAAAAGGGGAAAGCGAGGTGCATGGGGAAGTAGTAGCAGTCTTGTATCCAAGCAGATGGAAACCAATCAGATTCAACTCACAGATTCTGCTGGCTCCAGCTCAGTACCATGGATCAAAAACAAAGCATTTTGGCCTACTGAGAATTGAATTTGAAAGGTGACCAAAACCCTTTCCTTTGAAAGACAGTCTCTCACTGTAAAACATGCCTAGCCATCGGGAACCTGGGAAAGCTTCCTTAAGGGCTGCGGGCTTCCACATAAATGAGTGGAAGGTGATCCCAGCCGGAAACATCCTGAACCAACTACAGAAGAGAATTGTTAAGTGAGCACTCCCATAATCTCACTGCCGCTTTAGAACCCACTGAACCCCAGCAGACATGACCTTTGCTGCATATCAGATAGAAGACAAGTGGAAGGAACAGCATCATACCTAAACCCAGTGATTTTACATTATACTAAAGCCTTTGACACCTTCAATAGCATTGTATTCTTGACAAATACTCAAACACTAGGGCTGCTCTAACTAGTTTTATCTAAACTCTAAATTTACCTAACTCCATCATGGCCCAAGACATCAGAATTGAATCATTTCTCTGTCACCAAAGGATTAAAGCAGGGCTGTGAGCTAGTGTTCAGAGTTGCCCAACCTATTCCATCCATCTGTGCTCAGGTATGCCCCATAAGGAACCTGGTGACAGAATACAGTTCTAATTTTCTGGGGAACTTATTCAACGCAGTGGGCTAAGACAGTTGACCACAGGTTTTGAGATGTTCATAAAAGCTCCTGAATGTTAATGCCTGTTCTCTAGAAGGTTGCTCACAGCAAGAGAGGCCAATATTTAAGAACTGCTTCTCAGAATCAGTGTAGCAATATGACTGACAATTACCCTAAGGAAGACTTAGGTTAGGTGCCAGCCCTCACCTGGAAAGTGCTACAGTCAGCCAAGGATCTTCAACAGCAGTACTGAACTGAGCACCAACAATAGATTCTGCTAAGTACAACATTATCCAATAAGCAATAATTGACAGAGGTTAAAATCCAAAGCAAGGTTAACATATTCTCTAGGAGGCTGGCAGAGCTTAATGTTAACTCGGCTTTAAGATTCCAACCAAGGTGAAGTCAGATACAGTAATTTTACTGTCCAACATTTGTCATAGTTGGAAGACTGGGATCTCTCCCCGATACTATATCTGACTTCTTAAGCAGTTATATCAATGCCTTTGAGTTGTCTCGGCATGACATTGGAACACAATGATCTCAGCAGGACAGATAAAATGCATCTCACATCTCAATTAGACAAGGAAAGACTTGTGAAAAAAACAAACCACAGCACAATACCCAAATAAGTGATCTACAGTGAGCACAAAATGGCAAAGCTTTAAACAGAATTGATAGAGGGCACAAGATAAATGAAGCAAAATATCCTTGGATGTGACATAACAGTATCCAGTGGAAACCTAGCTTCAAAAGGTGGATCAGGCTGGAGATCAGCAACCAAGCAATTAGAAATGGGGTGACTCAGTAAAAAAAAAAAGACGGTTCAAGAATATCATGACACAAGGAGGGAGAAATGAAAACAGCACCAAACACTGTGAATAGGAAATGTAGCAATGAAGCAAGTAACACTAAATGTGAAGGCATTGCCTGTAGTAAATGAATCTTAACAGTCACACTTGCACATGTTGATAAAACCTCACCAACACTATAGTCTTCTTGGAACCCCCAAAAATGATGCTTGGAAGAATCACGTGATAGTTGCCCTCTCAACAGTTTTCCTTTAAGGATGTACCTCTTCCTTAAAGTCATACCATTGGAACAATTTCCTCACTACATTCCTAAATTTCCCTGTAATAACTAATCATGGTTGACTCATTGTTATATGTAATTCAACACCTCTTGAAGAATACTAAGGACAAAACAAAAAGCCCAACGTGACCACTATATTTCTAGAGTTCTGTTCACCACATTTTTATGGCATTTGTTAAGTACTTATTATGTGTCAAACACTGTTCTAACAGCTGGGATAGATGCAAATTAATTAGGTTGGATACAGTCCCTACCCCATATGAGGCTCACAGTGTAAGCAGGAGGGAGAACAGGAGAACTGAGGCACAGAGAAGTTAAGAGACTTGCCTCAGGTCACACAGCAAGCAACTAGCAGAGATTAGAACTAAGGTCCTCTGACTCCCAGTCCCATACTCTTTCCACTAGGCCATGCTGCTTCCCAATATTAGGAAGGGCATCTTACACATACCAGTAGCTTGAGAAGCAAGGTAACCTAGTGGAAAAAGCATGGAAATAATTCTGAAAAGGCATTAGAAAGGAACATGATTAATCTATACAAAATCATAAAGGATGGGAAACATATAACTCCTCTTCATCAAACTCCAAAATAGGACTAGGTGGGGCCCATTAAACCTTGAAGGAAAGGTTTGATGCAAGCAAAACCAAAGGAATCATTTCCTTGCACAGTGGCTAATAACCTCCTGGAATTCATTATGGCAGGAAATTGAAGTTGAAAATATCAACAGGTTCAAGAAAAGTCTATTTAAATTCCTTAGACCTGAAGTCCAAATGGGGATGTTAGAAGATTCCCCCCTAATCATGAGAATAGATGATCAGGCAAACAACCCTCACCTTTTTCTTCCACGTGCCCTTTGGTGCTACTGTCATAGAGACAGGATACCAGGCTGGATGGAAAACTGGTCTAACCCTCCATCACACTGTCGATTTCATAGGGTGCTCACACTTATATTGCATTTCACAGCAGCCTCATGGTGTTACTTCCAGTCACACCACATGTCAGATCATGAGATACTAGCTCCCTCATATCCCACTACTAGCCATCCTCCAGATAGTATTGGAGCAGATAAAATTGGGAAAGCAAAGAACTCTTTACCCTTGAAATGGGTCTCTTCTACCCAGTCACCTGAGATGCCCTAAATTGGCAGGGCAACTTGACATACTGCTTTTTCCATGTTACAATTTCAATTCCTTCTTCTCATACACACCGTGGTAAAATTTAGAGCCCAAATTAGACTCAGAATGTAGCAAGATACTAAAGGGCTTTCCCACTCTGTATGACAATATCTCTGAAGGGTTTGAAATTTAAGTTTGCTAAGCCAATTAATCAATCAATCATAGCTATTGAGTGCTTAGTCATTCATTCATTCATATTTATTGAGCGCTTACTGTGTGCAGAGCACCGTACTGTTTGGGAAGTACACGTCGGCAACATATAGAGACGGTCTCTACCCAACAACGGGCTCACAGGGTAGAAGGGGGAGACAGACAACAAAACAAAATATGTAGACAGGTGTCAAATTTGTCAGAACAAATAGAATTAAAGCTATATGCACATCATCAACAAAATAAATAGAATAGTAAACATGTACAAGTAAACTAGAGTAATAAATCTGTACAAATATATATACAAGTGCTGTGGGGAGGGGAAGGAGGTAGGGCGGGGGGGATGGGGAGGAGGAGAGGAAAAAGGGGGCTCAGTCTGGGAAGGCCTCCTGGAGGAGGTGAGCTCTCAGTAGGGTTTTGAAGGGAGGAAGACAGCTAGCTTGGCAGATATGTGATGGCCAGGGGAAGGACGTGGGCCAGGGGCCATAGCGCTTACTATGTGCAGAGCACTGTACCAAGTGTTTGGAGAGTACAGTACAACAGAATTACAGACATATTCCCTGCCCATAATGAGCTTACAGTCCGGAGGGGGAGACAAACATTATTATGAGTAAATAAGAAAATTTAAAAATATATTTTAAAGATACATACATACGTGCTGTGGGCTTAGAGGTGGGATGAATATCAAGTGTCCAAAGGTCACAGACTGAAGTGCAAAGGCAATGCAGAATGGAGAAGGAACCAGGGAAAAGAAGGCTTAATTGAGGAAGGCCTTTTGGAGGAAATCTGACCTAAGTAATGCTTTGAAGGTGGAGAGAGTGGTACTCTGACATACATGGAGGGAGGGGGTGAGTTCCAGGCTAGGCAGAGGATGTGGGAAAGGGGTCAGCAGCATGATAGAAGAGATCAGGGCACAGTAAGTAAACTGGCACTAGATGAGTGGAGTGTGCAGGCTGGGCTGCACTAGCAGATTAGTGAGGTGAGATAGGGTGGGGCGAGCTGACTGTGCTTAAAGTCAATGGTAAGGAGTTTCGGTTTGATGCAGAGGTGGATGGTAATCTTTAGAGATTCTTGTGGAGTGGGGAGACGTGAACTGAACATTTTTGTTGATAGATGAATCATGCAGGAGAGTGAAATATGAACTGGAATGGGGAGAGACAGTAGACCTGGAGGTCAGTGAGGAGGCAGATGGAGTAATCAAGGTAGGATAGGATAAGTGCTTGGTTCAGCATGGTAGCAGTTTGAATGGAGAGAAAAGGACAGAAGGGGAAGCCTCTCCAAAAGGCACTACCAATGACTGCAAGATGCAGTAGTGGAGAGTCCAATTTAAAATATCCAAAGAGGGGTGAGTGCCTCTCTCTGCAGGGGATAACTCCCTTGTGTTCATTTTGTTCCCTCATCTCTCCTTTGCAGAGACACAACCACAGAGAGAATATTAAAGAAATGGCACCATCATCCTCTGGGCAAGTTCTCCATCTTTAATTTGTTGTTACCCAGCTAGCTATACGTCACGCCTCTTATATAATCCTTTCTATCCAAGGCTTTAAGTTGTTCAGAAAAGCTTGACTCAATGCACTATTTGCATTAGAGAAGCAGCACAGCCTAGTGTAAACAGTATGGGTCTGGGCGTCAGAGGACTTGGGTTCTAATCCTGGATCTGCCACTTGTCTGCTGTGTGATCTTGGGCAAGTCATTTGACTTCTCTGTGCCTCAGTTACACCATCTGTAAAATGAATATTAAGACTGTGAACACTATGTAGGATAGGGATTGTGTCTAACCTGATTATCTTGTATCAACCCCAGAACTCAGAAAAGTGCCTGACACGGAGTAAGTGCCTAACAAATGCCATGAAAAACACCAGAAAATACTTCTTAGTCTGAGAGTCTTTAAATATTATGAAAGTAGGAGGGAAAAGTGAAGCCAGTTGCCTCTCAAGTCGAGGAGTCAGAGTTTCGAAATGATACAACTTAGCCAGATGACCACCAGTAAATCTTCACTGATCGAGGGTCCTGGAATGACATGACTTATTTGTCTGGCTCCTAATCCTCAAGTTCATCTTCCTTCTGTCCAGGCGACACCCACTACAGATAATAACCTTGTCTGATTCCTTGGCCCCTCTATCAGGATGTGTGGATGGTAATGTATGGAGTGACAAGCTCTGCAGAGAACCAGACAAGCCTTTGTGGGATATCTGGTAGACCCTGGAAGAGGTGAGGCTAAGAAATGTAGAAATCCAGCAGGCTGGAACCAGTGCCAGTCAGTCAGTCATTCGTATTTATTGAGCGCTTACTACATGCAGAGCACTGTAGGAGGTGCTTAGGAGAGTACAGTATAACAATATAACGGGCACATTCCCTGCCCACAATGAGCTTACTGTATAGAGGGGAAAAAAGACATTAGTACAAATAAATAAAATTACCATTATGTGCATAAGTGCTGTGGGGCTGGGAGGGTGAAAGAAAAAAGGGAGCACATGAGGGTGACACAGAAGGGAGTGGAAGACAGGGAAAAGATGGGTTAGTCAGGGAAGGCCTTTTGGAGGAGATGTACCTTCAATATGACTTTGAAGGAGGGGAGAGTAGTTGTGTGTTGAAACTGAAACAGTGGTCCCTGCCTTTGCTCACTGAGCATGATGGTTTGTTGTTTAAAAACTAAAAGAACTATGGTAACGGGAAAAAGAAAATGCATGAAGCAAATATTATGTGACAGTGCCACCCCTAAAGAGCTGAGCTAGTTTTAGATTGTGAACTCATTTAGGGGCAGGGATCAGGGCAAGGAACTCTACTGTACTCTCCCAAGTGTTTAGTGCTGCGCTCTGTACAAAGACAGCACTAAATAAATACTATTGATTGATTGATTAAATGGTTGTTGCATATCAAAGAGAAAGAAAACTGGTACACAGATTTCTAATCCAAGATGATGGCAAAAACACCCTCTCCCTGAACAAAATCCCATATCCAGAAAGACTCTACTTCCTAAGGCCAGAATAGAATACACCTCATCTGACCTTATATAGTCTCAGCTGTGATTATAGAGAACCAGTTTCTGTTGTGTAGGACCTAGGAGAACTTCTCTCTAAAGAAATCTCTAAGCAAATCAAAAAGGGTACTGTGCCTGGCATAGGGGAAGCAGCGTGGCTCAGTGGAAAGAGCATGGGCTTTGGAGTCAAAGGTCATGGGTTCAAATCCCGGCTCTGCCAATTGTCAGCCGTGTGACTTTGGGAAAGTCACTTAACTTCTCTTTGACTCAGTTACCTCATCTGGAAAGTGGGGATGAAGGCTGTGAGCCCCCCGTGGGGCAACCTGATCACCTTGTAACCTCTCCAGCGCTTAGAACAGTGCTTTGCACATAGTAAGCACTTAATAAATGCCATCAGTATTATTACTATTATTATTATTATTACTACTTCTTCTTCTTAGATGCCATCGAGTCATTTTCAATTCATAGTGCTTCTATGGATCTTTTTCCATAGAGTTTTCTTGGTAAAAATACATAAGTGGTTTACCACTGCCTTCTTTTGCGCAGTAAAAACTTAAGTGTCTGTCGTTGTCTTTGATCAACATTTTGATTACTTGATCATCCGTCTTTGACTCTTTTCCACGCCGCAACTGCCCAGCACAAGTGAATCAACTTTGTCTGATGCTTCGGCTTAGACCTTTCCATTATGGGTGACACTGACAAGAGAGTATCTCTCAATGGCATAGCTCTAAGCTTCATTAGCGTATGCAAACTTTTCTGCCATGATAAAGGCAATGATTTATAGGAGAATCAACCTGGCACATAGAAAGCACTTAACAAATATCATTTAAAAAAAATATGGGTGAGACACCGAGTCAACATTCATTCTGGAAAATTTCCCTGCATCATGCTGAAAACTAGCTATCAAGCCATGTCTGTTGGGGAAAATGAAGGAATGCAAAACTTTGCTGGGAAAACCTTCTTGATCAGTAAAGAGAGTGGGGCAAGTACCTCAGTAGGGCTCAAGTTTAGTACAACAAACCAGGGAACTGGGTGCACAAAGGACGGAAGGGGCAGGCTCACCTGGCTTCAGGAAAGGTCAAGCGGAAACAAGACCACTCCAGAATCACAAGGGCCCTTGCCTACGGTCAGCAGAGCAACCAGTAACTTGTAAATGCAGAGGCATGGCTAAGCACTGGGGTTTCATTAAGAGACTCATTAAAATTTACTGGAGCCACATAAAGAGCGGAGCCAACTTTGGAAATCATTCTCCACCTTTCTTTATTGTTTTTTTCTAATTTGACCATTAAACATTTGATGACTGGGCCAAGTTCTGTAAAGTCACTCGTATTAAATATGCCTAGAATGATTTCGGAAAACCCCTGTGGAAAACTGATTGTACTTCCCTTTGCCTTCTGCTTTGAAGGGAATGGAGAACATACAGCCAGATTTGCCTGTTCCAAGATATGCTGTTGGATCCACTCAGCAACAAGGGATGAACTTGCTCTCTCTCTAGTCCCCATAGTTTCCAAGCCCTTAATAAATGGACATTTCTACTGGATAATAATCATAATTGCTTTATTATGATGATTATTATTAATAATAGCTATTATGGTATTTTTAACACCCGTGCCAAACACTAAACTATATACTAGGGTAGTTGCAATACAAGGATATTGGATACAATCCCTGTTCCACACAATGTTCCCAGCCTAAGTAGGAGGAAGAACAGGTCTCTTATTCCCATCCTTACAGAAGAGGAAACTGAAACACCGATCAGATAAACGATTTGCTCAAGATCACACAACAGGTAAGTGGTGGAGCCAGGCTAGAAATGAGGTCTCCTGAATCCCAAACCTATGCTCTTTCCACTAGACCACACTGCTTCTCTAGTAGACAGGTAGACCAAGAAGAATCAGGTCACCACATAGAACCCTTCTTTGAAAACAACAATGCTCCCATGAGACTGGAATCTCCATGCTTCCATCTGATATCTGTATCTTGTAAATTCACTCAGATATAAACCAGAAACAGGAACATGCACATTATGGTAGGGTACAATTCGTATCCCTGACTTTCTCTTGACTGTCTTTTCCATTGATCCATTTCTGAATGATCACAATCAAGTTGTACCACTCTGAGAACAAAGGCAGGCACTAGCAGATATCCCCACCCCATGCATTAGAGCATCTATTGTGTGTATAATGATTGCCCACTGTGTATCTAGAGCTCTTTCCTACCTGATACAAAGGCTCCTCAGCAAAATATATATATATGTATATATATATATATCTTCAATAATCCCAATTAACTTGCAAACAGTCAATATCTGCAGTCCCCAGATTCGAGCCAGTAACCTGCTCCAGTAGATGGATGATGAGAATAGAGAGCTCTTTGGTTTGGTAATTAAAACTGAAACACAATCCCTCATACTTGATCCCCAATTCCAGGGTTCAATTTTCAAAGTGTGTACCTGGGTGCTTATTAAAACACAAACCTGCCCCAAAGATCAAGTGTCTGTGAATTCAACAGCTGCTTGACCTCTTTCACTTAATCCTTTTCCTAGGTGAAGACTGAAACTGAATTAAATGTTTGTTAAATAGTTGGCCTACAGCAAGAGCTCCCACCCTCTGGCCAATGGCTATGACTGCGGACCTTCAAACAACCAGATGAAATAGTCATGAGACTATTCACGGAGGAGTAGCATTCCTATGAGTTCATTGTCTTTAGGAATATATTTCCTAAACATATTTAGCTGGGATAGCAGAGGATAGTTTTAGACAAAATACTTACTGAACAAAGTAGCCACATTGATCTGCTATTATATGATGATGGTATTTGTTAAGCGCTTACTATGTGTGAAACACTGTTCTAAGCACTGAGATAGATACAAGCTAATCTGGTTGGTCACAGTCCCTGTCCCACATGGGGCTCACAGTTTTAATCCCCATTTTACAGAGGAGGTAACTGAGGCCCAGAGAAGTGAAGTGACTTGCCCAAGGTCACATTGCAGAGCTGGGATTAGAATCCAGGTCTTTCTTACTCCCAGGTTTATGCTTTATGCACTAGGCCATATCTTGGGTGCTTTGCTTAAGTTTTGTTCCTTAGGTGGTCGATTGTTTTTAATGTTCCCACAGCCATTTCTAGTACCCTCGGGTGAAATCCCAATAATGTTAGAACCTGCAGAGCAGAAAGGAAGCCAAACAGAGCTTGGGATGGTTTGTGTGCCTGAGGGTCAGCTGTAACTTAAGACAGATAAGGAAAGGAGAGGTGAAACGTAATGGGATGTCCCATGCTGATTAACAAGCAAGCAGGTACAAGCCACAAGCTCTCTGTTCCCATCACTTTTTCCATCTTGAAAGAATATACCATGGGTAAACATTTTCAGGAGAGTTTGCAGTCATGTGTATAAGGGATAATTCATTCATTTATTCAATTGTATTTATTGAGCGCTTACTGTGTGCAGAGCACTGTACTATTGGACAGTACAATTAGGCAACAGATAGAGACAATCGCTACCCAACAACGGGCTTCAATGTTGAAGCCTCAAAAATTGCAAAATGCATGGCACAATGTTGGGCAAAGACACCAGGAAAGCAGCCAATAACCTTCTCAATCAATTACTCAAGAGTATCTATTGGGTGCTTAGTTGTGCAGGACGCTATTCAAAGTGTTTGAATAGTATGTTTGTACGTATTTATTACTCTATTTATTTATTTTATTTGTACATGCTTATTCTATTTATTTTATTTTGTTAATATGTTTTGTTTTGTTCTCTGTCTCCCCCCACCTTCTAGACTGTGAGCCCACTGTTGGGTAGGGACCATCTCTATATGTTCCCAACTTGTACTTCCCAAGCGCTTGGTACAGTGCTCTGCACACAGTAAGCGCTCAATAAATACGATTGAATGAATGAATGAAAAGTGCTTGGGAGAAGATGTAGAAACCTACGAGCAAGCGTTAAAACACATTGGCCTTGATGTTCTAGTTGGAGGCAAGATTTTCTTAAGGTGCTTACTTACAGCAACTCAGTCTTCACGTTCACCAGCAAGACAAGAACAGATAAGCGCACATCATGACTGGACACTCACTCCTAGCACTTGGGAGACGTGCCTTCAGAGTCTCCTATCATCACTACTAGGTTTTCCAGAACCCACTAAGGTTAACAATACCCTAAGAACAATAAAGGATTTATTGTTCTAGGAGGAAAAGTCAACTCAGGGCCCTAGACCATTTCATCTAAGAGCCTTAATGCAAGAAAAATGGCATCATGCTTCAGTAAGCAAAATATCTTTCCCAAATATCACTTCCTAGAATCCGAGTTGGGAACACTCAATGGAGGGACAAAGGACCATATGTTAAACACCCATGACTGACACACTGCATAGCAAAACTGCAATCATCAGTTTCCTTGAACGGAACCTCAAAGTTCCAACAAACTGCATCTTCTCCTCTGCCTTGTCCTTTCCCCCACCTGCAAAAGACATTATGGGTCATCAGTTCAAATAGTTTTGGCCTGAAAATGTACATCAGACTGATGTCATACCTTGAATAACCCAGCTAGGCTTATTGTAGAGCTGGAGACTCTAGGGTCCTAAGTCCAGGCTGCTTTTTTCATCATCCACTATTCTGGAAAATGACAGTTCCTCAATCACTACTGCATTTCTACCTTCTATAATTTCAGACTGGGAAAGAACCTCACCAGGATCAACTCCACACCACAATCAATCAATCGACCAAACTGTCAATCAGTGGTCTTTATTTAATTTAAGATGATCAGACTGTGCAGGTTACGTAGCAATAGCCCCTGAGAACCAAAATATGAAACACGAGGGCCAAGACAGGAGATAGAGAAGCAGCTTGGCCTAGTGTAGAGGTTATGGTGCTGGTTCTAATCCCGGCTCTGCCACATGTCTGTTGTCACTTAACTTCTCTATGCCTCAGTTACCTCATCTGGAAAATGGGGATTAAGACAGTAAGCCCCATGTGGGATGTGGATTAAGTCCAACCTGACTGTCTTATATCTACCCCAGTAACTGGTACAGTGCCTGGCACATAGTGAGTGCTTAATAATTTTTTAAAAAAGAAACAAAATCCAGCCTCATATCCAAGCTCAGACACAAACTCTTACAGAAACCAAAGCAACAATCTTTGGAGATAGGGAGACATGCTTAATACTTATGGCCACCTTGTATGCAAAAAGCAGAAAAAGCCTTGCCATACTTGCAGCATAAGTCTTAAGTGGCAACAAAGTGCTTATTAAAAGCCTTTTAACCTAACTAAATGGCCATAGCATCTACAGTAATGGGAGGTGTTGGAGTAATACACTGCCTCTGTAACCTCATGAGAGATCTATGATATGTAGGGAAGCTAATCTGAAGACAAACCTTTTATGGAAGCTTTGACCATACTTCCAAAAATAATGAATGAATGGGGAGAGGCAGGGTGTTAGGGGCATGCAGTGGTCATTCTCTGACCTAATGTCCTCTTTCCCTCTCTGCATCTCCATATGAAATTGGTTATGTATGTTTCTCACATAAAACAAAAACTTCTAAGCATTGACTTCCAGCCCCTGCATCAGCTGTCTCCTCCCCCTCATCTATCCACTCTCTTCCACTACACTCCATTTTGCCACCCTTCACTCCTCCTAAACTAACCTTCCAACTGTACCTCACAATGATTCTCTCTTCATTAAATTCAGTTTTGCCAAAACATGACACTTTTCCCTTTAAAGCCATCCTTAAAAAAAAAAAAATCCTCAGGGGATAGGGGCCATTTCTAATTCCCCCTCACTGTATATTTCTCTCCCAGTGCATAGTACTACTTAGTGCTTCGTATTTAATCTCCATTTTACAGATGAGGAAAGAGACCTAGAGAAGTTAGAAATGACTTGTCCAAGGTCACCCAGCAGACAAGCGGTGGAATTGGGGTGAAAACCTAGGACTGCTGACTACCGGGCCCAAAGTGGTCAGTGTTCAGTATTACTGAGCGAAACAACATTACAAGAGGTAGGCTCTGACTATTCCTACTCTATGCCACTTTACCATCTTGATTGCGTTGAGGTTTTTAAAATAATTCCCTGCTTATTCTCTTCTGTTAAGAAAAGCAGCATGGCCTAAATCCCGGCTCTGCCACTTGTCAGCTGTGTGACTTTGGGCAAGTTGCTTAACTTCTCTGTGCCTCAGTTACCTCATCTGTAAAATGGGGATTAAGACTGTGAGCCCCATGTGGGGCAACCTGATCACCTTGTATCTTCCCCAGCGCTTAGAACAGTGCTTTGCACATAGTAAGCACTTAACAAATGCCATTATTATTATTATTAGTGGAAAGAGCACAGTCTGGTAGTCAGGAAACCTGGCTCCAATCTGGGATCTGCCGCTTGCTTGCTGTGTGATCATGGGCAATTCACTTAACTTCTCTGTGTCAATGGTTTCTTTACCTTTAAAATGGGGATAAAATACCTGTTCTCCTTCCCCCTTACAGTGTATTACTCTTGTGGGACAGGGACTGCACTTAATCTGATTGCACTTTATCTACCCCCGTGCAGAGTACAGAGCTTGGCACATCACAAAATCACAATTACTATTATTATTCTCTTATTCTTTTATCAACTGAAAATCGATGGTAGATTGCATGGTGGTAGAATGCATGTCCCCTCCCCCAAAATAATCACATTCAATATATGAGGCTGTTGCAGTCATTCTAGACATTGTCCCTTCCAGCTCACCCAGAGTTCACCTAGATCTCTACCTGCTTGCTTTTGTTATTTCATCTCTCAGTGGTACCCTTGCCACTCTGCTGCCACTTCTCTCTCTTGCCAGGCAACTACGGAGGAGGATGAGCCGTGACTTGGCTAGACGTTCAGTTCTGGATCCTGTCCCCAAGAGAAAACAATGTCTCCCATGATGTTCTTTCTTCATCTGCTAGGGAGCCCAACAGTAGCAGTCGAGTGTGGCCAGACCTGCAGCCACTCACTCTGCAGTCTCTTGTTCACCTCTACCTCAGACCACAGGACTGCATTTCACAAATTTTGGTGGTAGATTGAGAAGAGGCGTGGCTCGGTGGAAAGAGCCTGGGCTTTGGAGTCAGAGGTCATGGGTTCAAATCCTGGCTCCGCCACTTGTCAGCTCTGTGTCTTTGGGCAAGTCACTTAACTTCTCTGGGCCTCAGAGAATGGGGATTAAGACTGTGAGCCCCCCATGGGACAACCTCACCACCTTGTAACCTCCCCAGTGCTTAGAACAGTGCTTTGCACATAGTAAGCGCTTAATAAATACTATTGTTATTATTATTATTAAGAAAGAAAACAGCATATTCCAATGGTACAGACATGGACTACTGTATCCCTAGGCCGTGGACATCAGACCATCAGCAACTCCTGCTTCTTTGAGATGGTGGGCTAACTGTTGGAGTCGGGTGGTGGTACGTTTCATTATCCCATAATAATCATAATAACTGGGCATGCACAGCCTAAGAGAAGGGAAGGAGAAAACTATTACTCAATTGATATGTTCAAAGTGACTGTCTAGCCAGAGAATTCAAGCAAAAAAATAATTCCACTGAAGTCTGAGTTAGGCCAGTAAATTCTTTGCATGTTGGACCACATCAACCATACAATTACTCAATCACCTGTTTCACCCGGACTGTGCTGATGGGACAGAAGACTAGGTTCTGATTCAATATAATTCTAATATGAGACCCAGAGTTGGTAGAGTACTTTATATTGTTTCAAGGTGACAACATTAACAATCTTTCTTTATAAGCACAATATTCCTGTAAAATAGGGAAAATCAGGCATTATTGTCCCCATTTTACAGATTGCCAAGCTTTTTCCTAAAAGCTGGTGTAGGAAGGTAGGTATAATATAATAAGATTGGACACAGTCCCACCCAACATGGGGCTCACAGTCTAAACTGGAGAGAGAACAAGTATTTAATCTCCATTCTATAGATGAGGAAACAGACCTAGAAAAGTTAGAAGTGACTGGCCCAAGGTCGCCCAGCAGGCAAGCGGTGGAATTGGGGTGAGAACCTAGAACTGCTCACTAGCAGGCCCGAGCTTTAGCCAATAGACCACAACACCTTCCTCTTCAAGTCAGTCCAGATCATCATCATCATCTCTCAGGCCAACTTCCAACTCATTCCTGTCATCAAAAGCCCGATTTGACAGCAGGAGCTTCTCGGCTCAGACACTGACATCTGTAACAGAACATCAGTTCTGGGATCCAACAGTGAAGTCTTCTTGGCAAGACAATTCATATCGGTGAGTGAAGCCGGATGGGTTTTCTTGATAACAGAAGGAATTCAGATGGTAGTGTCGGGCTCTTCATATGTGGCAGTTTAAAAATTTCAGGGGAAAAAAAATGTACAGAAAAGTGAGAAAACCCATAAAGCAGAGCTCCTTCTCCTGGACTTACTTATGGTATAGGCATCCAAGTTCCTCTCCTCCAGTCAACTCACACCAGATCCATGTCTGGAAAGCCCAGATGGATTCACCCAGAGAACCCCAGGAATGGAACCTACTGGAAATTACTCCATGTTTTCAGAAATTGTCTCACATCAATAGCCATATCATTTCTCATTCCTTCCCTATCTACCTGACACACTATTTCAGAGAAGCTGATATGGAAATGGTTTGGTAGAGAAGCTGAAAGTCAGGATTTGTTCCTTGATATGGAGGAGCGAAGCCAGTGGCGGGCTTTGAGAAGCGAAGAGAAGAGTGGCTTCATGGCTCCTAGGGAAGAAAAATCACAAATGTGGGGTGAAGGGCTCAAAAGACCAGACATCAGGGGAAGCATTCACTTCCTGAGTTCATGTGGCAACTTTCCTTCCATTTGGAAGAACATATTCAGTCAGTGAGATTCTTGGAACCAGATGTGGCTGTCCCAGAGCAGGTGCTGGTGTCTAATAAGCAATTAACCTGTTCAGATACTGCCACTCCTGTGTTCTCTGTCTCGAGGGTATTGTGGGCTTGAAAACTCAAGTGTTATTACTAGGTTTTGAAAGGTGCGAAGCAGGGCCTGCATTTCTGTTTTATATTCTGGTAGGAACAGAAGGTTCATATGCCTCTGTATTCACACTGCTAACTTACTATGGCAAGAAGTATATCAATTAGTCAATCAATCATGCATTGTATTTGCTTGCTTCTGTAAATAGAGCACCAAAATAAACATTTTGTACAGCTATGCACATTAGTGCTGTGAATCAGTTAATCAATGGCATTTATTGAGTGCTTACCATGTGCAGAGCACTGTATTAGTGGTTATGATGAAGTAAATGAATAAAACCCAGACAAAAACCAATAAAAATCATTTCAGGAGACAGATTCTGCCAGGACCTGGCTCAGTTTTAAGAACTTTATAACGAGGAGTTCAAAACACTAATTGCCACCAAAGGTCTGGACCTCCCCCCGCCACCCACCAAGGCACACAAGTTTAAAAAGGACCTATAAGTAAAGACAGAGTAAGTCTATGACTTCTGGATTTCCCTTAGTACTATTACTCCATATGATCGGAGAACAAGTTATAAATTTAACTTACTTCGATCATATTTATTGAGCGCTAACTGTGGGCAGACCATGACCATTCGTTCATTCATTCATTCACTCATATTTATTGAGCACTTACTGGGTGCACACCACTGTACTAAGTGCTTGGGAGAGTACAATATAACAGAGTTGGTAGTCATGTTCTTTGCCCCACATGGGCTTACAGTACTTCTAATCAGAGCCTGGGGCTTTCTTTTGTTTTTCAGCTAAGGTAACTTGAGTCACCAAGTCTGAAGCCCAGCAAGGTATCAATCTAAAAATGCCGGGAGTAGTGACCTCGCTTGCCTAGCTGGGAGGTACACTTAAAAACAGCTGCTCTGTTTTCCATAGCCATTTTTACACTTTTAAGGGGTTCCTTGTTAAAGCGATTGACCATTAACTGGACTATGTCACCTCTTTGTATAGGAGTCACAGTTGGGTCGGTGCCTTTGGGCCTAGGCGATGGGGGCAACACATGTTAAATCTTATAATCTGACAGGGTAGTCCCTGCTCATCCTTGCTCCCTTACTACCGATTTCTGAAATCTGATCTTCCTCCAGCTCCTGTTTCCTGTAGCCAACACAGGCAGGCCCCTGCAATTCTGGGACCTCATCAGGTACTGATTTTGGGTCCCTCCACAAGAACCTATCATGCTGGTCAGGGTGCTCACAACAATTTTCCTTAAGGAGGCAAATCCTCTTCTTTTCCTGTTCTCATTCTTTCCTAAATCCCCTCTGCCTCATGGGTCATCTCATCTTCTGGAGCACGTGATGGCTAATGGACTTTAAGTGAGGTGGTGGTTCCAGTACTAATAATATTATTTATTGAGTGTCCACTGGGTGCAGTGCACTGAACTAAGTGCTTAGGAAGTACAAAACAGAAATGACAGGTTCCTTGCCCCCAGGCGGTTTACATATTAATGAGGGAAATAGACAAAATATTATTTACATATAGAGTCACCAAAGTAAGTAAATGAATGTAAAATTCAATGACAGAAGTGGTTAAGATGGGTATAAGGGCTGGAGATGACTGGTGGGGTTTGTAGGATTTAAGGGGCTGGAATTAATCAGTGAAGGCTTGCTGGAGGAGGATTTTGGAGGGCTATGAATTTAGGGAGAGCTGTAGCCCGTTTGATGTGGGGAGGGAGGGAGATCCAAGCTGGGAGAACACTGTAGTTGACATCATAGAGGCAGGAGAGGTGACAGTGAGGGTTAGCTTGAGAAGAACAATGACAGTGAGCCGGGAGGAGCGGATGAAAGAGAGTGAAATGTAAACCAGGCCATGTTGGTAGAGAGGCTGAGTGTGAGAATTTGTTGCTTGATCTGGGATTTGAAGAGAGGAGAGATGTGCGCCAAGTGATGTACTAAGATGAGGAACCATGAAGTCGGGGCTGAGACTGAGCTGAGGTCCTGTTCTGGAAGAATCAAAGCCAAAGAGATGCTGACGAGGCTCTACCATGAAACAATAGGCGACTCCAATGTTTCCCACCCCCACAATTTGCAAATCATTAAAAAGTGATTTGATGAATTTTACAGCAATACTGTCATTCTGTCACCATGGCAATGGCCCACCCGAAAAAATTCAGAAACAAATAATTCCTCCCTTTGGCTGCTGAGCAGTAACAAATGGGATTTCTGTAGGTTGTGGTTCCTCATTAACCCTCCATAAGGATTTATTCATTCTGAGGGATCCCCTAACTCTGAACCTAGGGATTTGCTTAAGGACTCCTTAAATGCACAGCACAGACACTGTGCTATGGTCACCGACCTCGATAGCTTGGGCTACACTGATGTCAAAGGGAAAAGTGACTGACTCTTCCAACTCTCGACACACCAAGGCTTTTTTCTCCTTCTCATTTCTGCCTTCAAGTTCACCAGTCCCCATGCAAGCCTGCTTTCCATCACCCACCAAGTATTTCATGCAAGGGATATTTATAGGCATGCTCTTCTGCTCCTCTATTTCTGATTCTGGGCTGACTCCAAATAAAATAGCTTCATGTCAGTTGAGTCTTGGCAAATCTAGGAAAATCAAGTAAGAGATGTGGATCCCATAGCCTTTTTTTTTCAACAGAGAAGAAATAAAAAGTAATTGCACATATAAACAAACCAACACACAGGCATAAAACAGGCTAATGCCTCCATCTTCCTAAGCTTTGCTCCAGAGTGGATTAGTTAGGGGAGAAGAGTGTGTCAGTTATGTCAGTTATGTAGGGGAGTTTCTTTCCTTTCCTCTTTAGCTGTAGTCTTCCTTCTGGTTATAAACTTAGATCAGACAAGAATTCAAGTTCAGACACAGACACATACCTTCTCCCTCTCAGCACTGACAGTGGTAGAAAACTCCAGATATTACTTTCAAGCCCTTCAGTTAGAACATTCCTCTACTGGAATACAGAATGCCTGGCACCCAAACTAGCTCATTAATATTTAAATTAATACAGGCATATTCATCTGGTTATCTGATTATCTGGTTATTATCGTGCTCGTACGCTGTCAGTAATGGGCGATCGGTAATTTTTCTTCGTCACCAGAGGGGAGGCCTTGACCCAGGCCAATCAAAAGGGGCTCTCAATCTGGCTCATTTTCATTCAACACTCCACTCCCAGCATTTAATTTGATTTCTTCTACCCTCTCTTTCATGTAATCAGCCTGGTTCAATTTGCTTGTATAAACAAGAGGCCAAAGCAGGGGACTACGCTTGTGATGATGGCTCAGCCTTTTATACATTATCCTTGCGCTGTTTCCTGACTCTTTTCAATAGATCCAGACTTTGGAAAGAGTTATATTAAACAGTTTGACTCCAAACCTAAACAGCCCCTGAAGCATTAGCGGTTCAAAGATCTCTTGGCCCATTTATGAAAAGCCATTGATCTGGGAAGGAGGTGTTACTAGACTTAAAATCCAGCAAGAAAGGTCCTGGCCTGGCAGGAGGCAGAATGGTTTTCATTAAAGAGCTGCCCTTTATCTTGTCACATTACTGACCTCGCTGTGGTGAGCGCGGGGCTACTTCCCTTTATGGCTGAGGTGCTGTGAGAGGAAGCCAGCAGAAGACAATGCTCATTTTCCAGGAGAAATGGCTGAGAAAAAGTGCCATTGTGTGATGCAGAAAGCAAAAGAGGCTGAGCAATAAATAATGCTCGTATCAATTACTGAATGATTTCAAAAGTCCCTGTGAAGTCTCCCAATGTCATGGAGAAAGAGTGATGGCCTTTTTTAAGAAGAACTCCCCAAAAAACTTATGTAGTATTTTCCAAAGTTGGATCTAATGTAGTAGCTACATCTGGGGAGCAGAATAAGAGCTGATGGAGATGGGGAGGTTTAAGTGGTATTTGTTAAGCACTAACTGTGTGTACTAAGGGCTGGGGTGGATACAAGCAAATTTGGTTGGACAAATTCCCACTTGGGGCTCACAGTCTCAATCCCCGTTTTACAGATGGGGTAACTGAGGCACAGAGAAGTGAAGTGACATACCCAAGACGATGCAGCAGCAAGTGGCGGAGCTGAGATTAGGACCCATGACCTCCGACTCTCAGGCCCATGCTCTATCTACTATGCCATGCTGCAAGATTCTACAAAGCATTTTAAGTGACGGATTAGAAAGTCCAACAGTTGTTTGCACTGTGAGAGCAGGCTCCAGGAGCATCAAGATTTGAAATACATATAAAATTGGAAAGGGAGGTGTGTGCACTTATAGACAGAGAAAAAGGCTCAATAAACGGAGCCAAAATTGCTATAAAGTACTCTCCAATCACTTGGTAAAGGTCACCATTTGATGACTCTGGGTTAAGGAAGGTTTTTAAAGCTCTGGTGTTTCAATCTGAATGAGACGATCCATGCATTGGACTTACAGAGTGCTTAAATTGCTGAGCATAAATAGGTATGGCAAACGTAAAGGCAGAATTGTAGTGCTATGCCCTAAGATAACACTTTTCAAACATGCATTTTAAAGCACTCTAAAAAGTTCTGTGAGCAATTTTATGAATAGGGAAACAGAAAGGCAAAAAAAAATGAAGTTTATTTAACTAATGATTACCTAAAGCCTTTCAGCAATTTCCCTGAGCAGCATGGCTCGGATCCTAAAAGCCTTTGATATTCAGCCCTGTGTTTTAAACTAGATAGAACTAGATCCACAATCCAGTTCTTTAATTATGAAAACAAGATGAAAATAGTGCAAGGGAAGTGGAAAATGATACATTTCAATACTGTTCATCCTAATAGCAATCAGAAAAATGTTAAGCATGGGGAAAGGGGAAATACAAAATTCCATTGGAATCCACTGTGATTTTGGTTTAATTAGCACCCATATATTCTCATCAACAAAGCCACCTTAATCCAACTAATCCTAATCTTTTAATCAAAACAAATTCCCCTGAGTACATCAGGTGTCTTTCAACACTTCCTGCCCAGCACCATACTCATCGGGAATGTACTGTAATCAGAACTTTGACGCATCCCTTCTAAGCAGGAGAATAAAAACTTATTTTAAGGTTGAATTTGTCTTTATAGCCAGTCCTTTAACAGAGGTCAGCAAGGCATAAAGGTTAGATCATCCATTCCACCTAGAGACCACACACAGGGTTAGGAAAATTCAGCTGCTTGGTTTAATTTGAACCTCTGACCTTGGTCATCAAGCCCCATGCCAGCTTTCTCCAATGCAGTTCAAACCACCTTACACCATCTCCAGCTAACGCAGGCCAGTTAAGTGCCAACACTGGCCAATTATCTCTCTGCAAGGGCCTAAGGGCACTGATTCCTTGGGAATTCTGAATGAATACAAAAAACACCTCACAGCCACCTCCTCTGGTCTTAATATTTTCTTAAACTTTTCCTCTAGTCTTACCCCTCTGCCTTCAAACAAGCTCTGTCTTAATCCTTCTTGATCACTCCTTCTCAATCTCCTTTGCTGTCTCTTCCTCCTCCCATCCTCCTTTAACTGTGGATGCTGCAAGCAGCTTGGTTCTGGGTACTCAACTCTTCTCCCTCTCCACCCATTCTCTTGAAGAGCTACTACATTCATTCACTCATTCAACTATTTATTGAGCACTTACTGTGTGCAGAGCACTGTACTAAGCACTTGGGAGGTACAAGTCGCAACATATAGAGACAGTCCCTATGGTTTCGGCTACTTCTCCTAAGTCCTGCCTGGATGATTTCCAAAATTCTTCTTCAATATTTCCACACAATGGCCTGTCCCTCTTCAATACTTATGGCCACTATCCTGGTTCATCTTCATCACCTCAAGGCTGACTGACTGGAACAGTCTCCCTACAAGCCTCTTGCCTCCAGACCCTCTTCAATCTATCCTATTACCTGTAACTGCTCTGATCAACATCGTAAAATATCTTTCAGAACACATTATCCCCTTCCTCCAATGGCTACTCATTTATCTTTACACTAAACAAAAACTCCCAGTCAACGGAGTTCAAGTTCACCATGAGCTGTTTCTTATTTTCCTAATCCCTCCTTGTCCTGATCCACACAACACTTATTTATTTATTCATTCATTCATATTTATTGAGTGCTTACTGTGTGCAAAGCATTGTACTAAGCGCTTGGGAAGTACAAGTTGGCAACATATAGAGACGGTCCCTACCCAACAATGGGCTCACAGTCTAAAAGGGGGAGAGAGACAACAAAACAAAACATGTGGTCAGGTGTCAAGTCATTAGAATAAATAGAAGTAAAGCTAGAAGCACATCATTGACAAAATAAATAGTAAATATGTACAAGTAAAATAAATAGAGTAATAAATCTGTACAAACATATATACAGGTGCTGTGGGGAGGCGAAGGAGGTAGGGCGGGGGGGTGGGGCGGGGGAGAGGAAAAATGGGGCTCAGTCTGGGAAGGCCTCCTGGAGGACGTGAGCGCTCAGTAGGGCTTTGAAGGGAGGAAGAGAGCTAGCTTGGCAGATGTGCGGAGGGAGCGGGAGCGGTCGACGGTGGGACAGGCAAGAACAAGGCACAGTGAGGAGGTTAGCGGCACAGGAGCAGAGGGTGCGGGCTGGGCTGTAGAAGCTAACTTTCAAATGATACTTTATTCAAAATTCTCCCTTGCCCAGTGTAGTGCTCATTTCTTTCACCTTGTATGGAACTCTTTCTCCTCCTTAAATTCAGCAAAACACATCCCTCCCTCCCTTCAAAGTTCTCCTAAAAAGCTTCCTCTTCCAGGAAACATCTCCTGATTAATCTCTACCTTCATGGTCCCATCACCAGTCAATCAATCAGTCAGTGGTATTTTTTGAGCCCTGCTTGTATGCAGAGAACTGTACAAAGTGCCTGGGAAAGTACAATACAATAGTGTTGGTAGATGTGATTCCTACCCACAAGGAACTTACATCCTACCAACCACCTTAGCACTCAGGTACATGTCTTTTTATCTACTTACATAAATGACCACTTTCCTTTTAACTGTGCACTTATACTTTTATCTACTGTATGTTTGTAATTTGCATCCACTTCTCTCCCATCTAGATGGTACTCTTCTTGAGGGCAGGGACCGTCTTTTCTTCTATTGCTCAGAGAGATAATGAAATTCCACAACTAAATTATTCTGTTTCTTTAAGCTATCTTCATTGGTTACATTTTTACATTGGTTTTTACATTTTACATTTTTACATTTTTTGGTTACATTGGTTTTCTTTTTTTAAAAAAAAGCTCACTTCAATATCTCCATTTTAACAGCACCTTCTAATTATTTAAAAACCCTAATCAGTGCTTTTTTAATATTTTAAATAAAAGTAATTAAATGTCTTTCCTACATTGAATTTCCACCTTCTATAGTACAATGCATTTGTTTTCATCTTTCAGTACTGTGAAACCAAACTGAAAGATTCACATTCTTTAAGTAAGAATTCACGATGGCTGAAAGATGGAGCAGTCATAAATAAAGTCTGCATTTTCAAGCTGACCATATATGGTGTGCCAAAACTCTGAACTCTGACTTCTGATCCCCTTTAGACCGAAAGCTTATTGTGGGCAGGGAATGTCTACCAACTTTGTTATAATGTACTCTCCCAAGGGCTTAGTACAGAGCTCTGCACACAGGAAGTACTCAATGTATATCATTTACTGACTGATTAAATTCAAAACCTGGGAGTTATATGGGAAGAGGATGAATAAAAAGAGTTGACTGACTTTCATGGCATTGGCATACAAGTCATTTTACTACTTCTAGGGTCCTATATACTCTCCAGGATGATGACTGGACAGAGGGTGGGGATTAGGAGGTATTGGAGGAGGGAGAAGCTGCAAATTTCCAGGTCAAGGAGTAAATAAGAAGAAACAGAAGTCACCCAATATGCTAAAGAAAAAGTCACCTGCCGCCTTTCCTCTGAGTGGAGGGACAACAGAGCCATAGAAAAACAAACCAACCATCTTCCACACACACATACAGAGTTCTCCAAGGAGAGGACAGGACAAGAGGAAGGCCCTTTTATGTAAAGTCCAGGATACCTTCTTCCCTGTTCCAAGTTTCAATCCTCTCTTTCCTAAAAGCAACTCTTCTGCTCCAGAACACATTAGGCCTCTCCATGGGACTTGATGCTGCAAACAAATGAAATTCATAGGACTAAATCATGAAAATGTTCTGCATCACTTGCTCATTGCCATATGCCCTGACTCCAAACTCCACATCTCCAACACAAACTCCAACATCTCTCTCTCTCCCTTTCCCGGCACAGTAATACCAATTAGATTTAAGCTAGACTGTGAGCCCATTGTTGGGTAGGGACCGTCTCTATATGTTGCCAACTTGTACTTCCCAAGCGCTTAATACAGTGTTCTGCACACAGTAAGTGCTCAATAAATACAATTGCATGAATGAATGAATGATAAACAAACAAAAATTGGGGTGTCCACATTCTGGAGATGTTTGGGTACATTTTAATACATCTAAAACAATCCCTAAATAAATCCCTAGTTTATCTTGTACAGATTTAAATAGGGCAAAAACTTGAAATGAGAGAAACTCTATTATGTAGAAAATGTTACTTCACAGTTGATTGAGAAGCATGAAATCGGATATTTTTCAAGCAAAAGAAAATTTAGTAAAAATCTGCCTTGCTCTTTCCTCTGTAAAGAACATCTAAACACACAGCATTTAATTTCCAAATAGGGCAATGTTCTTTTTATTGAAATGTTAAGCGGGATTAAAGACACGAAGGGTTGAAACTCAATCTTTAGCTCTTTCACTGTTAGTTGTCCTTTTTTTGGCATCACTATTGAGATACGGAAAAGTCAGAGTCTTATGCACATAAGAGTCAACAGCAACATGGATAGATAAACCAAGAGCCAGACCTGGAGTCATAATAACACAGAAGTCAAAATTTAAAAACAAGTGTGACTTACAGGAATTGAGGAATTTCACTCAGGACATAGTTGCAATGAATGTGGCTTTTAAGGATTTTAGGATTTAAGGATTTTATTTAATACATAGTTGGAAAAACCTGTTCCCAGAGTGAAGAGCAGGGCCTTAGATTTCTGTTTGTTATATTCAGAAATGTAAGAATGGGTCACAAAAAATGCTGGCAAATCTTCACTTTGGAAGGACTAGCTGATCTGATAACCTTGTATGAACCCCCAGCACTTAACACAGGGTTAGTCCTTAATGAATGTCATAAAAGTAAATGATCATGAAGACACTGACTCCTCTCCTACATCCTATCCCACTCAGCCCCATAAACTGGCATCCTCTTGGGAGGGCAATGGGTTGCCGGCTAGTAAAAATCAATTCACCCAAAGAATTGCAGAGCAATTTTGCCTGGGAGTACCAAGAACCTGGAGGGTCCTGGAAGAATTTTTGGAAGGACAGAAATTTAGTAAATTTAGTTGAGGTTACAAATCAGATTAAATAATCTGATATTATAGTCTCCAACTTCAAATGAGAAAAAACCCCTTCAAAATTGAGTCATTAGCTCTGAGTACCTCTGCTCACGTGATATGTGAAATGGCGTTCTGTGTGATTTGCCTTGATGGTGGAATCATCAAAGTGACATCTGAATGGCAGAGGACAATGAAGGCAACTATGTCCTGTTCTTCTCTGCAGTCTGATACATCATTCAACCTTGACTACCCAAAGGCATGGAGACACTAAGAGACCATCAAACTAGAAAAGAAAGCTGAAGCCTAGATAGAAGCTTGAAAGCGCCAGAGTGAAGAGAGAAGGAGATAAGGTTTCAGCCAGATGAGGGAGTTTGACATCCTGAGTTCTAATTCCAGCTCAGCCACTTGTCTGCTGTGTGACCTTGGGCAAGTTACTTAACTTCAGTTATCTCATCTGCAAAATGGGGATTCAAGCTCTGAGCCCCATGTTTGGCACATAGTAAGCGCTTAACAAATGCCATCATCATCGTATGGACTGTGTTCAACTTAATTATCCTGAATCTACTCCAGAGCTTAGTACAGTGCCTGGCATATAGTAAGCGCTTAACAAATACCATAAAAAGCCCCAGGATAACTCATGGATCAGAGCAGTTATGCTATATATGCTAATGCTATAAAAAAGCAATGGGCCCAGTTCCTCCCCCACCAATTTTATTTGAAAGCCAGAATAGAATGTGTAGCTTTTAGGCTGTTGCCAGCTGCCTCCAGATGTGCTTGCTTAAGGATGGGCGATCAATGGCTAAAAAAAGGCAGTAATTTGGGGGCCTCATGTCGAGACATCACAGCACACTAAACCCTCCAGTTTTACACTGCCAGATTAACTATTCTGGGGAGGTTCCCAAAAGCTGTCATTTCTACATTTGAATGTGTGAGAATAGGAACTGTGCCTGTTAGCTTTCATTACACTGCCAGATTCCTCCACCCTCTCACCAGCAAACCCGAACATCTCTGCATTAGAAGCGGTAGGGCTAGGAGATATGGCATGGGGAGACAAGATCTAAGCCTCGGCTCAAGGCACAGGATCCGGAGACGATCACTGACAACACTCAGGGTTTCATTCCTCCATCTATAAAATGAGGGAAAAGGTCCCCCTGGACCCTGTCTCCTCCTCCTCCTGCACTAGGAAGGGTGAAAAGAAATAAAAACTACAATTAGGGGCTTAGCCCATCTGGACAGATGAGTGATGGTGAAATTGAGCCTTCCTTAGTTACTTCTAAGTCCCCGATCTTAGTCCAGGGCCCAAAACCAACACAAGATCTTCATTTACCGACGAGAAAGACACCCAAAAAACACTGGACTGGGTTAGACAAATTCAGATGCTTGAAATGGGTGGAGTGGTGACTCACTCCTAATTGAGTTGGACCAATTCTGGCATTATTTCCTGATACGTAGACTCAGCGTATGATGGAATGTATTTAAGTTTGTTCAGAGGAACAGAAATAAGAAAAGGAACTGTGTGAATACCAGCATCACACCCTTGTGAGATATTATCACCACCATGACCTTTTCTGTACCCTTTTCAAGAGACTAATCTTTAATTCCATTCCACTAAATTAGGAATATAAAGCAAATGCCACCTAATTTATGGCAGCAGCACAGATTCATTTTCATTCAGTTCTGGCTTAACATTTTTTAACTATGTAATGCAATTCCTTCTGAGTACCTTCTACATTTAGATCCATTTCCAGGATGCACTGCAACAAGACAAGTGCAATCATGACCTGTCAATTCTGCTTAGGAGCCCCCTCCTTCCACACAGTTCCCTTTTGCTTGTTTACACAGCTTTACTATTCCTGTATATTACTTTAATAAAGCACTTCTCTTTCTAGATGAAATTGCTGATCTTTATTTATCCCAGAGTGAAGGGAATGAACCATTCTAGAAGACTAACTGAAAACCTGATAAATAGCCTACAAACCTCTTGAAGGAAAAATAATCTTTTAGGAAGCAGTTGCAACTAGATCTTTCGAGATGTTTTGCATACTTACAGATTCAAATGGGAGGTGGAGGATGCCACTCCAAGCTAAAGCCCTTCTCCCCCTCATCCCTGAAGACTTAATTTCCTGTTCTCTTTGGGAGACAGACAGATGAATATTTAGCAGAGAACATGATTGTGATTAAGCTTCCAACTGCATCTTCATCTGGATTCCAGCTGGTTTAGCATCTCAATTACTCCTCCATCCCCCTGTGGGAGAATCTTACTGATGTATTTGGGCTTAAAATTATGGAGTTGGATTAAAAATCACCAAAGATCCTCCAAAACTTCTGACCTCAATCAATTATCCCTTAATAAAGATCTTGTGCCTAGGTATGATGCCTGAAGCATGTCACCAATAGCCAGACCGCACTTGATTAGCTAACCTTGAAGAGCAGAAGGGTTTCCTATAGGGATCACCTTTTCCCTCCGTTAAATGATGATTAATATATTACTGTTGCGGGGGGGAGGGGGTCTCGAGTACAGGCGGTGTTATCTATCTGTAGAGAAACTGCTGCCTGGTTCACCAGCCTGGTCTTGGCTTTACAAAACAGATTTCCAATAGCAAAAAGTGCATGTGTCACGTTGGCCAACAGTATTTTTGGAAACAAACTGAAGATGAAGTACAGCATTAAAGCAACTGGGAAAGTACATCAGAAGCAAGACATATGTAATCACTGCCCTCCTGACACTTACATTCTAATAGGGTGGACAGATGGATGAGAATCATTTGTCTTATTGAAGGCACATCTCCTCCAAAAGGCTTTCCCTGACTAAGCCCTTCTTTCCTTTTCTTCTTCCTTTCTTTCTTCCTTTCCTTTTCTTCTACTCCCTTCCATCCCCCTGGCCTGGAATGCCCTCTCTCCCCACATTCGCCATGCTAGCTCTCTTCCTCCCTTCAAGGCCCTACTGAGAGCTCACCTCCAGGAGGCCTTCCCAGACTGAGCCCCCTCCTTCCTTCCCCCTCGTCCCCCTCTCCATCCCCACCTCTTACCTCCTTCCGTTCCCCACAGCACCTGTATACATGTATATATGTTTGTACACATTTATTACTCTATTTATTTATTTATTTTACTTGTACATATCTATTCTATTAATATTATTTTGTTAATATGTTTGGTTTTGTTCTCTGTCTCCCCCTTCTAGACTGTGAGCCCACTGCTGGGTAGGGACTGTCTCTATATGTTGCCAACTTGTACTTCCCAAGCGCTTAGTACAGTGCTCTGCACACAAGCGCTCAATAAATATGATTGATTGATTGATTGATTCTGCATTACCCTGACTTGTTCCCTTTATTCATCTCCCTTCCCAACCCCACATCAGTTATGTACATATCCATAGTTTATATTACTGTCTGTCTCCCCTTCCAGACTGTAAGCTCATTGTGGGCAGGGAATATGCCTGTTACATTTTTATACTGTACTCTCTCAAGTGCTCAGTACAGTGCTCTGCACACAGTAAGCGCTCAATAAATACGACTCACTGACTGATTACCTGAGGGGGGGCAGGAGAGAGGCAGGAAGACTGATTAGAGATCTTGTCATGGAGAAGCTGGGTCTCTCTCCCCTGTTCTCCTACTGCTTCTCCCCAAAGCTTCTTTGGACTAGATCTTCCCGTAATACCCAAGCAACAAGTTGATTAACAAGAAGATTCCTGCAAATGATTAACCTTCTTACAGAATTAATTTAGTTGATGAAAATCCCTTGCTTGTGATCCATAATAGACACCCATTTCTTCCCTACTCTGCATTTATACTATGCATTTTGGGGAGAATGGTGTTAGGGATTTTGGGACTGATCTTACGAAAACATCCACCTACCTGGGTAGAACACATTGCAGAGTTGCAAGGGAGGATTGCATATATGCACATTACATCAGTCATGGCACATAGACTATAATGCAAGCTCCCTTCCAGCAGGATTTGACAAGAACATAGCCCCTACATTCGTGGTGAACTGAAAGTATGGCTTTCTTTCATTTATGACTGATGGGAAGATTCTATCCATGTGTGTGTGGGTGATGAATAGGTCAACATGAGACCAACATACCGCTCTGCACTGTTTGCCATGCTGGCCTTTTTGATCTGGTTTTCTACCTCATTGTCTATCAATGCACTGTTGCATGGCATACTGCCTAAATAGCAGAATCTGGGATGCTTTAAGTTCTGTTTTGCTGACAAAAAACTTGGCTGAATGCAGCACTTGGCAACAGTTAGGGGTTGACTTCGGCACTGTAGCTCCTCTTAATTCAGAGCTCCTTGAGGGGACGGAATGTGTCTACCATCTCTACTGTACTGTTCTTGCCCATGCATTTAGTGCAGTGCTCAGCACATGGGTAAGTAATCAATAAATACCACTGATCAAATAACTATAACATGGTTCCCTCCATAACTATAGTTAAATGTATTGTAGGGTCAGTATGTCACTTGATATTCAGGAATGTTTGTAGATGGCCCCAATAAATGTGTCTTCTGTAGTAAGTACACCCAAGCCTCAAACTATAGAGGAGTTTGAACAACACAACAACCTTCTAGACTTAACTTGTCACTTCACCCTGTTTTGTAGGCTGCTGAAAGCCATGTTGACCTCTGTATTCTGTTTCCATCTCTCCATCTATCCATCTTTAGATCTTTAGATAGTACCTAAGGATACTATCTTTTGATAGTGTAGTACCTAGATGGAAAAATTTGATGATAGCTTTATGTCCTTGTTAACAAGGAAAATGCTACTACCTTGGTGCAAAACTTAGCATTTCCTCCCAGGTATTTTCAGTTGAATTCCTATCCAAGAAAAATAATAACAAGAGTCTGAGCTCCATAGTGCCACTATATCCCAGGCTTCCTGAAAACTGTTAAAACCTTTAGAATTTTCTGTGCTGAATATCCCAAGCTTACTGAAAACTATTAAAACCTTTAGAATTTTCTGTGCTCATCATTAATTCACTCTTCTCAGCCTTCCCCATTATGACACTTCCAAAACCCAGACCTTACCGCAACATCATTATGCTCCCATCCCTGGCCCACAATGGTCAGTACACAGGGCTGCTCTGCCAGAGAGTGGTGAAAATCAGGGACTAAAAGAACAATATCAAAGCCATAGGCTCCATTTCCCCAATCCACTTAAATCCTTTCATGCCCCTATCATAATTAGCTTCATTTCTTCCAGCTTTCAGGCCTTTTAAAATATGTCTGTTTTCCTTCTATGATCCTTTTATTTTTAGACTGTAATCTCATTGTGGGTAAGGATCATGTCTACTAACTCTGTTATACTGTCATCTCCCAAGTGCTTAGTACAGTAAGCACTCGATAAATACAATCAATTGATTTTTAACAGAGATGGATATTTAAGTTGTATTAGTCCCCTACCATTCATGGCCCATAATCCCCACTCATGCCCAACAGAACTCATGACCACTGTGGGCAGGGAAGGTGTCTGTTTATTGTTTTCTCCCAAGCTCTCAGTACAGTGCTTGGCACACAGTAAGCACTCAATAAATATGATCAACTGACTGATTGCCTCCAGACAGTCAATGCAAATTGACTCCTGGGCAGGTCTGATGTCAACAATTATGGAATGGATGAAAAGAGCTCCCAAAAAATGTGGATCTGAAGCCAACCTCAATTGTAACCTGTACTTACCGTTTCCCAAAATATACAGTTTTCCCAAGGCCCTGCTTTCAAGGCAGCATCTTGGGTACCTCAACATCTGACCAGCAGAAGAGGTGGAACCTAGGTATGAATGACTTCATTTTGTCACAAAGGAAAGGAAAAATGTAGATGAAGCAATGATGATACCAAGTGGCAAACCAGGATGGACCACTTGTCTGAAAAATCTGGGGGAATTCACAAACTTTATGGAATCACGCTGCAAGATAATCAGTATGAAGAAAGCACAAAAGCCTTGAATACCTTCCCCATTATGAAGTAGCTTAAAACAATTCCCTCTACACATTAAAAAATCCTCAGAAGCTAGAGGAGGTTGAAACAGTAGCCTGGAGCACTGAAAATTCATGAAAAATTAATTCAACCCTCAAAGTCAGGACCAGTAAGGGCTGCTCTACATAACAAAAAATTCTCAGTTGCATTATTAAAAACACTGCTTTGGAGCGATCAATTAATTTCAAAGGCTCGACTCTATGCATTAGACGTTATCAAAGACAGATGTGCTAAAAGGATCTTTTCCATCAAATCCGGTGCCCATCTGCTGTACCAGGGTTATAACTGCCATCCCTATTACCAGTTTGAGTACTTTTGTTTTCATTCTTTTCTTAACATTTTGTGCGATTGTCTGTAAAAGCTCAGTGGAGAGCAAGTGTAGGGATATCAGATCAAGCTAGGATATGGTAATGTTGTCACCAAGAGCACCTGAACAACCTTTACAGAACCTCCAAAGTCAGATTCTAATAGTAAATGTTTAGCCAATTCAACTTCTGAAAATCCTAATCACACTGAAGTAAACCCATCAGCTTTCAATAGCAGAAAACAGAGCACAGCTTCCTATGGTCCAAGCCACAGATGGTTCTTTCAACCTGCTTGTTTCTTCCAAACCAGAATGTCAGTAATATGGCTCTAAAGTTTGTTTGTTTGCTTGTTTCTTTAATAGCAGGAGATGGTATGGCTTAACTAACCATACCATTTCAGCCTTAGAATCTTTGTGAACGTCACAAAACAGTCAGACTTGCAAATTGGTCATGAAATTCCAGATCTCAAATACTTACAGAGTGCTGACGAAAAGAAGATATGAAGACATCTCAACCAGCATGGCAAAGTGGATAGAGCACAGGCCTGGGAGTCAGAAGGTCATGGGTCCTAACCCCAGCTCTGCCACTTGTCTGCTGTGTGACCTTGGACAAGTCACTTTACTTCTCTGTGTCTCCTTTACCTCATCTGGAAAATGGGGAGTGAGACTGTGAGCCCCACATGGGACAGAGACTGTGTCCAACCCGATTTGCTTTTACCCACCTCAGCACTTAGAACAGTGTCTGGCACATAGTAAGTGCTTAATGAATACCATAATAATTATTATGATTACCATCATCACCATCATCAATCGTATTTATTGAGCGCTTACTGTGTGCAGAGCACTTTACTAAGCGCTTGGGAAGTACAAATTGGCAACATATAGAGACAGTCCCTACCCAGCAGTGGGCTCACAGTCTAAAAGGGGGAGACAAAACCAAACATACTAACAAAATAAAATAAATAGAATAGATATGTACAAGTAAAATAAATAGAGTAATAAATATGTACAAACACATATACATATATACAGGTGCTGTGGGGAAGAGAATGAGGTAAGATGGGGGGATGGAGAGGGGGACGAGGGGGAGAGGAAGGAAGGGGCTCAGTCTGGGAAGGCCTCCTGGAGGAGGTGAGCTCTCACTAGGGCCTTGAAGGGAGGAAGAGAGCTAGCTTGGCGGATGGGCAGAGGGAGGGTATTCCAGGCCCGGGGGATGATGTGGGCCGGGGGTCGATGGCGGGACAGGCGAGAACGAGGTACGGTGAGGAGATTAGCAGCAGAGGAGCAGAGGGTGCGGGGTGGGCTGTAGAAGGAGAGAAGGGAGGTGAGGTAGGAGGGGGCGAGGTGATGGACAGCCTTGAAGCCCAGGGTGAGGAGTTTCTGCCTGATGCGCAGATTGATTGGTACCACTATTGTTATGATGATTATATGACACCCTCCTTGTCTGGAATGAAGTTGAATCCATCTGGCATGCATAAGGATGGAAGTGGAAGTGTTAGGAAAAGTGTGTGATGAGTGAAAGCCTTGGACTGGTGGCAGTCATGGCTCAAAATTTCTTTACTCTTGGCATCCCATAATAATCACTGTATTTAGTAGTTGCTTTCAATGTGCCAATGCACTGTGCTTACACTTAGGGAGGTCAAGATCATTCATTTATTCATTCACTCAATCATATTTATTGAGTGCTGACTGTGTGCAGAGCACTGTACTAAGTACCTGGGAGATCTATAATAAGCAGATCTATTCCCTGCCCACAATGAGTTTACAGTCTAAAGGGACTAGACACAGCCCATCTTCCAAGTCGGGTTCCCAATCTAAGAGGTGGGGAGGGTGGGTATCTTATTCCTGTTTTACAGATGAGGAAACGGAACCAGAAAGTCAGTGACGTGGCTGGGATTAGAGACTAATCCTATGCTCTTTCCACTAACCCACAGTGGTCTCCATCCATCACTAGCTGTGCATGCTGGATCTGCATATCATATGACAGACATCCTGATGATTGAAATATCTGGAGTGTAAACTTGGAGTTGTATTGATGGCAGTGGGCAGTGGGGGTTTGAGGCTGCAGAGCCAACAAGCAGCCCAGTCTAAATGGCCTGTGAGCTGTATCTCTCCGAGCATCCACCTGTCCTCTACTCAGGATGGCTGAGGGACAAAATAATGATAATAGTGTTAAGTGCTTACTGTGGTCCAGGCACTGTACTAAGCACAAGGAAATGAGTTTGAGCACCGTCCCTGTCCCATATGAGGCTCACAGTCTCAATTCTCATTTTACAGATGAGGTAACTGAGGCTCAGAGAAGTGAAGTGACTTCCCAAGGTCACACAGCAGACAAGTGGTAAACCGGGATTAGAACCCAGGTCCTTCTGACTCCCAAGCCTGAGTTCCAGCCCTTAGACCATGCTGCTTCTCCATGGAATTACATTCCAAACCCTTGAGCAGCCCAGGTTTGGTGGCTAGGAATTTGAGAACCAGCTGCATAAATGTGGGTAGGTGAAACCCTGAAAATGAACAGTTTGAGAGAGTGGATGTAGAGTACAAAGAGAATGGTGGGGGCGGTTTGGGGAGAGAGAGAAAGTGAGGTCTTAGAATTTTGAGGTACCTGAACAGTTAAACAGGGAGGAGGAGAAGAGGAAACTGAGAAGTATGCAAAGTAGTAGGATGAGAACCAGAAGAGTATTATGTCTGTTAGAAAATAGCCAGGGAGAGAATTAATGTGGAGAAAATTGTCAACCATGTCAAAAGCAGCAGAAAAATACAGGGGGTTTTGGAGAGAGAAGATACCATTAGATTTCACCCAGAGGTAATTGGAAACCTTAGAGAGTAAATCCAGAGTGTAGGGAACTATCCAGATGATTTAGGTAGATATGTTACAGCTGGCTGGGAATGAGTTCATCTGAACAATACACAAATATTACTCCTACTCAGATTTACAGGAGAAGAGGCCAAGACCAACCCTCAGGCCAATAAGAAATAGCCTTAGTGGCCTGAAAGAGTCACTGCCTAAGCTACTCCCTGATTATGTTAGGCACCTTGGAATTGGCAATAAGAGAATCTGGCTCAGCTAATGTTAGAAAGGATAAATGATAAATAAGCGGCTCCCTTTACAATAAATCAGGACCGCATGGACCAACTGGTGGAAACTACAAAGACAATGATATACTTTTCCACCCTGAATGAGAAAAAGAGGAGCCGTGGGTGGCAAGGAAATTACCATGCTGCTCACAGTTTTGGCCTCCACCGCATTCCACTCCCCTGGAGAAAGCTATGTAATGTTACCTAATGTGAAGCCCAGAATCCCGCCAAACATGTAGGCACTATGCTTGCTGTTCTAACCAGCAATAGAAGCACTGATTGGGTCACAGTCAGTTTTCAGATAAAGATTAAATAGTTCAAATAAAATAGTTACTTAAAGAGCCCAAAGAAGTTACAGATTAATATGCTACATGAACTAGTCATGACGTCTTTCTCTAAGCATAAATACACAGAAAAATTGCAGTTCTAATTAGAGGTAGCGTAACTGTCCAGAACAACTATCATTTCTTTGCATGTGCAAAGAAATACTTTTTACCCACTTTAAGAGTGAGGAAGATGGTAAGTACTCAGTGATTACTACTGATCCATTTGGTTTGGACCCCCCTTAGGATCATGCTTGGAGAGTTTCCAGTACTCTACCAGTCTCGGCTATGGGAGGGAGAGTCAAGAGGAGTCATACCCATTCCATTCCTAGCTTGGGCAGTGGTTAGCAAGTGGAAGGCAATCTACTACAAGTTAAGGCTCACCTGTGTTGGGCAGCAGCAGCATTGGAGAGAGCAAAGGGTGGAGACTCAGGTTTACCATGTGGAAGAAGGCAATGGTAAACCAATTCCGTATTTTCACTAAGAAAACCCAATGGGTACACCCATAGAACTATTGCAGATGGTGAGTGGGGCATTCTGGGAGAGCTGCATCCATGGAGTTGCTATGGACAGCTGAAGCCAAGCCGATTTGGTTTAGATGCATTTCCAACGGTAATAGGGAATTCTGATTCAGCACAATTTGAAAAGGAGACTTCCAGAAAAATTTCATAACATGAATATCAGGAAGAATAGTGCTGACCAGACTGGTGTGTGGAGCCCCTCATCTGATGAACTCTTTCTCTTTTTAAGCTTCTTCACTGCAGAGCTCTCTTCCTACATTGGGCAAGGACAGGAGGCTGAGCTGGGAACCAAACTGCTTTTAAGACAAAGTATCTTTTCGATCCCCACACTGTGCAGAACCATAACGTGTGTTCTGGAGAGGTTTGGTAACTGCTACAAACTAGGAAAAGCTCTGGGAATAGTGTCCCTGGACCCCCACTATGAAAATCCATACAATTACATCCCCACTTTCTCTCATGCCAGGCTTCCCTTACCTGTAAACTTTCTGCCTCATCCAGGGAAGGAGGAGACATTGGCCATCTTTCTTTACCTGAATCAGTACAGATTTAAAAGTTATCATTGTTATTATTATTATATTTGTAAAGCACTTACTATTTGTCAAGCTCTGTTCTAAACTCTGGGGTGGACAGAAGATAAGCAGTCAGACACAGTCCCTGTCCCACATGGGGCTCACAGTCAGAGTAGGAGGTATCTCCAGAAAGGACTGCATCTATCTGAAGACAATCATTTGATAATCCATCACCTAGAATTATCTCACCTTGCATCCACTTGAAGGAAATTCTACAAACCTTCTCATTACCCCGAGTTTATTTAACATTATACTAACAGGGAGATTTTCTTAATGTCTCACCCACACTTGAGAGAGTAATAAGTTTAGTTATCCCTGATGTTCAAACACTAGAAAAAGGAAATATATCCTGTCCCAGTGGAAGACAGATAGGCAGGAGCCAAGCTTAAGTATTAATTATGATTCAAATACAAATCAGAAGTCTGCTTATTTTGGTCTATCCATTTAACCCTTCCAAGGAGTATTTTAAGTACAAGGGAAGCAGCTGAGGGAGAAGTAAATTCGCTTGATGAATCAATCATTTACCTGCCGACCACTTCTGGATAAACAAGGACCAATCAGAAGAGGATTTGGAAAAAGGGGATGTTAAGAAGGAGGCTAAAGGATTTCTACTTCAGACAGCAATTTGATCTCTAATCCTGGGCTACAGGATTCTGAGTACAGGCCAGGAGAAGCTGGGCCAGGCCATGGAAGCTGCAAACCACAGATGCAAACTAACCAGAAGGACCTTAAGTTGAACAACTTTCAAACCTTTCAAGAAAAGAAAAGATGTACTACGGAGGAGGGGATACTGAATTCTGTCTGAGGGATCGTACAGGCTAGGCAGTTTAAAATCGGACTTTGATTCTGTTCATTACCTGGGGAAGAACCGTTATCCCATGTGTGCACATCTAAGGTAAAACCCTCATCTACTCATTACCCGAGCATATGTTTGTTGGTTGGGAAGGTGAGTGGGCCCCAACTTCAGGGAAACAATACTGTGGTGGGAGAGAAACATGAGCAAACTCTGAGCTAGTGGCCTCAGACCTGGGGAACTGTCTAGGAGGGCTGTACCCTTCTTTTCCCTCTTGCCTGGAGGGGCCACAGTTTTGACCAATTCCCGTGGTGGTTGTGGCAGCTACTCCCTAGGGGCTCTCTTCAGGAGAACACTAGGCAGGTAAGGGGAAAGCTCCGAGGTTCTGAAACCCAGGAACTTCTCTGGGCATCTGAGCCCTCTTTAAAAGTGAGTCTTGGGGCCCTGTCAAGATGGTGAAGGCAGGGGCAAGATGCCAACATGAGGCAAAGAGGGAGAGAGAGGGAAAGGTAGGGGAAGATGGGGAGAAATGAAAAAATGGAAGAAACAAATGAGAAGGGAGAGAAGAGAAAAGAGGAAAAAGTGGGATTGGGCAAAAGGAATGTCACAGCCCTAGGTAAGCACTAAAGAAATATCACTGATTGAGTAAGTCTAAGTTATGGAAGTATCAGGGGGCATAGGCAAGATAAGTTCTGTGGCCTAGTAGAAAGAGCATGGGCCTGAGCGTTAGAGAACCTAGGTTTAACCTTAGCTCTGCCATTTGTCTGCTGTGTGACCTTGGGCAAGCCACTTTAAATTTCTGTGCCTCAGTTATCTCATCCGTAAAATGAGGAGTAAGACTGTGAGTCCCATGTGGGACAAGTATTGTGTCTAACCTGATTACCTTGTATGTACCCCAATGCTTAATACAGTGCTTGGCACATAGTAAGCTCTTAACAAATACGATTAAAAAAAAAGTAATGTCATCATTCCTTGCCCTGAAGTAAAGGTACAACATGATACTTTACCAGGGTGCCCAATGGTCAAATGACAGCATCTACACAAATGACAGCATCTACACAGCACATTGAAAACTTTAAATGAAAGGCAAAGTAGGACTATCACAGCCTTATTTTGCAGAAATGAGACATTTTACATGAATGCAAGAAGAAAAGTGACCCTTCCAAGCACATGCCCTGCTACATCAGAGAGAGAAGGCTATTCTCTCTCAAAAATAAAAAGGTTATTCCCAAGAGGAGGCAATAAACCCCCTTTCTACATATTTGAAACTCTTCCAGATCCATAATCTCGTGTTTTATTCTCCAGGCTGCAGAAATGAGAGGTGGACTTCTCTGTTGCAAAAACATGGAACAAGCCAGGAAAGATTTCAGAATCTAACTTCCTTGCCCAGAAATAATCTCTCCGTAGCAGGAGAATCTTTTTAGCAGAATCCAGCAGCACCTCCCATGAAGAGTCAATTGCATTTATCTCCCCATCTTCTTTCCCCCACACAGCCCTCTGCCCCCTGTGTTATGAGCCCCATATGTGTAAAATCAAAAACAAAAGTTACAGATAAATTCTCTCTCTCTCCCCCATGCTCTTCTAATCCCAGCTCTTCTCCAAACCCAAACCTCCATTCCCAGATCTATGGCTTTGTGGCTGCCAAGAATAGCATTTGCCTCTTTTGGTTGAGGCTTTTACCACTGAGGGGTTCTCCCTAAACCATGGTAAGGATACCCTTTGGTTGACTGAGTCTACAACTGATTTAAAAAAATACAAAATGTGCCTTTCAATAGACTCAAATTTCAGGAAGGCCCTAAACAAGTACAAGCAAACACACTTCCAAAAACAAGCATCTGATTTAATGCAATCTAAGTAAAAACATTTGTTAAAATCAGTGACACCCTTCCCCTCTGTTGTGACCAGAATTCAGGAGATGCCAGTGTGGCCAAAGGAGTGCTCATCTCCAAACTTGTTCTTTAGCGCAGATAGTAATAATTCTGGATTTGGGGAACTGCTGATCAGTATCCAGTTTCCCCTGGGGAGAAGAAATTTTATTTGCCACAGTAGCCATATTTTAATTTTGCCAATGAGACCAAAATATATGAGGTTGATGGTAGCTTGAAAGCTAGGAATGAAATTCAAAGTAACCTTGATAAATTGGAAAACAATTTAGACAGTGCAAAGACTGAAGCAAAACAAAGGCAGACACATAATAAAGAAAGCCTGGCTAGGCAAAGGTTCAGCAGAAAAAAAGACCTGTGGTTCATAGTTGACCGTAATTGCTGAATATGCGTCAGCAACATATTGCTAGTGCTAAAAAAAGCCAACATGGAAAAGGGATGTATTAGCAGAAAAATGATAAGCAAGAGCCAGAAAGTAATCCTGCCATTATATCCCAAATTGATCAAACCCTTATTAGAGAACTGCGTCCAATTTTGATCAGAGATTTCAGAAATGATGAGGCAAGGGTACAAAGAAGAGCAACAGAAATGATTAAAGGGATGGAAAACAGACTTTAAAAAGAAAAGGTTAAAGGAATGAGGGCTATTTAGCCCAGAGAAGAGAAGACGAGGGGATGACTTAACTGTCCTTAAGCAAATGAGGTATTTTAATGAGGGGGATTCTGTCTAGTTGTCATTCCTGGCCACAGAGAAGGAAATTGACTTAAACTGCTCCAAAAGAGCTTTTGGTTGGAAACAAGGAATACCTGGATTTTCAAGATGATGAAATGCTAGAGGAAAAGGCTTTGTATTTTCAGGGTGTATCCCTCTGAACTGTAAACTCGTTGCAGGCAGGGAACATGTCTGTTCTACTGTTCTACTGCACTCTCCCAAGGAGTTAGTGCAGTGCTCTACACACAGTCAGCACTCAATAAATATGACTGACATGCAGGGTTGCTGCTCACTGAGTGCAGCACCATCCAGTAAACTATCCTTAACACACCCAATAACACCAGGCTTTTGTCAATACACCGGCCAATACCACCTACACATAGTGCACAGCAAGTGTGTGTTGGGGTGGGGGGGGGGGTATGGGTGTGTGTATGCAGATTCACTAATTTGGGCTGGATGGCAGATAGGTCTAATTCAGAGATTGGTTTTTTTTAATGTTAATAATCTACCCCTTAATCCTATATCAGCAAGTTCATCTTATTTGCTCACAGGCTCAGTAGAAATATAAATACTAAAGATGCAGAATGCCAAGTCTCAGGAAATGAAGCTACATCTCCATTTGGGATTCTGGCAAACCATATTAAAACATACAATAATTTGAACCAGGAAATAATAATAATAATAGTGGCATTTATTAAGTGTTTACTATGTGCAAAGCACTGTTCTAAGCCCTGGGGAGGTTACAAGGTGATCAGGTTGTCCCACGGGGGGCTCACAGTCTTAATCCCCATTTTACAGATGAGATAACTGAGACACAGAGAAGTGAAGTGGCTTGCCCAAAGTCACACAGTTGACAATTAGCAGAGCCGGGATTTGAACCCATGACCTCTGACTCCCAAGCCTGTGCTCTTTCCACTGCACCATGCTGCTTCTCAAGTGCACCTTACATTACCCCATTTTCTGCAAGATATGGCCCAGCAGGGTAAAAAGGGAAAAGCAGAGGGTGCTTGCTTTATCTACATTAATCTATTTAAGCTTCCTACTGCCCAGGAGAGGCTCCTAGGAGGAAATGAATTCTCAGTGGGGGATCCTGGTGCTGATGAGCTTTACCTTCTGTAGGAGAAGTCAGTCAAGTTAATTGGGATCAATTGACAGAGAGTTTAGGGGGCAGAAGCCAGCTATCTAAGCTAGTGAGAAAGCTGGCCATTGCAGTGCCCTTTCCAAAGGCTCTAGTGGGAACTGGCTACCATGCCAACCACTCTGTAGCCTTGCTCACATGTTGCCCCCTGACCTCTATGGAATAACATTCATCAGGGAAAGGAAGGCAACTGTACTCAGCAAGTGTGACTGTGGAGTCCCCAGTCAGAAATAAGGAACGGCTAAGACACAAAGACAGCAGGACTGAGAACCTGTTCAAAGGGAATGATTACAGTGCTTGTAGTTTGCAACTGTGCCATTTGCACCTTCTCAGTCATTAGATAGTATTTATTAAGCAAGCACCTACTGTGGGCAAAGCACTGTACTAAGCACTTGGAAGAGAATGATAGAGTCAGTCAACATCAGGCTGAATGGAAAGAGCATGGGCCTGGGAATTAGAAGACCTGGGTTCTAATAACCAGCTGTCACTTATGGGCTGCGTGACCTTGGCTAACTCCCAACTTCTTTGTGTCTCAGTATTCCCCATATTTTTTTTTCCCTTATGGTATTTGTTAAGTGCTCACTTGGTGCCAAGCACTGTTCTAAGTGCTGGGTAGATAGAACTCAATCAGGCTAGATATAGTCCCTGTTCCACAAGGGGCTTTCCGTTGAAGCAGGAGGGAGAACTGGTATTGAATCTCCATTTGCAGTTGTGGAAATTGCGACATAGAGAAGTGAAGTGACTTGCCCAAGGTCACACGGCAGGCACATGGCAAAGCCAATATTAGAACCCAGGTCCCAAGGCTCCCAGGACTATGCTTTATCCACTAGGTCACGCTGCTTCAATACCTGTTTCCCCTCCTCCTGTGAGTCCAGTGTAGGACAGGGATTGTGTTCAACCTATTTCTCTTTATCTTACCCAGTGCTAGGCATACAGAAAGCGTTTAACCAAAACCAATTATTACTAGTAGAATGATCCCTGCCCTCAAGAAGCTGTCAATCTATCAGGGCAAATAGGCATTAAAATGCATTTCAAATAGGAGGAGAAAGGAAAGGAGAATTTTCACATGAATTGGTGCTAAAATAATAGGGTAAATGAGTGCTTAGGAGCTCAGGTGGGGCAGAAAGTGTTGAAGCAGAGTGACTCAGTGGAAAGAGCACAGGCTTGGGAGTGAGAGGACGTGGGTTCTAGTCACAGCTCCACTACCTGTCTGCTGTGTGACCTTGGGCAAGCCACTTAACTTCTCTGTGCCTCAGTAACATCATCTGTTAAATGGGGATTAAGACTGTGAACTCCATGTGGGACAACCTGATTACCTTGTATCTACCCCAGCGCTTAGAACAGGGCTTGGAACATAGAAAGTGCTTAACAAATACCATAATAATAATAATAACAATTATTATTATTATTATGAAATGTCAATTGGGGAATACAAACTGAGGGTATTTGATTAGAAATTAATTGCAGAAATTAATATAAGGTCAGTCAATAGTGCTATTGGTGGGGCAGTAGATATAATAAGTAAGGAGTGAATGGAAAAAGTCTGTGGCAGTCTACTGAGAAGAGCACTATTGAAAGAGCACAGGTGGGGGAGTTAGGGGACGTGGGTCTGTGAATGCTTGCTATGTGACCTTGGGCAAATCACTTCACTTCTCTGTGACTCAGTTATCCTCTTCTCCCTCCTACTTGGACTGTGAGTCCCATGCGGGCGAGTGACTATATCCAATTAATTAACTACCCCAGAGCTTAGAAGAGTGTTTGACACATAGTAAGTGTTTAACACACACCAAAATATAAAAAATAAAATCAAACACCATTCTGAATGCCTGAAGAGAACTCATTAATGGAGTTGGGATTTTTCAAAGTGATATTTGTTACATGCTTAGTAGCACTGGCTTAAATATAAGAAGATTCACTCATTCATTCATTAAATCATATTTATTGAGCACTTACTGTGTGCAGAGCACTGTACTAGGCACATGGGAATGCACAATACAACAACAAACAGCTGCCTGAATAAAACAAGCTTACGGTCTACAGATAGGCACAGTCCCTGTCCCACATGGAATTCACAGACTAAGGGGAAAGAAGAGTTTTGTCCATAATGAATCAACTGTATTTACTGAGTGCTTACTGTGTGCTATGCTTGTGAGAGTACAATATAACAGAGTTGGTGGGCAAGATCCCACCCTCAAGGAGCTGGAGAGAGACATTAAAATACATCAAAGATATGTACATAAGTGCCGTGGGGTTGAGGGTGAAATGAATATCAAGTGCTTAAAGAGTACAGGCGATATTTTGCAGATGAGGAAACTGAGGCACTGAGAAGATTATATGATTTGTCAGACATCATGCAAGTGGTGGGGCTGGGATAAGAACTTGGGGCTCAGTTAATCAATCCATCAGTAGTATTCATCCTGACTCCAAGGCCCATTTTCTCCACTAGGCCCTGCTACTTCAAACGTGTGTTTCAATTCAGGGACCTAGACTCTGAGTTACTTGGACTACTGCAAAAGGGCTGAGCTTTGGCCTTTACTCAACCAGCACCCGGCCACTAGCCCATGGCAACAACCCCCTGCTCAGCCCTGCCCAGCCCACACTCACAGAAATATAAAGGGAAATCTGTTAAATGGCATAAAAGTCAATGGCACAAACAGACAGCAGTTTGCAATAAAGGCATCTCTACAGAAAGATGCACACCCAGGAGAGAGATGTCTTACCAGAAATCCATGTGCCTTTCTTTTATATCTCCTCTAAAACATGAAAGAGCTCTCTCTGTTACTCCCCCAGTTGCTCACTTGATGGCAGAGAAGGTTACTCTACCCACATGGCAACATAAAAAGAACAAATGAAATTCTGTCCAAGGGCTTGTGAATTTTTTTCAAGGTAATGAATACCAGATGTTTCTTGCATAATGTCTTCATATCTCTAAGGCCGTTGAGTGGATTGTACTTATTATTGTGTGGGGGTCAAAAGGTGTGCACCAGTTTTATAAGAAACGTACGGTCATCCTCTGTCTCATTTGAAAACCGTATATGGGGCTGGGTATTCTTTCTATTTCATTCACCCCCAGGCCAATTAACTGGATAAGATTAAGATCACAGGTTGTTTTCCTGGAGGCCAATAGCTTGTCAAGCCCTGTTAAGCACTTCAAGATTTTCCAATTGTCAAAAGGCATCAGAAAGGGAGTAAAATGAGGGGATCCTCACAACTGGGAGTTGGGATAATGGAGAGAAGGGAGCAAACACAGTGCAAAAGCTAAGGTAGGAAGTCAAATCCCCATTATCCAGGCACTCTCAAGGTCTCCTACCCCAAATATGTGATAAATAACTGTCTGGAGCTGGGAGATGTTGAATGGGGTTCTAAGAAGAAGGAAAAACGGTAATTTCCTTCCCTGTCTTCCTTGTCATCCGGGCTTACCCCCAGCAACAGATGAAATACCACATCATCACCTTTGCCCCTCAAATCTATTGATTTATTTGTAATCAATAAATCATATTTATTGAGCACTTACTGTAAGCAGTGCACTGTACTAAGTGCTTTGGATAGTTCACTATAACAGAGCTTGTAGATACGTTTGGGGCTCTCATCTGCTCTAGGCTGTAAGTTCCTGTGTGAAGGGATCGTGTCTAAAACTACTATTGTATTCTATTCTCCCAGGTGTTCAGTATAGTGCTCTCCACACAGTGGTCAATAAATACAAGACTGATTGTTTGCTCTCTCCCCATACTCAGAGAAAGGCAACTGCTCCTCCCACAAGGTTAGATTCAGGATTTGGGGGCATGGAGGGGGATTATAAAGGGGAAGAATGGGAATGAGAGAAAAGAGGAAGTGGGAAAGTGGAGAGGAACCAGGAAGCAAAAGGAAGGATGCAGAAAAGGGGAGAAAGAGGGAGTGAGGAGCAAAAAGAAAAGGAGGGAAGGAGAGAATGGGGGATGGGGAAGGAGAGGGAGGAAAGGCGAGGAGGATAGGAGTGAGGTAGAAGAGAGCTGCTTTGTTGTTCTCTGACCCCTTTGAAATAAAGTTCACCTGGAAAAGGAAAGCAACTGTGCACAGCAAGTGTGATGGTGGAGCCTCCTGTCAGAAATGACGGATGGCCCTCGATCTGGTCACAAAGACTGCAGGACTGAGAGCCTGAGCAAGGGGAATGATTGTAATGATAGAGGACAGCTAAGGAAAATCCGCACCAGGAATCCAAGAGGATTAGTGCTAATGTTACCCGGATACCAGATGAATTGTATCAAAACCAGGTACTTGACTGGCTTTAGTCGAGGCCTCTCAAAGTGTTTTCTACCAATGGAGTTTACTTTCTGTGTGGTTTTATACTTTTCTAGAATAAATCCTGAAGCTAAGATTTACTTTCATTTTCCAGGAGTTCCAAATGAACAAACCTCTATTCATTACAGCTCAGCTCCAGGGTGAATGGAGAATCAATAGATTAGGCTAAGAGTAAGCTTGCTCTCCCTTTTCCCCCAAAGAAAACTCTAGTTTTATCTGCTGCTCCAGCCTTTGTTTTAAGTAGTAAATTGAATTATATAATTTAATTTTAATCCACAGCTCTAACTGGGCCTTCCCAGCAGCCCAAGCCCTCCTATTCTGTTCATGCACCAAAGCTGTTCTCCATTTCTTCCCCACTCAGGAGTCTGTCCCTAATGCCCAGAACACACATCTGTAACAAGTTTCAGCAGCACCCATCAAGGTCCTCCGATCAGCTTTCTCCAACACATCGAGAAATCACAATATGAAAAGGGAGAAATTAAAATGACACCAGGAGCTCAGGAGAGCTTTCAGTTAGGGCCAATTTCCACATGTATGCCAGGGACTACCTTGTGCCTATCCCTTGGCACACAGTAAGTAGCACACAGTAGGTGGTTAACAAATACCACAATTATTATCTTCACAACCTCACTATTAGTGGTGTCTTCTCAGAGACACCCAGCTCCTTGTTGCAGTGGTAAGAGAGGAGACAGGAACTTTTGGTTCTCCCAATGGATCCTGAGTAAACCTCTCCAACCTGATTTCCTGAGGGCAAGAAAAATGTTACATCAACCAATCAGTGGTATTTACTGAGCACTTACACAAGAAGCTGCATGGTCTAGTGGAAAGAGGATGGGACTGGGAATCAGAGAACCTGGGGTCTGATCCCATCTACACCTCTTGTCTGCTGGGTGACCTTGGGCAAGTCGCTTAACTTCTCTGTGCCTCAGTTCCCTCATCTGAAAAATGGGGATTAAGACTGTGAGCCCTCTGTCCAACGAGATTATCTCTATCTATCTTGTGCTAAGTACATTGCCTGGCACATAGTAAGCACTTAATGAATACCATAAAAATCAATCAATAGTATTTATTAAGGGCTTACTGTGTGCAGAGCACTGTACTGAGTGTTTGGGAGAGAACAACAAAATTAGCAGACACATTCCCTGCCCATTAAACAAACAACAACAACAACAACAACAAAATTTGTGTGCAGGGCACTATATTAAGAGCTTGAGAGAGTATAACAGAGTGGGTACACACTTTCACTGCCCACAAGGAGCTTACAGTCTAGAGGGGAAGACAAACACTAATATGAATAATTTATGGATATGCACATAAATGCTGTGGGGTGACTACCAAACGTCCAAAGGGTACAGCTCCCAGGGCACAGTGATGTGCAAACTTTCTGACTTCTCCATTATTTTTCTCCCAGCCTCCTTTCGCAAACTGGCAGGGTGCTTTCTGGTGTTTCTGGAAATACTACAGTTCTATCTTTCAATCTCAATGTCGATCCTCCCACCCACTCACCCACTGGCGAGTTTGAGATTCCCCAGGGGCTTCTGAAGTCCTGGATTATGCCTGGTTGGCACAATTCTTTGAGGTTGCTCCATAAAGTGTGCCCTATGCCATCAGTACAGAGCATTATTCTTCCCACATTACTGCAGCGTCTCACTCCCACTGCACTTCATTAAAAAAAAAAAGTGCAGCGCACTGTCTTCCAAAAACAGGCTTTGGAGAGATTTGTACTTACCACATGTGTTGTAAAATTAAGTGATTTCCACTTTACACTGTCACCAATATAACGATTTGACTTGCAAATGATTTTAATGTTCACGATGGTGAATAGGTCAACTCCCAATATTTATAGCTGGCATTATTTATTTAAAGACTGATTGAAGCTCCCAGGGACTTCATTACCAGAAGTGTCACTTGGAGCCGAGGTCCTGTAGCTATTTGCAGCTACTGATTCTGTGGCTTTCCTTAGCTAATCCATTTTCAAGGAATTAGGAGAGGGGGTTGGTGAAGTTAATAATAAAAACTGTGGTATTTTGTAAGATCTTACTATGTGTCAAGCCCTGTATCTTGTAGGTATAAGATAATCAATTTGGACAGAGGCCCTTTCCTACTCGGGGCTCACAGTCTAAGTAGGAAGCAGCATGGCCTAGTGGATGGCCCATGGGCCTGTAAATCAGAACATCATGGGTTTTGATCCCGGCTCTGCTGAGTGACCTTGGGCAAGTCACTTCACTTCTCCGTGCTTCAGTTACCTCATCTGCAAAATGGAGATTAAGACTGCGAGCCCGATATGGGACAAGGACCGTGTCCAAACCAATTTGCTTGTATTCCCCTGAAGTGCTTAGAACAGTGCCTGGCACATAGTAAGTGTTTAACAAATACCATAATCATTAATTATTATTATTATCAACAGATATCCAGGCTTGGTCAAGCAATTGTGTTTATTAATTGGTTACTGTGTGCAGACCAGTATACTAAGCATTTGGGAGAGTACAGCACAGCAATATAACAGACAAACTCCCTGACCACAACAAGCTTATAGTCTAGACAAACATTAATATAAATAAATTGTGGATATGTACATAAGTGCTGTGGGGCTTGGTGGGAGTAGGTGAAATAAGGGAGCAAGTCAGGGAGACACAGAAGGGAGTGGAAAAAGAGGAAATGAGGGCTTAGTCAGGGAAGGCCTCTTGGAGGAGATGTGTCTTCAATAAGTCTTTGAAGGTGAGGGGAGTAATTGTCTTCGGAGATGAAAAGGGAGGGTATTTCAGGCCAGATGGAGGATGTGGTCCTGGGGTAAATAATGATGGCATTTGTTAAGTGCTATGTGCCAAGCACTGTTCTAAGAGCTGGAAATCCCTGGCAGAGCCCATTGAGGAAGCTATTTGATGCAACACCTGAAGCTGGTCTTGGTCCAACCCCTAGCCCACCTGTGGTGACATTGCACTTGGGTTGGCCCCCTTTTATTCACCCCACCCACAGACCCACAGCATTTAATGCACATATCCGTATTTTATCGATTTATTGATTTTATATTACTATCTGTCTCCCCCCCAGACTGTAAGCTCTAGACTGTAAGCCCACTGTTGGGTAGGGACCGTCTTTATATGTTGCCAACTTGTACTTCCCAAGCGCTTAGTACAGTGCTCTGCACACAGTAAGTGCTCAATAAATACGATTGAATGAATAAGCTCCTCGTGGGCAGGGAACGTTCACCGACTCTGATACTCTGATATGATACTGCCCCAAGAGCTTTGTACAGTGCTCTGCGCACAGTGAGCACTCAATACATATTATTGACTGATTGGCCAGGTTTCCCCTCACCTACTACTAGTAGCACTACTTTTGTTTTGGATTTCTGACTTGTCCCATCCCACAGTGATTCTGTCTTTCTAGGCCAGAGGCAGGTTGTGAGTCCCTGCTACCTTCTTCCTTATATTCTCAGTGAAAAATCCTCACCTGGACCCAGCACACTGGAGCATGGGAGCCCTCCGCTTGCACTTGCGGGAGAGGTTTTCTAGTCACACTTCAGTGGAATTTCCTTCCTCGCAAGCAATGCCTCCCTTAGTCCAACTTGACTTTGGGTACCTAACCCCCCCCCCCCCCCACAGTCTTTAAAGGTGAGGCACTTAGGTGGGAAATCTTCAGGACATGCAGCTGCCCCAGGGCACAGGACATTAGCAGTGGGCTTTGGGGGAAAAGCTGTAATTTCCTCATCTCGGAGCCACCACCAGATGGATGGCTGAGCTGTTTCTCCCATAAGCTGGATGAAGGCTGAGGCCGGGCCAGAGTTTTCAGTCTTCACATGGGAGCAATTTATGGTGAGTATATGCGGATGAAATGCAAATTATTCCTATTATGCTACAACCTGGGGGGTTTCCCCCTTTTTAAATGATTTTTGTACTCTAAAGTAATAAAAACTATGAAAATAATTTCAAGGAACCCTCTTTGTGCTTTGTTGGTGTAAGTGCAAGGAGGGAAGGAAATGAGAAATGAAGTGTCCCACTGCAACCAGCTCAACAGCACTTGGCTTGACTCAGGCACATTTTTATGGTAAATCAAGTACAACATCTGACATTTGTGAACCAGAACTTTGGAGACTTTCCCCTTAAAGCTGGAGTCTGTCAATGGTTACCCAGAGTATCTGGGTCCTCTCTAAGGTTCTGTTTTCCAGGGAGCTGTGGGGGACAGTTTCACACTCACTGCACACGGGAGCTTCTTCCAGAGTAATTCAACACATAGAGTACCTGCCAGGAGCCTATTCCGGTTTAACGCTGCCCCAGTGCTACTGGCTCAAGAACACAGACATCTGCAAAGTGGAATTGGTATACTGTAACTGGTGAAAAAGGAGAAAAAAACAATCATACATATTCCCCAAGGAAATTGCAGTAGGATTGGCTAAAGGTGGGATGAGATCAGGGATTATTTAAGGACTAATTTTTTCTAGAGGAGGTGGTTTTTCCAAGGGCTTGAAGGGTCTGTCTCTCCTTCCTCTACTCGCTTCGGTCTATACTTCACAGCGTGGCTCATTGGAAGGAGCACGGGCTTTGGAGTCAGAGGTCATGGGTTCAAATGCCGGCTCTGCTAATTGCCAGCTGTGTGACTTTGGGCGAGTCACTTCACTTCTCTGGGCCTCAGTTCCCTCATCTGTAAAATGGGGATGAAGACTGTAAGCCCCAAGTGGGACAACCTGATCACCTTGTATCCTCCCCAGTGCTTAGAACAGTGCTTTGCACATAGTAAGCGCTTAACAAATGCCATTATTATTATTATTATTATTATTCTGCCCAGATTATCTTTGTACAGAAACGCTCTGGGCATGTCACTCCCCTCCTCAAAAATCTCCAGTCATTACCTAATCAACCTTCAAGTCAAGCAAAAACTCCTCACTCTTGGCTTCAAAGCTCTCCATCACTTCACCCCCTCCTACCTCACCTCCCTTCTCTCCTTCTACTGCCCAGCCCACACACACTGCTTCTCTGCCACTAACCTCCTCACTGGGCCTCATTCTCGCCTGTCCCACCATTGACCCCTGGCCAACGTCCTCCCTCTGCCCTGGAATGCCCTTCCTCCACACAGCCGCCAAACTAGCTCTCTTCCTCCCTTCAAAGCCCTACTGAGAGCTCACCTCCTCCAGGAGGACTTCCCAGACTGATCCCACTCTTTTCCCCTCCTCCTTCTCCCCTCCGTATCTCCTCCCCTCCCCATCGCCCCCCACCTCCGCCCTCCCCCCTTCCCCTCCACACAGCACTTCTGTATATTTGTACATATTTATTACTCTATTTCTTGTATTAATGATGTGTATACAGCGCTTCTCTGACACTAACCACTTCACTGGGCCTCGTTCTCGCCTGTCCCACAGTCGACCCCTGGCCCACGTCCTCCCTCTGTCGTGGAATGCCCTCCCTCCACACATCTGCCAAACTAACTCTCTTCCTCCCTTCAAAGCCCTACTGACAGCTCACCTCCTCCAGGAGGGGAGGCCTTCCCAGACTGAGCCCCCCTTTTCCTCTCCTCCTCCTCCCCATCACCACCCCGCCACCCTACCCCCTTCCCCTCCCCACAGCACTTCTGTATATTTGTACATATTTATTACTCTATTCATTTTATTAATTATGTGTTTATAGCTCTAATTCTATTTATTCTGATGGTATTGACACCTATCTACTTGTTTTGTTTTGTTGTTTGTCTCCCCCTTCTAGACTGGGAGCCCGTCGTTGGGGAGGGACTGTCTCTATATGTTGCCGATTTGTGCTTCCCAAGCGCTTAGTACAGTGCTCTGCACACAGCAAGTGCTCAATAAATACAACTGAATGAATAAATGAATGAATGAATGAAAGGTGGGAAATGAAGTAATTTGGTGGGTTTAAGGGGCAAGGGAATTCCACGGGGGCTCATCTTGGATAGTCTGTTCTATAAGAGGATTTAGTAGTTTGTTCTTGTGTAGGGCTTCTCAAAGGGACTTCCTGGGCCTCCCACTCTGTTCTGAGAAAAGAGAATTCAGTCAGAAATGGGAAAGGAAGAGGGCTGGGACAGAGAAGCCACATAGCCTTGAGAAAAGAGGACAGGCCTGGGGAGTCAGAGGACCTTCATTCATTCATAATAATAATGATGGTATTTTCATTCACTCATGCAATCATATTTATTTGGCACGTACTGTCTGCAAAGCACTGTATTAAGCTCTTGGAAGGGTATAATACAACAACAGACACATTCCTGCCCACAACGAGCTCACAGTCTAGAGGAGAAGACAGACATTAATATAAATATTATAAATAAGATCAATTAATGTAAATAATTAAATAGGTAAATAAATTAATCGACCTGTATTCTAATCCCAACTCTGAAACCTGCCTACTGTGTGACCTTGGGCAAGTCACTTAACCTCAGTGCCACAGTTCTCCCTCTCCCTCACACTGTGAGCCCTTTGTACCCCGTGTCCAACCTAATTATCCTGTAAAGACCTCAGTGCTTGGTAAAGTGCTTGGCACAAAGTAAGGCCTTAAATATCAGCCTTACCAACGGCACTCAGTTCTGCTGTACCACATATTTTCACAACACACTTTGGTTAGAACACTATTAGGGAATTGTGGAACATTCTCCCCAAAAGGCAATGCAGTTTGAACACAGCCTGAAATGGTGTCGAGGAAAAGGATGTGTGAATAAATTCTGCCTCTAATACGGGTGAGTAGTAGCTCCAAGCACCCCAGGTTGTACAAGCCTACTAATCATCTCCAACACTTGTGTACTCACCTGTACTCATCCTCAGTACTTTTGTGTTATATTTGTTTACGCAACTGCATATTCCAAAATTGATGTGGACTACCCCATTTGTAAATATTTTCATGTCTGTCTCCCAATTAGAACGTAACTCCTTGTGTGTGGGAAACATGTCACTTCTGTGTTTTGTACTTTCCAAGCTCTTATTACAGTGGACACACAATAAATTTTTTTGTTGCTGCTGCTACTACTTAGCAGTAGTACTACTGAGAGGTAGCACGGTGTAGTTGAGAAGCAGCATAGTGTAGTGGATGGACCACAGGCATTTGACTCATGGGTCATGGGTCTAATCCCAGTTCTGCCACTTGTCTGCTATGTGCCCTTGAGCAAGTCACTTCACTTCTCCGTGCTTCAATTTCCTCATCTGTAAAATGGGGATTGAGATTGTGAACCCCATGTGGGACAGGGACTGTGTCCAACACAATTTGCTTCTATCCATCCCGGCGCTTAGAAGAGTGCTTGACTCAATAATAAATACTAATATTATTATTATTACTACTCCTACTAAGAAATGAAGATGTAGGACTAAACAGTGCCTGAAAGCCTGTTAAGACTTTGCAAACTACATTCAAAGCCTCAGAAGTCATTTGTTTGTTGACTGGTCTGAACATGCTTGACTACCATTATCTCATCCCAGAATAATTTGGTTTAAATACTTTATTTTTATAGAAGAGCTTGGTGTAGGTCTACTGGAAGCCTAGAAGTATGTAAAGGGGGCAGAGGAAAGTAGAAGGAAGTTCTGGTTCCCTTTCTGTCTGTTTGTGGGCAAAGATCTGGATTCTTTATACACTTTGTTTATAAGGTGGCCAGGTCTCCCTCAGTCAATCCAAATTGGGGGATACTGTGAATCCGGAGTAAGAATATAGAATGTGCTGAGTCCCTAAATCTTTGTGATGCTGACAGCCAAGAAACGGAGTCAGAGGTGATCTGAATGCCCCTCACTAGAAATATCTAAGGAGTTACCCATCAATCCATACAAAAAACACACAGCCATGATTTCGAACCCCTCTTATCACAGATATACACTTAGCAGACATTCACCACGAGCTGAAGCCAAATCTTTCCCACAGTGTAAGCCTTCACCAGCTCAATATAGATGTCTAGCAGATGATGCCATTTTTTGAGCCAATTCCATCCCAACTGCCATTTAAGCTGCTTAGGTCTTAACCTGGCTAGGGTCAGGCACGGAAAAACCCACAAACAAACATTAACTGCTTCCCTCTGAGACACAAAATGTAGGATGCCACTGCTCAGGAGTCTGGACCGTCGGGCGCAGTGCCCCACTTTTTTTTTAAAATGGTATTTTTTAAGTGCTTACTATGTACCAGGCACTGTACTAAGTGCTGGGCAGATATGAGGTTGTCAGTCCCAGAGAAGCAGCGTGGCTCAGTGGAAAGAGCACAGGCTTTGGAGTCAGAGGTCACAGGTTCAAATCCCTGCCCCGCCAATTGTCAGCTGTGTGACTTTGGGCAAGTCACTTAACTTCTCTGTGCCTTAGTTACCTCATCTGTAAAATGGGGATTAATACTGTGAGCCCCACGTGGGACAACCTGATCACTTTGTAACCTCCCCAGTGCTTAGAACAGTGCTTTGCGCTTAATAAATGCCATTATTATTATTTATTATTATAGTCTTAATGCCCATTTTACAGATGGGGTAACTGGGCACAGAGAAATCAAGGTCACACAGAAGTCAAGTGGCAGAGCTGGAATTAGAACCCAGGTCCTTCTGAATCCCAGGCTCATGCTCTATCCATTAGGCCACACTGCTTCACTTTTAGCATATTGATCCCTTCCCTCACCAACACCATTCACCACAGCCAAGAGTGCCTCAGCCAAAGGGAAACCTGGGAGGGGCAAAGATCTGCGGCTTCCCAATTTGGAAGTTTTGAAAGTCCCAGGCCCACCTAGGAGACCTGAGCCTACAAACTAGCATTTTTTCTTTTTTACAATGCTTGTTCAACACTTAATATGTACCAGACACTGTACTAAATGCTGTGGTAGGTAGAGTATATGCAGGTCAGACACAGTACCTATCTCATATATGGCACTCACAATCTAAGTAGGAGGGGGAACAGATATTGAATCCCCATTTTACAAATGAGTTTACTGAGGCCCAGAGAAGTTAAGTGACTTATCCAAAGTCACAGAGCAGACAAGTGACAAATGAGAAGCAGCATGGACTAGTGGATAGAGCATTGTCTTGGGGGTCAGAAGGAACTGGGTTCTAATCACGCCTCAAGCATATGTCTGCAGTGTGACATTGGGCAAGTCACTTAACTTCTCTGGGCCTTAGTTACCTCATCTGCAAAATAGGGAATTAAGACTGTAAGCCCTATGTGAGACAGGGACCGTGTCCAATCTGATTATCTTGTATCTGCCCTAGTGCTTAGTTCAGTCCCTGGCACATAATAAGCACTCAACAAATACCATTTTTTAAAAAAGTGATGGATCCAGGATTAGAATCCAGGTCTTCAGGCCTGTGCTCCTTCCATTAGGCCACACTGCCTCTCCAACTTACAATTTCCTACTCTATTCTCCAGTGGCCTTGATTGCTGAAAACATTTATAACCCCACCTAGACTGCAAACTCCTTGTGGGCAGGGAACCTATCTACAAACTCTACTGTACTGTACTCTCCCAAGCACTTAGTACAGTGTCCTGCACATAGTAAATGCTCAATAAATACCACCGATAGACTGATTGACCAAAGGCATCACATTGAAATGACATCCGAAGTCAGGATCATTAAAGACCCTGGTGGAGGCAGAGAAGGGTACACTCTGTGTGCACGATTTCTTGTACTGCTGCCACCACCACCAGAAGTCAAGTGGCAACTGCATGTTTTGTTTTGGTAGAGTACTTTCATTATTGAAACACGCCATCGATCCCCTCCACATTTTGAGGAGCCCCATGCAAACAAACCAGAGTGGTTGTCCTCCCGTGCAGACACCTCAGTGACTGTTGGCAGCAACAGCGGTCCTGGAAAACTGACCAGGGTTTGAACCTTTAGTAGCATTTATTGACAGCACTGTGCTAACTCTAAAAATAATGATAATAATGTGATATTTATTTATAATTGAGGTATCTGTTATGTGCTTACTCTGTGCCAAGCACTGTTCTAAGCTCTGGGGTAGATACAAGGTAATTGGGTTGGACTCAGTGGACTCAATGGGGCTTGCAGCCTTAATCTCTAGTTTACAGATGAGGTAATTGAGGCACGGAGAAGTGAAGTGACTTACCCAAGGTCACACAGCAGACATATGGCAGAGCTGGGATTAGAACCCAAATCCTCTGACTCCCAGGTCTGTGCTCTTTCCACTGAGTGCTTACTATGTGCTAGACACTGTAGAGAAGCAGCGTGGCTCAGTGGAAAGAGCATGGGCTTGGGAGTCAGAGGTCATGGGTTCAAATCCCAGTTCCACTGCTTGTCAGCTGTGTGACTTTGGGCAAGTCACTTAACTTCTCTGTGGCTCAGTTACCTCATCTGTAAAATGGGGATTAAGACTGTGAGCCCCATGTACGACAACCTGATCACTTTGTATCCTCCCCAGCACTTAGAGCAGTGCTTTGCACATAGTAGGCGCTTAACAAATGCCATCATTATTATTATTATTATTATTATTATTATTATTACTAAGTGCTGAGGTAGATACAATATTATCAGGTTGCACACAGTTTCTGTCCCACATGGGGAGCTCAGTCTAAAGGATCTCCCCCAGGGTGATGCAGTGAGCATTTATCACAGAAACCTGAAATATAGAGTGACTCCTCTTCTTCAGTCTGAGCAGGCGAAGAGAAATAGATAGCTGGGATATGAACTGGAGGATTCCGGCCAAATCCCTCATCCTTCTTTGGGCTCAGCAAAAAGACAAATGATATCGCATTTTTGGCCAAGACTCTCTGGAAGGGCTGCTCTCTCTATCAAATTCTCTGGGTGCTTTTTACCAGACAGTCCGGTTTTCAGCTCATCTGTCCTCTGACCTGCACTGATTTGGCACCAGATGCCTCTATGTCTGGTATTTTTACTTTATACGTCCAGCCTCCCCCTGCCTCGGCCACTGCCATGAGACTCTCTTGTCAGCTGCTCCTTTATAAAGCGAACATCCACAGGGTTGGAAAAAATGAGCTCTTCAGTTTAGTTTTTAAGCAATGAAGTGAAACCCCTTATGTTTCTGAAAGGACTAATGTGCCTTAAACCATTTTAAAACACATACGTGTTACATTTCTCATACCAGTTAAAATCTCATATGTCTAGTTGAAAGCTTGAAATGAATTAATCTATCGATGCTACTAACACCTGGAGAGTAGAAGCGGTTAATTCTAAATGCCAAAAGCACTCTCGAGTCCAGCTAGGCAACTGATGCCACATAGGAAACTGTCACTTCTGTGCACATTTTCAAATTAGCCAGGATAGGGGGCTCTTCACCCACTGCTCATCCAACATCAAGATATAATCTTCCTCCTTGGGACACCTTCAGAGTAAATCCATCTAAGAATGCATAAATGTACTTTTATTTATGATAAGTGGCATGGTTTAGTGGCAAGAGCCCTGGCCTGGGAGTCAGAGATCATGGGTTCGAATCCCGGCTCCGCCACTTCTCAGCTCTGTGACTTTGGGTAAAGTCACTTCACTTCTCTGGGCCTCAGTTACCGCATCTGTAGAATGGGGGATGAAGACTGTGAGCCCCATGTGGGACAACCTGATGACCTTGTATCTACCCCAGAAGCTTAGAACAGTGCTTGGCCCATAGTAAGTGCTTAACAAATACCATTATTATTATTATTAGTTTGTTACCAGAGTATTAAGGAGCGACTGATATGCTAACATTCTTAAGCATCTCTCAGAACATGATCAGTCTTCAAATCTTGTCAAATTTGGATTGCTTTCCTGTAAGGATTTTCTTTCATTTCGATCTTGCTCATCAATGAAATAATGCTAATTATTTAGTGCTTACCGTATACACAGCACTGTATAAGTGCTTAGGAGAATAAAATACATCAGAGTTGGTAGACACACTCCATGCCCACAAGGCGCTTATGGTATACAGGGGGAGACAGACATTAATACAAATAATACCAATAAATATGGTATTTGTTAAGGGTGGATACAAGCAAATCGGATTGGACACAGTCCCTGTCCCACGTGGGGCTCACAGTCTCAATCCCCATTTTACAGATGAGGTAACTGAGGCACAGAGAAGTGAAGCGACTTGCCCAAGGTTAAACAGCAGAGAAGTGGCGAAGCTGGGATTAGAACCCATGACCTTCTGACTCCCAGGCCTGTGCTGAATCCAGTTTGCCTTACTTACGTACACATCACTTAGCAACCAAGTTCCATCTCAGGACCACTTCTCATTCAGGCCTTGGAATGCTCAGACTGGGACCTCTTGGTTACCATCAATTTCCCCTGCTATTGACATGAACTTCTCTCCACATGTAAGAGTGAGACCCTAGTGAAAGTATTATAAGGAGAATGCCTGTAATGCTCCAATCTATGAAATTCAGAGGAGTTTTAAACCATCACTCAGCCATTGTGGCCGGCAGCTACTCTAGATGCCAAAGGGTCATTCATTTTGCCCTTAACCACTTCTATTACAGGAAGAGGAGCAATGAGGCACCGGAAGGATGAGAAGGTGTTAACAGCTGCCACGAATACACTTCTTGAAGAATACATTTCCTCCATTTCCCCACAGCATAAATTCAAACAGAAAATTGATATTTATTCATGAAATCGTATTTAGTATCTCAAAAGTATGCTTTTAAATTATGGAATGATTAAAAAAATTCAATATTAATATCAGACAAGGCTAGCATATTTGTCAGAGTAAAGGAGTTGAGGCCCTAATCAGCCCACTGAAAATGAATGAAAATGGATGTTCCTTTCCATTTTTCCTCCATCCTGGAAATTTGGATTTCCACTATTGCTTTCATTGGTTGTCTTTAACCAAACTGAACTTCACTAGATCATCAAGAACAACTTCAATCCTGAGAAGTCTCACCTGCTTTGTTCAGGAAAGGGATCTGCCTGGAACCTGTCATGTGGTTATCCTACAAAAATCATGAAACTCTTGAAACCATTTCTTCTGAATGACAATTTTACACTAAGCAGTTGGGTTCCACTTTTGCCATTCATTCCTGCTAAAATACCTTACATGTGTGGATCGTTAGCCTTCATATTTGGACATTAAACCACTGATGGCCTTACTGCCCATATGTCCAGATATAACTCCTTGAGGGCAAGAAACATGTCATTTTTTTGTTTTCTACTTCCCAAGTGCTCAGTGAGGTACACTGCTCCCAGTGGGGTGATCAGTAAGTAATATTATGATAAGCACTTATGTACATATCTGTAATTTATTTACTTATATTGATGCCTTTCTCTCCCCCTCTAGACTGTCAGCTCATCTTGAGCCTGAAATGTGTCTTTTATATTGTAAGCAGCATGGCACAGTGGACAGAGCTTGGGCCTGGAAGTCAGAAGGTCATGGGTTCTAATCCCGGCTCCGCCACTTGTCTGCTGTGTGACCTTAGGCAAGTCACTTAACTTCCCTGTGCCTCAGTTATCTCATCTGTAAAATGAAAACTGTGAGCCCCACATGGGACAAGGGACTGTGTCCATCCCAATTTGTTTGTATCCACTCCAGTGCTTAGTACAGTGTCTGGCATATAGTAAACACTTAACAAATACCATTATTATTATTACTCTCCCAAGTGCTTAGTACAGTGCTCTGCACTCTGTAAGTGCACAATAAATACGATTGACTGACTAAAATTGCAAAGTGTTGCTAACAGTCTTTTCCACACTTAGCACATTCCAATCCTTGCGTTACTCTTTGCAAAAATCTAACGCAATTTGCATCTCGATTCATATGCCCAGGAATTTCACTCAAAAGAGCCACCCACTACTCTGTTTCACTTCACCATATAACAGGACAGTAGTAGTTCTTGAGCACCCACTAACTGGAATGCCTTATACTAAGCAAATGGGAAGTACCAAACAAAGAAGTACTACGATCCCTGTCCACTCCCCTTCTATATATGCCAACTGCCACTCTCTCTGCCTTCAATGCAATATTAAGGTCACATCTCCTCCAAGAGGTCTTCCCCAATTAAGCCCTCTTTTCTCCAGCTCCCTCTCCCTTCTGCATCATCTATGCACTTGGATCTGTGACCTTTGGGCACTTAATATTCGCCCCACCCTCACCACCACAGCACTTCTGCATTTATCTAAAGATAAATAATATAAATTATTTATATTAATGTCTGTCTAGCCTTCTAGACTGTAAGCTAGTTGAGGATCTGGTAATTCTGTTGTACTGTACTCTCCCAAGCACTAAGTACAGTGCTCTGCACATAGTAAACACTGAATAGATACCACTTATTGATTGATTATGAGGAGTTCACATTTCAATAGGGGGGACAAACATGAAAATATTTACTAATGGAATAGCCAAAATAGTTGAATGCGCAACTTGAATAAATGTATAGCATAAGTGCTGAAAATGGGAAAACATAGAGCCAAAAGTGCTAAAGAAAGCTGATGGGTTCAGACAATTTAGGAGACTGGAAATTAATGGGAGAAGGCTTGTTGGATGAGCGTCAGTCGTTAGGCAGCTAATTTCCAATACTGGTCCAGTTTACATTTTCCCTGTTTCTGGTTTCTAAAGAAGAAAATGTTCTTCAGCATGAAGGAGTCACTTCTTTTATTCACAGAGAAGAAGGACAGGGCAGGATTTAGCTAGACATTGCTAACATTTAGGGCATCAAACTGTGTTGAAGTACTTGAGAATAATTACTGAGTTATGATCATTATTAGCTGCTTTTAATCACAATAATGAACTAATACAGTAGTACTGGCATTGGGGAAAGTCAAAGAGAATCCATTAAAAATCTAATTAAAAGCCAGTCCTTAAGAAGAGTCATGGCTTATTTATCTCTCTATTAGGTAATATAAACTAGTGAACTGTGCAGCTTGGAAAATTTCCACCAGTAGAGCTGGTAAGCACTATTCCCCTTGCGGCTATAAAAGTACAATAAATCCTGCTATAAGGGAACTCTGTCTGTATTTCAAGGAGAGACAGAGAGAGCTAAGGGAAAGAGAAAAGCCTTTGGCCACATACTGTGTGAGCAAAATTAAAATGGAAGCACTATTGCTAAAGCACCCTAAATCACTGAAGAGCCGACATGGGCTCAGATTCTTACACATTCAAACAACTAAGAAATGGGCTAATTTGTGAAGTTTGGCTGATACCGGTCCCAAACGCTATCTCTGTCTTGGAATTTGGAAGACAACAGAAGTGCTTGAGATGTCACTGGACCCCCATACGCATTTAGCCTTAATGATTGCCTTGAATGGGAAGTATTCAGTTGGTCTGCTTTGCAAACTCTGCAACAGCATGAACCTCTAATTCCAGTTATACCTTGGGAGGAAGAAGCCCGGTTTATTATCCACTGTTCTCTCAGCCTCCATTTTGATTTGTTTTCTGTCACCAGCAATAAATTCTAACAAGCGCTCAGACTCAGGGCTTGGACTGTAACTTTCAACCAAGTAGAAGAAAAAGACAAATTTAACTAATTGTTAGGCTTATTTGGATGACCTTTAGAAACAAGTTTGAACTTATATCAAAATGTTATCAATGTTTCATCCACCGAATGTTTGCTAACAAGGGAAACCAAGTTTTCATTTTAGCAGTCAGGGTTTCTATGCTAATCTGACCTTCCAATGTTTTTAAAGATGGAAAACGCCCATTTCCCAACCTCTCCTGATGAACAGCACACCTTCAATCTAGGCATCTCCCTAGTTCCACAGAGCTAGAGGAACTTACAGAGATATCCTCTAGACTGTAAGCTCCTTGTGGGCATGGAACTTATCTACCAACTCTGTTACACTGTACTCTCTCAAGCATTTAGTACAGTGCTCTGCAAACAGTAAGCACTCAATACATTTGGTTGATTGACTGATCCTGCATCTCCACAAAACACTGTGAGAAAGAGAGGGGCAGAGAATATTGTGCTTTCTTTAAAGAAGCTGAAATTGAGCCACAAGGAGGGTAAAGTACAGAGTGGTAGAGAGGTAGGGGAAGAATGTCAGACTCTTGATACCAGGTTCACTGCTCTCAGCAAACTCCAAAACTGTGGAGAATACAAAGGAAATATAAGACAATCTCTGCTCTCAAGGAATAATATGGTGATGGGAAGGGGAAGAATTTTGAAGGAAAAAGGGGGATAGAACAGGAGAAACACAAGAAAATGTATATGCAGGTAGGCTTAAAGTACAAGTGGCAAAGACAAAGAGCACAAAGTACAAGCAACAGAACTATATTCACCTAATCTACAGAGGAAGATAAAAATGCTAAGGGTAACAAAATTGATTAGTGACCAGTGTCACCTGGGATTAGTCTAGGAGAGTTGAATGAAGGAGAAAGATTTTTAAGAAGCATTTTGTAGGAGTGCTAACTTCAGCATCTTGCTCCCCAGTTAGTTATACCAGGTTTGAAAAATAAGCAGCTCATGAATATATATGCATATATATTCATATAATATTCAAAATATACATTATGAAGAATTATTGGGCTATACCACTGACTGTTTGGGTGGCACATTACCACCCAAATAGTGAGTGATATAGCCCATAATTCTTCATCTAGAAAAACCATCCAGGAAGAGAAACAAACAAAACTCTGTCTGAAAAGCCATTTGGTAATACTTTTATGGAGAAAGGAAATACGTTTTTAGCGGAGAATCTGGCAGTGGTTCAAACTCAGGAAAGAGGTACAGCCTCCATGCTCCATTTCTCCGGGAAGGGCTATGCATCTAAAAGTCTCCTCATCAATCTTCATTGCCCTGTTTTAGTTCTGCCTCAGAGAACAGAGCATCACTACCTGCCAGAGTCTGCCTTTTCCAGGGGACACAAGTTCTGTTTTGGTTTCCTTTTAGTTAGTTCATGCTGGAATTTACTTCCGTCAAGTCCTTCAAATGGTGGCCAAAAGTCTGGGGTCAAAAAGAAAGAAATGGAGATTGAAACAGAGCCTGTGCCTTCTTGGTTTAAAACTATAACAATGTGGGAATTTCTGGCCAATCAAAGGCTTTCCTGCAGTTCCACTCTCAGAGCCATAGAAAAGCAGTGGGGAGAGTAGCCTTGAGGAATTTCAAGGAGAAGTAGCAGGAGAAACAGGGAAAAATCTGACTGCGGGATACTGGGGAAACTGGTCCAGAGAAGTGAGGAGAGAAACCCCAAGATATCTATATGAGTTGGTATGATTTCTTTCCATGTGCATCGTAGCAGAACCCAAACAGCTTTGGGTTGCAATCTGAAAGTGTGATGAGTGAGCATGAACCCCAGAGGAACTTTCTAATCATGGTGTACAGATACTCCCTTTCAGCAGTCACCCCAGCTGCCTCTGTTGAGAGAAAACAGTGAAAGAGGAAGGTGTGTACAAGTTCTCAAATAATAATAATGTGATATTTTTCACACACATACTATGTGCAAACACCCTGTCTAGACTTTAAACTCCTCGTGAGCAAGGAACAATCTTCCAACTCTTGTTGTATTGTACTCTCCCAAGCATTTAATATAGTGCTCTGCACACATTTAGGATTCAAAAATAGCAGTGTATGTGTACACAGTACCATGTGCAAAACCAGTTCTTCTAAAACATCACATTGTACCAAGTCAGATGAGCATCATTGGAAGACCTTACACTAGTTCTGTAATAGTGTTCTAGCCAAATCTGCAACAGAAATACAGGGTATGGTAGAGCTGACCATATTTTTATTTCATACTGTCCGCTTCAGACCAAGGCACCTTTTCTATCTTTTCTCTTGGACCATCCAAAACGGAAAGTTTTGGGAGCCAGGATCTAGCAGAAAAGGCAAAACAGATACTCATAAACTGAAGGTTTTCTAAGCACAGAGTCCATACCTGTGGCTGGCTGAATGATGGTCAGTAACTGAGCGCTTTAGGAGTATTACTGACCAACTGCCCATGACCTCTTAATCACCATCTGCATCTAAATTAACTTGGCTTAGGTTTTTCATATTTAGCCACTCAAACATCTGGAGTAGTTTTATAATCAAGAGAGGCTAACCACAGAACAGCAACTGTCAAGGCACAGGAGTTTGAAGTAAACACAATACATCAATGGGAGTCTCTTGTTAAGGTTGGGTCAAATTTCATAACCTGGAGTGATTGATCATTTTCTCCTGCATCTAATTTTGGTGCAGGAATTCCAAAAAGCTGTTTGGTTGGGTTTCTTATCATTGTTTTCCCCATGACGAAAAGCAAGGTGACATAAGGATACAATCTGAAGGGGGAATTTGTTAGTAGTTGGGGGTCTTTATTTATTTTTCTTGAAATAATTACAGTAACACATACTTGGGCCATGAAGTTACTTCTTGGAATGTCTCACTTCGGCTGAATTGAGAAATGCCCAGGGCCCTCTTACAGTCCTTGTTCTTACCGGTGGCTTTTCTCTTTTTGCCTAATTTCTTTGGATATGAAAAGTCTCTAAAAGCTAAAATTGTAAACACATCTAAGCACATGACATTCCCATATCAGAAATACATTTTAGCTTTCAGAACTCCAGCACCAGGAAATTCACCTTTTGTTTTTGTTCTGCAGTGAACAGAAATAGGTTTCTGTCATTCCCTGTCCTCGAGAACCTTGAGGAAAAAAAAGAGATTTTCCTCTTGGGTGATTTATTCTGATAGGCAGGGAGATGGACAAATTGACATCAGCATCACCAACATCATTTTGTGTAGCACCTACTCTGTGCAGAGCACTGTGCCAGGTACCTGGGGGTGGGCAAGGGCAGAGATGAAGTAATAATAATAATAATATTTATGGTATTTGTTAAGTGCTTAGTATGTGCCAGATTCTGTACTAAATTCTGGGGTGGATACAAGCTAATCAGGTTGGATACAGTCCCTGTCCCACATGGAGCTCATAGAGTTTACCCCCATTTTACAGATGAGGTAATTGAGGCCCAGAGAAATGAAATGATTTACCCAAGGTCACAGAGCAGACCTGTGGTGGAGTCGGGATTAGAACTCAGGCCCTTCTGACCCCCGGCCCACGCTTTATCCACAAAATTCAGTACCTGTTCTCACGGAGTTTACCGTCCAGTGGGAAAGGAAAGGAGACCAATTTTGACAAATATTCAATGATTACAAGAGAATGAGAGTAGATAAAAATAATAATCATGGGTTGAAAAACAAAAGAACAACTACAGAAACAGATTTATGTGCAGCAGCCCTGAAGTGGGTGAGAATATCACTTCCAGGAAGGTGGGTGGGGATTCACTGCCTCCCAGAGGAGGGATCTGCATAACAAACAATCAGTCAATCAAAGGTATTTTTTGAATGTTAATTATGTGCAGGGCATTATGCTAAGGACTTGGGAAAATAAAATAAAACCAAATTGGTAGCCACAAGGAGCTTACAAGTCTAGAGGGGAAGACAGACAGTAACATAAATTTTGGACAGAAGAAATAGTAGCATATAAAGATACGTACATAAATGCTGTGGGGCTGAGGTGAGTACTAAAAGTGCTTACGGGATAAACAGCCAAATGCACTGTCAACACAGAGGGGAAGGAAGATACGATGGAGGCAAGGCAAGATATAGTTGATTTGGGAAAGCTAGGATGGAAGGTAAAAATCAGAGCGATTAAACTGGGACAGGAGGGCTGAGAGTGAGGGACCGTTAAAGGTTCACTGAGAGGAGCAAAAGGCCAAAGTTAGAATGGAGCCAGCGAAGAGGATAGCTAGCTCTGAGGCAGCCAGTGGACAGAGAACTTCAAGGCGGATGCTCCATTTTTGTTTCATGTGAGAAACCCTTCCAACTGCTACAAAAATGCTAGGCTTCAGTACAGCAGGACTTCTTTCCATGGGGCCAGAGTGGAGCCACTCCTCATTTAGAAGAAAGAACGCAGCCATGGTCCAAGCCCTTCCCTGGAGCATGTCTGAATGTGAAGTGGGCTGAAGGTTTTTTTTTTTTTATGGTAGGTGCTCTAGGGCAAGGGAAGAAAAAAGAAAAAAGTTTGAGAGTGGAAAAGATGCAGCTGTGCAAAGGAGATATTTTCTTTCAGCCTAGGTAAAACTTGAAGCATAATGAAGTGGTCTCCTTATGGAGTTACTAGAAGTTCCTAAAAACTCACAAGCAGGGGGGGTAATTCACAATTCCTTGAGGAACGTTGTTATTGGGACAAATTACTTGACATTTGTTTGACTTAATCTTCTGTTTAAGCTATAAAGATGCAGTGAATGGTATGATATAATGCAGTATTGTGCATCAGAAACAAATTCAAGACCTTGAGTTAATGATTCTACTTCTTATCCCAGGCATGTCAATCTTTCAGCCCCACAGATCAGTTAAGCTTGTTGAAAAGTTGTCTGCAGCCTATGGAGGAACAGCCAGCTGGAGCTAAGATTCAGGAGAAAGATACATGTTGTGATTCTCCCTTTCCACAGACCGGCACCTTGTTCTGAACTTCCCAGTGCTTCTTCAGAGTTCTGGGGATGTTCTGCTCTTCCCCTTCATTTAAGGTCCACCTTCAAAGCATTACTGCAGACACATTTCCTCCAAGAAGTCTTCCCCAGTTAAACCTTCATTTCCCCAGCTCGCTCTCCCTTCTCCGTCATCTTTGTACTTGGACCTGTGACCTTTGGACTTTTGAAATTTTCCCCACCCTCAGCCCTACAGCACTTACGTTCATATTTTAAAATTATATATTGTAAATTACTTAGTTATTTGTACTAATGTCCACCTCCCCCTCTAGACTGTAAGCTTGTTATGGGCAGGGAGCATGTCTGTTAATTCTGTTGTACTGTACTCTCCCAAGTGCTTGGTACAGTGCTCACTGTGAGCACTCAATAAATACCACTGATTGATAGATTGGGCTTCTATTAACCTTCCCCCAGCATGGCTCAGTGGAAAGAGCATGGGCTTTGGAGTCAGAGGTCAGGGGTTCAAATCCCAGCTCCGCCACTTGTCAGCTGTGTGACTTTGGGTGGGTCACTTAACTTCTCTGTGCCTCAGTTCCCTCATCTGTAAAATGGGGATTAAGACTGTGAGCCCCCCATGGGACAACATGATCACCTTGTAACCTCCCCAGCGCTTAGAACAGTGCTTTGCACATAGTAAGCACTTAATAAATGCCATTATTATTATTATTATTATTATTATTCTGCCCCAGAAACCCAGGGAGCAAATCTCCTCAGTACAGCAGGCGCAGTGCTCTCTCTTTCTCTCTCTCTCTCTCTCTCTCTCTCTCTCTCTCTCTCTCTCTCTGTGTGTGTGTGTGTGTGTGTGAGAGAGAGAGAGAGAGAGAGAGAGAGAGAGAGAGAGAGGCAGAGAGGCAGAGAAATAGAAAGGGAGAGTGGGAGAGGATAGAAAGGAAGAGGGAGGGTGGGTAGGAGGGTATTTGTATCTCTCTTTCTCTCTTTCAGGCTCTAACTTCTTATCAGTTAGTTCCTCTTTTTCTGCTCCCATCTTATTCCTGCCCTTTCTCCCCTCTAATCTTGGCATATTGTCCTCAACCCCCATTGAAGTTATATCTACTAACATATCTACAACAAATTAATTACCATAGAACAAAATGAAATGACATCAGTGAAGAGAATTATAGACTAGTATATTAGCCTGTGAATACTTTTGCAGTCAATTAGAAATTCACCATTTTTTTAACATGCATCATGAATTTGACAGTATTTTTGGGGTAAGATCTTGACCCCTGAAAATAACTCACTTGTGCTTTTCTGCCTATTTAAATAGAAACCCAATGCCTCTGTAATAATTCCATTTTAGGCAATTGTTTAACACTGACCAGCAATTACCAAGAAGAGCAATCTTCTTAACTTATGTCTTCATAAATCCTTCTTTATCATTTAATTAATGACACACTTCTGGGAGAACAGGGTTAAGATAGAGCGGCCTGGGAATTAGGACACCCTCCTTATTTACTAAGGGATGATTTATTTGGCCCTTGTTTCAAATTCCCCACCTAATCAAATGACCATTTACCTTCTTGAGGGGCTGTAAGGGGTAATAATTGGGATTCCTGGATATGTTCTGAGAGGATGTGAAATATGTAATAATAAAAATAATTATGCTATTGGTTAAGTGCTTACTATGAGCCAGGCACTGTACTAAGCACTGGGCTCAATACAAGCAAATCAAGTTGGACTGTCTCTGTCCCACCTGAGGCTCAAGTCTCCATCCCTAGGTAACTGAGGCACAGAGAAGTGAAGTGACTTGCCTAAAGTCACACAGCAAACAAGTGGAGAAGCTGGGATTAGAAACCATGAACTTCTGACTCCAAGGCCTGTGCTCTATCCATTACACAATGCTGCTTCCCCTAATATACATGATATACCTGTCTTTAGATTTAGAAGGGAGAATTGCTAATAGGACAATGCTATTCATTCCTGAAGATTAGGCTTGACTGACCAATGTATGAAGAATGATCCATTCCGCAGTGTACGGAAGTGAAATAGCTCCTTGCTGTAATGATACATTTACCCTCTGCAGGCCTTTCTCATGTTTGAGCCTGCCTCATAGTATCCACATCGCTGTGAAGTCATTTTTCAAAGACAGCAATGCCACTAAACCTTAGCTGTTCACGAGACACCCTCAGCTGCACCAGCCTCCCCACAGTTCACTGATCTGTCACACTAACTGGAACTGGAACCGCCCTTTCCTCTCCATCCAAACCACTACCTTACTGGTTCAATCTCTCATTTTATCCGGACTGGATTACTGCATCAGCCTCCTCTCCGATCTCCCATCCTCCTGTCTCTCCCACTTCAGTCTATACTTCACGCTACTGCCCAGATCATCTCTGTGCAGAAACGCTCTGGGCATGTTACTCCCCTCCTCAAAAATCTCCAGTGGCTGCCTGTCAACCTACACATCAAGCAAAAACGCCTCACTCTCGGCTTCAAGGCTCTCCATCACCTCACCCCCTCCTACCCCACCTCCCTTCTCTCATTCTACAGCCCAGCCTGCACCCTCCACTCCTCTGCCGCTAACCTCCTCACTATACCTCATTCTCACCTGTCCTGCCGTCGACACCTGGCCCACGTTCCTCCCCCTGGCCTGGAATGCCCTTCCTTAGTCAATCAATAGTATTTATTGAGCATTTACTGTGTGCAGAGCACTGCACTAAATGCTTGGGAGAGTACAATATAACAGAGCTGGTAGACATACTCCCTGCCCACAACAAGCTTACAGTCTAGAGGGGGGAAATCATGGCAATCATGAAATTCAAGATATTCATGGACTCAGTTCCGTAACTCAATGAGTGAGAGCCTTACCAGGATCCTTACTGAATTAAATGATTCCCAATAAGGTTAGAGAAAGAAGAGTCATCACAATAGGGTATTATACTATCCTAAGCATATCTAACCATCTCTATGCCTATGATGGCAGTTTTATTAAATTCGCAGCTAAACATTTCTGTGATTGCATATTTCTGTTCTGTAGCCATAGCCTTCTTTAACAGGCAGCAAAGGCTGTTATTTATAGCTGAGATATAAGGATTATGCGCTCTGCAATGAAAATTGCCCCATAACACCAGAATAATTAAAATAGATAAAACTGCAGAAAGCAGAACCGAATGACCAGAAAATCCAAAATGATTCAACTGCAAAAAAAAAAAAAAATGAACTTTGCATTGAGGCATGAATGTCAGCAAGCTTGGGCTGTGCTGAACCAAGAGGGAAGTCCCTAAACAAAATGAATCATATTTATTGAGCACTTACTGTATGCAGAGGACTGTACTAAGCACTTGGGAGAGTACAGTATAATAGCGTTGGTAGACATGTTCCCTGCCCACAACAAACTTACAATCTAGAGATGAGTTTAAAGTGTGGAGTCATATGGATTCTTTCATGGAAAGTGCCCAGGGGAGGAATTTGGGGTCTGTCAGCAGGACAGTCATTGGCATTAACTACTGTTCGCTGTTTACCTACGAAGTAGGCCTTTGCAGGACCACACCTTTCATCTCATCTAGGAAGAGGCTTGATAAATCACTGCCTGTACCAACGCCCCCAACCCCCCCAAAAATCTCATTTGGTATTACCACAGACTGTGGGATCACAACTCCAACAGCATAAACACCATTTATATATTGTTTCTGTAACTCAAACATTTTGACAGAAGTTGATTTCAGCTCTGGTGCAAATTCCCCAATATTCTCATTTCAATTTCAGCCACTCAGTCTCTCAATCTCTCCTCACACACAGACTAATGTTAATGTAGTTTGAGATATATAAAATCTGCACGAGTAGATATGTCTCCGCAGATGAATGAGTAGTAGATGTGGATAAACACATATTTAAGGAATTAAGTTCAAAATAAGAATAAAGGGAAAACTCCCCCCACAAATCTATGCTTACATATTCTACACAAAAGCATTTTGGCCACAAAATACACAAGCTAAACATAGCACAAATTTAACCAATGTGGTTTCTTATTGAGTTTTATTCCAGGAAAACCAACAAACAGTAAATTGCTCTGGTGATTTCTTATTTCCAAAGTAGTAGCCTCTCCAGTGTGTTTGTCAGTTCAAGGTTTAATTAGCCATCTATATGCTCTCAATCTGTGCCCAGCAGGAAATGCCAAATACTGTCAGGGATGTAGTCAAACATCACAGTCCACAGGAAAACATAAAGCATTTCTCGAGGGTTCCTGTCTCCACTAGAGCCTGCATTCCTGCCTCACCCCAGGAGCCCAGGTTAGTTAAGACACAGCTGAGAGCCAACTAAGATGACCCAGTTCTCATCACAAGACAATCAAGACCCTTCTGGACTCCCCAGGAAGGAAGAAGAGCCAGCTAACAAAGAAGTGATAAGTAGCAGGAGTGTTAAAAACTTTTGAAAATCGCAATTCTGCAATTATGATTCTCTGCTGGAATTCTTGAGAATGTCATGACTCTCTTTTAAAGCAAGAGCAGCATAGATCAACTATATCACAGTGAATCTCTTGGCACTAAATTTTTCCTAAGGAAATCTATGCCTTTTTTTCATTGCAAGCACACTCAGCAGTGAAACATTCTTCTTGGTTCCATCATTTCTTCCAAAATAGCTTGGAAGATATGGAAAAATCTTAATCTGAGCTACCAAAATCCATAAAAAGTCAATTCACACTTGGTTTTTCCATAGGAGTGTTTTTACTATGTTTTTAGGCTAGAATGCTGCTGGAGAAATAGAGAATGTTCTGACAGCATGCATCTAACCGGAGAGGACATGAATGTGATGTCAGAACAAAATTCTGTGTTCATGTAAGCAGCACTGGTATACAGGCTTATATTCTATAGTGCAGCTTCACTTAACATGGAGTTCAGCAGGAGTACCTTGCCCTGCACCTGCTCAAATCCAAGACCCTTTTCTTACTGTTTCATTAATTTAGAGGCTTCTTTGGAAGACAGTCCTAATCAACAATACTTGTTGAGCACTTACTGGGTGCACAGCACTGTATTAAGTGCTGGGGTATATATAAAATAATCAGGTTGGACACAGTCCATGCCCACAGTCTTAATCTCCATTTACAGATGAGGTAACTGGGGCACAGAGAAGTTAAGTGACTTGCCCAAGGTCATGCAGCAAGCAAATGGTGGAGCTGGAATTAGAAACCAGGTCCTCTGGCTCCCAGGCTCATGGTTTAATTGACTAGGCCACAACTGCTGTCCCAGTTTAAAGAAACCAGTGTGAAAAATCTCCCAAATCAGTATGCTAACAATTACATCATCTAGGATGACTGATATGACCCAGAAAAATATTGTAACTACTTTGTGAATTTGACTTTGCAGCATGGCTCAGTGGAAAGAGCACAGGCTTTGGAGTCAGAGGTCATGGGTTCAAATCCCAGCTCCACCATCAGCTGTGTGACTTTGGGCAAGTCACTTCACTTCTCTGTGCCTCAGTTCCCTCATCTGGAAAATGGGGATGAAGACTGTGAGCACCCCATGGGACAACCTGATCACCTTGTAACCTCCCCAGCGCTTAGAACAGTGCTTTACACATAGTAAGCACTCAATAAATCCATCATTGTTATTAAGCGCTTAGTACAGTGCTCTGCACACAGTAAGCACTCGATAAATACTATTGATGATGATGACTTTCCCAAATCCTGAAAAGTATGTATGATCAGCTCATCATTATAGAATTATCAAATGAGTATTTTCAGGATCACACTTATTGAGTTAAAGTAGTAGAAATAAAATAATTGATACGGGCAAGTAGTGTTTTGCTACCATTTGCACTTTGTGTGAATGAACTATTTAGGGGAAACTTTAGCTATTTGATACTTTAACGAAACAAAAGGAATAGGTCTTGGTAGGACAGGCCAATGAGTTCTCTGAGAAGTAGCCTGCCTAGTGGATAGTGCACGGGCCTGGAAGCCAGAAGGACCTGGGTTCTAAACCCAGCTCCACCACCTGTTTGTTTTGTGACCTTGGGCAAGTCATTTCACTCCTCTGTGCCTCATCACCTCACCTGCAAAATGGGGATTTAAGAGTGTGAGCCCCACGTGGGACATGGATTTTGTCCAAACTGATTATCTTGTATCTACTCGGGCACTTAGTACAATGCCTGGCACATAGTAAGCGCTTAACAAATACCATAAAAAAGCAGAGAGAAAAATATTAACTCTTTTCTGAAACAAGGCAAAGGGTAGCCCATACGGGATTACACGAAATTAGAGAACGCCAAATTTAGAGCCAACTACCACCCTACAATCCAATTCTATATACAAATCAATATGAAAATAGATACCTCTAGAGCTCCTGGCACTAGGATTCTTATCTGTCAGATTCTAGAAAAAATTGGATTTCCAAGGAAAATGATGTTAGTGGCATACAAATAACTAGCTATTTATTTTTTCTAACAGCAAACTTACATCACTGTAAGACTGATGGAAATCCCGGTCGTCCCATCATTAACAAACATATCCATATCAAATGAAGGGGTATTTCTTGGGCTGACTCAAACCAGGAAGCAACAGCTGGAAGTCCCAGTGGCTGTCAGCATCAATTCAACATTTTCTGCTGCAGAGTGTCTACCGAAAACATATGTTAGGTGCACTGGTTTCCATTAAACTTTTCCTAAACCAGACAGCCCTCAGTCAAACACCTCCGTGGGTTTAATTAGCCAAGGTTTCTGCTCAGGTAAGTCAGATGCTTCCCCCAAGCTGCATTTTCTTTCGTGATCACCACCAGGGATCATTTGAATACTCAGACTACAGACTAAAGCACTTACATGGCACAGCTGGGAACCCACCAGGGGTCGCAACTACCTGCTAGACTTCTATTCATTCATTTAATCGCATTTATTGAGTGCTTACTGTGTTCAGAGCACTGTACTAAGCGCTTGGAAAGTACAAATCAGCAACACATACAGATGGTCCCAACGGGCTCACGGTCTAGAAGTGGGCAACAGACAACGAAACAAAATAAGTACACATTTTATGTCTCATGAACGGGATCTTGGGACATGACTAGGATCTTTCATAAAATATATTTTTAACCATTACACAGTCTCCATGACCCACTGCACTTCCTTTTCTCCATCTGGGCTTTCCTTGATTTTTCATGGCACTAGCTTCAAACAATCCTGGCTCTGCCATTTGTCTTCTGTGTGATCTTGGGAAAATCACTTAACTTCTCTAGACCTCAGTTACCTCATTTGTAAATGGGGATTAAGATTGTGAGGCCCATGTAGAATGTGGACTTGCTCCAACCTGATTAGCTTGTATCTACCCTAGCGTTTAGTACAGTGCCTGTACATAATAATAATAATGATGGCATTATTAAGCACTTACTATGTGCAAAGCACTGTTCTAGCACTGGGGAGGTTACCAGTTGATTACGTTGTCTCACTGGGGGCTCACAGTCTTAATCCCCATTTTACAGATGAGGTAACTGAGGCACAGAGAAGTTAAGTGACTTGCCCAAAGTCACACAGCCGACAAGTGGTGGAGCCAGGATTTGAACCCATGACCTCTGAATCCAAAGCCCGTGCTCTTTCCACTGAGCCAAGCTGCTTCTTAAAAATAATAATAATAATGATGATGGCATTTCTTAAGCACTTACTATGTAACAAGCAATGTTCTAAGCACTGGGGTAATACAAGGTAATCAGGTTGTCCCACATGGGGCTCGTGGTCTTAATCCCCATTTTCCAGATGAGGGAACTGAAGCACAGAGAAGTTAAGTGACTTGCCCAAAATCACACAGCTGACAAGTGGTGGAGCTGAGATTAGAACCCATGACTTCTGACTCCCAAGCCCGTGCTCTTTCCTCTGAGCCACACTCCTTCTCCATAGTATACAGTTAGTGCTTAACAAATACTATTTTACAAAAACTAACAATAGTGTAAAACCTTCACCAGACAAGTAAAAAGCCCACCTCCACCCTGATGCCATCAGGCCTTCCATCGTGTCCTACTCCGGTCCAGGAAGGACTCAAACAGTGGCAAGATGAGACCTTCTCCAATTTCAGAAAGATGGGAAGACAACCACCTGTGACCTCTATGACTGTGGGCCAGAGCTGTGAGGAGCCTGAAATCCCACTGCTCCTGTTATATTTATCATCGCCCTTGTCTTTCACACTTTTGTTCATCTTTCCTCATGTATCTGTTATACTTTATTCCTCAAACTGTGAGCCCCTTGGGGGTCAGGGACCATGTGTACAACTCAACCGTGTACTTCTTTCGAAAGGCTTAGTACTGTGTTTTAAATGCAGTGATACTTATGGAGTGCTTACTGCTTGCACAGCACTGCACTAAGTGCTTGAGAGAGTACCGTTCAACAGAGTTGATAAAATGATCTCTGCCCCAGGGAGAAGCTTATGGTCTAGAGGGGCATTACAATATATTAAGGATATTAGTAATATCACTACTGCTTGTTTCCACATCCTTGGCATTACTCTCTGCATCTTCAACTGATTCCCCCCCAAAATCTCAATGAACAGATATTATTCTACCTTTACCCCTGTTCCTTTACATACTACACTCTCCAACTATTTTTTCAATAAATATTAAAACTCAACTGGAGTCAACTTCACCACAGACAAAGTAAAGAATGGTGTTTGTGGCACTGATACCCCAGCCGCATAGCACTTACATAAACATTCATATAATTTACTATTTCCCCATCCGTAATTTATTTTAATGTCTGTTTCCCAACTGTAAACTCCTTTAAAAAAATCATACTTGTTAAGTGCTCACTAGGTGCCAGGCACTGTTCAAAGCGTTGGGGTAGATAGAAGCTAATCAGATTGGACACAGTTCCTGACATTCATTTACTCACTTGCATTTATTGAGGACTTACTGTGTCCCACATGGGGCGCATGGTCTTAATCCCCATTTTACAGATGAGGTAACTGAAGCACAGAGAAGTTAAGTGACTTGCTCAAGGTCACAGAGTAGACAAGTTGCGGAGCCAAGGCTTGCTTCTTCCAACTCCATTATATTGTACTTACCCAAATGCTTAGTACAATGCTCTGCACTGTATGACTCAGTAAGTGCTCAATAAATACCACTGATTGAATGATTATTGTGAAGACTGTCATAATAATTGTTGATTGGGGCCCAGAAATTGGGAATTTAAAAAAAAGAAATCAGTGCATTCTCTTGAGTCTTTCTTTCTAATCTGTTACACCTACTCTTCAGATAATGTGGATACAGCCTGATTGAAGAACTTCATGGGGACAATGAATTTTAAGTCAAACCACAAACACAGTTTAAATACAGCAAATTCATCTTTCCAGGGTAATTGCTTCTCAGAACATTAGCACCCCCAGATTAACTTCAACAGTCAGTAGCACTGATACTAAAAGCAAACCTTCATGCATTCCTAAATATTTACTGAGGGTCTTCTCTTTGTGGTGGAATTGGGATTATCGAGTCAGAGGAAAAAGACACAGCCCAGTCTCTCAAGAAGTTGAGTAAAGGAAACCTGGTTCCATAAAAAAATTATCCTTTTCTCTCATGACTAAAGAAGGCTTTCTGTGTTAGCTTCACTGTACTTTTGATGCATACAATGCTTTCCCTCCAAAATGGAAGACCGAGAAAAAAAGGTGGATGCCAAAAATGGCAGCCAGCCCCTTTTTCCAAATCTACCTTTCTCTCAGCACCTCCACAAACAAACATAACATCCAATTCAGAAAACTCTTTACAAAGAATGTAATTAAGACAGCCTCCAAGGATCTACCCATATATCATTCATTTCTAGAATGAGCTGAAAGAGCTGTGAAAAGGCTGGATTTTTTCTTTGGTGGTGGGTTGGCAGAGTACTCACCTGACCCCGTACAACCTGCTCCACGCTTGCCGGGACCCAAAACTGAAAATGAGTGCTCCAAAAATGAAAATGAGTGATGACCCAAAAATGAAATGAGAAATCCTAAAGGAACCACAGCTGCTTTGGAAAAACAGCTGGGCCATATGGTTACCAATTGTCTGCAACCAGTCAGTTACTGAGATTATTAGAGCCCTGTTTCTGTACCTGTACATAAATACATGCCTCCAACTATTGTCCCCCTACATATTTCCGCTCCTCTGGCAGCACCACCATCCCTTCTTGGGCTTCTCCCCAACAACTGCCAGTGCCAATTCATCTCCACTGCTGCTACCACTCACAAATCCACTGCTAATTCTATTTTTCCTTGGATTTGCTTGTAACTTTTACTCATCTCCACTGTTGCTAGCACTCACAAATCCACTGCTAATTCTATTTTTCCTTGGACTTGCTTGTAACTTTTCAACACATCAAAGAAAACCAAGACAAACCCAACCTCTTCAGGTTCTCTCTTGGCCTGCTTGTTTTTTCATGGTATTTGTTAAGTGCTTACTATGAGCCAGACACTGTACTAAGTGCTGGGGTAGATACCAAATACTCAGGTTGGACATAGTCCATGTCCCCCATGAGACTCACAGTCTTCATCCCCATTTTACAGATGTGGTAAATGAGGCTCAGAGAGATGAAGTGACTTGCCCAAGGTCACACAGCAGACAAGTGATGGAGCTGGGAACAGAATCCAGATACTTCTGCTTATGAAGACAGTTGGCAAAATCAAAGAAGAAAAGAAATGGCAGAAGTGGTGGGGGCAAAAGCAGCATGGTATAGTGGATAGAGCATGGGCCTGGGAATCAGAAGGTCATGGGTTCTAATCCTGGCTCTGCCACCTTTCTGCTGTGTGACTTTGGGTAAGTCACTTTACTTCTCTGTGCCTCAGGAAACTCATCTGTAAAATGGGGATTGAGACTGTGAGCCCCACATGGGACAGGGACTGTGTCCAACCCAATTTGCTTGTATCCACCCCAGGCATACAGTAAACACTTAACAAATGTCATAATTATTATCATCATTATTAGTAGTAATAAAAACAGCAGCAGGAGAAGCAGCATTGGATGATGTCTGGTCATGGGGTAAGGCTAGTAAGTGGGGAGAGAAAAGGAGCAACAAGTGGGCTGAGCAAGGCAAGGAGAAGGCCAGGGAGCACCAGTGGGCTATCAACATCAAGTCTGTGGCTTACAGTCACCTGCATTTAGAGGGTTCTGTGTGGCTTTGGAGCCTCATCCAGCCACCGCAGAGGGAACCAGCAGGTTGGATGCCAGGGGAAAACAAGAGATACAAAGAGTGGCACAGCCAAAAAGGGGTAGTGGAGGAGTGGCCTCTTCTCCAAGAGACCGTTCCTAACTAAGCCCTCCTTTCTTCTTCTCCCACTCCCTTCTGCACTGACCTGACTTGCTCCCTTTATTCATCCCCCACACATCCCCACAGCATTTATGTACATATCTGTAATTTATTTATTCATATTATGTCTCTCTCTCCCTCTAGACTGTAAGCTCATTGTGGGCAGAGAATGTGTCTATTTTTTGTTATATTTTACTCTCCCAAGCACTTAGTAAAGTCCTCTGCACACAATAAGTGATCAATAAATACAACTGACTGACAGACTGGTAGCGCAGCAGGAGGTAACAGCAGGGAAGTGGAGGAAGGGAGCAGAAGCCAAATGTCGGAGTTCTACAATGACCAGTTCTTCCCCCTCTTAGACTGAAGAGACTACATTTTCTGACTGAATTCACCTTCCCTTTCTTACTCAAAACTATGAAGTCAATGCCACAGTCCAATCGTTCCCCTGCTGAACTCTGCCCCACTATCTCTGAACAATCCAGCATACTGAGGTGTCATGCTGTTTTCCAGTTTCTTTGCCATGTGTTGGGGTAGAATTTTCCTGGAGCCACTCAGTATAGGAAATGGATAGGAAAAAGCAAAATTCCTGCCCAGCATTTTGCAGAGCAGTTAATAAACATGAGGAATCAGCTACCTTGATAGTCTCAAGCAAGAAAAGTCACTGTGAAGTAGTCAAGGGGACTGCATTAGTTTCCAGGAAGACGAAGGGAAAAGGGAAATGAGGGGATGAAAAAGTAGGTTTGATGGGCTGTGTGGCTTCCTTGCTTTTCTGCCCCAAAAGATTCACTATAAAGGGGGAATGCTGTACACTGCTGTGGGGTGCTCCATATAAGTCTGATGAATAGTCATTACCATTGCTTCTTGCATTTTAAAAATCACTTCATAGGTCACAAGAAGAATCCACGTTACCATGACCTGATCTATCAATGGTATTTCCTGAGCGCTTACTGAACACAGACTGCACTTAGAACAGTGCTTGGCACATAGTAAACACTTAACAAATACCATCATTATTATGATTATTATTATCATTACGAAGCCCTTGGGATAGTGCAATAAGACAGAGTTGGTAGGCATGTTCCCTTCCTCTAGATTGCAAGTTCATTGCGGAGACATGATAACACAGACCACTGAAAACAATGTGAGCAAAGGACATGGTAAGTTGATGTTGGCAGATGGATCGGAAGCAAAGTTCAGGACACACAGCAGTTGTCCCTCAGTTGATGTCAAAAAAGTGGATGGAAGGAAGCATAAGGGTAATGGGGTCCCTTCACCTAGCACACACCAGTCCGGGGAAGCAGGTACGGAGCATGGCCAGCATAACTCATGGCCCCTTTAGCTCACAGAGCAGCCAGAATCTGGCAGTTAATTGACACAAATCATTTTTCTTGGGAACTGCAATTGAGGACCCTCCCCCTGACTTACTTGCACTTCTATGGTTAAGAGTGTGAACTATAGATATTCCCCCTGAAAACCTCAACTCACTATTCATTTTATATGCTCAAGCACTGTTTTAGAAATGGGTGCACTTTCATCAGGAGAAACCAAATCCAACAATCCTGCCATTTTTGAAAAGGACTGGACAGCGAAAAAGTGTCTAGACATTCATCCCTGGGAAAATAACATTTTTAAAGGAACAGAGGGAGAAAATTGGGGAAATTAGGGGAACGATGTTACAGGTTATTCCAGGGGCCAGTTCCAAATTTCCACTTACCTTCTCGCCTGTTCCATTCACTTCCATTTCCCTGTCACTGAGTTTCCTGAGGAGTTGAGCTTAAAGTTCCCGTCATTTCATTTACCCATTTCCCTGGTATTCCCTTTTGCATCAAGATCAAGGACTTCTTTTTTCCTTTTTTTTCTTATTTTCACAGGTGGCTAATAAAGTATACTCTCAGCTGCCAGCGTGGAAACTTTTCACATTAAGTTTTCCTGACCTATATGGCTGGCCTTTGGATTTGATAATGTTGCTGCTTGAAAGTGAAATTTACCCATGTGTTTCAGTGAGGCACCCCTCACCATTTCCTTCACCTTTCTGTCTATCTGTTGATTGACCAATCTTCTTGGGGCACCAAACTCCACCCTCCTGGAAATTTCTAATCCAACCCTACCCGGTGCTGCTGGCTGCCTCACTCCTCATCACAGTTAAGCAAACGTCAGCCCATCTAAATATGGATGCTGGGGTTTGTAAGTCATGAGTGAGAACTTGATTTGTACTTCCCAAGCACTTAGTACAGCGCCCTGCACACATTAAGTGCTTAATAAATACGACTGAATGAATGAACTTCCCAATTGTCAAAGGGTTGGGCAGTGCAACAGAGGAGGTGCTGGTATTCCCCTGTGATGCGTTACACACACACACACACACACACACACACACACACACACACACTCTCTCTCTCTCTCTCTCTCTCTCTCTCTCTCAAAAGGGAATGAAAGAAAATCATAGGAACATTCCAAGACTTTTAAAATGTTATCACATTAATGGTACATCTGAAGGGAGGGAGGATATTTCACTTTTCCCAGGCAATTTATTTAACTGCATCTACTCTAATAACTCTTCCATCTCTGACCCCAGCATAATCTTTCTTCCTGCATGGAATGCCCTTTCTTCTGCTCCAATAAACCACTTCCCTCCCTTTTTTCTAGGGTTTCCTAAAACATCACTTCCTCCAAGAGGCATTTCCTGAATTATCCTCATTTTCCTGGTCATCAGCCCCTTTAGCACTTCTTTATAAGTCAGTTTATTTACTTATTTAATTGACTACACCCAGCTCTACAACATGTGTTTTCACTCCACAGCTTGGATAGCGTTCTACTGCAGAAGTGGGGAATTTCTTCTGACAATACATGTCTGTCTGGAAATAATGCAATGGGATAATAGAAGAGATGATATCGTGTGTGTGTGCAGATTTAGACTGTGCAGATTTAGACTCAGCCTGCATACTACATCACAAGGTTTTGTCACTGCAAGTTTCTTCAGGAACAAATTACGGATTAGAGCAGAACTGATAACAATGTTTTCAATCACTTTATCAATTCTCCTTGCTTTTTACCTGCTACACATTTGACAGTTTGAGATGATGAGTCTCCCCAACTAGACTGCAAACTCCTCAAGGGCAGGGAATGTTGTACTTGTTCAACAAATGACTGGATGTGGCTACTCCTGAACCCACAAAATGCAACAAATGATGATTTTTAATTTTTACCAAGTCGTTTGCCCTGCAATGAATTTCTAAAGGAAGTTGAACACAAAGTTAAGAAATGAAAGGGAGAGGAAATAAGAAGGAGAAGTGTGTGGGGAAAATTAATTCTAAAATTGCATAGTTTTGGGAAGGTATAAAGTACAGACAGCTCTGGGGCTAAGGGAACTTGTAGGGTGGGGTTAGGAAGAGAATCAAACAGGATAGGAAATTACAGAACTGTAGCTTTAGCAGTTTGACAGAACATGGTTAACAACTTTTACTATAACCTCAAAAAATTCCTGAAAATCAACTCCTTGCGCTCATTTACTCAAACCCAAACACAGCTCCCAAGTGGGTGAGAAAGTATCAAGTACATTTTTCATTCTGTTTCCTGCTAGCTAAATAGCTGAGAGCTACCAAGGCCTTCATCTTTAGGAATGTGCACATTAAAAAAGCAACTTATCCCAGCCATCCCCAGAGCCTTTCTTTTCACTGGGACAAGATTTGGCTCTTAGGTGCTGGAGGTGGAAAAACCTGTCCACATGGACAGCTGAGGAACAAAAGGTCCACATTCATGGAAAACTGCCAGCTATTTTCCTGATAGTTATCCCTTTTTATATTTCAGTTTAATTTCCTTACTATCTAACTTGTGTGTTTTTTGGTTGTTTTTTTGACATCTACAATCTACAAACATGAACTCAAGATCATTTTTCAGGGGTGGAGGTAGAGGGAGGGGAAAGCAAGTGAGAAGGAGGAGTAATAGCTGAACTCAGTATTATGCATCGTGTCCCACAGATGGTTGTAAGTACTTAATTACTATGGCCAACATTTTTACATTCCCAATTTCCTAGCCTAGAGATTTTGCTGATAATACATTAAGATAATGTCAACTATATAAAAAGAGTATGACCTGATTTGGAAAATCAAATTTCAAAAATAACATCAACATTAATATTAACCAAAAATGCTTTGTCAATTTGACTATTTTGCATTTATTGTATATCTGCCTATTTTTACAGCTGTCAGTTTTTTAAATAGAGATATACTTCATATTTTACCTTAGGAATATGGAAGTTCCTAAGGAATGTTTCAAATACAATCTTTTTTTCAGACAGAATACAAATCCTCTGATGAAGAGATATCCTTGACTAATGTCTCACATTCAACCCACACATTCAATCCATCACTAAATCCTGTCCTTCACAATGCCACTAAATGTCACCTTTCCTCTCCATCCAAATTACTACCAAGCACTATCCCTATCCCACCTTGATTACTCTTGCTCAGTCTCCTTGCTGAGCTCCTTGCCTTCTGTCTTTCCCAACTCCAGTCCATTCTTCACTCTGCTGCCCGGATAATTTTTCTATAAAAATGTTCAACCTATATTTCCCCACTTCTCAAGAACGTCCAGTGCTTGCCCTTCCACCTTTGCATCAAACAGAAACTGCTTAACATCAGCTTTAGAGCCCTCAATCAGCTTGCCCCCTCCTATCTTAGCTCACTGTTCCCCTACTACAACCAGCCCATACATTTCATTCCTCTAATTCCAACCTCCTCACTTTATCTTGGTCTCATCTATCTCACTGCCTATCTCTCTTCCACATCCAGCCTCTGGCCAGGAACATCCTCCTTCTTCATATCTGACAGACAATTCCGCTCCCCCCACTTGAAGGCCTTATTGAAGGCACAACTCCCTCTCCAGACTGTAAGCTCTTTGTGGGCAGGGAATGTGTCTCATATTGTACTCTCCCAAGTGCTTTGTATAGTGCTCTGTCCACAGTAAGTGCTCAATAAATGTGATCAATTAATTGATGGATTTTTCATATGATCATTTTCTACGTTAGGAATAGTTCTTTGAGAGTAGGTTGGATTCAGATTTTCCAATGTAATTAATGATTTTATTCACAGAATGAAGCAAAAAAGAGCATTGCTCAATTACATCTCCAGAGTGTCCACATTCCAGGGTGAAAGTTGAACACCTGCAGGACTGGCTGGAGAGACTTAAAACACAAGGGTCGGAAAACATGTATCTGACAGTCACACTATCACTGGAGCAAAACACTCAATATGCCACCATCTCTGGAGCAAAGGTTTCTCAATTCACTGTTGTTTTGTCTTCCCAACAAAGCAGCTCACCAGCAAATTTTGCAGCCATTCATGTATTACCTAGCTGCTGATCCTGGCCTAATCACAGGTGTCGAAACACTTGAAGACATTTTTCACTCCATGGAGAGATGCTCCTCTCAGTTCCAGGTTTTGTTTACACAAAATATGTTCTATGGGATTAAAGCCAAGGAAAACAAAACCTACCCATTTGTACATTAGACTTCTAGAAAGCACTTTGGAACATTTGCAAGGAATCAGGATCCATCTTCATCTTAACTGAACATGTATCTGCAGAATATCTATTTGATTTGCTGGATTTAAGCAAGAAAGCCAAGAGTCAATCAGCCACTAAAGGAAAACTGTTTTTTATGAAGAATAGTGGTCACAGATGATTGACCTTTAACTGATACTACTGGAAGAGATACATGCATTGCTCAGCTTCATCTCTATGTATCTAATCCACCTGTCAAATGCTCCTTTGGCAACTCTAACGTCTAAGGTTCGCAACAAAATTAAGCAGATTGAATCAACAGGCCATTTAATACCTCACACTTATTCTGGAAAAGTTTCTGTTTTATTCCACAACAACTTGGATAATCAAAGAAAAATGGAAATAGAGTGAAACAACAACAAGGAAGTAGAGAAAAATATCTTTTGGGGGCAGTCAGGGGAGGGAGGGGGCTTTGCTAATATACCAAATACTCTTGAATAACAGTGGAAATAAACGTGCTTCAGAAACAGAAATTTCAATAGCATAGAGAGAGAGACAGGACAAAACCATCTACTGCTTCCTCTTCAGCCATGAAGGACAATGTACTATGTAATCATACTTCACACTCACTGTGAAACAGACCTCATTACATAGGATCATAAACTCCTTGTGGGCAGGCATCATGTCTACCAACTCTACTGTACTTTCCCAAGCAACTAGTACAGTCCCGCATACAGTAAGCACTCAGTAAATACCTGATTGAGCATAGGCTCACTGAGCAGGAAAAACCTTCAGAGTTCATCCAGATCACATCCTTGCTTCCACTCAATCAATATCTATTGAACACTTACTGCGTTTAAAGCACTGTACTAAGAGCTTGGAAGAGTACAATACAATGGAGTTGGTAGAAACTATCCCTGTCCTCAGGAGCTCAGACAGCACTGGTACAAAGACCCTTACAGAAAGACCTTTTTCAATTAGTTCTATTTTTCACACTGAAGTCAAGCCACATGTAGTGACACAATTCTGTAGCTTTTCCCCAGAAGAACGTGGGAGCTCAGTGCTAGGAGTTAACTGGAGGGAATAACTTAACTGAAAATATCCCACTTTTTTCTAAGAAAATCTTTGCCACCTCCTGTTGCAGCATCCTCCCACAGAGCTCACATCTTCTACCTTTCATCATAAACTGACTTTACTGAGTCAGAAACAGACACGGATTCTATTCACAGAACTAAATTACATCGTCCAATTATGTTGTGGTTAATAGCAGGCATTTTCTGTCATCACTGAATGGCAGGGATGTGAAGATTTAGAGCACAATACTGACTCATTTAGGGCTCTCATCTCTCATCAATGGATGGGTGATTTTAAATGTGGGAATCCCATTAAATGCTACACGAGGTTCATATGTAAATGCCAGTGGCTTGCTAGAGGGAGAGAGCTCTCTTAAATGTTTTGTTTTGTTTTTCCAACAACCAATGAAAAAGAGTGAGTTAGCCACCAGGGTCCTATCCTGGGTAAGTTATACTTTAGGCTTGGGGGCTTTTTCAAGGAGGAAAATGAGAGAAAACAATTTAGACTGAGATTATGGACAGCTATTTACCAGAGCTGAGTGTTCATTATTTAACTGTTTCATAGTAGCCAATGGAATCAGGGATCAAGGACATCAGAGATCCAGGAAATAAGTGAACCTGTGGCATTGCTGCCTGATAGGAAAAATATTAGCATAGGCCCTTAGAGCCCTGGCATCACTCAACATCAGACACGGGTACATGTCCTAACTTGCAAGGAGGTTCTGCAGCAATTAGTTGTGTCAAGTGGTTCTCAACCCATATCAGTATCAATACACCTGATCACAGTAAGCATTGGGAGTCTTAAGAAGGACTAATACTGGGCTGTGGGGATTGATTTGAAGTATATTATTCACTTTATTCTGACTCAGCCAAAATCCATACACTATTTTAATCTATGTAACTCTACCTTGGTCTTAGAGCCAGAGGGCCCTTTTGCTATGGAAAAGAAGGCCTGTTACTGTGGAATTCTCAATCAGTCAACCAGTCAATAGTATTTATTGAGCACTTACTGTGTGGAGAGCATGGTAATAAGCACTCAGGAAAGTACAATGCAATAGATTTGGTACACATGATAGCTCAGCTCCTCTTTCCCCACATTTTGATCCTGTGCCAACTGTAAAGAATTGCATTAAAGAGATGCCACTGCATGCAGGGGTATTTTTCCTGCCAGCTCTAACCATGGTGGGGACAAGAGGTTGGCTCCTTGAAAGATCCAACACTGTAACAACTTTTGCTGTGCAGCTGGGCAAAGTGCACTGCTCACAAAATGATTCCTGTCCAGGGCAGGATAAGGTTAGTCTAAGCCGCAGAGCGAGTGGGGCAGGCTACAACGCTTTGCCCTCCCCTCAGCCTACCTGCCCCATCTCCAACCCCATGTTGGTAGTCCCAAGAGCCAGGGGCTGAAAGCAGAGTTGGATTAATGTAGAGGCTCACAGGCTTCAAGTCCTGGGCCCCAGAATAAAGTGGAAGCACAAACACTCCACCACATGGCTCCCAGTTATGCAAGAAGTTGCTGTCACTCCCCATCCCTGGTCTGAAACACTACCCTACCTGCAGCAGAACCCGCTTCCTTCCTACCTCTCGGGCTGGTCACTGGAGACAGTGTGCAGGTAGCAAATGGGGACTACTGTCCCCAGTCCCACCAGAGCTGAAGCCCTTGCCAACCCGCCTCATAAAAGCCCAGCTCCACTGCCATGAGTCAGGAAGAAGAGAGAGCCCAGAAGCCAGCAAGGAGATAAGCAGGGGCAGAGTGCCACCCCCTCACCTGTCATCTCCTCTCCTTCTCCGACAGCCTCAAATCCCTCCACTGTGGCGGAAGCAACCCAACCTGATGGGAAGAGCCACACCAGCTGCTCCACTAAGACAGCACCTGCCCCAGGGCCAAGCCTGATAAGAGCACTTCTGGCTAATTGATGGAAGGACCAACTTGGGCTGGTCTGGTCTGGGGGACTGGTTCAGGAAGGCAGCAAAAAGGTGGGGGAGGATCCTTGTGGAGCACTAATGAATTAAGCTGCGAGACAATTTCAGTGCTTTCAAAGGCAGCGGGATGTCATGACATCACATGTCACAGTGGGGTGCTTGAAAAATCCATTGGCCTGGTTTTTCCCAGAGTGAGCGTGTCTTCTCTGGATCCCACAGTTCCTCTATATCCCAGCTTCCACTCCTGCCCAACTTCTTAAATGGCTTGTATACATCTGCTGCCTTCATTTCCCTTCTTCCTCCTATGATATGATCATCTTGAATCCAACACAGTGCTTAGTATGGTGCTCACAACTCAGTAAACATTTAACAAATAATGTAGCATAAAACAGTATTTCAATACAATCCAATACAATCTGGGTTTGTTCCTTGCACTGCACTGAGCTCTTGTTCTCTAAGGTTGATGAGCCCCAAACCAAACGGGCTCTTCTCAGCTCTAATCCCTCCTTGGTCCCTGAACTGCCTCCAGCACTGCCGAATTCTTTCTGGAAACAGAGCTCAGTTTCACTGACTCAGAACTCACCTGATTCTCCAGTTATCAGTCTGTCGTGCCTAATTTAGTGACTTTCCCTGGTTTCTCCTCCATCTCTCATTGCCTAATTGCTGTTGTCCTGCAAGTCTTTGTCCAGGGTCCCCCACAGATTTCTCTACAGTCAGGCTTTCAGGGAGCTTGTCCTCTCACATGACTTCAGGAAGCCCGTCTATGACTCCCAAATCTATCTCACTAATCCTCACCTCTCTCCTGCTTTACAATTTCCAACATTGTTCTGCCTATAGGACATCTAGAATTGGATGGTTCACTGGTATTTCACACTCAACATGCCTCAACTCAACTTCTCATCTTCACCTCTATAGCTGCTCCTCTTTCTTTCTTGCCCGTCTTTGTCACAGACCATCATTCTTCCTGTCTCAGGAGTCAGAAACCTCAGGATAATTTCTTCTTACTGTCTTTCAGCTCTTACATTCATTTTTCTCAATCCTAATGATTTTTCTTCCACAGTTCCCAGATCTCGTCCTTCAGCCAATCAATCTATGATATTTACTGACCACTTCCTCTGGGCAGAGCTCTCAATCCCAACAGCCACCACTCTGATCAAGCTCTCATTCTTTCACGATCAAACTATGCATCAGCCTCTTTGCTGGTCTCCCAGCCTCGATCAAATCATGGGAACTCCTCATTCCTTATTAAAGAGCTGCTCCCAAATCCATTTTTTCTAGTGCATTTTGCAGAAGGATGTTAAGGATCACTAGAATCCAGGGCATTAAGGAACCCGATGGAAAGCCACCCTCAGCCACATGCAAATGTCTTGGGACATTTTAGGATTGCTAAGAAGCAGGCCTATCTGCTTCTGCTGAAGCCCCAAATCAAATGACCTTCTGTTACCCTATTTATGCCAGCCTAAAGTCAGGTACCATCAGCTGGCACAGGAAAGCACTCTTCTCACTTCCCAAGGACAGGCCCACACAAGGCCTGTGCTCCCGAGAGAGTATGTAAAGGGACACCCACCTCACTGTTTGCTCAGTGGCTTTGTTTCTCATGGGTGGGAAGGTACATGGACCAAGGAAAGAGCTGGTGGTTATTGTTGGCTCTGGCTGGCTCCTCTCCCTAGAATGTGACTAGGACCTGGCCGGTCTTAGTAAGAATTTCCCAAAGCCCAGTTGGTGAATTTGCGAAATACCATATTACAGAGACTGGCTACAACTTGTCGAGTATCTTGTTATTCTAGAATCTAGTTCCAAAAACAATACCAGCCCTCCTGGTGTATATTTCTTGATTAAATTGGCCCACAACACATATTTCACTTAATTCAACTATTTTTCTTCTCACGTTTCATTCATGGTACTATACTCCTGCAATCCTCACTTAGAACTGAGAGCATAAAATCCACTATAGAAATCGAATATAATTTTATTATACTATCAGCTCTGCGGCAGGAAGCTAAACTAAAAGAATCACCTGTCCTCTGTGACTTTTACCATTTTAACTTTCTATTGGAGAAAATGCTGTAAGACCAAACATGATGAAAACAAATACTTCTATTTATACATGAAAGAGAAGAGGAAGAAGAAGAGCTCAACCCACTCAATCAACATTTTCCAATTTCCTCTTGTATATTTTCCCTGACATCTTTATATAGGGTAATTGCTGGCGAGGTTTTTACCTGTCAAACTAAAAAGTATGTTTAAACTAACATTAGACGTCACACAAGGGTTAGTTATGAGACTATTTGACCTTAGGTCAAAGAATCCCTGACAACCTAGAATGTCTGCAAATCAACTAACGGATCCATGTATTGGTTTTTCTCTTAGTAAGTTAAAACTTGATGGTGAAAAAGGAAATTTCATGCTCATATTTAGTAATGCTAATATGAAAAAGCAAAGATGCAAAAATATTCTGTCAAAAGAAACCATCACATGAGAAAACCACCATCCCGTTTTAGCAATTTCAGTCTGGTTTAGTATGCCAAGGCTAAAGTCTCACTCGTTTATCAATGCCCCTCTTCTACAGGTTTATATGAGCAAGCATAAAGGTTTAATGCCAGAGGAAAAATTAGCATCTCAGAAAAGTCTCATGTATATTCAGATGTAATTGTTTTAAAGTTGCTGGCACAAGTTCAATAAAGAATGAGCTTTACTGCCACAAAATCTTTTCAGTTTCCATTGTTTTAAAGTGATTTACAGAGACTCAAAAATGGCAGTTTTCTGGCAGATTCACAAATTCTTTTTCTTTTCTTTTCTCATAAGTACGCCAATTTCAGTGGATTATTTGTTTCCCAAATGACTGGATTTCCTTTCCCCACCACTAATGATTTTTTTGTTTGTTTTCCCCGGATCCACATAATTTTAGGAAGCCTCCTACAAAATGTACAAGTTTCCCCGAGCTGGAACAGTAACAAATGTGAAATAATCTATACACTCCAAAACACATAAACACATCCACTCCTCTTTTTCACTTTTCTTGCCGGTTGTTTCCCTAAACCTAGAAGTCCAGATAGGGCTAGGAGCTGGGAGAAAAACAAAATGAGTTGCTGAAAACAAAATGAATTGCTGTTGTTTTGCCTGGTGTTCTGGAAAATCCAAAAGTTCATTAAAATGGTAACAAATTGAAAGGGGAATCTATTTCCTGTTCTGGAGAGGATAAACGTCCTGACAGTTTAATGGAAAGCATTAGCAGCTGATTGCTGAGAATTGGGATTAGCCTGGCTATAGTACCTGAAAGTACGGAGAAGCATGCAATATAGGACCAAGAAAGGTGAAGAAGCAACCACAACATGGATAATGCCCAAATAGACACGAGTGGCAATAACAATGATGGCATTTACTAAGTGTTTACTATGTGCCAAGCACAAGATCATGATATTGGGCACAGTCCCTGTTCCACACAGGCTGCACTAAGACAGAAGGGGAAATGATATCCCTCCTTTGTAGATGAGAAAACTGAGGTAAAAAGAGGTTAAGTGACTCGCCTAAAGCCACACGGCAACGCTTATTCAAATCCAAACAAGCATCACCAAAATAACCGGGCAGAAATAAACATGAGTACAAAAGATTTCAAAGACGCAGTTAGAAAACCAAAGGAAAGAAAGGATGATGGGAACTCCAGCTCAGGGTGATCATGCATGACACCGGAAAATACCAGACATCTCAATGCACATGATGTCACATATGTTATGCCAGGTATGAATTTTAACATGGTAACACCATACACTGAGTTCATTCATACCTAGAATGTTTATCGGGTTGTGGGGGGGGGGGGGGGGGTGCAGAGGGGCTTCTGTGCAGAGGGCCTCCTGACCACCCCCACAATTTACTCCAGTACACTGCATCCCTTACCAGGTTGGCGTGAATGCAGCCGCCAGCTCTAAGCAGCAAAACTCAGCAGCAGGAGTCAAGCTGAGGGAGGCTGGAAGCTTAAATACAAATACCAGATCTACAGGCATCTGGTGCCCGGTCAGACAGAGGACAAACCAGCTGAAAACTGGACTGTCTGGTATAAAGCCAGATGACTGGCCACTATACGCCAGTTTGGTTCAAGAATCCCAGAAGGACTAAATTATGTTCTCCTGGAGGGCGAGCTTAAGGATTCTGGACATTAAAATTCAACATCACTGTGAGTTTTCTTGATTTAAGAAAAGAAGAGCAGAGAGGTTTCTCATCTCTTTTTATTTCATTCATTTTTAAGATTATTTGATAGATATAAAAATCAGTTCTTTCTGCTAATAGTGGATCCAGGGGGCTTCTGATCTGGTCTAGTAGTGATATCCACATGAGAGGATTGGGAAGGCTTTAAAGCCACAGTGATGGAAAGCCAGGAAGGTCAGCTAATAATTTCCCAATCATTACTCAAGATTGTGAACCATGATCACAATCTCCCTCACATGATGGTCCTCTCCCTCTATTCCTGCCTTCCTACTTCCCATCAAAGGTTCTCTGATAATTTCTAATAGCAGGAACTGGACACAGGGGGAAGACTTAAAAGGTGTAAACCTAAAAGCCATCTATTCGGTACAACTCTGTTACCTCACATGCCCTTGTCCAAGTGACTTTTTTTCCTTCAATTTAACAAAGTCCCTAAAAAGAAATAACCCTAGCCTGAAGTACCTTCTTTGAATGAAAATACGACCAGGGTGGCACAAAGTCTAGGTAGCCTAACTGTAAGGAGAGCTTCTTCATCACAAATGAGTCCAGGTTTTATGTCATGAGAAGAATGTCACTCCCCCACGAAGGAGGAAGGAGCTGCTGAGGAGGGAGTAAAATGGCACCTGTAAGTCCAGAGGACGCTGGTTCCTTCTGACTTGTGAGATCCAGGGACTGTCCCAGCTGGGCCTGCCTCAAGCTGCTTCAACCAGTCCGAGAGATTTGGCATTTTGCTTCCCTGACCGCGGTCTGTTCTTAATTAGCATTAAGCATGCTGTACTCTCCTTCCCTCCTTGGCAACGGCTGTATAGCCTGGGCTGCCGTCCTCACAGCTTGCTGAACAGAAGTCTCACACATAAACAGGCTGAAGTTTCAGCTCCAAACTTGCCCCTGACTCTAAAAGCAGGGGAGGGAATAAGAAAAGATGGTGTGGGGAGGGGAGGAAGGCTGAGAAGTGGTCACCCTGTGTTTATGGACACAGAAACTGATTACTGAGCTTATTAATTTCATAAGGGCAGAGCCTGCCTCCAGCTCTAATAGCTGTAAAATTATTCTTTCAATCCAACAGGACATGGGTTTGACCATTTTGGATTTTTTTTTTTCCAGTTCCATGTGGTTCTCTGTGAGCATAGTGAACTGCCTGTTTAAAGACTCAGTCCAGGGATCATCCCCTGTGGAGATGCTTGCTGGAGAGCAGGAGAGAGCTCTTTCTTCCAGAAGGTTGAACTTTGATGATGTGGTCTAATGGCTATAAAGGAGGAAACTGCCTTCCTGGGTTCTCTGCATAACTCTGATGATATTTCTTCCTCAGTCTTTACCAAATGCAAACCTCACATTTTTAGGTCAAGATTTACCCTCAAGGTTCTGCAACAGTTCAGCTCCAAAGCTAGGGACCCCTTCTCAACATGGTGGTATCTGTTCCTCAACTGCTGTTGTTACTGAGATTCTCCTAAGGAGCCTTACTGTCCTTGTCTCAGTAGATTTCATCCATAGAAACAGACCTGCCTAAAGCCTTGAGACTGCTGGGGCATCAATTTCCTTAGACTCAATCCATTATATTTATTGAGCACTTACTGTTTGTAGAGCACTGTACTAAGCACTTGGGAGAGTACAGTATTACAGAGTTGGCGGACATGTTCCCTGCCTTCAGGAGCAAAGGGACAAAGGAATAGATCAGGATTACCTCTGTAGTATACTGGTACTTCCCAAGCGCTTAGTACAGTGCTCTGTGCACAGTAAGTGCTCAATAAATACGATTGAATGAATGAATGGTAGCAGAACTGAGAATGACCTCCATTTCTTCAGCAGAGTTTCCCAAGGATCAAATGATGGATCCAAATATTTCACTTACTAAAGAGCTCAGCACACAGTAGGTACATAATAAATACCATTGGTTGACTGAGCCCATACCCTAGACCACAACCTAAGGTAAACAGGGCAGAAGAATCATAGCAATGCAATGCTGTCAGAGAGGAAGGGCCACAGGTCCTGGATAATTCAGCCAAGTAGATAAGGGATCCATTCAGTTGACAGAGTTGAAACAGAAATTGACCAAAGTGAGAAGGATCTGGAACTAGAACTAGATAAAGTGCATTAGTTCAAAGATACACAATACAAACACAAACACACAAAAATGCATGCTCAAAGAAGCAACAATTGTGTGTGTATGTGCATGTGAGTGTGTCTGTTGGGGTCGTATCCATTCCGAACTGAATGTCCAAGTGAAAAGGAAGATTCAGGATGCGCAGGAGGGTGATGACACCCCCAAGCAGAGGCACACCCCTACCCATTCAATCAATCAATCAATAGGACAGTACATCTCAAGTGCCCACAGTGCATATAGTACTAAATGTTCTGCACACCCCTTTGAAAATTACCATTGCTTACAAATTGTCCATAATTTGCAAAAATCCACTTAAACAGAAATATATTTCCCCAGTGGGCTGAAATCTCATTTGCTAGCTGAAAGGAAAAAATTGATTAGTAATTTGAAAAAGTTTGTGAAGCAAATGGCTCTATTTTCAATGGAAACATGGAAAATACTCGAACTGAACAGGGTTAGTGTAAGTGCAGAGAGTGCAAATTTTCATGATGTTTCATGATGAAGCTAGGGAAGAGAGAGGCATCTTTCACTGGCATTGATTCTGTACCTGTTTTCCATTCTATGCATTCACTTGCTATGAGCTAATCTTTCCATGAAACTCAAATATCTTCTTCTATTCAAGCCTGCATAGGGATCAGGCATTGAAGCATGCACACAGCATTCACTAGGAGCCAGAGCAAAGCTCTGACTCAGTTCCTAAAGAGGTGACATGAAGTTACATTTACAAGATGCCCAGATTATCCTTCTAATTATAGCCTCAGACTGATGTCAGAAATAGTCTCCTGCCTCCGACCAAACAATCTGGGAAAAAAAACAATGTTCATTGCTTCTTTTTTCCTTTTCTTTCCTTTCACATTTTTTCTCCGTGTGGTTTCTACTCACAACAGAGCTCGGTTGCTTGCCTAGCCACCTGGGGAGGAGACTGAAAACAGATGAGAGTCTTTCGGCTGCACAGACAGTGAGGCGAACCCTGATTAAACCAGCGACATGACAACTGCCAACCCCTTGCTCCTGGCACTCTTTAAAAAGAGAACAATATGGCAATTTTCCAGCCAAATTCTCCCAATTAGGCAGTTAGTGAAACATTATCCACCCTAGGATGTAGCTGATGAAATGATGTAGGGAGGAAGGAGAGACAGGAGGAATGGGAGGGGAGTCAGTCTTCTAGATGAAGAAGCTTGTTCAAACTCTTAGCCATGAATTTTGAAGCTCCTAAATACAATTCACGGTCTCCCCACAGAGGTGTACTACACTCATCTTCCAAGCAACCACACACACTGGGGAAAGTGTGTGTGTGAAATCCACTTGTTCCTTTCGATTCCCATCATACAGCTGAAGCCTTTTGGCAGAAGCATTATGGTGGATTCTGACAGACAAAAAACATTTGGGAAAGTGGTCTTTAGAGCTCTTTCTTCTCTAGACTGGGGGTGGGAGGCTTTCAGATGGTGAGACTTACTTTCTCACCTGCTCATTTTTAGACTGTTGAGAAAATGAGAATACAGGCCTCTTCAGCCTAGTGTGCTGAGGTGAATACCTTCACTGTCCCTGAAACCTCGGATGGCACTGTAGTCTCGGCTCTCAAAATGCCCCGGAGACTCAGTATTGGTCTCTCTAACTGGATGGTGCTGATCCTTCACATATTTTGACCTCAAGAAAACATCTCCTGTTTATTAGAATTCTGGAGACAAAGACTTCTGGCAAAAGAATCACTGAGGTAAATGATGGCCTTCACATTTTAAAGATGGGAAAACAACAGCTTTAAAAATTCAAGGACTTGCCCACGGTCACATAATCAGAAATTTCTTGACTCCCAGTCCACAACTCTTCATTTCCCAGATTCCCCCACTGGTATCCTTCTTAGAAAAGGGTTTGGGGTGCTCTCTCCAGAGACCTGCAGCTACTAGAGGGCAAAGCCCATGCTTATATATGCTACTGTAGTCTCCCAAGTACTAAGGACAGTGCTGGGCATACAGGAAGTGCTCAATAAATACCACTGATTAACATGCGCACAGGCAGTTTGGCCCAATTGAGTTTCCAGTCCCATGAAGACTACTCAACACTCCCCACGCTTTCTTTAAGGAGGTAGAGACCAAGGAGAAACCTTCTTTGTTGTCTGAGGGAAAGAACCTAAGGGGAACCCATTTGGGAATGCAAGGGAGTCCCTGCTGCTCTGTGACACCAGAATAATTGGTCAAATGTTACTTCCCAAGCTGTCCAGAATACACCATTCCACAATGGCCCACAGTCTATAAAAATAAAGTCACTGTGGCCAGGCTGACAGAGCTTAAAGAGCAAAACTGGCCGTTAGTGAGCAGCAATCACATGAAATTACTTCCTCGACCCACATCACTGGGCTATTCCCAGCAATTACCATGTAGGGTTTTCCCTCCCCCCACACCCTGCACCCCTGTTGCCTGTAATTTGGAAAAGAGATGGATGTGTTTTACTAAGCCCAAGTTAAAGCGTGGCTGGGAACACAAAAGTGGATCAGAACTGGTTAAAAGGAACTCGGACCAGTCTGCCAAGTCAACCCTTAAATACCCCTCAGAATCTGCTGAGGAAGAAGGATTTCCAGGGGTGGGTGGGAGTTGGTGGTAGGACCACTGCCTTGGAGGAAACTCCATCACAACCATGAGCAAAGGCTTCTCAGGTTTCTCCCATTTCCCCAAGAAGCCTAGCAATCCTACTCCAATCAGTCACATCCATGATTGCTTCTCCTTTTATACACACTTAATCCTAAATGACCAAATAATCTTTCATACCATCACCAAAAATGGGTGTGTGCAAATTGCTGTAGGTCTCGCTCTTTCTATCCTGTGTCCCAGTAAGGTGAGAGGCTCAGCATGTCCAGTTTGATATAAAGTTGTCAGTCATGTGACAGTGTGTGTTTGTGTGTGCATGTGCGTCTGTGTGAGAATGAGGGAAACAGAGAGAGAATGTGACTATTGTAGTGTTTCAGTGCACAGCTCTGAACTACCCTTTAACCTGGACTGGAGATTACAACATTCTTTGGACTGCTTCTGTCACCCAGGGATACGGCCTGTTGTTGTCTGAGGCCACGGCAGAGAACAGATCTGGATCTTACTTCTAACTTTTTAAGTGAATTGAGCATTGCTGCAAGATCTCAACCTGACAGCTGCGGAAGCTAAAGCCAGTTATTAACAAGGCAGAGTCCACATCGTGCCAGCTCCCTATGCCAGTGAGTGACCACCCTGCTTTCGAAGAGCATTCCTTGGGCTTGATCCAAGTCTCCTCTAAGGGGAAGTGTGTGCTACTGACCTTAATGGGAGTGTGTCTTCCAAGAGGCTCTAGGTAGGAAAATCAGATTTCTGACTACATCTGCCCCCAGAGCATGCAAGAAGAGCGGGAATCAATAAGGAAGACTAGGAACTGACAGAGGTGATGGGGTTATTTCATGCTGTTTGCCACATCAATAAACTGTAGAAAATTCTTGGTCTTTCAATACTTCGTGGAATTCTGATCAACAGCACCAAAGCATGACTGGGAGCAAAACAATGACTAGGCCATGTTGAAGGAATTATAGGATAATGTTTGCTTTGTGCGATCGTAAAGGAACTGAAGATGCCATCTCTTTTCCTTGACATTTAAAGCTTGTTTGACAGGTGGGCAGCAGCAGAATTCTGTGCTCATACATATTAGATTTCCTACGTGCTTCCTAAATTATAATGAAGAAGAAAAAAAGAAAACTTGTCTTTGGCTAAAAAACCAATTATGTTATGCTGCTTCAGTGGATCTTCTAAGCAGGCTCTTTGAGGAGATTTAGCTCACCTGCCTCGCTAATTAAACACTGTTTCCTTGTTTATTGTTCAGGGTTTGGCTTTGTTGCAACATTGCTTTTAAGTTCCCTGGAAAGAACTCAAAATTGCACCAGGGCTTAAAATAAAGCACCAGCCACCTACCAATCCTTTATTTTTAAAAAGACTCTCAATGGTAAAAGAGCAAATTTTGTTCTCCTTTGAAAAGTCCTTTCAAAGTCCGGTAAAAGTCTAGATTACGATCACAAGGGACCCTGAGTTAGGGGGCTATTGTGGTCTTCACAAGTCAAGTAGGTGGTCATCATCACCATCGGTGGCCTTTATTAAGTGCTTGCTGTGTGCAGACAACTCCCCATTGGCTTTAAAGCACTCAGTCAACTCACCCCATCCTACCTCACACTTCACTAATCTCCTACTACAGGCTAACTCACACACCTCACTTCACTAACGCCAGCTTACTCACTGTGCTCCGATCTTGTCAATCTTGTCGTTGACCCCTTTCCCCCATCTTCCCCCAGCCTGGAACTCCCTCCCATTCCGTGTACACCAGACCACCCCTCTCCCTACCTTCAAAACACTACTAAGGTCACATCTCCTCCAAGAGGGATCCCTGATAAAGCCCTCTTTTCCCCGATTCATTCTCTCATCTGCTTTGACTTTGGACCTTAGGACACTTGATATTCACCCCACCCCCAACCCCACAGCACTTATGTACCTATCATTAAATAAAAATTACTTGTTTATTCATATTAATGCCTGTCTCCCCTTATCATCATCATCATCATCAATCATATTTATTGAGTGCTTACTATGTGCAGAGCACTGTACTAAGCGCTTGGGAAGTACAAATTGGCAACATATACAGTCCCTACCCAACAGTGGGCTCACAGTCTAAAAGGGGGAGACCTTATAGACTGTAAGCTTGTTATGGGCGGGGAATGTGACTGCTAATTGTGTTATATTGTACTCTTCTAAGCACTTAATATAGTGCTCTGCACATAGTATGTGATCAATGAATACTACTGATTGATTGATTGCAGAGCGCTCTACTATGTGCTTGAGAGAGTACACCAGCGTTAGGTACTCTGCTACTGTTCCTATAAGTGCCGGCTCCTGTTTTCCTGGGCATACCTCCCTCCCAGGAATTCCTGGCCCTGGAACAGTGGCCCCAGAGGAGTTGAAGAGGAGGCAGGGGTGTCGGGGTTGGGCCAGGACTGCTGTAATAGGTCTACTGAATATTGTGAGTTCTGGGCTACAGCACAGCTACCTAATGCACAGTCTGGTCTGATGGAAAAGCAGTGTTGCCTAATGGATAGAGAACTAGCCTTGGAGTCTGAAAGACCTGGGTTTTAACCCCGGCTCCATCGCTTATCTCCTGTGTAACCCCGGACAAGTCATTTAACTTCTCTGTGCCTCAGTTACCTCACCTGCAAAATGGGGATTGAGACTGTGAGCCCTATGGGAGATAGGCTGGGACTGTGTCCAACCTGATTAGCTTATATCTACCCCAGGGCTCAGTACATTGCCTGGCACATTGTAAGTGCTTAACAAATACCACAATTATTATTATCATTATTTTTCCACAAGAATCGGCCTTCAGACTAGTTCATACGTAGAGCCCAATTCCTCCCTTTTGTCCTAACTGTTCACTATTTTCACCTTGCCAGAATAAGTAAAACTCCAAAATGAAGTTTCCTAATGAGATTTCATTTGGGCTTCCAAAAGGAATCACCATTTTCCAATAATAGAGTCAGAGGGCTCAGTATGGGAGGAGGGAAATATGCTTTCCCTCATCATCTTCACTGGTAAACCTTAGTTTCAAGATGCATGTGGATCAGTTTGGGAGTCTATACGAATCAAGTTACATGATTCCTGCCCTCTTGGAGATCTTCTAGACTGTGAGCCCGCTGTTGGGTAGGGACCGTCTCTATATGTTGCCAACTTGTACTTCCCAAGCACATAGTACAGTGCTCTGCACACAGTAAGCACTCAGTATATACGATTGAATGAATGAATATAAAGCTATTAACACTGATGACAGTAAACATCAAATACATGGCTACAATCAGATTAGACAGTTACATGCAGTAATTTAGTTAAAATGAAAAAGCAAGCTATAATCACCCTGCTGTTGGTTGCAGAGATGTTTCTTTAAACTGATTTTGCTAACAAGGCTGCAATATAATAATAATAATGTCATTTATTATGCACTTACTAGGTGCAAAGCACTGTTTTAAGCGCTGGGGAGGTTACAAGGTGATCAGGTTGTCGGGGGGCTCACAGTCTTAATCCCCATTTTACAGATGAGGTAACTGAGGCACAGAGAAGTTAAGTGACTTGCCCAAAGTCACACAGCTGACAAGAGTCGGGACTGGAACCCATGACCTCTGACTCCAAAGGCCGTGCTCTTTCCACTGAGCCATGCTGCTTCTCCAGCGTGGCTGGAGAATATCCAATACAGGACTGTATAAAATAAAACTGCCTAATTTTAATACTCAACTGACTATTTAGGAATACTTAATCCCTCTAGACTGTAAACTCCCTCTAGACTGTAAACTCCCTCTAGACTGTAAAGTCCTGTGGAGGGAACAAGACTGCTAACTCTGTTTTACTGTACTCTCCCAAGTGTTTGATACAGTTCTCTGAGCACAATATGAATTCCATAAATATGATTGATTGAGAGCCCCAGGGGCAGTGTCCTACATGATCATCTTTTATTTACCCCAGGACTTAGTATAGTTCTTGGCATGTAGTAAGCACTTACAAATACCATCACTGTCATGATCACTAAGCACCTATCTGTGACTCCTGTGTAAATATAGGCTTGGGTTTTTTTTATCAGATGTACTGCTAAGAGGCAATAGAGATCACATAATTGATAATATTTTCAGAAATTTCATCCCTGATATTAATCACCCAGATTGAAACTGCTAAAACCCAAACCACACAATCTTTCTGATCCCTGCCCTGCAAATGTAATTTCTTCCCTTTTTCCGAGCCAATTGCTGAATAAATCACAACATGCTTCATCAAGCACTTTTTCTTGAAGGAATTCAGAGCTGCGGTAGCAGGGCCCTCTGTCTTTGTACTGCCCACCAAATGTTAAAATATCCTCCTGACCCAGAACCTGGTGTTATGAACTCCTCCTCTGCCTTTCCCTGGGCCTGGACTCAAAGATTTGATCAGATTGGCTCTGAATTGCTCTATAAATGAATATTACTTTTGAATTCAGTCTTATTCTGGGGCATGTGGTTACTTGTTCTCAGATATAAGGGGTCTCTGAAATAGAACGCAAAGTGAAGGCTGTCAGAGGATAATTGGGAGCACAATCAGATGTTATTACATGCTTAGACTACAAAAGCAGAGGTCTCAGACCACAATCTCACATGCTGAACTCTGAGTGCCTATTTCGCTGTTCTTGAAGCTGTCATTATTCCAGCCACTGAAATTAAAACAAGGCAGCCTCAGTCTAGGAACAGGAGATGCTATTTTTGGAAACTTTCAGTCTTCTAGCTCCAATAGTGCCCTTTCACATGAGTATTAAAGCCAGAGCTTTGGTACCCAAGTTCTCACTGTCAATCACACCATCTCTCTGTCTTGGATAGGAAAGTCTGGCTGTAAATCCTTCCAAAACAATTTGCATTGATTAAGTACCCCCAGGATGCTTGGCATGGTACTAAGTATTTTTTGTTGTTGTTGATTTTTTCTGGTGGGGGGGATAAGAAAGGAATAGAACTTAGAGAAAAAAATTACTCCACATTTCTATGGGTTTACAAGATAATACAGTGAAGATGGACAACAAACAAATAGAATAATGAAAGGCTGTACAGATCGGGCGCTACTGGAGTCTGAAAATGGAGACCAGGGGAAGTAGAGAGCTTATTTCTCATTTTAAACTCTACCCACTTCTGGGGGCAGCTTGCCCACTTCCCATCAGTCTCTCCTGTGAGCTGCCTGCTCCTCTCAGTCAGGACTGAAATCGCTGAAAGGAGATTAACTATATTGCTGAGCTACCATACCAGACATCTGCCCTGCCCTGGAAATAAATCTCCATTTAAAACATGATATTCCCAGCCAGGTTGAGAGCGACGCCATTCCAAAAGGAAAGGAATGCACCTATCCCTGGGGATAGCCTACACGAGACCAGCCAGAGTGATGTAGCTAACTACTCCTTGTCAGCAATGATGTGCTTCCATGTTATTTTCCCAATGACCATGTCACTGCTGACATTAAGTACTTTTCCTGTTTAGGAAGATTTAGTTGTCTGAAATCTATTAACCACAAGCTACAGGTGACTAAAGGTGAAACAGCAGGTTTCCCACTCCCCTACCATGGACACTCTACCAATAAAAAAATAACTTCAATGGAGGGGGAGAAAGGAGATCGCACTGTGATTTCCATACTGTTTCAGGGATCAGCATTCGTGACAACAAATGCATTCTTTCCATACCAGTCTATCAGCTGGTGGAATCCAAACTGCTACCCTGCTCATGCAAGCTCTCATCCTATCCCGTCTGGACTACTGCACCAGCCTTCTCTCTGATCTCCCATCCTCGTGTCTCTCTCCACTTCAATCCATACTTCATGCTGCTGCCCGGATTATCTTTGTCCAGAAACGCTCTGGGCATATTACTCCCCTCCTCAAAAATCTCCAGTGGCTACCAATCAATCTGCACATCAGGCAGAAACTCCTCACCCTGGGCTTCAAGGCTGTCCATCACCTCGCCCCCTCCTACCTCACCTCCCTTCTCTCCTTCTACTGCCCAGCCCGCAACCTCCGCTCCTCCACCGCTAATCTCCTCACTGTACCTCATTCTCGCCTGTCCCGCCGTCGACCCCCAGCCCATGTCATCCCCTGGGCCTGGAATGCCCTCCCTCTGCCCCTCCTCCAAGCTAGCTCTCTTCCTCCCTTCAAGGCCCTGCTGAGAGCTCACCTCCTCCAGGAGGCCTTCCCAAACTGAGCCCCTTCCTTCCTCTCCCCCTCATCCCCCTCTCCATCCCCCCATCTTACCTCCTTCCCTTCCCCACAGCACCTGTATATATGTATATATGGTTGTACATATTTATTACTCTATTTATTTATTTATTTATTTATTTTACTTGTACATTTCTATCCTATTTATTTTATTTTGTTGGTATGTTTGGTTCTGTTCTCTGTCTCCCCCTTTTAGACTGTGAGCCCACTGTTGGGTAGGGACTGTCTCTATGTGTTGCCAATTTGTACTTCCCAAGCGCTTAGTACAGTGCTCTGCACATAGTAAGCGCTCAATAAATATGATTGATTGATTGATTGATTGATTGGAATTAGAATGGGGATGAGTCACACAAATTCACTGAGCAAACTTTCTTTGCTTTCCCATCAGCTGCAGAGAGTAGACCATGGATATTCACAGATATACTACTGGTCAGCTAGGCACCCATTTGGCTGCTGTGACTTCACATGACTTTATTATTTCAAATTCATTTAAGGTCTCTCAGACTGATTTCCAATGTCTCTACACTTCATCTGGGGAGTGCTTATTTATTTCCACCTCAATACTCAGAACAGTTTCAAACATTCAGGACTCAATGGGAAGGTGAGTATTCCTTGAAAGATTACAGTGATCATAAATGTTCCCTTCCCACAAGGAGCTTACAATCTTCGGAAGAGACAGACATAGAATAGATCAAGGATAGGGGAAATAGTAGTGTATAAGAATATTTACATAAGTACTGTGGGACAGGGGTAAGAATCAAATGCTTAAGGGTTACCCAGCCAAGTGTATAGTTGATGCAGAGGAGAGGGCAGAGAAGGGAAACACAGGGCTTAGTCTGGGAAGACTACTTGCAGGAAATATGATTTTAGGAAGGTTTTGAAGGTGGGGAGAGTGCTGAACTGTTGGCTATGAAGGGGGAGGGAGTACCAGGCACAAGTGTGAATGTGGGCAAAGAGTCAGTGGAGGGGTAAGTGAGATTGAGGTACGGAGAATAGGTTGATGTTAGAAGGGTGGAGTGTGCGGGTAGGAGATCAGTGAGCCTAGGTAGGAGGGAGAGAGCTGATTGGATGTCTGTATGCCAACAGTGAGGAGTTTCTGTTTGATATGGAGGTGGATAATAATAATAATAATGGTATTTGTTAAGCCCTTACTATGTGCAAAGCACTGTTCTAAGCACTGGGGAGGTTACAAGGTGATCAGGTTGTCCCACGGGGGGCTCACAGTCTTAATCCCCATTTTACAGATGAGGAAACTGAGGCCCAGAGAAGTGAAGTGACTTGCCCAAAATCACACAGCTGACAATTGGTGGGCATGGGCAACCACTGGAGGTTTTGGAGGAGTGAGGGATATGGAAGGAGCAGTTTTCCATGAAAATGACCTGGGCAGCAGAGTAAAGTCTGGACTGGACTGGAGAGGACTGGGGTTCTAATGCACCACTAGTCTGTTGTGTGACCTTGGGCAAGCCACTTAACTTCTCTGCGCTCCAGTTACCTCGTCTGTAAAATGGGGATTAAGACTGTGAGCTCCATGTGGGACAACCTGATTACCTTGTATCTACGCCAGCACTTAGAACAGTCCTTGGCACATAGTAAACACTTAACAAATACTGTAATTATTATTATTATTTTTTCAGGCATTTGGGCATCCTGAAGCGGGCAATACTCCTTTCAGGTCAGTATGATGCCATTAAATTAGATTGAGTGTGCTCCACTGAGCACACTGTGTAAAGTAATGGCATCACACAGAAGTCTGTGTGATGGAGCAGGAGCGTCACTCAGTGGAAAAGAGCACGAGCTTTGGAGTCAGAGGTCATGGGTTCAAATCCCGACTCTGCCAATTGTCAGCTGTGTGACTTTGGGCAAGTCACTTAACTTCTCTGTGCCCCAGTTACCTCATCTGTAAAATGGGGATGAAGACTGTGAGCCCCCGGTGGGACAACCTGATCACCTTGTAGCCTCCCCAGCGCTTAGAACAGTGCTTTGCACATAGTAAGTGCTTAATAAATGCCATCATTATTATTATTATTATTAAGTCTGACCAAACCAAGAATTCTTCTCTGAGGGATCCCAGTCCCCTTTCCTATAGTTGGGAGCCACTGCATTCCCCTCCCAGGTCCCTGTCCACCCAGAGACTACTGCAGATCATGGAGGAGGAAGTAACTAGTATGGGAATTTTCAACCCCTCTTTGCTTTGCAGTCACTCTGTAGTATCCCACCCAGGCAGAGCACCCCAAGTCTGCTGCCTCTGCTTACTGTCTGAATTCTGCATTGCCCTCAGAAAAGGCTGTGCAATCCAACTCACCTTCAGCTCCAATTTGGGATGGGCATTGGCTCTCCCCGAGTTAACATCAAAGCCACTGTTAAATACCCTAAGACTGGTTTACTGCCCCAGACTGGACATGAAAACTGTGAAGCGCTCTACTCCTCTACTCTAGCTGGGAGACAGGGCTGCAATGGGGCCAGGGCTTGGGCCAGCCCGACCCCACTCAGATGAAACGGTTCCCGATTATTTAGCTAAGCTGCTATCGCAGGGTTTGAGTCGCATCTTCCTTCAAATGATGAAAATCTAGTCCCTGTTTCCTCTTGACTCAAGAGTCCAGATCACACACAGTGCAGCAATCAGGAAAAGGGCTGCACTCCTTAAGCAGAGGTTTCACAAAGATCAGGATGGGGCCAATGCATTAGTGCCAAGAGGAACTATCTTTGCTTGCACACCATGTTGAATGGATTGCCAGTCATACATTAGTCTGTTCAGCCATTAATTTTAATTTTTAATTGTGGTACTTGTTAAGCACTTACTATGCCAGGCACTGTACCAAGCGCTAGGGTGGATACAAACAAATCAAGTTGGACCCAGTCCCTATACCATGTCTATCCCCATTTTACAGATAAGGTAACTGAGGCCCAGAGAAGTGAAGTGACTTGCCCAAGGTCACACAGCAGACATGCAGTGGAGCCAGGATTAGAACTCATGACCTTTTGACTCCCAGGCCCGTGCTCTATCCACTATACCAGGCTGCTTCTCATCACAACATAGACACAACACATAGAATCTCGTTATCATCAGTGAAATCTGCAATAATGAAGGGTACCTATTTACATAGGCATATAATATATGTAAACAGTGGTGATCATATTCAGCCTCAACAAAACTGCTGCTGTAGGATCATGGAGTGATTCACAATAAAAATGCCCTGCCCCAGGAGAGCCAGGGTTAAAAAATTAAACACACAGGTTACCGCTATTGCAATGTTTTGTAGATTTAACCAGTTCTCAGTCCGGCAACCTCAAAGGGGTGATCAGGTACTCATCTACTGAGATCTCAACAGGAAAGCATTTCAGATGGTTTGTGTCAGGGAGGAGGGTTTTCCTAAAATCTATGTGTTCTGTTCTGTTGTCTGGATTAAAATACATAAGAGGTGATAAAGAGCAGACGTCGAATGACCTATGTTGTAGCATTTATCTCGGTGATCAAAGTAAAAAATAACAGCACATGAGTGGGATAGCCATATCTGGTGCCTCACTGATCTCTAGGTCTTTAACTGTTCCAGAGACTGCAGTGGAAAACTGGAAAATCTAAGTAGGTCCACTTGGTTGATTTATGGAATTACCATTGTTTCTGAGCACTGAATACTGCATTACAAAAGACCTTCTCCTTGGCCCTCTGGAAGTTTTCACTCTGGTTAACAGATGATAGGCCATCATATAATGGATGTGTTGTCTAATGTTTGAGACTTTACTGGATGCTGGTTGAAAGGCCTCCTGGAAAAGTTAGCTTTACAAAGTTAAAATTTTGAATGAGGGCAGAGAGATGGCAGGGGAGTTGAAAGGAGCATAGTGCTTTAGATATTGGAATAGAAAGCATGTGAATGGATGTGAGAGTGGAATGAGGGAATAATGTGGGTTAAGTGGACGGTACTTTGATTGGCAAAGAAGGGGACCACCTGAAGCGTAGGAAGAGGTGGAATGGGTGGAGCAATCTGGCTTCGATTCTTATAAAAAGGAACAGACATTCTCAAGGAGTTTTTGATAGGAAATACTATGATGAAAACCAACACAACAAAGCTGACATTGGAACTGAGGTGTTAAATACAGACTACATGTTAATAGTATAAGAAACACATCTTTAAATAAGATTCAAGGTGATATCCTGGCAACAACATGAAAGGAACATATCCAGAATGTCTGTCCCACTAAGGTGAAATCTTGGATAAATGTAGTGTGGCATAGCGGAAAGAGCACAGGTCTGGGAGTCAGAAGGTCATGGGTTCTAATCCAGACTCCACCATTTGTCTGCTGTGTGACCCTGGGTAAGTCACTTCACTTCTCTGGGTCTCACTTACCCCATCTGCAAAATGGGGAAGGAGACTGTGAGCCCTATACGGGACAGGGACTGTTTCCAACTCTATTTGCTTGCATCCACCCCAGCTCTTAGTACAGTGCCTGGCACATAGTAAGCGCTTAACAAGTACCCGTATTTTATTATTATTAGGTAATGTATATTGGTTATCCAGGTACCCCCTCAATACAATTAAACTTGTTCCTGCTATTGCACATCAGCCTACTGCATCCCTGCCTCGATGAAAGGAGTCAAGTTGACTTGGAAATAATATCTGCACATCTTTTATTTAATAGTTATGGTATTTGTTAAGCGCTTACTATGTACCAAGCACTCTTCTATGCACTGGAATTCTTGTATCCATGTCTGTCTCCTGCTTTTCATTGAGAATCACTCTTCCCAGAACCCCCTGCACCTGTGTCAAGGGTTAAACCCCTATTTCATTATGGGAAACAAGTCTAGATTACCTTCCACCATAGGTCATTCAGCAACTCAGGAACAGAGCCATATTATAGCATTCAACAATTCCTTCTCATAGATCATCTGGACAATCTTCCCAGTGGAATTAAGTAACTCCCAAGTTCATTATTCATCAATTTATCAATCAATTATATTTACTGAGCACATACTGTGTGCAATACATTCCACTAAGGGCTTCGGTGAGAACAGTACAACAGAGTCAGTGTTCACGTTCCTTGCCCACAGTGAGCTTACAATATAGAACCACGAGCCATAATGAGGAGCCATACTCCTCATGACTTTATTATGCTTCAGCTTGAATTAGTCAGGTAAGGATAACCTCTTTCACAAAGTCTTTCCTGACTTAGCCATCTATTCTTCAAACTTTCAGAACAGTTCATTGCTCACATCATCAAATCAACTCATTCTTGAGATCATGCAGATAAGCTCCTTTGCATTTGTGTGGGTCAAGAAGGACTCGTGTGTGTGTGTGTGTGCGCGTCTGTCTGTCTGTCTTTATGCATACCCATTGGAGCCATTAGTTGTATCCATTCCCTCTGACCTTGCTTAGTTAGTGCTAGTCATCTTGATGATGCCTAGCAAATTCTTGGCCTTGAGGATGACAACAAAGAAAAAGAGGACAAAGAACTGAAGAAGATGGGAATTGGCCCAAATTTTGTGGATATTTATCTTGAATTTCTACTTTAATAATGCATTCAGTCTGCCATAATGTGTGTTTTCCGGTTGTGTTTGGCCAATAGGCTGTAGGGGTATTAGGAAATGTTCTTCAGATAACACCAGCTTGTTTGGACATAATGTAGGGTCTGAAGAAAGGGAAAGCAGCATGACCCAGTGGAAAGAGCATGGGCCTAGGAGTTAGATGACCCGGGTTCTAATCCCAGACCCCACCACTTATGCTCTGTGACCTTGGTCATGTCATAACTTCTCCATGTTTCAGTTTCCTCATCTGTAAAATGGGGATTAAATCCCACTTCCCCTTACTTACACTGTGAGCCCTATGGAGGTCAGGGACTGTGTCCAACCTGATTATCTTGTATCTTTTGTCTAAATGCTTGAAACAGAGTAAACACTTAAGTCACATAATCATTAGTATTATCACAGTCACACACATGATCATGGTGGGCATGATGTGAACCACACAAATTTCCCCTACAATGGGGTTTTTCAAAAACATAATCCTTGTATTAAAAGGAGAATTGGGTGCATTGGCACAAGCAACCAGTTCTGTGGCACTCCATATTTTCTGACTTTCTATCTTTTTGAGAATATCTGTGAGCTGAAGAAGCATAATGCAAACAGACCGGAGAAGAGGAGAGAGGAGAGAAACAGCTGAAAAGGAAGTATAAATTACACTTGCTGAGGTCATGGAATTATCAGTGAGAATAACCTGAAGAGCAGAAATAGAGGTATGGAGACCTTACTCTTTCACATGTGAACTTGAGGAAAAACTTTGAGCTCAAAGTGAGACTGGTGGGATAGAAGAAGGTATCTTTTCAAGATAAAAGTGAAAATATGAAGGTGCTCTGTGATGAACATGCATTTAGAAAGAATTATCAAACCCATCTTTACCCTGTCTACCTCTACCTTTCCCCAACGCCTCTCACAGAATCCAACTTGATGGAAACTTTATTAGATCTCTCTCATGTCCTGTAGTTCTGAAGTCATAAACTATTGCTTATTCTGGGATATTGTTTCAAAGGGCCTTCTCCATTCCACCACAGCCTCAGCAAACATGGATAGCAGCTCTTGAAAATGTAATTACAAAATCGTCTCCAATGACAACTTCAAAGAACCCCGGTCATGTAAGCTCACACTAATCCTTTGTGACCAAAGAAAGGCTTTTATTTGGGGCCATCGGAAGCACGAACCAATCCTGGAAAGAGTTCTCTCACACAAGGCAAAGGGTAAGAGTGGGCTAGGTCTGAGTGCAGATACAGCACACCAACGACCTTGGGACTCTCCCCGGGAGGACTAGAGCACCCTGCAGAGCAATTCTGCAGAGTAGCCTGTTCACATAAACCTAAAATCCATTAAGTTTAGAGAGCATTCACATTCTGCAACCTTCCGTCCTCTCACACTCCTGATGGACAATACTCACACTACTGCCCACACACAAATGGCCAGCTCTTCTTCGTGGGACACGAAAGCTGTGTGGTTCCAAAAGGAAAGGAAAAGGTTGGACACCTTGCCTGAATAACCAGTGTAAGTGGTTGGAAAAAAAAACCTGCTAATTTACAACAAAGGGATGACACTATTTACCTGCATCTGCTAGAAGGTGTATTTTTTTTTCTTTTCTTTTCTTTTTTTGTTTTGTTTTTTGAAAACCCATCCCTGGTTAAACAACAAAAGTAGGGAAAATCCTGATTAGACTTTGAGGGTCTCCAGACCATTAGAGTGCTGAGCTCTTGTTTTGGTCATCACACTGTAAAAAAGATACAAAGAAACTGGAGAGTGCTCAGAGAAGAGCAATAAAAACACTTTTGATGGGTTGGAAAATAGGCCCTGGATGAAAGGGTAGAAAACTCAGGGTGGTTTAGTCTTAAAAAGTGAAAATTAGGGGATCTTAATTTTCTTCAAATAAATAAAGTGTTTTTTTAGGGGGAAGGTTTTTCTAAAAACCAAACAAATGGGAATGAGTTTTCATTTAAAACAGAAAGATTTTGATTGAATAAAAGGAAGAACTCTTGATGATCTAGGTAAAAAGAAACCAATCAGTAGTGTTCACTGACTGCCTCCTATACACCGTTCAAAGCATCTGGGTCAGTGCAATTGAGTTAAAAGACAAAACTCCTGCCTTCAAAGGGCTTACAATCGAACAGGAAAGACCAACACAGAGTTATTTACAGTTAGGAGGAAAAAGGGATTGGACAAATAAATAACTGAATAGTGCTTAAGTAGTAGAGTATATAAATACATGTCATGGGTGACAATACAGGATCGGATCTGGGAGAAGAAAAGGAGGGCTTTGAAGATGGGGAAAGCTGTGGTCTGGTGGATATAATGGCAAGGGTAGAAGAGAGGTGTTCCCAGCAAGGGGAAGGACATGAGCAAGGAGCCAGAGATCAGAATAGAGAGAGCAAGAGGAAGTAAAAAGGATCACTTGGAAGGTGACAAAAAAGCAGAAATAGCCTTGAAACAGGATACTCAAGGAGCTGGGGGTACCTCCATCCTTGGAAATCTTCAAGAAAAAGAAGAGACAACCATTTATCCCAAACAACAACTAATCTGCCAACAATTCTGTAAACTACCAGCCCTGAAAGTTACATAAAGACTATCATGACAAAAACAGAAAAATCTAGGCACGCCCAGAGGGCTAACAGCAGGATTCTAGTACTAACAAGACGCTAGGCCCATTTTATTATGCTAAGCTATTCTATGCAATGCATTTTATAATCCAGATCTTGTCTCCACCATTGTGGGCTTGTACTGATCTGTCAATAGACATTTACATTCCAAGTAACATGAATATTGTGCTAAAATATGAACATAAGATGGTTGAGTACATTCAATGTGCTAGTTAATTATAGCTTCCCAAACTGTCTTGAGGTTTTCTGTCCTGATCTGGCTAATGCCAATTCAACACCTCAGTGGCTTTCCAAGCATCAGGAAACAGCTGGCAGCCAGTGTTCAGAATGTTCTTCTTAACAAGCTTTCCTTAATAGAGTGAGGCAGCAATAAACAAACTCTTTCAATAATCGAAACTCAGGGGAGTAGCTGAACACCTGGGACTAGGGAGATGCCAGCTCACATACATAAGCAGGTACAGCAGATGACGGGAGTGTTCTCATAGCCCCTACTGCAAAACAGCATTTGGCGAAATGATTGGGTAGGTCTATGTCCTCAAGATCTGATATATTTGCTTTTCTAGAAATTTAAAATTCATCACTAGGAACTGTGACCTCATAGAAAAAGGTCAACAATGCTGTGAACCTCTTGTGTAATTAATTGTAGTTGCAAAGAATGTACTGATATGGTAAGTGCAAACTGGAACTCAATCCATCAGTAGCATTTATTGGGCACTTACTGGGGTGCAGAGCATTGTACTAAATGCTTGGGAGAGTACAATGCAAACGAGTTGGTAGAAGCGTACTCAGCAAGTTAAACCCAGAAACCAGTGTTTCTCAAACAAAAGTGGAAGAAATATTTACTGGTCAGGTCAGTGGCTAATTCCAACCTCTAGCCTGTCTCAGCTGTAGATATCAAAGTTCACATTTTTTTTATTTTTATCTTTTTCCTCCATCCAAATGTCATTCTTTGCTTCAAAGATGATAAAAAAGTACAATTTCTTCTTCCCATTTCTGTCCTGCCATAAATATGTTGATATCTGAAACCATATTCATAAAGAGAAATAGAAAAGTAACCTTAAAGTTTCCTTTAAAAAATTTTTTTATGGTATTTGTTAAGTGCTTACAGCATGACAAGCACTGTTCTAAGCACTGAGGTAGATATGAGTGACTTAAGTTGGACACAGTCCCTGTTATTCATTCATTCATTTATTCAATTGTATTTATTGCACACTTACTGTGTGCAAAGCATTGTACTAAGTGCTTGGGAAGTACAAGTTGACAACATATAGAGATGGTCCCTACTCAACAATGGGCTCACAGTCTAGAAGGGGGAGACAGACAACAAAACAAAACATGTAGAGAGGTGTCAAAATAGTCAGAACAAATAGAATTAAAGCTGTATGCACATCATTAAAGCTTTAACAATCCTGCCCACATAGGGCTCACTGCCTAAGAAGGAGAGAGAACAGAAGAACTGAGGCACAGAGAAGTTAAGTGACTTGCCCCAGGTCATACAGGAAGTATTCATCAGAGCCAGGATTAGAACTCAGGTCCTCTGACTCACAGGCCCATGATCTCTCCACTACGTAATGTTGCTTCCATAGCATATTACACTATGGTGCAGTATACTTCAAATCTGACAACTACTTTTCAGAGTCCAATATAATTTCTAGGAGAAAACTTTATTTCTGAGATGTACTTTCAGTTCTAAGTCTTTCTCTTCTTCACCTTCCTCATGAGACAACACTTAGTAACTACATGGCCTCTAGCCCTGTAAATACTGATTGAAGATCTGGTCCCTGCCCACTAGGGGCTTAGAGTCTAAGGCTTACAACATTGATTCAGCAGCACACAAAGATTTAAACGCGCGCACACACACACACACACACACACACACCTGAATCACAGATGCAAAAGAGACACCAAGCCCAAGCACCAGATAATCAGTAATAATAACAACTGTAGTACTTTCTAAGCACTTACTATGTGCCAAGCACTGTTCTAAGCTCAGGGATAGATACAAGTCAATCAGGTTGGGCACAGTCCCTGTCCCACATGGAACTAACACTCTAAATCCCCATTTTACAGATGAGGTAACTGAGGTCCAGAGAAGTGGAGTGACTTGCCCAAGGACACAGAGCAGACATGTGGCAGAGCCAGGCCTTCTGACAACCTGGCCCATGTTCTATTTCCTAAGCCATGCTGCTTTTCAATCCTTACATAATACATAAACTACTTTATAAAGCCGATCTATCGTAAATTCTAGGCTGAAAGAGGGGACCTCACTTTTGAGCCTCTGAAATGGGCTAACAATATTCTCATGGGCCCAAGGTTGACACTGATTCTAAATTGAGTGACTGCTGAGAAGCAGCATGGTACAGTAGATAGAACACGGGCCTGGGAATCAGAAGGACCTGGGTTCTAATTCCACCTCTGCCACTTGTCTGCTGAATGACCTTGGGCAAGTCACTTCGCTTCTCTGTGCCTCAATTACCTCATCTGCAAAATGGGGATTAAGACTGTGAGCCCCACATGGGACAGGGACTATGCCCAACCCAATTTCTTTGTATCCAAGCCAGTGCTTAGTACAGTGCCTGGTACATAATAAGTGCTTAACAAATACTATTATTCTTCTTATTATTGTTATCATTATTATGGACATAGATGGTGTCCAATTTGATTAGTTTGTACCTATCCCAGCACTTAGTAGTATCTGGCACATAGTAAGCACTTCACAAATACCATAAACAACCAAACTCCTTGGATATAAAGGAGTAAATCAGTGTCGAGCCTCATTTCTGTGTCTCTGAGCACTAACCAAAGCTAAACCAAGTTAAAAACAAATCTTAAGTCCTGGTTTTACTTTCCCTGGGGCAGCCATTGTTGGAAACCCAAAACAGTTCAAGTGGTAGAACTGGCTTTCTAGAAAATTCCCTGCTGCAAACCACACAGATAATCAGTAGGAAATCCCTTTTCTGATTGTTCAGAAATGTTAAAGACAGAAATCCTTTGTCAAATATCAGTCATCTCAGTCTGCCTCAGCTCACCAAAATATAGGCTTGCCCACTAGCCAAGATGCCATTTTCCTAATGTCATAGCAAGTGAAATCTCTGGAATTGTCCCAAGGAAGTAAAGTTTCAATAAACTCTCTCAACTCTCCCTGACTCTACACCTCCACACAAAAATAATCGCCTGCACTCTAAGGAGTATGAGACTCATGTGAACTTTACCATCTTTAAAAGACCACGATCAGAAATAATCTAAAACAACATGATTGTCCCTGTTCACTAAAACACAGATTATTAGTGCCCAGAACTCCTTCGAACTTAACAAATAGCAAAATATAATGAACGTGATGATGATGATGAAATAATACATTTTAAATAGCTCATCTCTCCAGAAGTGAAGGAAAATAAGAAAAACGAATATAAAAGAAATGGAAGAGCCATAAGGGGTATGATTTTACCACCTAAAGCTAATGTGCAGAAATGTTCCTGGAGACAAAAGGTACAAAACTGGAATCCAAAGGTCAAAAAGACTTCTATCCCAACAGGACTGACCTTAGAGGATTATGGAACAAATTCCTCCACTTCAGGCCATTCCAGTTTCTTTGAATCCTCATGAACTTTCCCATTTGTAGTAGCTCTCCATTTGATTTTTAATCTGGAAATGTTCATTATTTCCTAATTCTGTATATTCTTATCTTTGTTCAAAAAATTAAAAATGCTTATCACTGCTATGCTGTTATTAATCTTCAAAGCCATTCACAGTCACTAATTAGTTCCTCTCTGATCTCCTATCTCCCTTTCCCATCCTGCTTCTTAACCGCTTCCCCTCATCACACAGAACAAATATGCAATTCTTTTCGCTCCAACAAGACATCCTCCTTGAAATGCCAGCTGAAGGAGTCTGAAAATATTCCCCTGGGCATCACAACCTGTATTCCCTCCAGATCTTCCTTTGTGCCGGCGGTCTTTCAGGTTTCTCGAGAAAGGTTCCTAGGCAGGATAGAAGCCAGGTAAGTCAGGGGCACTATCAGTCAGTCAATGGTATTTATTTGGCAAGCTTACTGTGTGAAGAGCACTGAAGTAAGCACTTGAGCGAATTCAGTATAACAGAGTTGGTAGACACATTCCTACCAACAACAAAAAGGCTCCAGCATGATTTTCCACTCACTGCCCGACTGAATGTCTAATGCAACCACATCAGCCACCACATCCTCTCCTTGGCCTTGGCCCTGAGCCTCCCCTGACACCCATTTAGGATTTATGGCTCTGACTGCTCCCACAAACAACAGGTCTCCAGACAGGGTTTCCCCTTCCCCATTCTTTCAGCCATTTCCTCCTCCCTTTGCAATGCCTCAAGTCTGTTGCTGTCATTTCACTGGGCTGTCTTTTCCTGGCTGCATATTGATTGGGCCATGATTGTCACTCAGGAACGTCAGAGCCACCCAGATGGTGGTCTCCATGGAGAAGGAGAAAGGTCATATCTAAAGTGATTGAAGAAAACCTCAGCCCCCAGACCGAAAGGTTGACATGAAGCATTTTCCTTTTAATGGTTTTTAAAAAAATCTTCATGGGGATCGGGGTGGAGAGAGAAAGAGGACTGACATCAGTGTCAATTGTTTATTTTGGCGATTGTCTGCAACTTGCAGGCAACATCTCATGGAAAAGCTGTCACAGAAGTCCAACTGCAGTGCATATGACAAGGTGGCATAAAAACAGTGCAGGTGAATAAGGGCTTCAGGAAACAAAAATACCTGTCAGGAAGGCAGAAGGGAAAAAAATGAAAATCCACATGTGCACAGCTTTTTGCAATTAAATGTCAGATATACACAATGCAGAAAATAATTAGCATGGCATAATTACTGTTCAGATGGAGCCGTGTGTGTATGCCAAACAAATTGCACCAGTAGAGCACAAGCTGTTAAAACAAATTGAGTGACTTAATTTTTACATGTAGCAGCCTGTTTTATCATTTCCCAAAATGTGCTTCATTAATAATGAAATCTCAACTAAACAGATTAACCTGTGATGCCCCAAATCTCAAAGCATGTAGAATCCCTACCCTCCTCCCTGCCCCTTCTCCTCTTCTCCTCTCAATCCCTGGGTCTGGGTCACTACACATCACCTGGAGGCTACTAATCCCTTCTGCACCTACGAGATTCTCTTGTTACCAAACACTAGGGCTTTCTCCTGGCAGGGCAGCTAGAAGCAGCTCTGCAGAACTGGGCCAACCAACCACACAACTTTCCTCAACACCTCAGTATCTAATTGCACCTCAGGCTCAGTGTTTTCCATGCACTAGGGCTCTAATTATAGGGGGTAAGGATTTATAGCCCCATAATCAAATTAGGGATATTTGCTGAACTTCACTCCCTTGGGGGAGTATCTAAAGTTTTGACAGACTAGGTTGAACAAGGTTTTCCACATTGCTCAGGAGGAATGCATCGTCACAGTGTTGTACCTGTACAAGTACCAACTTGTACTTCCCAAGCGCTTAGTACAGTGCTCTGCACACAGTAAGCGCTCAATAAATACGATTGATAGATTGATTGTCGGTGGTCAGTGTTGCAATGTTTCAATAGGGCCAGCTGTTCTAACAGCCTCCTCCAAGGCCACCAGTTGTAGCTCAGTGAATTCACTTGACTGAGAAATCGAAGTTCAGCCATACACCATGGCAGAGTTGCTCAACAGTTTGCCACAAGACTAGGGGACAGACGACATTCAGCCATTCACTCTTCAGGCAGTCGACAAGTGTTCATTGAGCCCCTAAGAAATGCATATCACAATAGGAGGCTGAAGCTACAGTATTCCCTTAGAGCAGTCACCAAAGTCATCTCTGGTGTGATAGGGCCTTTAGACTCAATGCAACTGCAACTTCACCGGCCTTTACTCCATTTTTCATTTGTCAACTGTTAAGCACCTCTGCCTTCAGCACAGAATCTTGTACCATGAAGCCTGACCTGCTACCCACCCTGGAAAGATGAGCTCGGATTTCACTCGAGGGATTTGCGTCTATAAATTCACACAAAACTTGTCTCACTGTTTCTCTGGTTAAATCACATGTAAGAGAAGACAAATCACATTAAAAGGATTAATCACATTAAGAATAGATTATACTTTACTCTCTCAAGTGTTTAGTACAGTGTTCTGCAGTCAATTATATTTATCGATTACTTACTGCATGCAGAGCACTGAACTAAGCACTTGAGAGAGTACAATATAACAGTTGGTCGACATGTTCCCTGCTCACAATGAGTTGACAGTCTAGGTGGGGGGGACAGACAATAATAGAAAATAAATTAATTAACTGATGTGTACAAAAGTGATTTGGGGCTGAGGGTGGGGTGAATAAAACGAGCAAATGCAAGCGCAAGGGTGACAAAGAAGGGAAAGGGAGGAGAGGAAATGAGGGCTAAAACAGGAAAGACCTCTTTGAGTAGATACACCTTCGATAAGGCTTTGAAGGTGGGGAGAGTGACTGTCTTTTGAATATGAAGAGAGAGTGTATTCCAGGTCAGAGTCAGGACATAGGTAGGAGGTCGGTGGTGAGATAGACAATATCGAGGTAGATTGACACAGAGCTCAATAAATATGACTGATTGATTAACTTCTTCTGACCCTTCAATATAGAAGAGAAATATGCCAGGTGAAATTTTCTTGTTACCTACCACAAAAGGAGCCACAAACAAGCCACGAGGGCAGAATAAACTATTGAAAGACACAGTGTAGCACAGTCTCAAACAAGGTGCTTTAGGAGCTCACTGTTGGGAGGCCAATGGAACAGGTCAGTCTAGGGGGCAGCTATCAGAAGAAGGCTTGCTCTCCTGGAGAAAAAGCCGTGTGAAGATTGGGGTACAAAGATAATGGGCTCAAAAACAGAGGCAAGCTCTCTAGGGGCAAACATGTTAGTGCAGCAAGGATCACCCCTCACCAGTAAATGAAGGGGGAGTTTCTCTATCGGGTTCTTTGACCACATACACACGCGGACAGGATCTCACCATCCATAGTAGCATCTTTTAAAATAGAGGGAACCCGTGCACAGGTATGACCGTGTATGGCCTGCTGTTATGAAGATGACACTACTGATAATTTGAGAGTCTATCCATAACTGACACTCCTTTTAACATTCATTCAGTCATAATTATTGAGCACTACTGACAAGGTCAAAGTCTATCCATAACTGACACTACTTTTCACATTCATTCAATCGTAATTATTGAGCGTTCACTGTGTGCAGAGCACTGTACTAAGTTTGAGAGAGTACAGTACAATAGACACATTCCCTGCCCAAGTAGACGGAGTTCCCTAGTGTCCTAATGGTTTCCCCATATAGGTCCTAGCTCTGTTTCTGAGCCTGATTCTTGGTATCCTGATACCTGCAGAGACTTTGCTCAAGGAAAGCAACTGTTCTTTACTGCTGCTTGCCAGGCTGATCTGTCTACTAAAGTAGTCTTCCAACTGTGTACTGCCTGGTTTCCATATTTGCAGTTGAGCTTCAAAAAGTCCTTATGGCTTTCTCCCTCCTGCCCTAGATTCTCCCCCAAATCCTCAATCTGTAACTGTAGTTTCTATATAAATGTTATTTTGTTGTTGGAAGGTATTCTCTCTTTTTTCACTGTTTCAGGGGTGGGCAAAATATGGCCCATGGGCTAGATATAGCCTGCTCAGCAACTTAATCCAGTTTTTCAGGCCAGATCTGGGCTGGTTCTGAGCCAGCAGCCTCTACCCACAGGGACTCTAAGCAGCCTTCAGTACACTGTGACCCTGAAAGTGGCAGCGGGAGGTGGAAACTATATCCACAGTGGGCTCATAGCCAAGAGGGGGAGTTATAAGTAGAAGTGGCTGCCCTTCCATCCTTCCCGTACTCCGCTGTTGGCCCTACATCCAGTTTTTCTACCGCCCAACCTCTTTAACGCTGGTGGGCCTAGAGTCAATTACAACAGGCGGCATGTCACCCTTGAGCCAAAATATTGGCCCACCCCTGCTGTACCCCAAACTATGTAACTCTGCCTCCCCAGAGTGAAGGCGCCCATTTGAGAATGTGTACACGTGTGTAGACACACACACATACACACACAACAAACTGCTTCTAAGTGTTAGGCAGGGAAAGAGGCCCAGGGGTCTTTTAACTCATTCTCTTCACCTTCTCCAACCACCCAGTATCAGGCCAGGATTGGCTCACAGGCAGTTGGACACCTTCCCACTTCCCCACTCCCGCCCCTGCTCAGCTCTTTCCTTCACACTGTTACCCTGGTTACACTGGCAAACGTGGCCCTCTGGAAATCAGTCTGGGAAGCCACAGGTGCCTAACCATGCTTGCTTTGAGCTCCACTGAACGGTCTTGTGCCACCCCCAACCTTTTTCTCTATTATCCCTCTTTCCCCCATTGAGATGTTTCCACCACACACCACTCTACTTTTTTTTTTTGTACAGGGGCTCCAGGTCCCCAGAAATACTAAAGGGGACACTAGAGAAAAAAAAAAGAGTGCAACTAACACTCTCCAATAGGGCAAAAATTCTGTCCTAGGCAGAGGACAGAAATCTGTATCAGGGAAATCCAAGTCCAATCTAGAAATGAGGCCGCAGACCTGAGTTTAGACTTCCAGCCTAATAGGATCTTCCCCACGTCAACTTGTTAGGATGTCCTGCCGAGTACACTCCAGACTGAAAGTTGAACACTCCCTGTCTTTCTTGAGGAAGACCAGAGGCCCATCCACAGTGGCCTCTCTTGCTGGAGACATAACCCTCCGGGCACAGGACCTCTCAGAAGGCATCACCCCTCCCTTCTACAATGACGGGAGAAGAGAGAAAGAATTAGTGTTTGGGAATAAATACCCAAAAAAAGCATCCTAAAACACAACGCATCAGTTTAGGTCCAGCTCAATTGAGTCTTCTCTGAGCAAATTTGTGTTTTTTAAACAATGTGCAGTACTTATGCCTTTGAGTACAGGATAACAGACACCACTAGGTGTTCCATCTGATAAAAATAATAATAATAATACAAATGATAATAATAATAATAATAGTTGTGGTATTTTTTAAGCTCTTACTATGTGCCAAGCTCAGTACTAAGTGCTGGGGAAGATACCCGTTCATCAGGTAGGAGGGAGATAAGGTTTTACAGATGAGGGAACTGAGGCACAGAGAAGTGAAGTGACTCGCAGAAAAATGGTGGAGCCAGGATTAAGTCCTCTGACTCTCGGGCCCCAGGTACTTTCTACTAGGCCACACTGCTTCCTGTGCTTCTCCAGTGGCCAAAATAAGCTTCTCTATGTCTTAATGCCACCAGTAAGCAGCACAACAACCTGGTAGATCTTGTACAATAGAAATAAACTCCAGATGGGCAGCAAATATTTCCAGAAAGAGATATCTGTTCTAAAATAGCCATGGTTAGTCCCACTGCCTAGGCACTCTGAACCTCAGCAATGTTCTCGACAGAGCTGCTGGGACTCTTGTGTGTGGCCTAAGTGACATCAGCATCCCTCAGACTCCGTTATACAGGCTCGGAATTCTTGCTGGGTGGTAACTCTTCTATGGGCCCAGGGAAGTCATTTGGCCAGCTGGAAATGCCAGACTGGCTGGTGGGGATAGAGGCAGCATGAGGCTTCCTCAGTGGCAACACCAGAGGCCACCAACTTTGGCCTGGGGTTCTGGCTGTGACTAGGGGAGGGCCCAGAAGCCTCTGGCTTTGACCAGACTTTCCTCCATGACCATCCATAGGCTCCCGAGCTCCAGAGCAGAACTATACTTTGAGGGAACTTTTCTGGGGTGAGATGGATGCAGAAGTGACACTAGGATAGAAACCAGGGCTACGCTGTTTTAGGGTTTGGGAGACTGTGCTGTGGGCAGTAAATGTATTGTACTCTCCTAAGTACAGTGCTCCACACCCAGTAAGCGCTCAATAAATACGATTGAATTTATTCTTGGAAAGTACAATTGGGCAACAAATAAAGACAATCCCTACCCAACAATGGGCTCACAGTCTAGAAGATGAAAAAATGCTGCAGCTGCCTTGGCCAAAGTAAGGCCTGGGGATGGTTGTGGCTGCCCCAACTATTAGAGAAGCAGCATGGCTCAGTGGAAAGAGCACGAGCTTTGGAGTCAGAGGGCATGGGTTCGAATCCCGGCTCCACCACATGTCTGCTGTGTGACCTTGGGCAAGTCACTTAACTTCTCTGAGCCTCAGTTCCCTCATCTGTAAAATGGGGATTAAGACTGTGAGCCCCCCCGGTACAACCTGGTCACGCTGTATCCTCCCCCAGCGCTTAGAACAGTGCATTGCACATAGTAAGCGCTTAACAAATGCCATAAAAAAAAACAAAACTCTGACTTCCTCTAGTGGACAACAAATCAGTCTTGAAGAGCAACACTGGCCCCAAAGAAAAAATGTTCTGGGAAAGAATCATTTTAATAAAAATGTAAATGACTCACAGCTGTAATATTGCCCTCCTACAATACTGCTGCCTATCATCAGAAATCACATCTCCATGACATTGGCAAGTGAAAAAAGGGTTGAAGAATATTTTTCCAATGGGGAAAAATACCTGCCAAGCAGTACTAGATTATATACAATGTATTGGGCAGAATATATTTCTTCAGAATCCCTCTAAACTACAGGCTGATTGTCATCATCGCTTTGCTTCGCTTTCTCAAATACGAATGCCACCCATGGGTAGTGAGTCTTCCATAATGCCAGGGAGAGTCACATCCAGGGTGAGGCAATCCACGGCCAGAAAACCCAAGCCCATTCAGCATCAATTCAGTCATTCAATCGTATTTATTGGGCGCTTACCGTGGGCAAAGCATTATACTAGGCGCTTGGGAAGTACAACTCGGCAACATATTGAGACGGTCCCTACCCAACAACAGGCTCACAGCCTCAATTTCCTTGCTGTGCACACAAACCTCCAGGCTCATTCTTATTCATCCAAAGAACCTTCTGCCCAAGAGCCTGGCTGAGCCACAAGGTTCTCGGCAAAGGAGAGGAGCAACTCACAAAGTTGCTACCCATTCCATCGTCACTTATCCTCTGCCAACCAAGGCCAGAATCAACCTTGCCTCTACCCAGGAGGGAGGGCTGGCAAAGCAGCAGTAGCTAGAGAAGCAGTTGACACCCCAGCTGAGAAGCAGCATGGTGTAGTGGTTAGTGCACAGGCCTGGGAGCCAGAAGGCTATGGGTTCTCTCCCCAGCTCCACCACTTATCTACTCTGTGACCTTGGGCAAGTCACTTCTCTTTTCTGTTCTTCAGTTACCTCATCTGTAACATGGAGATTTAGACTGTGGGGCCCACACGGAACAGGGACTGTGTCCAACTCAATTTGCTTTTATCCTCCCCAGCGCTTAGTACAGTGCCTAACATATAGTAAGTGCTTAACAGATGCCATCATTATAATTACTATTAGGAACTGGCCTTCTAGACCCTTCCTTGGTGTTTCCAGTGCAGTCAGAAACACATTATTCTAGCTAGGTCAGAAACTCTAAGTAGCAGTATGGGTAGGGCCAGTTCAGCTATGATGGCAACACCATAGGAGACAGCAGCCACCTAGCAGGCGGGGAGATTAGTGGTGGAGAGGCTACTAAAAAGAAGGAAGAGGACAAGAGGAGGAGGTAGCCTGCCCTCCACTAATCTTCCTCCTTGTTAGTGTGACACCACCATCACCTCCCCAGTTTGAAGGTCTCCTCTCCAAGTGTGGCTGGAAGCGGGACAATAATGGCAAACTTCCAATGGTCTTCCAGGAGGTGATGGAACACTAAAATGACTGACCATCCCTCCTAGAGCTGGACATCCGGTCATGCTACATCACAGCAAAGGTCCAGATTTTGAAGCTCCTTAGGCTCAGCTCCTTAGATCACATGAAAACTCAGGACTCAACTGGAGTCCTTGTTATGCATATACAACAATGGTTCCTGAAGTCAATGGTTTCTCCCTCTCTAAAAGTTCTGCTCTCCTATACTGTAGAAGTATGAGAAGAGCACCAAGTCTTTTTTTAATTTTATGGTATTTGTTAAGTGCTTACTATGTACCAGGCCCTGAACAAAGTGCTAGGGTAGATTCAACTTAATCAGGTGGGAACCAATCCCTGTTATTCATTCATTCAATTGTATTTATTGAGCGCTTACTATGTGCAGAGCACTGTACTAAGACTCACAGTCTCAATCCTCATTTTACAGATGAAGTAACTGAGGCACAGAAGGGAGAAGTGACTTGCCGAAGATCACACAGCAGACAAGTGACAGGATAGGAATTAGAACCCTGGTCCTTCTGATTCCCAGGCCCATGCTCTATTCACTAGGCAACACTGCTTCTCCTTTTAGCTCACCTTTCAAAACACCAGTTCCCTTTAGGTGCAAAGCCCTTAACCATTCGACGAAAGTCACAATGAGTTGGTCCGATTCAAAATACCAGTATATTGGGCAACACAAGCAGATTCCTAGAAATGTTTTCTAAATTCAAGTACCTTAGCTGAATGGACCAGATGGCTCCTCTTTGAGCTGTATTTCCAATTTTCTGTCCCTCCACCTACCACCCTCTGACTCAAAGTTTAGAAGGCACTTGCTTAAAGTCATCGTTATCCCATTGGCACTGTCCCTGGAAGGAGAGAAAACACCCAAGAAGAAATCTGTAACTTCAGGATAGATTACACACCACAGATTCAAGTAGCCTTTGGTCTCCTGATAGAAGCACTCCCCTGCTTTGTTCTAGCACAATGTGGGGATCACTCAAGACGGGATAATCATCTGTAAACAAGCTTCACTCACCCCCAGCTCAACTACAGGCTGGAAATGAACCTTGACAACTTAATACCGGCACGTAAACTCGAGTTCTTTGTCTTAGCCTGTCACATCCTTTTCGGAGGGCTGAGTGTGAAGGAAGAAAGTTTGATCCTATACAGTTCTCCTCATGAAATGGATCTCCCCTGGAAAGTTTACTCAGCGGCTATTCAACAAGCGTGTCCATAAAAACGACAAGATGAAACACATGACACCTTGATCAAAGGGAAGGGCAGCTCTCTGGGAAGAGCGGCCAATGAGGGCTCAGCATGGCCTGACTCAGCAAACAGCCAGATGTTTCTTTGAAACACAGACACCTTGAGTGTCTCTTCTCTCATCTGATGCTGGGCGGACACTTATAATTTCGCCAGACCTACTCGGCACAACACCTCTCAATATTTCCATTTTTTTCTGGGACATTGTCAGGGCCATGTATTTTTTCATTATTGTTAGGAATCCAAGTCATGAACTTGCACTATTATGCATAGAATTCCCCTTCAATTTTACTGCTGCCCATGGAAAAAAAGAGAAAAAACTGGAACCGACAAGTTAACTTTATTTACAGCCTGGATGGTGCCTTCTCTTTTCATAAAACAGAATCGTTTAGGGCTTAAAGCAAATATATTGTGTTTTATGAACTAAAACAGAGGCCGGCTAGTCACTCAAAGGCAGAAATCAGGCTCTGGACAGCTTAAGTAGCATAAATAATGATAAGGCTCTTGCCAAGCCTGGCCCCGGGCAGAGTAATTGCCTACTTTATAATCAGCTTCTCTACTCCTCCTCCTGACCCACAAATCGGGCTTTCACACTCTTTGCTGGGTCGTGGCCCGTCCGATTCATCGCAAAGTCAGTGAGAAACGCCAACGCTCATTAGACCCGGGACAAGGCATGCTTTCCCCTCCATTAAACATCAGCCCGTGGAGCCAAGTTGTTATAGTGGGAGGGAAATGGTATTAACAGATGGGTGAAACCTAACGATGGTGAACTAAGACCAAAGCACAAAAGGACCCAGGCCAAAATGGGGGCTGACAGCTCAGGGGAAGCAGTGTTGTCACAAATCACCCACCTACACACACACCCACACACACTCACTCTGTTTCTCTCTCTCTTTCTCCTTCGTTTCTTTCTCTCTTTCTTTCTCTCATAACCCATCCCCCATGGCCAAGGCTTACAGGTAAATAAAGCCTCCAAACCCATGGCTGTCTTCTCCACTTAATGGTACACTTGACAAAGAGGTATTTCTTTCGGGCATCCCAGAAACTGGGACTCAAGTGGCAGTTGGACCTCTGCCTCATTCCACCTCTGAACTCTCTGTGCCTTGCTGCTGCCAACGAGAACTTTAAATGAACTACTTGAACCTTGTGGTCAGTGGCATCCACCTCAAAGAATCAGCACTGACACTGGAAAGATCATCAGGGGGAGACCAGGAGGGGATTAGCCAAATGCACTGGGCTGTTTATATTTCAGATCTTAGATCTGGCCCCATAACCAGGGGCCTGAGCTTGTCAAAAAAACTTCCAACTGGAACAGGAGTCACCTCCACCTCTCCAGCAGGCACCTCTCCCCCAGTGGTTAGGAGCTGGCCTTTGACACATTCATAAGGTGGAAGATTCCACAGCCTGATTAGGGGCAGCAGAAAGGGAAAGAACAAACAATGCTGTGTGGGTATGAGCTATCCGCTGGAGGACCATCCTGTGTGGTTCTCTCTAATCCCCAGACGTGCTCTCTTTACACACAAAATGATTATGTTTAAACATGGGCTTTTGTCCTCACATTATAATTATCACTGTTCCACTCCAAGCTGCAAAATTAATTGCCCCTTAATGAAGGAGTGTGGCAATTAAGGGCAGCGATCCCGGAGACAAAGGAGAAGCACACATTTGTAACCAGTGTGCTGGTGGATGGTGGCTTCCAAGACAACACTGATATTTTCATAATTATTTTCTACAGATGCATGACATCTCCTTAGACATGATCAGAGCTGGTATGCGCTCCGAAAACCCGATGTTCCCTATAAGTTGATAACCACACAATCTGGCCTCTGGTAGGGATGGCTTCCCAGCTTTTACACCAAAGAGTAAATGTGAATTTGTTACCTGATTCCAAAAACGTCCAGGGGAAAAATGAAGTAACCAGAAACTGCAGCCATCTCAAACCCTCATCCACCTAACAATCCCACCCTCAGAGAGAGGAGGCCTCAAATCTAGTCGGGACAAGCTAGAAAGGCAATGTACAAAACCCTAGCCTAATGAAGGCCCAAATGTAAAGTAAACACACCCAAGTTACTAGTCAGGTTGTAAAAAAGCAGCAATTAAGTTATCTGTAGCCAAGAGCTGAGTACACATGCCACATGGAACATTGTCACCCTTTAACACAGCCAATTATCCCATACTGAAGCAAGAGATGCAAAACGCTGAGAAATCTGCAAACTATTAGACAGTTCTGTAACCCTTCCAGGGTCTGTGGAAACACACTTTCCAAAGCATAAAAGTCACAAGAAATGCAAGCCTCATTAGCCTTTCTTAGAACGGTTCTCTCATGCCAGTCAATGGCGGTTATAGTTGCCTTGCCTGAGGGACTACAAACTGTAAAAATCTTTGTCCTTCACTTAAAGAGATAAAGCTTGAATCACTCATTTTCTTGTTTGTTGCCAAGGTAAGTACATCAGCTCCACATCTGTGCCCGGTTTCACCTTGCTCAGTGTAGTCAACTACACGAAGAGCGCTGACCAGATTTCAATCACTTATTTTCCATTGGAAAACTGCATATCTGTTGATGCCCTGCTGCTGTGTCCTTCCTGGTGTTTGACCTGACTTCTAGACTTCTGCCAAGTGCTGGCTGCCGAGGCTCAGATTATGAGACATCTGGACCACCAAGGAGTGGAGAGTCCACCTGATTTGGCCAGTCAAGTTTAAGAACTACACTGTTGGCTTAGAAAACGTGAGACTGGCTTCTCAATTTCCCACCAGATCATAGGACACAGGTGGTCAACACCCCTGTAGCTCTACAATGAGGTTAACTATTCCTTTAATCCCCCTTCTGCCCTCCATGACCCACTACCTACTTGGCAGTAGAAAAGCCTTCAAGGGAGTGTGATACCAGCAACATCTGCCCTGCTGGTCATGGGAGAGATGGAGGAGTTGGTAGAAAGAACATACCTGCAAGTATGTCCCCCTCCTCAACCTTAGTATAAACTCCAGACAGGCTCTTTCCCTGCCTCTACAGGAAATGGGGACTCCAGGGGGTTGCCACCCCACAGGGAAGTTGAGTGAGGGGAATTGTGACTTGTTGAATTGTTGTGAATTGTGACAGTGACTTGTTTGTGCAGCCCCCCCCACCCCCTTTCCTTCTTCTCATTGTCATTACAATGCTAATGAGTCCCACTTGCTGGGGAGGGTAAGAACCTATCCTAAGGATGTTCCTGCTTAACAAGAGTGTCATTACATAACTCATGCAATCAGATCCCTGGAGCCCAGGATGGGTAGAAATGCGGCCTCTGGGACTCCTACTTCCAGGGTGTCTGGCCAAGGGGGAGGGCAGGGAATAGAGGGGGAGTGGGAGACAAGCACTGAGAGAGAAGTCAAGAGGGCTAAGAGGCTGGAAAAATGGAGGGGGAAGGAGAAAGAGGGGAGAGGAGAGTCTGGGAGGAAGTACTCATTGGAGAAGTAGCATGGATCAGTGGAAAGAGCATGGGCTTTGGAGTCAGAGGTCATGGAATCAAATGCCAGCTCCACCAATTGTCAGCTGTGTGACTTTGGGCAAGTCATTTAACTTCTCTGTGCCTCAGTTACCTCATCTGTAAAATGGGGATGAGGCCTGGAAGCCCCCCAAGGGACAAGCTGATCACCTTGTAACCTCCCCAGCGCTTAGAACAGTGTTTTGCACATAGTAAGCACTTAACATATGCCATCATCATCATTAGTCTGTCTATTTCCACCACTCTCATTCTCCACTTCACCAATATCCCTGCCACTGCTGCTGCCCTCACCATTTTCTGGCTCCAGTACTGTGACCTTAGCTGCTGCTGCCTGACTCCAAAAGGACTGGCCCTTCTTGAGGAGAAACAGTTACAGCACACAAGGGCAAGGTCTGCTGGGCCTGAGTGGTGACAGTGATGGTCCAGCAGGCATGACCGTCACATTTGTCTGGTCATCAGGCCATACCAGACTCACATTTCCGGGCCATTGACGGGAGTTTCCAGGGTAGCCAGATGACTATCTGAAATTCACATCATGGACTGAAAGGTCCAGTTCAAGAATAATGGTGAAGGCAGCAGCAGCAGCTATGACAGCAATTGCTCTTGTCACTGCCAACTAGAGAGAGCAGGTGGCAGAGGGGAAAGATGAAGAAGAGAAGGACAATAAGACTGAGCAGCCTCTTCCTTCCTTAAGCACTTGATATTCAGTCCACCATCAGCCCCACATTTAATATTCGACTCCCCCTCTAGACTGCAAACTCCTTATGGATAATACTAGTAGTAGTACTATCAATAAAAATTACATTAATAAAAAGAATTGCATTTATTAAATGCTTACTGTGTGCCAAGCACTGTATGAAGTGCTGGGGCAGATACACGATAATCAGGTTGGACACATCCCTGGTCCCACTTGGGGCTTGCATCCTACATAAGAGAATGTAGGATTTAATTTCCATTGTACAGCTGAGGAAGTTGAGGTACCAAGAAGTGACATGACTTGCCCAACGTCCCACAGCTGACAAGTGGTAGAACCGGGATTAGAACCCAGGTCCTCTGACTCTCAGTCTCATGGTCTTCCCACTAGGTCAATAATGAGAGGTCAGGGAACTTGTCTATCAACTCTGTTGCATTGTACTCGCCAAAGCATTTAGTAAAGTGCACTGTGCACAGTAAGCACTCAGTACCAGTGATTGATTCCTTAAATCCTCCTTCTTCCTGTTGTCCTGGTGCTGCCACCCACTCCCCGAGCCAAAGCATTCTCTCTCGCTACCAGAGAAGAGTGGGAAAGTGATGAGTTCTGCCTCAGACCTTGCAGCCTTGAAGAGGTGAGATAGAGCCCCCATATAATGCAGAGTGGTCCTTTCCTCTCCATCCAAACTGCTACCACGCTAGTACAGTCACTCAACCTATCCCAACTGGATTACTGCATCAGCCTCCTTTCTGACCTCCCAACCTCCTGTCTCTCCCCATTTCAGTCCATGCTTCACTTTGTTGCCCAGATTATCTTTCTATAGAAACCTTCTGGGCATGTCAACGCCCTACTCAAAAATCTCCAGTGGTTGCCTATCCACCTCCGTATCAAGCAAAAACCCCTCACTATTGGCTTCAAAGCTCTCCATCACCTTGCCCCCTCATCTCCCCTCCCTTCTCTCCTTCTACATCCCAGCCCACATACTCCTCTCCTCTGGTGCTAACCTTCTCACTGGGCCTCATTCTCACCTGTCCCACTGTCGACCCACCTCCTGCCTCTGGCCTGGAATGCCCTCACTCCTCAAATCCACCAAACAACCACACTTCCCCCCTTCAAAGCCCTACTGAAGGCTCACCTCCTCCAAGTGGCCTTCCCAGGCTAAGCCCCTCTTTTTCTCAGCTTCCTCTCCCTTCCGCGTCACCCTGACTCGCTCCCTTTGCTCTACCCCCCCTCCCCATAACACTTGTGTATATATGTACATATCTATAATTCTATTTATTTCTATTTATGTTTACTTGTTTTGATGTGTTTATACATATCTATAATTCTACTCATTTATATGGATGCCTGTTTACTTCTTTCAAGGTCTATCATCTCTACACTGATGACACCCAAATCTACATTTCTGCCCCTGCTCTCTCCCCCTCCCTCCAGGCTCACATCTCCTCCTGCCTTCAGGACATCTCCATCTGGATTTATGCCCACCACCTAAAACTCAACATGTCCAAGACTGAACTCCTAGTCTTCCCTCCCAAACCCTGCCCTCTCCCTGACTTTCTCATCACTGTTGACAGCACTACCAACCTTCCCATCTCACAGGCCCGCAAACTTGGTGTCATCCTCGACTCCGCTCTCTCGTTCACCCCTCACACCCAAGTCATCACCAAAACCTACCGGTCTCAGCTCCACAACATTGCCAAGATCCGCCCTTTCCTCTCCATCCAAACCGCTACCCTGTTCGTTCAAGCTCTCATCCTATCCCATCTGGACTACTGTATCAGCCTCCTCTCCGATCTCCCATCCTCGTGTCTCTCCCCACTTCAATCCATACTTCATGCCGCTGCCCGGATTGTCTTTGTCCAGAAATGCTCTGGGCATGTTACTCCCTTCCTCAAAAATCTCCAGTGGCTACCAATCAATCTGCGCATCAGGTAGAAACTCCTCACCCTCGGCTTCAAGGCTCTCCATCACCTCGCCCCCTCCTACCTCACCTCCCTTCTCTCTTTCTACAGCCCAGCCTGCACCCTCCGCTCCTCTGCCTCTAATCTCCTCACCGTGCCTTGTTCTCGCCTGTCCCGCCGTCGACCCCCAGCCCACGTCATCCCCCTGGCCTGGAATGCCCTCCCTCTGCCCATCTGCCAAGCTAGCTCTCTTCCTCCCTTCAAGGTCCTACTGAGAGCTCACCTCCTCCAGGAGGCCTTCCCAGACTGAGCCCCCTCCTTCCTCTCCCACTAGTCCCCCTCTCCATCCCCCCCGTCTTACCTCCTTCCCTTCCCCACGGCACCTGTATATATGTATATATGTTTGTACATATTTATTACTCTATTTATTTATTTATTTTACTTGTACATATCTATTCTATTTATTTTATTTTGTTAGTATGTTTGGTTTTGTTCTCTGTCTCCCCCTTCTAGACTGTGAGCCCACTGTTGGGTGGGGACTGTCTCTATATGTTGCCAACTTGTACTTCCCAAGCGCTTAGTACAATGCTCTGCACACAGTAAGCGCTCAATAAATACGATTGATTGATTGATTATCTCCCCCCTTCTAGACTGTAAGCCCAGAGTGGGCAGGGATTGTCGCTCCTTGTTGCTGAACTGTATTTTCCAAGCATTTAGTACACTGCTCTGCACACAGTAAGTGCTCAATAAATACCATTGACTGAATGAATGAGTTCCCCTTGAGTATAATCCAAAATAGAGTGTCCTAAGCACCCGTAGCACCTGTATGAGTACAAAGTTTGATCATTACTGCAGGTGAACTACAAGAACAAATGCATCTGGCACCTCTTTAAACTAGTCCCCAATTATTTTACTGATGATTGATAATAATTAATACCTTTTCATTACAAACAATAATATCACAATGATCTTAAATTCCTTCCTGTAATAGTGCAGATTATGTCATTATTTGCATCTATTTCATGGAACCGTAATAAGTCATCTGAAAAATGTAAGATGTTCAAGAATGTTAAAATTACAAAAATAATGGCCATGGAGCAGGTACTGATTGGGATATTTTTAATGCTCCCTTTAATAATTTGACATCAGATTTCACCTCAGTACTTCTTGTTTAAACAAATGGGAGAAAATAAAAATGAGTGATTAAAAATTGTTCACAATGCTGGCCTAACTGAATTGTGGAAGACTTTAGGATGAGAACTGACACAAATTTAATTTAAAATTTGAAATGAACATGTTGCCCTGTTCAGTACTCTGAGAAAAGCTGTTGGCTTTAGTTAAATAATAATAGTAATAAGTATGAGATTAAGCCATCTGTAAACTAATTAAAATGTGGCATCTAAGATTTAGATGCCAGAATGCCAAATGAAAGCCCAAATGTTTTTAATTGCTTTTGTCTTATAGGCATATTTCATCATCTATTAGAACGTATACAGCAAATCCTTTTTAGGAATCTGATTTCTTGGCATAAATCACCAATTTTTAAAAGGTTGAAAATCTATTTAAATGGGATTACTCGAACATAATTTGAATTGTAAGAATGGTAGTGTGTTACTTCCCTAATAAATTGGGTCAGGAGATACTTAGTTGTTGCTCTTTTCTTTGGCCCTTTCAGCAGTTCTGATGCTGGAACTAACAAAGAAAGAATTCTACCTAACAAACAGCACAATTGAAACTATAGCATACAATACTGTAAATTTTAATAGGAGGAAAATGTGCAGAAACTAAAGATAAAGAAGTTCCAATTCTATATAATGTGTGACCATCATGGATAGGTCAACATGAGACAGACATACGTATTGTTTTTAATTGTCCATATAAAACGTCAGTTGTTGTCCAAATCTGAGATAAATCTAAACTGGATACAAGCACAAAATTACCAGGAATTGGGCTGCATAAAAAGGATTTATATTTTTAAAGTTACATCCCAGCATGTCTACCTAATGGGCAGACACACATTATTTCAACGTTTTCTGGGCTCCAATACCATCTCCCCAACCTCATGGTTGTCCAAGGAAATGGTAGTTCTAGAGTCAAAGAATGTCAGTGGCCTCATATCTGTATATTTTTTCAGGACATCAGGCAGGGCTCTTCACATAGACATTCAAAGAATAGTATTTATTTTTATGGTGAAACTGAGGAAAGCAGGACAAACCTCCTGGTCCCCCTCAACATCGTAACTATCCATCTGTCTATTTGTAGACTGATAGGTGGATAGACAGATAGATGGATGGATGGATAGATGGATAGACAGATACCAGGTATCTATCCATATGTTCACACATTTATTATTAATAATGATAATAATAATCATGGTATTTGTTAAGTGCTTACTATGTGCCAAGCACTGTACTAAGTGCTGGGGTAAATACAAGATAATCAGGTCCAACATGGACCTCATAGTCTAAGTAGGAGGGAGAACATGTATTGAAACCCCATTTTGCAAATGACGGAACTGAGACACAGAAAAGTTAAGTGACTTGCCCAACGTCACACAGCAGGTACGCGGAGGAGCTGGGATTAGAACCCAGGTCCTCTGATTCCCAGGCCCACGCTGTTTCCATTAGGCCATGCACAGTCCAGAGGAAGAGCAAGAGAGATGTGCACACTTCTTAATTGATCCGGATATCTACTTGATTGATAGCTGCTGCTAAGGATTTTGGAGAGATCACTGCAGCTGGCAGAGCAATCCTTCTCCTCACTGCTGCCCAAAATGTTGGTCTGTCTGTTGCAGTCAGTCAATCAATGGTATTTATTAAGTACTTACTGGGTGCAGAGCACTAAACTAAGCCCCTGGATGAGTAGAATACAACAGAGTTGGTAAACATGTTCCCACAAGGAGCTGTTCCCAGCATCTGTCAAGTCAACTGGGCTCCTGATCCAATCAGGTGAAATGTGCAAGGATGCAATTTCATAGAAAAAAAAAGACTGTGTACCAACTCCAACACTCTGAGTACTACCAATGCTGAATTGTGACAAATAGTATCAAAATCCGTGAGTGTCAGCTGGCTAATATATGTGTCCAAAAAAGTCATTAGGCAACTTGGATTCTATAAAAAATTTTCACTGCGTTATGATGTTTTCCCATGTGGACACCAAAAATGAGTACATAATAGTAGCGGCTATATCTACCTGTAATAAAGCTGTGCCGTAGCTGATAAATGACAGGGGTAAAAGTTTAAAATCTTCTCTCTAGAAAAATATTTATAAGGTCCTGACCTGATAACACTTCATTAAAAGTTTGAAAGTCTGATTGGATGCCACCTCAAATCTGTTTGCTTAGTTGGGCTGTGGTATGCTTTCCCCTCTATCGATTTACATTAAGCCCCTGAGCTTTATCTCCCATTCCAGGAGATAAATTGGGCAATTTTCTTGCTAATGATCTAAACCCAGACTCTTAGTTTATGCTCCCTCTGGTGGCTGTGAGCCTGACACTAGTCAAAAGCAACTTCCCATTTCAGGGGTGATCCTCTCTTCAGCAATCTACTTCCCAAACTGGGCGGGAAGAGGAAAAGAGAAAGGAGGCTGAAGGCGTCCAAGAAAAAAACAAACAAAGGACACCTTAGTTGACACCTTTGGTGTCTGTGTTTCAACCCCCAGACTTAGTTAGGGCTCCATTACCCATGAAAAGTATTGATACTGGCAGCATTCCAAAAGTAGTTGCAAGAATACAAAATGTGGAGCTTACTAAATGCTGACAGCACAGCCCTAAGGAAGAGGCTCACACCCAGGTCAATGACTTTCTAAGGTGACTTTTGGCCAAATGTATCAGGACTGTTGGGATTCACATAAACTTGAATTTCTGAGGTGCTTTACGGTCTTGCATCTCTCTTCTAACTGCAGGGCTTCAAGCTTTTGCAGGCTAGGCACGGCAACTGTCTAGTGAATAACTTACAAGGTTTGCTGAAGAGCCCACCCCCGAGAGACAGTCTTTTAGACTGTGCGCCCACTGTTGGGTAGGGACTGTCTCTGTATGTTGCCAACTTGTACTTCCCAAGCATTTAGTACAGTGCTTTGCACACAGTAAGTGCTCAATAAATATGATTGACTGATTGATTGAGAGCATCTGCAACTGTTTCCAATTGATTCTAGGATCCAAAGGGATTCTAGGAGATAGATGTGGCTGGACTGGGTTGGAAAATTTGGCTATTTTCAAAGCTGTGGGACCACAGTATCAAACACAATGGTTGGGCTAAACCAACTTCCTTCCTCTCTGGGACAATTTCCACTGCCATTTCCCTGATAATGAAACGAGGCTACACCTGCCTCTTCCCCAGAAAATGATTTACTGGACAACAATGATAATTCCCTTTTTTTATGGGGATATATCTCAGTAAGGCATAAAACTCTTTGTCTTAGTAAAGCCTATAATTCTGTTTGGACAAAACCAGCCAACAGAGTTAATCATAGACTTACTGTGTATGGATATATACACAGATATACGTATATGTAAACATACATGTGCATATGTACAGTAATTGGTACAAATATATAAACACTTGGTTCTGCCTGAATGTTTTCACTCTGCATTTTGGACAGCATGCAGCAGCAGAATTAAAGACCTTCTGGAATTAAAGCTCTTCTGACAATGTGTATCTGTTTGGATACAGCATGACATGGTCTTGGAAGAAAAGGTTGGGTACCTATGCACAGCATTAGACTCAGTGTGAGTACTACAATGCACTTAACATGAGGCTCTGCAAGACCACAACATTATGTTTTTGGAAGACCAGAAACAGGAGTGGGTGCAGGAGAGGGGAGAGGGGAGAGGGGAGAGGGGGGGAGAGGGAGAGAGGGAGAGAGGGAGAGAGAGAGAGAGAGAGAGAGAGAGAGAGAGAGAGAGAGAGAGAGAGAGAGAGAGAGAGAGAGAGAGAGAGAGAGAGAGAACACTTCTCTTTTTCAAAGATGTGGCTGGCAGTGAGTTTGAATGTGTTAGTATGATTGAAAAGATCAGAACAATAATAGTGTGTAGTTAAGGACAGTTCTTTTTTTTTGAATGGCATTTGCTAAGCACTTCCTATGTGTCAGGCACTGTTCTAAGTGCTAGGGTGGATAGTAGATAATCAGGTTGGACACAGTCCCTGTCCCACATAGGATTCGCAGTTTTATCCCCATTTTACAGATACGGTAACTGAGGCACAGATAAGATAAATGGTTTGCCCAAGGTCCCACACCAGGGTGATGGTAAAGCAGGATTAGAATCCAAATCCTCTGAGTCCCAGGCCCAAGTCACCATGCTATTTTTTTCTTTTACTTTTAGGGTACTTGTTGAGCACTCAGTATGCTCCAGGCACTGTGTTAACTGCCTGGGTAGATACAAGATAATCAGATTGGACACAGTCCATATCCCCAAGAGGCTCACAGTCTTAATCCCCATTTTATAGATGAGGTAACTGAGGCAAAGAGAAGTTAAGTAACTTCCCCTTGGTCACACAGCATTCATTCATTCAATCAATCGTATTTATTGAGTGCTTACTGTGTGCAGAACAAAAGCAGAGCTGGGATCAGGCCACACTGCTATGTTTCTCATAGGCCCTGCTGCTTCTCAGGTTGTGCTTCCTTGCTTTGCATTTGTCCCAAGCAGGACCTCCCTGTAGTCTCAAACCTGTGTCTTGGTGCCCAGATCTTGACAAAACTTTGCTTCAAAGATAGCCAGCCCCTTTCCCTACTACAGCCTGCAGTTTGGCTTTCTGATAGTCTACTGCTGTTTTGCTTTGAGGTTGCACTTCATCATATCTTAACCTCTTTTTTTCCAGACTTCCTTATTCACATGTGCTCCCATTCACTTGATCATAAAACAAAGCCTTGGATATTATCCATTCTCCTTACACATAATGCACATGGAGCTGTGTTACTCTGAGCATTGCTTCAATGCTGGTAAGCTGGAAACTAACAATGAGGTCCTGGAGTGAGTATTGTACTTCTAGAATAATAATAATAATCATGATAATAATTATGGTATTTGTTAAAAGCTTACTATGTGCCTAGCACTGCTCTAAGCACTGGGATAGATACAAGGTAAACAAGTTGTCCCATGGCAGGGCTCACAGTTTTTTAATCCCCATTATACAGATGAGGTAACTGAGGTACAGAGAAGTTAAGTGGGTTGCCCAAGGTCACACAGCAGACAAGTGGCAGAGCCACCTCTATATGAAGTTGATTACGATTCTTAGGTGAAACTGATGAAATTCAAGAAGCTGGATATGACTTCTCTTCCAGAGTTAGATCACCCAGCCAGTTGGAAGTTGAAGACTACAACTTGACATGAAATGTGATGCCCTCTCTTTGTCCAAAAGTCATGCCGGTCTCTTATTCTGCTTTCTACTTCTTTGTCAATCCCACTTTATAAGATACTGCTGAGGTATGAGAATTCAGTGACAGAATTGTTTCAGCATGAAGAGAAGGGACACTTTCTGTCTAAATGAACATAGAAATCTTCCTTCATTTGGAATGGCTAACACAATCACACTCCTGATATCTATCCATGGTTAGGCAAAATTGTTTACATGTGGTGCTGCACCTTGAAGCCAGCCTTAGTTCTGATCATCTTCCATTTCAGATGGAGGCATTGCTCGATCATTGCTCTGCCTTCTCTCCTCCCAGATAAATTCAGCATGGAAACAGAAGTGGGCCTTCTCAGCAACCCAGGGAGCTCCCCTATCCAAAAGGCAGATTAGGAAGCATGGCGCAGAGTAAGCATGATTATGAGAAGATGAAGCAGCGCAGAGAAGCAGAGGTGGTAACATGTTTAAGCTAAAGCAGAATTATCTTCCTTGCAAGTGGTTCCCCATTTTTGCCTTCTCTGTATCCATCTCCAAACACAGCAAGCCATTTCTTTAAATGCACAATTTACAGCCCATCTTCCTCTGTGAAGCGCATTTCCCCAGCCCATCTTTCCATTTCTTACTTCACTGGGTTAGTCTACGGTTCCTAGTCCTAATATTTCCTCATAGCATAATCTCCCCTTCTGCTAAGAAATTGAACTTTAATGCCCTAATTATGAAGAAGACCCAGTGCTGAGAAAAGTTAGTGTGGTTTCTGAGCTAACCAACAAGGACAGTAAAGGCAGGGCACCAGGGATAAGAGCAGTCAACTCTGACAGTGTACAAATGCCAAGCATATTAGAGAAGTACTCAATTCAGTAAGATCCCTTTATAACCAAGTTGAAAGGACCAATTTAGAAGGAATTTGTTACATGGGAGATTTTTATAGGGATATATTTTATAAGTGCATTAAATCGCAAAGTAGGCTGTTCCACCAAAGGAAACCTTTGTTATGTGGAAGTTTTCTTTTACAGTTCATTTTAACTGTTGAACGATGATCTATATTCATTCAATCATATTTACTGAGTGCTTACTGTGTGCAGAGCACTGTACTAAGTGCTTGGGAAGTACAATTCAGTGACAAATAGAGATAAACCCTGCCCACAAAGGGGTCGCAGTCTAGAAGGGGGGGCACAGATATCAAAACAAGTAAACAGGCATCAGTAACATCATTATAAATGAATGGAATTGTGTGGCCAGTGATTTCTTTAACACTCTAGTTATAGATGAAGACTGCTTTAATTTTCCAAAGAAATAGGAAAGGGAATGTACTATCTTCATCTTTCAAGCTTTGGCCCTGTGTCCCTGGATTAAATAAGGAGCAGGGTTGGGCTGCATGTAAATCCAACTGCCCCACGGCACAGATGTTTTGCTAAGACTTGTTAGAGCAATCCAGGAGACATAATCCCCAGCGCCTTGGCCAAGGAAGTCTTTACCAGTGCTGAGACTAAAAATGATTTCTTACTGGAACATCCATGACATCACACACATAGCACCAGGAGAGTAGCATTATATGATGGTGTCACAGGCAGGTCTCCCTTCACCCAGACTCTACCTGTTGAGCAGATGACAGAGTCCCCAACTCTCCATCCCTTGAACTTAGAGTTCTCTCCACAGTCTGGGTCTGCACTCCGGGTCACGCGAGGGTTGTAAGAACAGGTCGGCCCCTCCCACTTGGATGAAGGCCACGTTCTCCCTTCCAAGAACAGCCACCCTTAGCTCTGGCCCTAAGCACCCAGCAACGGTGGAGGTAGGAGAGAGGAGGGAGTAAACAAGAGGCCCTTGTCACCACTTTCACCTCAGAAACCAGACCGGGGGTGGGGGCAGGATCGTACAGCAGAGGAAGATAGAGAAGCAGCATGGCACAGTGGAAAGAGCCCGGGGTTTGGAGTCGGAGGTCATGGGTTCAAATCCTAACTTCACCAATTGTCAGCTGTGTGACTTTGGGCAAGTCTCTTAACTTCTCTGTGCCTCAGTTCCCTCACCTGTAAAATAGGGATGAAGACCGTGAGCCCCCTGTGGGACAACCTGATTACCGTGTAACCTCCCCAGCGTTTAGAACAGTGCTTTGCATATAGTAAGCGCTTAACAAATGCCATCATTACTATTATTGCCTGGAGGGATGGAGAGACTGCAGCTGAAGGGCTCCTGCTGGCTGGACTGAGACATGCTAGGGAGTCATGATGGTGCAGCCCTGCACTCCTAGTTAGTCAAGCAATCAATGAATCATATCTATTGAGGGCTTACTATGTGCACAGCATTGAACTAAGAGCATGGGAAAGTACGATAAAACAGAATCAGCAGACAAGTTCCCCATCTATAATGAACTTATGTTCCTCTAATACTTAAGGCCTTCAGCCACCTCCCCCAGTGATGTTCACGCTCTGTGGGGCTCCAAGGGGAGGGGTCTGCCTGCACCCAATCTATTGGACCCCAAGCTCCATAGCCCCAACCTGGAGCCTGGTTTCCGGCTCCACCTGCTAGAGGGCAAGAGTCAACAAGTGCTGCCCAGCTCAGAGCTGTTGCTCCCTGTCAGCCACCACCCACAAATCTGATGATCAGAATGGAGGTTCTGGGGCTCTTGCTTATACGGCAGCCAAGTTCCAAGAGGTTTCTGCTTTGCTTCCAGAGCTGATGTTGCCTGGCCAGGCTCTGGCCTGCTCATGACCACACTGCTATCTCAGAGAACATTTAAAACGATTTTCTTTGGGCTCTGAATCTCCCACCACATTCCAGGATTTAAACAGTTTCTCATTTCTTGTGGTTTGAAGCTGAACAATAGTTTACTTTGATGTTGGAATAGATTGGAATTTGGCAGCTAGATATTGACAAAATGAGTCAAAATAAGTAATGTTCACCATGCAAATAAAATTGAGTACTGTCGGTTGGACTTGGATGTATCGTGATGGTTCCCAAATTAGCAGACTGGTAAATGCACTCCCTTTCTTTCTACCTTCTCTCAAATCTCCTCTCCAATACCCCAGAAATAAACCCTTAAACACTGAATCAAGCACAGTGCTAGGCTGAAGTGTGGTATAAGCCATCATTAGCTCCTTTCCAAGATAACCTTTCTCTTGATAGGCCCCAAACTATGTGCAATGTTGGCAACGAGCCAGCCTGATCTTCTCTAGATATTCCCAGCTTTGCAATTTTCCCAAAACTCAAACTACATACCATCACATGCTGTCTTACAGTTCGGCAATGCCTTTCAGCCTGTGGATGTCAAATCATCTTATTTGTTGCTGCTGCCCCTTATGAGGAGAGGATACGGATAATAGTAAGGAATATTATGTGAAACAACCCAGTGGCCATGTTTGTCATGGGGTAGCCCCAAGGATAAACTGCAGAGTACATATGTCTCTTCATGGCCTTAGAGTCAGTGTATCTGATAAGACAGATCCTTGCTGGCTAATGTTTTTTTCCCAGACAGGACCTCTCTCTTTCACAAGCCTGCCTCCTGGCATTCAGATCTTTGTGACACTTCTGCTGGAAGAGACCAAACTTCCTGCCAAATACTGTCCCCCAGGAAGGTCTGGCTGCTGATAGCGGTCTCCCAAAGTCCACTGCTATTTCACATTACTGGGTTCTGCTCTTCGATGTGCCTTTTACACTGTTTACTCTGCTCTCCTGGCTTACCTATGCCTTTGGACCTGTACCCATTAAGCAACTGATATTCACCCCAGCCCCATAATCGTTATGTTCATATCCTCACAACTCTGCCATTTCCCCTATCCATAATTTACTTTAATGTCTACCTTGCCCTTTAGCCTGTACCCAAGTAGTTGCGGTTTGGTGAACTGAAAATGGCATACCCAATCAATCAAGTAATGATATTTATTTTCAGTTCACCAAACAGCAGCTACTTGGGTACCATGTTGTTGCCGTCCACTTTCCGCACGTGCTCCACCCAACAGAGTTGTCTTGCTATGAGCATCACCCTAAAGCTGGTGAGCAAACTGCCTTCCAGGACCTCAGTGCAAAAAGTCTTCCCCTGCCAATTAACTTTAAGAAAGGTTCTTAAGTGACAGTAGTGAAACTGCTTCAGAAACCAGATAGGTCTCTTGCAGTAGTGGCAGTGTGGCAAATGGACTTGGGAGTCAGAGGATCTGGGTTTATTAACTCATTCACTCAATCGTATTTATTGAGCACTTACTGTGTGCAGAGCACTGTACTAAGCACTTGGGAGAGTACAGTGTAACAATAAGCAGACATATTCCCTGCCCACACCAAGTTTATAGTCTAGTTGGGGGAGGCAGTCATTGATATAAATAAATTACAGATATGTACATACATGGTGCCCTTCTCAGGATCACACCTGGAGAGGTTCCAGTACTCTACCTGTCTCAGCTAAAGGAGGGAGAGTCAAGCAGAGACACACCCATACCACTCCTAGCTTGGGCAGGGGCTAGTGACCCATTCCATTCCAAGCTTGGGTAGAGGCCAACGAGCAGAAGGCAATCTGCTACAAGTCAAAACTCACCTTTGCTGGGCAGCAGTGGCATGGGAGAAAGTCAAGGGCAGAGACTCAAGTTTACTGCGTGGAAGAGGGCAGTGGAAACCACTTTCATATTTTTACCAAGAAAACTCTAGGAATACACTACCAGAACAATTGTAGATGGAGGTGGGGAGTTCTGGGAGACATGTGTCCATGGAGTCACTATGGATCAGAAATGACTTGACAGCATAAGACAAGGCAGACAAGATATAAGTGCTGTGGGGGTGGGAGGCTGGATGAATAAAGGCAGCAAGTCAGAAGGGAGTGGGAGAAGAGGAAAGGAAGGCTCTCTTGGAGGAGTTGTGCCCTCAATAAGGTTTTGAAGGTGGGGAGAGTAATTGTCTGTAGGATTTAAGGAGGGAAGGTGTTGTGGGCAAGGGGTAGGCTGCGAGATGGACAATACTGAGGCACAGTGAGAAGGTTAGCATTAGAGGAGCTAAGTGCTCAGGCTGGATTGTAGTAGGAGAGTAGCACGGATAGGGAGGAGGGTGCGAGGTGTTTGAGTGCTCTGAAGCCAATGGTGAGGAGTTTTTGTTTGATGCAGAGGTGGATGGGCAGAAGTGGATGGGCAACCATTGGAGTTTCTTGAGGCGTGGAGAAACAGATACTGAACGTTTTTGTAGAAAAATGATCCAGGCAGCAGAGTGAAGTACGGACTGGAGTAGGGAGAGGCAAGAGGCTGGGAGGTCAGCAAGGAGGCTGATACAGTAATCAGGTTCTAATCCCAGCTCAGCAATTTGCCTGCTATGTGACCTTGGAGAAGTCATTTAACTTTCTTTGCCTTTTTCCTCACCTGTAAAATATTATTATGGGATTCGCTAAGCACCTATATGTCAAGCACTGTTCTAAGCACTGGGGTTAGGTGCTAATCAGGTCAGACACAGTCCCTGTCCCAAATGGGGCTCACAATCTAAGTAGGGATTAAATACCTCTTCTTACTCCTAGTTACACTGTGAGCCCCATGAGGGGCCTGACCTGATTATCTTGTATTTACCTCAGTGTTTACTACACTGCATGGCACAAAGTGCTTGAAATACACTATTAGTATTATTCACATCTCCCTGTCATAATATACTTGACATCGCAGTAGCAGTAACCTTACAGACATAACTGGGATGAAGCTTGATGCCCCCTTTTCACTACACTTTGTTTTGTGGCCTAGCGAAAGCCACCTTGACTTTTTGGATTGACACGAATGGTATCTAATTCATTATGCAGTCACCAGTAAGGGGAGTTGCTATTACTATTTCTCTTACACTATAACTAGGAAGTTGCTGAAAAGACAGAACTGCTCAGACAGGGCACTTTAGCACTGGGATGAAGACTTATGCAGGCTTCCTAGTTGTCTTCGAATCTGCTTGGCACATAGTGAGAGCTATACAAGTACCATTAAAAAAATGATTTTGATTGACAGCTACTCTTAAAGGCACTGGCAGTTCTGGGCTTCCTCTCATCATACACTGGGCTGCTTGCTTGCACTAGGGACTTTCTTAAGCCCACTCCCACCCAACCCTCTAAGTTTGGCAGCAGGTCCTATTAATCAAGCAGAGGTGGAAGAGACAGTAGTCACACAGCCTAAATATTATCCACTTAAACTTACTTCTTAGTTTGCCCCCAAAAGAATCAGACCAAAATGAAAAATTATTTTCAAGTAATAATAATTATGATATTTGTGAAGTACTTACTATATGCCAAGCGCTGTATTAAGAGCTGGAATAGATACAATGTGGGTTGGACACAGTCCCTATCCCATGTGGGGCTCACAATCTCAATCCCCATTTTATAGATGAGGTAACTGAGACCCAAAAAAGTGAAGCGACTTGCCCAAGGTCACACAGCAGAGAAGCGGTGGAGCTGGGATTAGAACACAGGACCATGTGTGTTAGAAGGTTGTGTGCCCTAACACCCAAGCCCGTGCTCTATCCACTAAGCCATGCTGCTGTTTAGTTGCTCCAAGCCAATTATCTGAGCAGCTGCAGAAATCCTGGGAATTTTTAACTCAAGGTTATTGAGAGAGGTGGCCACCATACTCCTGCCCTCTGTGACTGCCAAGGCTTCCTGAAGAGGATTTTGAAGCTGAAATGGACGCAGAAACCTATGCAGAGACTGAAACGGAGACCTAGAGACACAGTTTAAAAACACATAATTTACGAAGCACACAACATTTCTGCCAAGACAAAAGGACAATGAATTCAAACCTTTACTATCAACAGTTGCCTTTCATAGACTGCATTCCTATTCAGACAAAGTACAACTGTTTCAAATGCTGTCAACAAATACTCTGTCTACAACTGATACACATCAGATATTAATCTCACTCACTGTCACGTTTACATAATGCAACATTGGCAATCTTTTTTGTTTTTGCTCACAGTGAATTTATTAGTCATCCACTGATACTCTAAAATCTAAAAACACAAATGAAATTCTTCAGAATGCAGATTAATTTTAATCTCTTAAAAACAATTAATTGCAATTTTGCCACAAATGGAAGCAGTACAGTCGATTGGACAGACTACTGCTTGAATGTCAGGTGACTAAGACTTCATTTGCAAAAACAAGACTCAAAAAATTCCTTAAAATCTCCAGGGGTCTCAATTTCAACATCTGCAAAATGGGCATGACAACTTCTACACTACCTATCTCCCAGACATGTTGGGAAAAGGTTTTTTAACTCTTCAGATTACTAGATTTTGGAAGGCAGGGGACTACAAGGAGAGACGTATTAAAATCTGTTTCTGGAGTGTTTGAGGATCCAACAAAGCTAATTTGTAAATTGCTAGGAGGCGAAAGAGTGAGCACATTCAGCTCCTCTCAGGCGGAAAAGTCCTACCTAGTCTCTGAGCCCCATGTGGGGCAGGGACCGTATCTGAATTAATTTGTATCTACCCAGTTGTTAAAACAGTGCTTGACACATAGTAAGCACTTAATAAATACCATTTAAGAAAAAAAAAGTCAAGTTAGGAGCTGTGGTGAGTTAGTTGCCGTGGCATCTGAAAGTGTAGCTACTTCCAGGGGCCAGAGGGAAATCAGTGGGCTGGTCAGATCTGGACTTTGGAGCATTCTTTGCCCACACCAGATGTCGGGTTTTCTTCTGGTTTTTTATGGATCAACACATTTAAGTTTAAGATCAAAAAAGACCTAGTCTTTTGGCCAGGCACATATTCCCAGCCCTCTGTGCCACCCTTGTGCCCCTCAACCAAGGAGAAAGGCAAAAACCAGGAACCAAGAGGGAAAATGTTATGACCAGATCAAAGGAACAATAGGTTAGTCTATGAGAGCCATCTGTTTTTTCACCCCTTTTTTTTCATTTCTTGTCAAGAGATCTAGGCAATATTTGGGGACTAAAATGGGAGTAGAAAGGGGAGAGTTTCTCTAGGGCAGCTGGGTATTAGTAGAGGATGAACCATTGGTCTGTTCAATTTTAAAAAACACAGATTATTAGACGTCATGGATTTCTTTCTCTGTGGTTCTGGACTCAGTTCAGATCTCTTGAGCCTACTTCTACTTATTTTCAGATGAAGAAAAAATAACTTTACACCTGACTTACTCCTATTCCACCGTGTGTATGTTTCAGGACATGCCCCAGTGGCTGCAGTTGTCAAAGGCAGGTTCCTTACAACACTGCCGTTTTTAAAAGCAAATACTTCATAAGAAACAACACAGTCGCTACCAACTACCCCCCCTGCAAAGCACATATCTGTAACTTAAGAACTATTCTGGGGTCAGCATTCTTGCTGATGAACCCTAATTGATTTTTTTTCCTTCAATGGCTAATTTGACAGTGACCCAATCCGTCTTGTCAACAGCCTCTTCCTTCCTCCGCTGCCTAGTCCAATGACAGACAAGTTGGAGCAGTGTCCCTTCATGAGGCTGGCAAGGTCAATTTAAAGTGTTTTCCCTCCTCCCATCGCTATGTGGCTAATCTCATTCCTTGAATTGCTGAGAGCTAAAATAACCACAAGGGATATAGCCATCTTCCCCACTTTTTGGCCATACAATACCTGCCCCTGACCCCATTAAAGTGTAGGCTACTTGTGGGGAGGAAATAGGTCCTGTGGTGCTATAATTACTAAATGGGGTTATCAACCAATCAATTGTATTTATTGGGTGCTTACTGTGTGCAGAGCATTGTATATAAAGGAGTTGGAAGACACATTCCCTGCCCACACCAAGCTTACAGTCTAGAGGACATGCTAGGAAGAAAATAAAACTTCTGCAGGGAGAGTCCTAAACTCCATTTCCATTTCCTCTGCCTCATCTAACAAACTGACCATGGAGATGCATAAGGTAGAGTTTATTGAACTAATGATAATAATAATAATGATGGTATTTTTAAGTGCTAAGTGCCAAGCACCGTTCTAAGCACTGGGGTAGATAGAAAGTAACTTGGTTGTCCCACGTGGGGTTCACAGTCTTAATCCCCATTTTACGGAGGAGGCACCTGAGGCACAGAGAAGTTAAGCGGCTTTTTCAAAGCCACACAGAAGACAAGCGGCAGAGCCGGGATTAAAATCCACGCCCTCTGACTGCCAAACCTGAGCCACATAAGCCACACTGCTTCCTATCATGTGGATCCCATTCCTGCTCTTATGACATTTGTATCATTCTAATAAACATCTACTCTCTGTTCTACAATACAGGCTGTCCCCGAGGATGGGGAGGAGAAGAAGGAGAGAGGAGAAGACATGAGAGCACATGGGGGCAACCTAAGGGGAAAAACTAACTCCCCCTGGTTCCAGAAACATCAGCAAGTAAAAATCCCTTTACTAAGAGGTTAGCATCTACTCCTGATACCAGTAGTGATGCGTGATTCCTCCAAACACACACACACACACACACACACACACACACACACACACACACACAATTGCCAAGGGAAGGTAACGCCTCATAAGGGTTACAATTCTTAGCCTAACATCTGGTCTCCCATGTCACCCCATGACCATAAAAACCCTGTATGAATTAGAAATGAAAATATTTTGAGGGCTATTTATCATGTTCTCGGTCACCCTGAACCAAACATCCATTACACAGAATGGGACGTCAGAACCAGACAAAGAGGGCCATACAGAGTTCTGCTCTCTTGACTGAGGTCCCCAGTGAGAACTGATTCATTGCTAAACATGCTTCATGGGAGGGCCGGTGTGAAAAGCAGCCACTGTGTCTCATGAATCAAGATGGAAAGGGACAGAGAGACACTGACAGAGACAGAGGAAGACAGACAGGTAGTTGGTGTTGTGAATGTAAGACCTGAAGTCTCACTCCTCCCTCTGGTCTTAAATAGTTCCCCAACTTCTTCTCTAGAAGAAGTTCTAAAACAAGTAACCAACAAAGACTTGTCCTTCATTTCTTACTGGGCCATGAGACATTTCCTGAGGAGACTGCATTTATGAAGCTGAGGGGAAAGGCTTCTATATCAAGATTACCATATTTAGGAAAAGGAAAATGGCTACTGACCTTCCTTCAGAAACAGTGAATGCAGGCTGATGACAACTGATGACAGACCTGATGTCATTGAAAGTGCCTTCTGTGTCCTCCAGAATAGTGCAGACCACAGATCAGGGCTATTCACATTAAATATTCCAATTTATTGTTGTTAAATGTGTTTTCTTTCATCCAGAGGAGGCTTTGGTGGCTCGCATCTCCTCCTGCCTTCAGGACATCTTCCCAAGCACTTAGTACAGTGCTCTGCACACAGTAAGCGCTCAATAAATATGATTGATTGATTGATTGATCTGGATGTCTGCTCGCCACCTAAAACTCAACATGTCCAAGACTGAACTCCTTGTCGTCCCTCCCAAACCCTGCCCTCTCCCTGACTTTCCCATCACTGTTGACGGCACTACCATCCTTCCCGTCTCACAAGCACGCAACCTTGGTGTCATCCTCGACTCCGCTCTCTCATTCACCCCTCACATCCAATCTGTCACCAAAACCTGCCGGTCTCACCTCCGCAACATTGCCAAAATCTGCCCTTTCCTCTCCATACAAAGCGCTACCCTGTTCGTTCAAGCTCTCATCCTATCCCGTCTGGACTACTGCATCAGCTTTCTCTCTGATCTCCCATCCTCCTGTCTCTCCCCTCTTCAATCCATACTTCACGCCACTGCCCCAATTGTCTCTGTTTAGAAATGCTCTGGGCATGTTAATCCCCTCCTCAAAAATCTCCAGTGGCTACCAATCAACCTACACATCAGGAAAAAACTCCTCACCCTCGGCTTCAAGGCTCTCCATCACCTTGCCCCTCCCTTCTCTCCTTCTACAGCCCAGCCCGCACCCTCTGCTCCTCTGCCGCTAATCTCCTCACTGTGCTTCGTTCTCGCCTGTCCCGCCATCGACCCCCAGCCCACGTCATCCCCCTGGCCTGGAATGCCCTCCCTCCGCACATCCGCCAAGCTAGCTCTCTTCCTCCCTTCAAGGCCCTACTGAGAGCTCACCTCCTCCAGGAGGCCTTCCCAGACTGAGCTCCCTCCTTCCTCTCACCTTCCTCCCCCTCTCCATCCCCCAGCCTTACCTCCATCCCCTCCACAAGGCACCTGTATATATGTATATACATATATAGACTGTGAGCCCACTGTTGGGTAGGGACTGTCTCTATATGTTGCCAATTTATACTTCCCAAGCGCTTAGTACAGTGCTCTGCACATAGTAAGCGCTCAATAAACACGATTGATGATGATGATGATGTACTCAACCATTAGGGTTCTTCTGTGTATCATGTACAAAGAACAATTTCCTATCAACTCATCTGGCCTGGTTTCAAAAGAGACAGTGTCAGTTTCATGCCCACGGTCATCTAAATGTGGCCACTAGAGAAATCTCTTCCCCCTAGAGATTAGAAGGAAAGCAAGAAAAATTAAAGCACCAGAGATCACCACCCAGACTGTTTTCTCAGATTTTTGTGAAGCCCTGACAGATTGGTAATTAATATTTCCTCATCGTTTACCAAAGACAGAGGGGCATGGCTTGGTGGAAAGAGAACAGGCTTGGGAGCCAGAGGTCATGGGTTCTAATCCTGACTCTGCCACTTGTCAGCTGTGTGACTTTTGGCAAGTCACTTAACTTTTCTGTGCCTCAGTTACCTCATCTGTAAAATGGGGATTAAGACTGTGAGCCACACCTGGGACAACCTAATCACCGTGTATTCCCCCCACCAGTGCTTAGAACAGTGCTTCGCATATAGTAAGTGCTTAACAAATGCCATCATTATTATTATTATTATTTCCCCTTGTCCCATCCTCACTCTCTGGGTGAGGCTGGGTTCATGATGATGCCCGGCCTTACATCAAATGGCCTCCTCTCCTTGAACAATGAAATATGGCAACAATTTGGTGTCCCAGCAGAGCTCTGGCCTCCTGAACTCTGGCAGGCTCCCAGAGGACTTGCACTCTGCTGCTAATCAAGCTGCTGGCCATGGCCATTTCCCATGACATAGCTGGAATTCTCCCACTGCCTGCCCTCCCGGCTTCAGTTACCAAGCCATACTGAAACTATTTGCTATATCCCTGGGCTGTCAATCACTGCACCTTTCCCCAAGACACTCCTCTGCAGCACACCAGACTCATAACCCCCTCCATGGGGGGGCTGCAAACCTTTCTACACTTTTATTACTGACCCTCAACAAGCAGAGAACACTCCCCCAGCCAAGAGTTCCTTCCAAAGAGTGGCCTCTTGAGCAAATGATAAACTCTGATGCTAACAAAGTTTAAAGAGAAACCATCATTCCTGACCGACTGTCCTGATATCAAAGGGAAGTTGAGCATTTTATTTTTTGGCCGAGATCATAAAACCACCTTTTTTTTCCCTTGTGGCTGATCACCCTGTGAACCAGAAAACCACAACTCCATCCCTTCTGCCCCTTCAGAATATACCAGGCATTGGGACACTAGGCAAGAAAGATCAGGACCTCAATTTCACAATACCTACTCATACATAAATAAACTGTACATTAATTCATTTATATATTTATATATATACTTATTTATACAAGCATATGTAGTGAATACTAGTAATGCACACACACTGATCTACCTGCACACTCACTGATTTTACATACAAGGCTTTGCAACTCAAACAGATGAACAAACAAAAGACAGAATCATTCTAGGCAGTCCAGTTTACAAGCAAGTTTCCAGACTAAATTTAGCTCTAAATACAGACATTCCTTGTCAGGGTATTTAGGTAATGGCACTGCTCTGTACACCTCACACTACAGCTTCCTGTATCCACAGAGGGTTAAGACCACAACACTATGCACTGAAAAATATATCAGTTTACGTAAATGAAATGCAAACACCGTCAAAGAAGTACACTGGTCCTTGATCAGAAAACAACTTACTTAACCTTTCCAATAAAGGGGAAATGAAACCACTCCTTGTTTATGCCTAGGAGCCTATACATCCTAAAACAATCAACCCATGGTTGTTTGAGACAAAATTATATATTTTTTTCTTTCCTGTTAATTTACAAAAAAATCTCACAGTTTCCTTTCAAAGGAATCTTTAAATTATTTCACAAAGCACGTGGAAAGCAGATTCACACAATTTTACACCGAGCCATCCTATATTTATGATACTAAAAATGAGCATCTGCGAAGGGTGGTGGTTTTTAGGCGGCGTTTTCAGCTATCCCATGGCAGCAGACAGGGATTTCTTACAAAAGTCTTCCCACAGGAATCTTGGGTGGATCCAGCTGCCCCACAAAATGGATTAACATTATTTCTTCGTCATTTCCTAAATGCACATCATTCAACACAAATGGGTAATCAAAATCCGGTCGGGTACATAAAAAGATCCAAAGTCTGTGAAGCCTGAGTATACTTGCCAAGGCCAAGCAATAGGTAAAACAACTTGTCTAATGAAAGCCTGAGTTCTATTATCAGAGCAGTATGGCTTAAGTATGGTGCTGCCTGAAGTGAAGAATAATGAGTAGGACGGGACTACATGATCACTCTTAAGGATTCTTCCAGTCCTGCGATTTTAGCATTCTAAGGTGAATTTTCTTGTGAATTGAACAGAGAAAATAATTCACCTATAGCTGCCCAATCCAATCCTTGGCAAATGGGAGCAGATATAATGAGGGAAGGGAAGGGGACAGTGGAGAGCTGTCAAGGGGTAGGCCAGTATGAGCTCTGGAAAGTGGCAATGCAACCAGGGGTGTGGTCCATCAATGGTAACTATTGAGTGCTTACTCTGTGCTAAGCACTTGCAAAAGTGTAATACAACAGAGTTGGTAGACACGACCCCTGCCCACAAGGAGTTCACAGTCTAAACCCATAACCTAGCCTACTCTTGCAAGAACAGAACCATGCTCCAGATTGGAGGATGGTAGGCACGTAACCACATGGAAATGAACACTCGCTTCAGACTGGTCTTTCCCCTTGAGCACTGTACACACTATCCTTATACCCTACCCAATAACCCACAAGTAAGCCGATGACTAAACGGGAGGAAATCCCACACAAAGTTTTAAGGTACAATTTCATTTTAAATATTTTTCTCCTACTTGACTCATTCTAAGAACTGTTTTTCAGTCTTCCCAGTGCAGGAGTTCTTGCGTTCCTTGCGTCTCTAATTTGCTCTTTAATTTCCCTCAAGATAAATCAGAGTCAATGTTTACACTTAATTCAATTGTTTTAGTAAAATTATCCTTGTGGATTCAGAGGGCACGACCACCCTCATAGTCAGAAAGGAAGAGAGGGCAGCGGTAGTTTGTGTGACAGAGCAAAAGGAGTCCCTTCCAACCTCAAATAAATGTTACAGTTGAAGCATAGAGGAAAAAGGTCTTGGGGAAAGGAATCATTAAGTCTCAGTGTGTGGGTCTGCCCCTCTTTTGTAATTTTTTTGCAATTCCCAATCTCCATTCTCCACTCTCCTCCCCCCCCCACCCCACCCCACTCTCTGGCCACTGCTTTACAAAGTAAAGGAGGTTGTTATTTCAACAATTAAAGTGCCATTCCAGCCGGAGGGGTGCATTCATTGTTCACTGAACCCTCGGTCCCTTTTTATCTCCCAGAATCCGACAATTAGGATTAACAGATTGGCGTCTGTCTCCCTAGGCTTTCCACTTCATTTCAAGTCAGTGAAACCCAACATCGCAACCCCTCCCCCCTGTCCCCTTGAAAGCGACAATGTTCTCTGCAGGGTCTCAGTTTTGGACATGAGAGATGTAAAGCACAGGGCAGGAACTCTGTTCACTGGAGCCGTTACTCCAGACCTGCTCTCTGCAGTACTCCTGGGCATTTCCTTCTCACGATTCAATCCCCATGAGTCTGGCTGGATCTTCCCACTTCCCTGAGCTATTCTGCACTTCCCTGAGCTATTCTGCACTTCCCTGAGCTATTCTGTCGTCCCGTTTCCCTCGCCAGATGTCCGTACAGGCGATCCCTTCAGGGGAGAGGTATGTTCTACTATGCACAATGTCTGTTCCTCAAAATGTTTCTACCAGCAGCAGTCTGAGCCCTCTCACCTTTTCTTCATAGCCCCGTCACATCTGCTGTATGTAAAGTATGTAGAGCTGGTTTCAGATCTCTGGGATGTCTCAGGATGAATGGTTGCTGTCCAGAAGGGGAGTTGTTTCTAATAACAATATTCTGCTCTGTGTGTCTACATCCCTTTACTAACCTGGACTGTTTTGCAACTCAAAAAATAAAATTTAACTCAACTTCCTAACATAGTGCAGGCTTTTTAAGGACAGAAGACTCAGCCTCACTCAGGGAAGTGAAGGGCCAAATCCAGCTAATTACACAGCCCTACACAGCAAAATTGCACATACCCTCTCTGATGTTAAGGCCTGCATATCCTCCAGACTAACTAGCAAGCTCTGGTTTCTGAATCTCACAGAGTTGAGAGTTGGGCCCTGAAGGTTCTTAGTGAAGAGTCCCCATCTGCCTCTATCTAACTGCTCTGATACAGGAAAGCCTACCAGCCTCTCAGAAACAGAGACCGATTAATGTATTGGCCACTTTCTTCCCAACTTCAGCCACAAAATAGCCACTGACCATCCACTGGGAATAGAAGTCACACCTAGAGATGCAATAAGTCTTCATCAGTGGTAATAAAGGTGACAATACAAAGCAATTAGTGGGCATATTCTGTACTCTCCTCTTCAACTCGGTGGGATAAAGAGATCAGTGTATGTGGGATGGCAAGAGAGACTCAGATGTTTACCAGTCCTTGCAAGGGCTTTCTTAAAGGCATTCTTCCTTTTATTCCTCCATTCTCCCCTCTCATCCTCCAAATTTCCCAATCTCTCAAGGGAAGACATAAATTAGAGGGTCCCTCAGGAATCAGCATTTTTTGTACTAGAGACGAGGCTGCAGTATGGAGGTATCAAGACATGTAAGGGGCTGGCTGGATCCTAGTTACTCTTGGAACTATACCTGAGAATTTCCTAATCTCTTCTGGTTTCAGCTCTGAATTCTCATATTTGTTTAAGGTTTTTGGCAACTTTGAATATGCACTAAGCAGGGAATTTCCTTTGGGGCTTCCTTACAACCTTTTAAAATATTTTTCCTGCAAGGTAGGTCAACAGAATACAAAATTCCTTCATTACCTAGGAGTAATTCATTGTCATGGTCAGGAGCTTCCTACAATTAAATCGTAATTAAAACCGTCCCACAAACTGGATCAATCCCAGAAAGTAGAAGTACTTCCATTTCATCTGGCTGATCTCTAGGACTCAGGAGGAATAAGAGACATGTCCTACTGTGATCTTTTTTCTAGTGTCAAGATTAGGGACACAAAAGCCAAAGCAAAACTGAGAATTCTCACTGCATGTGGTCCCACACCACTTATTTTTAGAACAGGGCCCAGACACAAGAACGAATAAGACATTCTTCAGGACCTTGAAAACTTTTTTTTCCAGAAAACAAATATATTTTTGTTCAATAAAGCTTCCATTCTGCCTGAATGGCTGTACTAAATGTACTTGCTGGTTGAAAAACTTGTTGCTTTTGTAGCTGTCCTCATCCCTAATTTATTATGAGGATATTCTGGGGCTTTGGATGAATAATTGAAATGTGCCCCTCAATTTATAGAAAGAACAGATGGCTTGTCATCTCCTTGAGCATCTCAGGAATGGTCCTGAGAAGTAAGAAGAATTCCTATTTCACCTTCCCGAGTCTTATATTCAAGTAAGAGATACCCAATGGTTATTGCTTAATATCTGGATTAGGGATACAACATTAGAAGTTTAACCTAGGATCATAGTTTTTTGCTCTCTTCCACCTTTCCTGTTTACTGAAGGTGGCAGAATAGCTGGTCACATGCTCTTACGTTATACACACCATGACAGAACTGCAATTTTTTATTATTATGGCATTAAAGTGCTCATAGTGCTGGGTTAGAGAGAAGCTTATGAGGTATGTTGGACACAGTCTTCAACCCACATGGGGCTCACAGTCTAAATTGTATGAAGGAGGTTTGAATCCTTGTTTTATAGGCTAGGTAACAGAAGCACAGAGAAGGTAAGTGACTTGCCCAAGGTCACACAACAGGCAAGTGCCAGAGATTGGATGAAAATCCCCAGGCCCAGGCTCTTTGCACTAGGCCATTCTACTTCTCATCCCAGCTACAGTTGTTTTGGACACTCCTGTGCAACTGTAAAATCTGAGGAAAGGTGATACTTCTTCACTCAAAGTGGACAGAGAAGGCATGATCCTTGGGGACTTGCTTTCTGAGAAACTTTTCTCTCTCACCTGGATAAAACTGAGTAAAAATCAGACTTTCAGGCAGCAGCTTTATCAATCAATCAATAGTATTTGAGTGCCTACTCTGAGCAGAGCACAGCGCTAAGCAAACACTGACCTTTCAGAGCTTTGAGATATTTTCAGGCACACTAGAAGATGCACAGAGAGTCCACTAATTAACTCACCTATTTTTAAGATTTGGGGTGATGGCCATGTTAAGGTTGCATATCTGGGGAATCTGAACAACAAAAGCAGATAATTCTATAAAGTAAAAGTGGAATCAATTTCCACAGAGATTGTAATTCAGAGAGAAAAATGGATTGACATTTCAATCTTTCAGAAGAACAAAGAAACACTAAACCATTGGCTGACATTGAAGCCCTGGGTTCAAAAGAGTCTGTATTAGGTTGGTATAGGTTTCAACTTTTAGGAATGTCAAGAGGAAAACACTTGGTTAGAGCTAGGATAAGTCTCGCCATCAAAAATCCCTACATATCAGAAAACTACCTAGAATCTCATACAATAATTAACATATGCTGTATCACCAAATGCAAAGGGAGTTAAGCCCAAAGACAAGAGCACAAACACAAGGCAGAAGGGGTTTCACCACAACAAACAGGCCCACAACTAAGAAAAACTCAGAAATGAAATTCAGAAGCTAATTTCATTTAAAATAAGTCTGTCCATTAATTCAAGCCCCACATTACCAATGTTCAGTTCAGCCAAAGGAGGCCTTAAATCAATCAGCTCCACACAATGCAGATTTTAGGGACCAGGCCCTCTCTGGGGGCCACTGCTGTGTGATGTGGTGTGAGCAGCTCTGAAAACACCCCTCCTCAGATAAAAAAGGACAGCCACCCATTCTAGAGCAGAAATAGACCCAAGTCTTCAGTTTATATTAATATTAACTCTTTATTGATCTAGTGAAATGAACTGTGGCCTGGAGCCTGGGGAAACAAGGTTTACTTGAGGCAGTAATTTCCTTCTGTAGGTCTTAGTTTTCCCCAGAGGTTTCTAACCATGTGCTCTGGAAACACCCACAGAAATAGATAAATGATTATGATCTGCTTCAAAGAATCAGCCAAGTGCTACAGTTAGACAAGTGGGATTCCAAAGGCTGAGATGAGTCACACTGTCCCACCCCTAGGAAATCTTACACACAATCGAGGGTCACCATCAGTGGCTCAGCTCAATGCTGAGCCCCTGTTCCCTGAACCCTGTTCCACGAGTAGCACACTGCCCATTGGAAGCACTGATATGCAAGGTGGGAGGAAAATCAGATCAAGCATGTTACTGCTTCCGCTGGGAGACACACAGGGTGGCACCATCAGGGCATCAAGATTCAGGTCAAACTCTATGTAGGGTGACTGCAGTGTCCAAACTTAATTGTGGTATTTATGAAGCACTTGGAATGTGCCAAGTACTGGATAAAACATTGGGGTAAATACAAGATAATCAATCAGGTAGAGCATAGTCCCTGTCCCACATAGGGCTCACAGTCCAAGTAAGACGGAGAACAAGCATTAAATCCCTATTTTATATATATGAAAATAGGCAGAGGGAAGTTAAGTGACTTGCCCAAAGAGTCACAGCAGGCAAGAAGCAAAACTGGGATTAGAACCCATGTCCTCTGCCTGCCAGGCTCGTGCACATTCCACCAGGACATGCTGTTTCTCAGACTGCGATGACTGGACTTCTCACAGATGTCACGTTCAACGTCTAGAGCCTTTCCGTCAATAGCACCTCCGGGTCAAATTAAATACCAAGTGGCAGGATCACAAACTATGAAATCCTGGAAAGCAGTCAGACCAACAGCATTATAAAAAAAGCTTTCATTACACCCTATCTCCAGTGGCCAGGACATGTGCAAACCATGGAGGCCATCAGGATATCCAAGCAGTGGTTCTGGTGAGATGAAATGGGCAGAAGAAATGGTTTAAAAATACAACAAAGCAAAATGTCAAGTAATGTAATATAGCAGAAGACCTTTAGCAGACAACAATGAAGGATGGGTACAGCACACAGAAATGGAATAGCTGTCATGCACCATAAGCTTCAGAATGATAACAATACAGGGAAGGAGAAACAAAAATAACAATAATAATAATAATAATGGCATTTTTAAGCACGTACTATGTGCCAAGCACTGTTCTAAGCGCTGGGGAATTACAAGGTGATCAGGTTGTCTTAATCCCCATTTTACAGATGAGGTAACTGAGGCACAGAGAAGTTAAGTGACTTGCCCAAAGTCACACAGCCGACAAGTGGTGGAGCCGGAAATAGAACCCATGACCAGCAGACACTGTGGGTAATACACACAACAATGTCTGCATACTCACAGAGTGGGCAGGACTGTCGGTCCGGTGTTGATCTGGGCAGTCACCCACATTCACCCTGACAGTGCCATCTTCGAACAAGAAATTCAGCTAGAGATCTGCATTCTTTGGGAATACTGGTAAGGGAAGCTGAATCTGAATCCTGGCTTCCTTGGGCTGCCCCAAAGGTTTGTGGATGGGAGATGCCTGTCATACTTTTTTTTTCTCCCAGCATCACCAAGTCACTGGAGACTGGAGTAGCTATGGCTTCTGCCCTGTGTTAGAAGGCCTTAGAGTCACCATGAAATTTTTCATTAATGAGTGGAATCAGAGGAGTGGAGAAAGAAATATTTGACAACTTCTGACAAGGCATCTTGCACTCCCCTGCTACAATGGGTTCTCAGATTCCCAGCAACCTTTCCTTCTGTGGAAGAATGGGGTGTTCCATACTTCACGCCGCTGCCCGGACTGTCTTTGTCCAGAAATGCTCTGGGCATGTTACTCCCCTCCTCAAAAATCTCCAGTGGCTACCAATCAACCTACGCATCAGGCAAAAACTTCAAGGCTCTCCATCACCTCGCCCCCTCCTACCTCAGCTCCCTTCTCTCCTTCTACAGCCCAGCCGCACCCTCTGCTCCTCTGCTGTTAATCTCCTCACCGTGCCTCATTCTCGCCTGTCCCGCCATCGACCCCTGGCCCACATCATCCCCCTGGCCTGGAATGCCCTCCCTCCACACATCCGCCAAGCTAGCTCTCTTCCTCCCTTCAAGGCCCTACTGAGAGCTCACCTCCTCCAGGAGGCCTCCCCAGACTGAGCCCCCTCCTTCCTCTCCCCCTCCCCCATCCCCCCACCTTACCTCCTTCCCCTCTCCACAGCACCTGTATATATGTATATATGTTTGTACATATTTATTACTCTATTTTATTTGTACATGTTTATTCTATTTATTTTATTTTGTTGATATGTTTTGTTTTGTTCTCTGTCTCACCCTTCTAGACTGTGAGCCCACTGTTGGGTTTCTCTATATGTTGCCAACTTGTACTTCCCAAGTGCTTAGTACAGTGCTCTGCACACAGTAAGCGCTCAATAAATACGATTGAATGAATGAATGAATGAAAGTGTTATAGTGGAAAGGCTCGTATCTTCTATCTCTTTTGTACTGTACTCTCCTGAGCCCTCTGTACAACTCTGGGCACACAATAAATTCTAATTAAGTACCATTTATTACTTCAAGGGGTATCTCTTTGGCCTCTGAGTGAATCTTAGTCAACTTCTGGGAGTTAAATGTCTGATATTAGAATTGCGTTATCCACGCCCACTGACCCTTTCAGGGGCAACTTGGAGATCCCAAGTAAGTCATATCAGGCCCAGCCAGTCACAAATCCTTTGGAAGGAGGAGCAGCTACTTTCCTCTCATCACCCATCACCCAAGGACCCCTTGGGGGGATGACAGTGAAGAGGGAGCCTCTGGTTACACAGGAAGGATCAGGTAGCCACCAACTCCCCTCCACCCCCAACTAGAAAGAAAGGGCTTTGTGATGGAGTTCAGATTACCTTAACAAAACAGGGTTTTTAAACATCCAGATAGGCCAAAAATAAGATGTTGGATCTATTGGGGGTATTGGAGTAACAATGTGGAGTAAAAACCAGGCAAGGGGGAAATCTCTCCCCCTCTAGACTGTTCTCCCCCTCTAGACTGTTAGCTAGACTGTGAGCAGGGAACTGTCTATCAACTCTGTAATATTGTCCTCTCCCAAGCACTTAGTACAGTGCTCTGTACACAGGAAGCACTCAATAAATACCACAGACGGACTGATTTCTATTCCAGAGCCTTCTGACTTCAAGAGACAACAGCCTCTTCTCAGCCCCTTCTTTAGGTGGAAATATTTCCCTTTGGTTACAGTCAAGGAGTGCCCTGAGGGAGGGGTTGGGGGTTGGGCGAAGGAGGCCGTGTCAGGTCCCAAAGGTTGAAATGACTTCTGGGCTTGTGCTCTGCTGAGGCTCGCTGAACCATGGCTCCATTAGGGTCTGGAGCTGATTTTTCCCATAATGGCTCTGGCTCCACTTTACCACAGCTGAGTTTGCTGGGGGTCCCAGTATGGAACTCCATCTAGTCTGAACGGATGGAGCTACACAGTTAAGAGTTCCCATAATGATTTCCAACGGCTGTCAGGAGACTGACAGAAGATGGGGTGAAGGGGGTAGTCCCCTCTAGCAGAAAGTCAGAGACGCTAAATTATTTTTCAACTTGAGTGAATGGCTTTTCTTGGCCGGCCCAGACTGCCCACAGAGAAAGCCCTTGATCGGCGGTTCTGACTGCACAGAAATTAAATGGCAGTTGCAGAGCTGTTAAGCTACAGCTTTCCATCCCTCAACCAGAGCCGTTCACAACTTCAGCAGATGTGAGCCAGCTCATTTTTTTAAGCCAATGGAAACACTGCTGCTGCTTCACTCACCCTCCGCAGGGTCTAATTCCAGCCCAGCGCCGAGGCACTAAACTATCACCACTACTACTCACATCAGCTCTAACAGAAGCAAAAGCTCTGAGATCTAAGACTTAGGTTCAAGCACGTCGAGCCAGTAGGCTCGCCCGCAAGTATTGGCTGCAGTAAAGCCTATAGCAGTGACTCTCAGTCATAAGGACGCCATATGGACTTTCCCCAAATGAGAATCAACGATACAGGCTAGAAAGGGCATGAAATAAGCATTTTATCACCCTTTTCTTTCTTCGGTTTTCCTTTTGCAACAAGACAAGCATTTGTTCGGTTTCTGTAAATGGTAAAGCTCCCTTGGTTCTTTCTGCTCCATGACCCGGCCCCACAGTCTGCTCCTTCTGAAGAAAACAAGAACACCCTTGCTTCCTCCTCTCTGTTTCTCACAGCTGCCCAGAACTCATTTTCCCTTTCAGCAGCTTTCTGAGGGGAAAGAATGGAGGATGTGCTTAGTCCTACCCAGTGGGTTCTTCTTTCTCCAAATTGTTATTCTCTTCTTGCCGAATACAGGGACTTCATTATCCCAAACCCAACTTAGGCTGGCCAGGCTGGAGGCACCATAAGGGCTCATATTTTGCTGAACGTGCTCCATATCCAGAGTGCTGGCGGGTGGAGAGTAGGGGTGTTTGCGACGGCACTCCCAAAAAACGGAACTTGAGCTGTATGTGAAATCACACATGCGGTGCTGGCACGTGACACAATAGGATGACAAAATAAGGTTGCCTTCCTGACTGTAACTCGTTGTGGGCAGGGAATGAGCCTACCAACTCTGTTATACTGTAACTCTCCCAAGTGCTTAATACAGTGCTCGGCATATGGTAAGCGATAAATAAATACCATTGATTGGTTGACTGACTGATTGGCAGTTTGCTTAATTTGGCCCAAACTAGCCTGAAGTGTTTCTTTCCAATGCTTGACCCCACAATTGCTCCAGAGCCTTAGCATTCCACTCCCAAGTCTGTGCAATGTATGGCCCAGTCTCCCCCTTCTAGACTATGAGCCCGTTGTTGGGTAGGGACCGCCTCTGTATGTTGCCGACTTGTACTTCCCAAGCGCTTAGTACAGTGCTCTGCACACAGTAAGCGCTCAATAAATACGATTGATTGAATGAATTAATGAATGAATGGCAGGAGCCATGATAGAGGAAGGCTTGGTACCACAGATAAAAAAATATACATAAAAGCATCTAGTACCAAGCAGGACATGGATCAGCTGCAACCTGGTCTGTTAATAATAATAATAATAATAATAATAGCATTTATTAAGTGCTTACTATGTGCAAAGCACTGTTCTAAGCGCTGGGGAAGTTACAAGGTGATCAGGTTGTCCCACAGGGGGCTCACAATATTAATCCCCATTTTACAGATGAGGTAACTGAGGCACAGAGAAGTTAAGTGACTTGCCCAAAGTCACACAGCTGACAATTAGTGGAGCCGGTATTTGAACCCATGACCTCTGATTCCAAAGCCCATGCTCTTTCCACTGAGCCACGCTGCTTCTATACTAATACTGTACTTACAGGCACCCACATGAGGAGACAAATATGCTGTCTATCCCACCACAGGGGGAAGAGATCAGGTTCTCTCATGTGCTTAGTCACAACCTGAGCATTAACTGGAAAAGGCTTACGCTAACTGAAAATCTAGGCCTTTATACACCCAGGATCAGCAGGGCCCAGTCTCAATTTCTGTAAATGTGAAGCAACCCTTGTAGAGTTGTTTCTGACCTTCTGGGAGGGGTAGTTTGAGCAGTGTTTCAGGACATCTAATCAGGTGCAATTCATCATGCAAATGTGTACCACAACCACCCTGCGTTCTATCAATCAATCAATCGTATTTATTGAGCGCTTACTGTGTGCAGAGCACTGTACTAAGCACTTGGGAAGTACAAGTTGGCAACATATAGAGACAGTCCGTACCCAACAGTGGGCTCACGGTCTAGAAGGGGGAGACAGAGAACAAAACCAAAGATATTAACAAAATAAAATAAATAGAATAGATATGTACAAGTAAAATAAATAGAGTAATAAATATGTACAAACATATATACATATATACAGGTGCTGTGAGGAAGGGAAGGAGGTAAGACGGGGGGTGGAGAGGAGGACGAGTGGGAGAGGAAGGAGGGGGCTCAGTCTGGGAAGGCCTCCTGGAGGAGGTGAGCTCTCAGTAGGGCCTTCAAGGGAGGAAGAGAGCTAGCTTGGCAGATGTTGGGAGGGAGGGCATTCCAGGCCCGGGGGATGACTTGGGCCGGGGGTCGATGGTGGGACAGGCGAGAACGAGGCACGGTGAGGAGATTAGCGGCAGAGGAGCGGAGCGTGCGGGCTGGGCTGTAAAAGGAGAGAAGAGAGGTGAGGTAGGAGGGGGCAAGGTGATGGAGAGCCTAGAAGCTGAGAGTGAGGAGTTTCTGCCTGATGCGCAGATTGATTGGTAGCCACTGGAGATTTTTGAGGAGGGGAGTAACATGCCCAGAGCGTTTCTCGACAAAGACAATCCGGGCAGCAGCATGAAGTATGGATTGAAGTGGGGATGGGAGGATGGGAGGATGGGAGAACAGAGAGAAGGCTGATGCAGTAGTCCAGACGGGATAGGATGAGAGCTTGAATGAGCAGGGTAGCAGTTTGGATGGAGACGAAAGGGCAGATCTTGGCAATGTTGCGGAGCTGAGACCAGCAGGTTTTGGTGACGGCTTGGATGTGAGGGGTGAACGAGAGAGCGTATTCAAGGATGACACCAAGGTTGTGGGCTTGTGAGATGGGAAGGATGGTAGTGCCGTCAACAGTGATGGGAAAGTCAGGGAGAGGGCAGGGTTTGGGAGGGAAGACAAGGAGTTCAGTCAGGGAGGGGGAAGGGTTTGGGAGGGAAGACAAGGAGTTCAGTCTTGGACATGTTGAGTTTTAGGTGGCGGGCAGACATCCAGATGGAGATGTCCTGAAGGCAGGAGGAGATGCGAACCTGGAGGGAGGGGGAGAGAGCAGGGGCAGAGATGCAGATTTGGGTGTCATCAGCTTAGAGATGATAGTTGAAGCTGTGGGAGCAAAGGAGGTCACCAAGGGAGTGAGTGTAGATCGAGAACAGAAGGGGACCAAGAACTGAACCTTGAGGAACCCCCACAGTAAGGGGATGGGAGGGGGAGGAGGAGCCTGCAAAAGAGACTGAGAATGAACTGACCGGAGAGATAAGAGGAGAACCAGGAGAGGATGGAGTTCTAGTAGCTACTGACCCTCCCGCCCCAAGGTGGCCTGATATTCATTCATTTAATCGTATTTATTGAGCCCTTACTGTGTGCAGAGCACTGTACTAAACACTTGGGAAGTACAAGTTGGCAACATATAGAGATGGTCCTTATCCAACAACGGGCTCACAGTCTAGAAGGGGGAGACAGACAACAAAACAAAACATGTGGACAGGTGACATGAACAAGAAGGGGAGGGTGCAGCCCACCTGAACTCATCCTACCTTTTCACATCCTGACCCTAACCTGTTCTAATTGGGAATGGAGAAAATCAATACTATTGACTGATTGATTGAGTGAAGTCTTAAATAACTAAACTCCCTTCCGCAGATCCAGTCCCGGCTCTAAACAGGCACTGAGCTGCACATAAAGCCTTGAAAGTATTTAGGAAGTGAAGATTTAGATTTATGGGGGAGACATTACACCCACTTCCATCATGGCTATTAGGTAAAAGACTTTACCCCCTTCTCCTGGGTAAAATTTTTTCCCCACTAAAATAAATGCTGAGTGTGTTTCTCTCCCAGAAGATAAGCATATTACTTGCCTCATCACACAAGGCAAATGTGGTATGCTCAGAGCTATTAGCCTATCACCAAGATGATCAGGCGGCAGGGAGCCAGAGGTAATTTACAACAGAAATAAGTAAACAGAGGCCCAATAAGTGAGCAGCACAGACTGTTCTGAGGTCTGAAAAGATTATGTCATGAGAGTGACTCCTAAGAGATTTAGTGCCAAGTGAGTCCTATCTTAGGGGTTCCCAAAGAGGCAACTTTTCCTCAACTGTGATAAGTAATCAAGGCTTCTGAGAAGAGAGTCGCCTTCAGCAGTGGAGCACTTTCGCCCTGTAAACTGAAATCCTGCTAATTTGTTTGCCGGAGCTGGCTGATAACTTGGTAGAGTGACAAGCCGAAGGACACCACCAGTTTGGACAAGTTCCCTCATCTGTAAAATGGGGATTAAGACTGTGAGTCCAATGTGGGATAAGGGCTGTGTCAAACCTGAATAGCTTGCATCTACCCCAGTGCTTAATACAATGCTTGGCACATAGTAAGCACTTAACAAATACCATTAAAAAAAACCCTGTTCAACTGGCTCAGGGTAGTGTTGGGTTACAGGTGACCAAATGGGGTCTTCTTCAGGGGGAAAATCAACCACTCTGCAAACACACACAAGTTTTAGGAGCATTCACCGATGGAGCCGACAGAGTAAACTGTTGCCAGTGCAACCTCATAATAAAAACAAAATCAGAATTTAAAACTGAGGAACAAAAATTAAAATATCAAATATAATTTCCTTTGGGAAGAAAAAACATTAGAAGAGTCAAATGGGGTCAGATTAGAGACTCCTCCCCTTGATAAAAATCACTGAAACTCCCCCACCCCATAACCACTATCACTGAATACCAACTTTAGATTCTTACTCAATAGAAACAGCTCTGATTTGGGCAGGGATTACTGGTTAAATGCAAATGCTATATCTGGCAGAACCATCCAAGTGGGAAAAGTAATAGTACTTACTGAGCACCCACTGGATACTACATTGAACTAAGTGCTTACAAAACTAAGAAATTGCACATTTTGTGCCCACAGGGAGCTCACACCCTAACAGGAAAACAGACATAAAAATATTTACCGTCAGAGTAGTCAAAAAATTGACTGGATTATGGAATAAACATGTATAATAAAGCACTAAGGATTGGCCATAAAATAAAAACTGCAAGACTGTCCCCTATTGGCTTCTCTTTTTTATTTTTCTGCCAATTCACTTCTTCCCACACTGCGAAGCAGTGTAGCCTAGTGGAAAAAGCATGGGCCTGGGAGTCAGGGGACCTGAGTTCTAATTCCAGCCCTCCCATTTAACTACTATGGGATCTTGGGCAAATCACTGAACTTCTCTGGGCCTCAGTTTCCTCAACTGTAAAATGGGGAGTCAATACCTGTTCTCCATCCTATTCAGACTGTAAGCTCAATGTGGGACAGGGACTGTGTCCAACCAGATTAAGTGGTATCTATCCCAATGCTTGGAACACTGTTTGATATATAGTAAGCACTTAAATACAATGATGATGATGATGACAATAATAATACTATTAATAATATTTCTACACTGTGACCTTGGGACTTCTATTTTTAAGGCCCTAAAATCTAATCTTGCCTGTGTTCTTTTACCCACTCTTTATAACCAATTCAGCTGTCCCTTATAAACAATGCTCCTTCAGAAATATCCCCAGAGACCCAAGGCAGAGAAGTGTTCAATTAAATTGACTGCGCCTACTTCCTTGAATTAGCGAAGAGAAAGTATAAGTAGTGAGGGGTGGCTTTGGGATATTCCCAAATATTTGAATCTGCCAGGGAGGAGGTAGCAAGAACCCCAAAAAGGCTGAGATTATTTTTCCAGGGGTTTTATTTAAGAAACAGCTTTTTATAAAGAATCTGGCCCTGGGGGTTCTGAATTTAGAAATCACTTCTTGTAAAGCCTGTGCAATTTAGACTGCTGCCCATTTTCCAACTCTCTCCTGAGAAAGGGCAGCAAGAGAAACCACAGGGACTAAGTGAGATAACTTGCATTCACTTAGGAAGGCTTTTTTTTCTTAAAACATCTGATCCATTATAGGACTAAATCCACTAAATACACTTATGTTGCTAGACAGAAACATTTAATTCACAAAGACTGTTAGCATTCAAATTTCTCTCCTGATTCTCAAGTAACTAAATTCCACTGTATCACCATCCAGCAGAAAACGTTATTATAGATTGACCTCCCTTAATCATTTCACAGCCCACATTAAAGATACATTTGAACTACAGACAAGGTAACTGATAAAAGGAAATCAATAGGATGTGTCTCCACTATTATTCTATAAACCAAACTCTACCCTGAACACATAAGTATAACAGATATGTGCTTCAACTGATGGTAGTTCTTGCTCAAGATTCCAAATGCAATCAGAAATCTGTTTCTCAGTCAGAATAGGCCTTGCCTTAAGGTAAGTCATATTTCAATGAATCAGTGAATTCAATGAATGAATCAATCGATGGTACTTACTGAGCACAGAGCACTGTCCTAATTTCTTGTGGAACTGCAATACAAGTTGGTAGATGCAATCCCTGCCCACAAAGAGCGTACAGTCTACAGAATTTCAAGGATTTCTTTTCTTTTGAAGTTTCAGGTTAACCAAGAAAAGTGAAGTTAGAGTAAACACTGTGAAGAACTCTCTTAAAGATAGCACACTGGCACACAACTGGTACGATATATGATGCCCTCACCCCGACATCCAGCAGCTTGCTCCTTGAACTCTGCACCACAGTGTGAACATAATGTAGGCTGCCAGTGGCCAAGAGAGTACGAGTGGCATTGTGTGAGCCTATAGTCAATTCCTCTGTGCAGGTCTGAGATTCATCCATCCTTCCTGACAGGAGAACTCATCATCATCATCTTTTTAATTGAAACCAAAATGAAACCCGCATCTAACACTACCTTTGTAATGTCAGAGTTCACTTGCTTCAGCTTAAAATAGACAACTGGCACCATTTATTCTTTCTTTGGTTGAAACTGTTTCTTCAGTGCATTCCTTGGCCCCACATGGTTTCTCATGTAGGTGCAATCAGATGACTTAAGGGTCTAACTTTGGAAGAACTTGACCTTGGGTTACCAATAGCCTGGAGGAATGCTTTCATTTCAGATTCTGAAGGTCTAGAATTTAAAATGGTGAGGGTGAGGAGCCGGTGCTGGGGTATGCACGCTCAGCTGATGGGGTGGGAGGAAGTTAGAGAGAAAGATGGAAAAAAGTCACTTAGTAGATTGAGACTTTCCCAAAATTGTATCCACTGGAGCTGCAAACTGTAATATGATCCCCAAACCTCCCTGAAGTTAATCTGCACAGCTAAGTACCTTTGGTGTTTGCCTCCCCTGGTTTGACATATGCAAACAAATTAGCTTGAATAACTTAATGCACACAGTGAAGATGGCAAATCCTGGCTGGGTTTGTCAAAGGTTTTATTTTCCCTATTTTCTCACCACTGGTTTCTGTTCTTATCAAGGCTAATGACTTACCATCTTTCACTCCTATTTAAATAAAGAAAATCATATCCCTCTCTAGGTCCAGGGAAATGAGATTCCACAGAGCGCCATTAGAGATGGAAGCTCTAACCATTATTTCCAAACACAATTCTGCTAAATACTCCTGAGCCATGGGAGCAGGCACTCTGACTTGATAAATTAAATGAATGTCACCCAGAAGTCTCCCAACTGGATGTCTGACCTAATGTACATCTTTTTCAGCAAGAAGGAAATCCCTGGAGGCCAGAAAATATTGCTGTTATAATTTAGTGTCTTGTGCTCAGACTTGCTGTGATCTAGGTGCACTAAAGTATAATTATGAAATGTAGAAACAAGAAAAAAACCCTCTCAACACCCCATTATGACCCCATTTTGTCACAGGATTGCTCAATAACTCAACCTAGTCTAATGCTGGTATTTTTCTTTAAAGTGAAATTATATCCAAGTGTCTAGTGAACAGCAAGTGAGAAAACTTCATTTATCTGCCTGTTCTCTTTAAACTGCAGTAGAAGGGAGGATATAAAAAATTATTAACTGTTTCCACAGACACATCAGATAAAAGTCTCAAGGTTAGATCACCGAAGACATCCATATTCGATGCTTATAGTTTCATCAAAAAAAAAAAATTAAAGGTGATTGCGAGGGATCATTCAGACACTGATAACTCACCCTCTTTCAAAGTCCATTATTTTGTCAGGTCACTCAGTCTTCAAAAAAAAAATCCTTCCAGTGAACTGTGTGTATTTCAAGCAGGCATCAATCAGAAAGTGACTTAGTGACTAAAAAGAAAGGCCAATGAGCTCAGAGAAATTAATGAAAGGATAAATCAACTCAAGTCAAAGACTCCACTCAAGACTAGAGTTTCATTACTCAACTGAATATGCATATCAAATAGATGCCTTTAAATGTTCTTTACAACTCCAACGGGAATGGCAGAAACTTCAAGGAAGGAAACATCAAAAATCAAAGATTAAATATTGCAATGTTGCAACTTGAATCCAGAACACAAACTTCAAGAAAGAAGCATGAAATCAACTTAAACATCTCCATTTCAATTTGTATGGAACCACAACATGTTAGAGTTGATATGATTTCAACACTTTCATTACAAGTACCAATTTCCAGGAGTTTATAACTGAGTTGTAAACCTCACAGTTGACAAATGGCTTTCAAGGTTCTGGATGCAGCTCTTTTGAAAGGGAAACAAAATAAGTTTGGGACGTTGTAAATTAGGCTGACACTAAAATCCAGATATTGAATTCAACTGCAAAGCACTTGGTTCCCAGAAGAGAACTCAACTGTCTGACAAATAGCAGGAATGGTTTAAATGTTTGTTGAAATTTCTGTATTTACAAAAAAAATTAGCTAAAAGTAGCCAGGTAGCCAAATCCCCTTTAAGATGTGTTTTCTTACACATTTTGGAAAGACTGCTATTGTAGAATTAGGAAACAGTCCATCCACAACATGAGTCTTTCTGAATGCAACAAAATCTGTTGGCCAGTCTGTAGATGGTGTGAGAAAAAATTATTGTCTGCCTGCCAAGGGGTGAGAACTATAACACAAAATTCCTCAAACACAGGGTTCTTCAAGAACACAACTTTCACTTTACAGTTAAACTGCCGATATCTCTCAGAAGAATTTAAGTTTCTAATTGGGAAATTACTCTTTGACAATGGCAACATGGAATTTCCCTTATATTTTAAATTTGCTTTTCAAAGTTATCAAATCACACCACTCCCTTCAAAATCCTCTATAAATGTTACTTTCTCCAGAAGGCCTTCCCTAATTGACTCCTCTTCCTCCACTCCCTAGCACAATCTTCCTGGTTGTACCATCTCATCAGCCACCCACCACTCTCATTCATCTGGTTATCTGTTACGCATCTATTCTCAATAAATCATTTAATGGTATTTATTAAGCAACTGAGGTGCACAGAGCATTGTATAAACACTTGGGAGAGTACAATACAATGGAGTCGTAGACATGATCGTGGCCCTTAAGGTGCTTGCAGTCTAGTTTCATTCTTAACTATGATATATTCGTTAATGTCAATCAATCAAGTTTACTGAGCGCTTATTGTGAGCAGACCACTGAACTAAGAGCTTGGGAGAGCACGGTATAACAGAGTTGGTAGACACCTTCCCTGCCCACAGTTGATTTACAGTCTAGAGGGTGAGACCAACATTTAAAGAAATAAATTACAGATATTTACATAAATACTGCGGGGCTGAGGGAGGGACAAATAAAGGGTGAAAATCCAAGTGCAAGGATGATGCCTAAGGGATTGGGATAAGAGGAAATGAAGGCTTAATCAGGGAAGATTGGAGGAAATGTGATTTTTATAAGGCTTTGAAGGTGGGGATTGCGTTCATCTGTCGGATATGAAGAAGGAAAGCATTCCAATCCAGAGGCAGGATGTGGGAAAGGGGTGGAGGTGAGATAGACAAGATCACAGTACAGTGAATAGCTTGGCACTAGAGGAGCCAAGTTTGTAGGCTGGGTTGTAGTAGAAAATCAGGAAAGCAAGGTGGGGCGCTCCAAGGCAATTGAGTGCTTTAAAATAGTAAGGAGTTTCTGTTTGATGTGGAGATAGATGGGTAATCACTGGAAGGTTTTGAGGGGTAGGGAAACATGCAAGGAACAGTTGTGTAGAAACTGCATGGACTGGAGTGGGGAGAGACAGGAGGCTGGGAGGCCAACCAGGAGGCTGATGCAGTAATCAAGGTGGGATAGGATAAGTGCTTGGATTAACATGGTAGCAACACTGTTTTCTCATGATTGTCCTCCTACCTCTCCAGCTACTACTCAGTCTCCTTGGCTAGCTCTTCCTCCACCTCTCCCCCCATAACTGTGAGTTTCCTTATTGGTTTTGTTTTGGGTCCCCTTCTCTTTTCACTTTAGAGTACCTCTTGGGGAGCTCATCCAGTCCCTGATTCCAAATACCATCTCTAGGCAGATGATTCTCTAATCTACTTCATTATCCCAGGCCTCTCACCTCCTCTGCAATGTCACATTTCCTCTTTGACTTCAGGACATCTACGCCTGGATGTGCCACGGACACTTCATGCTTCTTATGTTGAAAACAGACCATCAACTTAATTTTCCTATCACAGTTAATATCACCACCATCTTCTTTATCTATAAAGCCTATACCCTGGCATTATCCCTGAGTCTTCCCTTTCTTTCATCCCCCATATTCAGTCTGAAAATGGTCTTCTGGTTTATCCTCCACAATATTTCCATGATATGTCCCTTCCTCTCCATTCAAATGACCACTATGTTGGCTCTGGCACTTGACAATTGCACCATCCTCCTCCTTGGTCTTCCTCCCCTCACTCTTCCCTAACCAGTCCTAACTTCATGCTGCCGCCTGAACATTTTTTTCTAAAAACGTTATTCTGCACATGTCCATTTAATCATTCATTCATTCATTCAATTGTATTTACTGAGAGCTTCCTGTGTGCAGACCACTGTACTAAGTGCTTGGTTGAGTACAAATTAGTAAACAGACACATAACGTGCCCACAACATCAGAAAGCAGAGACACCTGACCAGTGAACTCAGTCAGCTCTCTCCCTCCTACTTATCCATTCTTTTCTCCCACCACACTACTCTAGCTTGCCTTCTCTGTACCTCAAGATAACCAACTCATTCCCTTCTCTACCACCTGCAACCTCATGTTCACACTCTTTCCACAATGAGAGAAGCGGCGTGGCTCAGTGGAAAGAGCACGGGCTTTGGAGTCAGAAGTCATGGGTTCAAATCCCAGCTCTGCCAATTGTCAGCTGTGTGACTTTGGGCACGTCACTTAGTAATAATAATATTAATAATAATAATAATAATAATAGCATTTGTTAAGTGCTTACTATGTGGAAAGCACTGTTCAAAGCACTGGGGAGGATACCAGGCGATCAGGTTGTCCCATGCGGGACTCACAGTCTTAATCCCCATTTTCCAGATGAGGTAACTGAGGCTCAGAGAAATGAAGTGACTTGCCCAAAGTCACACAGCTGACAACTGTCGGAGCCGAGATTTGAACCCATGACCTCTGACTCCAAAGCCCATGCTCTTTCCACTGAGTCACGCTGCTTCTTCTCTGTGCCTCAGTCACCTCATCTGTAAAAATGAGGATGAAGACTGTAAGCCCCGCGTGGGACAACCTGATCACCTTGTAACCTCCCCAGCGCTTAGAACAGTGCTTTGCACATAGTGAGCACTTAATAAATGCCATTATTGTTATTATTATTATTATTAACCTGGAACTCCCTCTCCCATCAAACCTGCCAGGCGACAGCTCTCCTCCAACACTAGCTCCATTAGTTGACTTTCTCAGACTCCCCCTGGCTTCATGAGGAAGGGGGAGTCCTGTTATGAAAGACAAAGATAGTTATGTCCTCTCAGCTATGTAGATATTCCCATTAAGATCCAAAAATCCCGTCAGAATTTCAATTAACATGAACTTTCTTTCTTAAGGAATAAACCCTCCCCTGAAACACTTGGGTTTGCCTTTGGGCCTGGTTGTGGCTGTCCTGCATTAGACAGCCATCAGCAGTTCTTTTGGTTTCACTCAACGAGCGATTCCCTCTTTATCCCCAACACTGGGAAGAAGAGGTCAGTGGTGAACTCAAAATTATCAACACTGCACATATCTTCACAAAATAAACTTGGACCTGCTCCCAAAATCATGAGCTGAAACCCTTACCTTGTGAACCAAAGAAAATATTAAACCTATGAAATCACGCAAGTTGCCCTTCCAAACAACGAGAGGGACTCAAAATGTTTTATGCAGCAATCTACAAGAAACTCATTTTGTGGGATGTTTCACATTCCAGTCCATGGTTTATTCCCCCATATATCCCTGCCGGTAATATCAACCAGATGTGGCAATGAAGCCTGTGCAAAACTGTAAAAATTACAAGCATATTCTGTAATTCCAAGGCATTGTAAAGTCACAGCTTGCGTTTTGCAGGCTAGTAGAAAGTTCCTTAGCATAAGGACTACCTATGCACTTTGGAAAGTGCTTCAGCTTGTCTGACCGGCTGAAGAGTTTCCGCTGCTAGAACCCAAATCTGCCTCCCATAAACAGCAGGGTGCATAGCAAGATCCACTTGAAAACATCCTGTGTAGGTCTATGAATTTTCATTAGTTTTGAAAGTTTCAACTCTTAATCCTCCAGACCTCAGTTATGGGTATGAGACCAGAGACCTAAAAGAGACCACAAGGGGAAAAAGCAGGCTGATTGAAACGTGCATGTAATCACTCATCTCCACTGGCTGGTGGGGAGGGAAAGGAAAGTAACACTTCTCCTTAAAAAAATCTGTATTAGTAGTAGTGGTGGTAGTAGTAATAGTGATAGCAGTAGCGGTGGCAGTAGTAGTACTAGTAGCAGTAGTAAAAGAGTTGTCCTTTGGTTCGAAGGTGATGCTATGGATGGTGAGTAAACAATTCAAGAGAATGTATACAGCAGACGTATTGACCACTGTAAGGACCACTAATGATAATGGTACTTGTTACGTACTTACTATGTGGCCAAGGATTGTTCTAAGCGCTGGAGTAGATATAAGTTAACCAGGTTGGACACAGTCCCTATCCTACATGGGGCTCACAGTCTAGGTAGGAGGGAGTAGGATTTAATCCCCATTTTATAGATGGGGGAACTGAGGCAAAGAGAAGTTAAATGACTTACCGAAGGTCACACAGCAGACATGTGCCAGGATTAGAACCCAGGTCCTCTGACTCCCAGGCCTGTGCTCTTTCCACTAGGCATGGAGAAGCACGGAGAAGTAGCATGGTTTAGTGGAAAGAACATGGGCTTCTAAGTCAGAGGTCGTGGGTTCTAATCCTGCCTTGCCACCTACCAGCCGTGTGACCATGGGCAAGTCACGTAACTTCTCTGTGCCTCAGTTACCGCATCTGTAAAATGGAGGTTAAGACTGTGAGCCCCCCGTGGGACAAACTGATTACCTTGTATCTACCTCAGTGCTTAGAACAGTGGTTGGCACACAGTAAGCGCTTAACAAATACCATAATTGTTATTATTATTATTAGGCCATGCTGCTTCTCTACTACTTATTCTTCCCAAACTATTTATTCCCAGGACAATAGGGAATTTACTTATCTATAGCTCCCCAGACGGCTTCCCCCAACTAGATACAGCTCCAATGGAGAAGAGGAAGAATGGAGGAAAAGTCTTTTCTTCACCTATGCTTCATCTATATTTTGACTCAATATCTGTGCCAAGATCTAGTGACCATGCAGCCAAACTTGAAGGAGAAATACAAAGACCAATCACGCGCATGACCAGATGAAAATTAAAATTGAATCAACCTTCAAGCATCTGGCAAAACTCACAGTCCCTGAAGCATAATGCAAAGTAAAAGAAATGATTAGAACCAAGGAAACATTCAGGGCTGAGAGCAGGGGGGCGGAGACACATACAATACTCTGCATCAATGACGTTTTTAACAGCAGTAAATGGCTATGCTTCTGGAAACCGCAACCCAGTGTTTAATACAATGAGCCCTGATTTTCACAGGCACACATTGATGCCAAAAGCTGAGACTGCCCTGTCCACCCTTGGAGGCCTTGAATCCTAATCACAACCCAAGGTGAGCTGACCGTTGAAGAAAATCAAACTACTTTAGTGGAATGTTTTCCAACCGTCGTGTCACCAAATCACTTGGGGATGATGTTTGTGAGGAAATGGATGTTATATTTTTCATCCCGTAAGGCTTATTAATTTATTTTCTCTATGAATATAAAGCTACACAGATATAATCAGTCAAATATATATATACATATTACAAGATGATTTATATATTTTCATATGGGTGTGTGTGCAGGCACGCACATATGCAGGTCTACACTCAAACATACAAACCGATGGATAGATTTTGGAGCCATTTTTTGATGTAGAGGCTTCAAAAGTTTCATTATGTGCCTCATTTGGATTGCAACACACAAATGTGTGTGTGTGCGTGCACACACATGCACATTCTGGCAAACACTTCCCTGTACTTGATCTGCATTCCCTTTTAGAATCATCCGGGATCACTAAAGCTATACTTTCCTGGAGCTGAAATTTAATGGCCTTAAATTCTTTGGAATACAACTTGGATTGAGAATTTTTAAAGTGAAGCAGACAGTTAGTGAAATGTGTATTTCATATCATTTTCAACAATTTCCTGTGGCCTTCTCAAGCTTTCCTTTGTTTCTTCCAAATCCCAAAGAAAAGATCATCATCTTCAACCCCATAGCATTTATAAGCCTACCAAATATCAAGTAGAAAGAACTGCAAAATAAAGCTACACTTATGTTCTGTCACTAGTATGAATGATTATTTGACTATAATAGTTAAATAAACATTTAATAGACCTTTTAAATTCAAAACAGGTACTACAAAACAGAATGAAATTAAGAGTGATAAATGTAAGATGGAGCATTTGGGAACAAAGAACAAGTACCACGAATTCATAATGGGGATAAATTGCTTCATGCCAAATCCAGGAGAAAAGGTTGGCATCACCATTATCCACAAGCTGAGTATGAGTCATCAATGGAATATCATTGAACAAGTCAACATAATCCCTGGACATATTAGCTGACGTAAAACACGCAAGAGCCTGGAAGAAACTCTTTCATTTTACTGGACATGGGTCAGAATTTGTAGAAGACAGTGTCAGATTTAGGTCACCACATATTTAAAAGAATGGAGAGGATCCAGAACTGGGTAAGGCCAAAAAGATATCAGACACCTCCAACCCTTTTCTGTTGAGAAGCTGATATTAACTGTTTTTTCTATCCTCCCCCACTGAACTTTGTAAATCAAGAAATTACATCGAAACTAGCATCACTGTGTTTATTTTCCCCAATGAAAGGATCTTCAGGGATGATAAATTAATCCAAACTAATTAAAAGCCCTTGTCCTCTACCTGTAGTGGAGGAGTAAATGTAAGAGTGTATTCAAACCAGACACGTCACCTAACTTGCACCTTGTCAACTGGACTTCCTTCTTCTCTTCCCCCTTCTCCCACAAGATGTCTAGGAAAAAAAAAAAAACCTATCCTCCCCAGTTGGTGCTCAGATCTAGTGGAGCCTAGACTAACCAAGATTCCCAGGGTTCACATTTTAGGAGAGATCCGAGAGCTGCAGTTCTGACCTGAAATCAATTCTCCGCCTCAACCCTCTCCCTACATAGGTACCCCCAAATGGGTGGACGATGCTTATCACACATACACACAAACCCCTACACCCTAAGGGGGCACTAGGGCCAACTTAAAAAAACATAACCACTCAGACTAGAACCCCTTTAAAATAGCTGAGGCAAACTCTTTGGGAGGTGTTCCTTTTGCCAGAGAGAAGGTACATATTACAAAGATAAATAGCATATCATCTGCCCTACTTGTTTAAAAACAGGTTAAATTTATCTAGTTTAACAGCAGGCTGACAAAATCTGTCTGGTGGTAGAAACAATTTAAGGACAAAGATATATGAATAGATGGGTAATTACCACAAGAGTTTGAAACATTTTGTCTGTTTACCGATTGGCACTTGTTAAGCGCTCACTACGTGTCAAGCACTGTACTAAGCATTAGGGTAGAGAAAAGATACACAGTTCCTGTACTACATGGGGCTCTCAGTCTGTCAGAGGAAGGAAGATTTAGTCCCTGTTATTCAAATGAGGTAACAAGCACAGAGAGATTAAATGACTTGCCCAAGGTCACACAGCAGGTAAGTGGAAGAGACAGGATTAAAACTCAGGTCCTCTGAGTGCCAGGCCTCACTACTTCTAGGAGAAGAGTCTAGAGATTTCTGCTTTAGTTTCTAACCAAGCTAGAGTTTTCTAGACTCTGCTTCTCCTGGCTCAGTTACAAACCAGAGTGTCTTCACGTAGGCATTCAAATCTCACAGGTCTAAATACACTCCAGTGCCAAAAGTGGCTATGCAGGTAGATCCTCAGCATATGACAGATAGAATGGAGGACAGGCCCTGTCTCCAGCAGTGGGGTGTTGACAGAATTGATGGAACATTTTGGAACAGAAAGTACTGCGAGAGGAGATCATGACAAAGTGCAGGTTTCTATTGGTGATGAGGAGGAAAGACTCTTCTATTTCTGATTTCTATCCAACCCTTTCATGTTTAAACTCAGACTCTGAAAAAAAAAAATCTTTAAAAAAATTCATAATAGAAGAAGGATTCCTAAATGAATCCTAGCCAGTGCCATGTGTTTTTTATTTCCCCAAGAAAAAAAAATTTATTGCAGTGCCTACATGGATTGTTTGATTGCACAAATAGGTATTAAACACAATTTATTATTAAAAACCCACATGGAAATCGCAACTTTTCAGCCTCCCTGCTGTGATTTTACAGTTTCACCAGCCAGACCATAAATTCTGCTCCCCAAACTTTAAGCAGGTAAACCATTTCTTGCATTGTTCAGAAAGTTATGGAAATCCGACTTGCTTTCTATGAAGATGCTGTAGAACTGCCCAAAATGTCCTTGGGCTTCTCCTGTACAAGACCGTGCTATCCTGAAGCCCAAAGTGTAAATGCTTGAAGAAATTCACCATCAGAGTCACAATCAATTCATTATCATCAAATAAGCACCCACTTTCAAGTCAGTACCAACTCTCATTCCCAATTCCAACACATTTACCAGTTTACATAGCTTCAGCTGAGTATGTGGACCCATTTTTTCCACTGTTCTCATTATTCCTAACCGTACATAACAATTGTTCTACTTTTACTCCAAAAACCTTCATCTAAACCGAATCTTCAATGCCCAAGAGATGCAGGGAGCATGCTGTCCATGCTCTGTCTTCAAACAGCAGGCACCGTTCCAGCCAGAGGAATATGTCTTTCAGAGTCTTGGCTTAGTTAAAAAGACATGTTCTAACAGCAGCTCTCCGAAACAAATAGCTCCATGCCAGGAAGCTTGTCTCAAATCTCACCAACATGGATGTTTCTCTGTGGGCAGTTCGATCGAAAGCTGTACAGTGGGCTGGCAGCCTACACAGCTCTCCCTCAAAACAAAGCTTCCAACTAATCGAAACACTCACTTATCTTCACCAATCTCTGAAGCGCTCAACTCCCAGACAGTGGAAGGAAGAGCAAAGCCTCATAGCTTCTTCTTTTGCCTTAATTCCATTTCCTGCATTGGCCACACCTCAGTTAATATTTGTACAACTTTTAATTAAACCAATCCCCTGCTCTGCAACAATAGCAAAATTACTGACTGAAGCTGTGGCAAATGCATTATCCATGTTATCCAGAGTAAATAAAAACACACTGTAACGTAAGAGTCAAAGCCGTACTTACAATCTGGTTAACTTCAGGGTGTTCTGGAAAAGCAGTTCTGGAAGAACTTGGAGTTTATTCTTGTTCAGTCGTCTAAGAATGTAAAGGAAACAGAACACAAAAGGGCATTACAGGAATGTCCAAACTAATGGGAGAGATCAACACTCACCTTTCTTCTGTTCCCAAATAGCTTCTCTTATCCACTAGAGGAAATATCCTGGGAACTTGACATGACACACACACACACACACACACACACACACATCACCCCCCCCCCCCCCCATGAAGAATAAAAAGGCAGATGATTACCATAATTTTTGCACCTTTCAATGTCACTAGCCCAGCCAGGCAAATACTTTGAATTTTTTTATAAAGCAAGGGTTTCAGCCCACAAAGAATTCCATTAGGTCTTTCCCCACTTGAAGGTAACTTGTTTTTGAGAAATCCTCAGCCCAACATCTAAATTCATTCATTCATACAATCAATCATTTTTATTGAGTGCTTACTGTGTGCAGAGCACTGTACTAAGCACTTGGGAAGTACGAATTGGCAACATATAGAGACGGTCCCAACCCAACAATGGGCTCACAGTTTTTGAAGATGTTACCATTCCAGAAAGACTCCCCTGCCCCCAGACTCCCTGAACATGAGGGTTCCTGCTTATCTACAAAACTGATAAGCTTCCCACCCATGGCCAAAAATGGATGCAATAACTGGGTCAGTGTTCTGCTCGGCACAACCAGTTTCTCTTTTCCGCAACGAGACGCTCACACTTCTAGGCGACGGGATTTGCCTTATGCTTACAAAATGCACTTTCCTAAGTTCTGACACCTTTATTTATGTGGCTTGTTAGGCGCTTTTTCTGTGCTATGCACTGTTACATACAAAGGAACATAGGGGTTAATCAGATTGACCATAGCCTCTAATTCACACAGGGCTCACACTTGAAGAAAGAGGTAAAGAGAGACATGGATAAAGAAACTGGGGCCCAGAGAGGTTAAGTGGTTTACCCAATCTCACACAGCAGCACAGGGGTAGAGCTAGAACTCGAACCTGGTTCTTCTTCTTTTACTTTCCTCTCCTCCCCAACAGCACACAGCTAAACTACAGAATAAATTCAATATCCCAACCACTCTGGGTTACTATGGGGCCTTACCTAGTGTGTTTACTGTCAGCACACACAGAATAGTGGAAAAGTGTGATGTTGGGGGTGGTGAAAACCCACGTTTTTATTCATTCATTCAATCGTATTTATTGAGCACTTACGGTGTACAGAGCACTGTACTATGTGTTTGGGAAGTACAAGTTGGCAACATATTATGCTGTATAGATGCAACTAATCATGGCCCACCCCAGCTTTTCATTGACTCTTCTCTTTGAAGACTCATCACAACTCAGGGCCATGGGTTAAAGGTGTAAAGAGTAATGTATCTCTCCGAAAAGTTATGTAGTTGTCCTTCAGATTGGAAGATGATGTAACTGATGGGGAGAAATATTATCAGTGTAGCTGATAAAATCAATCTGAAACTAACAATCCTTTCCACACCATGTGCAGCTAAAGGTCAGCCTTTGCTGTGCTGCTATGTTTGTTTTGCACTGCCTGGAGCTGTTTTCATTTTTCCACTCAGTGTTATCTTGTAGAAGCCTGTGCTCCCAAATGGTTACCCCGTTTTTGATTTCTCCCTTCCCGGCTGATCTGTCTTCTGATGATCTCTCCCAACTGTCCACAGCTATACCGCAGCACTTCAGACTTCACTTCATGTAACTTTAAAATGTTCCTTCTGCCCATGACGGTTAATATTTTCCCCAGATCAGCTCCCCACAGGGTAGTAGTTTGGATATCTTGCTATGGTCCATGCTCTTCACATGTCCCTGCCAGCAGAGGTGTGATGAGACAAGCCACACTTTGATGTTAGGGGCCTGACTACATTCCAGGACCTCACTGTTTATGATTCTTTTGTTCCCCTTGATGTGAAGTGTGACAAGAACGTGGCATTGGTAGAACTGCCCTGGAAATTGAATATGATAGCTGCAGTTAAAGAAAGAATATTAAATACCTGGCTTTTGATATTGGGTTGGCACCATAGGCTATTTTTGTATCTCCCAAGGGGCAGAGTACCTTTCTAGGTTTACATTACTTCTGCCCTGCCTATCAAAAAATTTCACAACAGCATTCCCCTAGAGTGTGAGCTCCTTGTGGGCAGGGAATGTGTCTACCAACTTTATTGTATTGAACATTCCCAAGTTCTTAGCACTATGTTCTGCACAGAGTAACTACCCAAATGCCATCAACTGATTGATTCAGCTGATTGCTGGGCACATCAATCATCATTTGTGTGTAGTTTTGTCAAGTTGTGACTGGTTCATAACCTCAGCTTTCTTCAGACTAACTGGCAATCTTTGGTACATTCCTGATTCTGAGAAGGGATTCACAATTCTCTTCACGTCTTCTTGTGTGCATGCTAGCAAAGCACAGTCATCAATACACAGGAGCTCTTATATGTGTGATGAGCCTTTTCATGATGTTCTCAGCCTACTGAACTGGAAGTGTTTACCAGAAGATAAGACTCTCCCGTCCAGATTCTTAGTTAAGTCTTTCACCATGGCTGCACAGATTGAATTGAATAGGACTGGGGCCTAGTACACAGTGTAAGCACTTAGTACGGTGCTTGGCACAAAGTAAGCACTTAATAAATATGACTGAATGGAACAATCTTGCTTTACTCCATTAGTAATGGGGGAAGAACCTGAAGAAGACCTGAAACTCCTACATGAAGTGTCGTATCACGTAGTTATTCTAGTCTCTTGTCTAACCTTTCAGCACAGCCACATCTTTTCAGTAATTTCCATGGCCTTCTGATACTTTAAAAGGTCTATAAACTTCACCTAGAGCTCTCCATGCTGTTCGCTGCATTTCTTCTCTATCTAATGGATAGCAAAGATCTTGTCTGCTGGGCCATGCCTGACCTGAACCCATCTTGCAAAGATGGATGACCAAATCTTCCACCTGGAGGGAAGATGTCATTCCTCTGTCCTATTTTCTTTTTATGAAGGCTGGAAAATTGGGACCTGTCAAACCTACTTTCTGGGAATTGAGCCATCTAGATGGACAAGCTAATGTTCAGTATTCCAACCAGTTGTTGCTTTCAGCCACCCTGTTTCTTCTCTCTCCCCTTTCTGTTGAACCTGTGCTTCCTGTTCTTCCAGTGTGACCACCCCTACTTTCATAACTCTGCTTTGCTTCTTGCTTCACTCCTGAACAGCTTCTTCTGGGCTCATCATCACTCGGTCAGTGATATTTACTGAGCACTTACTATGTACACAGCACTGAACTAAGTGCTTGGGAGAGTACAAGCTAATGTCCGCAAAGATGGGGACAGTGGTGGTCTGGCAGGTAATGAATAACTGAACCTCACTGTTCACTACACAATTACAGCAGAAACAACAAACATCACTAATGAAAGTTAGTTTGGACCTAAAATCTAAATTCACATTCCTTAAGGTGGGAAACTTCTGCATTAAAACCCCTGGGTAGGAAAAACCATAGTTTGAACTAGAAAATAAACAGTAGGGACAGAAAGAAAGGAGTCATTTTGGATTCTTGCAGACGATAATGAAATAAAACCAAATTTAGCTAATGCGCATTGCATGCATCTTTACTACCCCAGAACAGAATTCCAGATTAGGCTAGCCAGACTCCATTCCTAAAAAATCCCTGCAGCCCTTCCAGCTTCACCAGTGGAGAGCCACGCACTAAGTTGCCTCATATTGGTCCCAGTGCATTTCGTTTCCCATTCCGTTCCAGGATTTATTCATGTTTACTCTGCCTATTTGGCCTGAAAGTTCTTCCATGGGGAACAGACGGAGGCTGAGGTTCTGAAATGTCGGAGTTTTCATATGGCTACCATATGAATAACCCCCACAAAGTAAAAGAAAATTCAATGAAATATCTCTCTCGACCTGATACTAAGGGCAAGTATGTATTTTTAGCTTTTCTGACCAGTGGTGCACTCTCTCTCTAATCACTCACATTGCTCTGTTTCCCAGTGACCATGCAGGCTGGGGCTGGAGGCAGGAAACTCCCTGTTTAGTACAAAGCCCAAAGTTAACTTGAGTCCAAATTGAGAAAAGTTTGCACGGGTTTTCTCACACACACAGCCTTCTTATAGCTTCAGGAAAGGGCAGAATGAAGAACCTCAGCTTGCCTCCCATCTCATTTTACCTCAGGTAAAAATCCTCTTCCTCTCTCTCTTCACACACACACACACACACACACACACACACACACACACACACACAGACACACACACACATATATGTGTATATATATATTTTAAATATATATATGTGTGTGAATGTTTATATATATATATATGGGGGGGTAGATAGTCTATCTACTCTTTTTTAATGTTACTTTCTTAACATCTACTGCATACCTCTGCCGTCACAGCACTGTATTAAATGCTTGGGAAAGTACAATACGCCACAGTTGGTAAACACATTCTCTGCCCACAAGGAGCTTACAGTCTAGAGGGGAGGACAGACTTGAATATAAATAAAGATCTTTTTGATCTCTCCAAGTTCCCAGCATTTGACTCACTTATCCCTTTATGCTTGGCCCATGTCAGTGACTAGCCCGCCTAAGATATGCTGCAGAGCCTTGGATGTCTCCTTTTGTGCCTGCAAAATCTGTGGCTAACATGGAAAAAAAAAACTAGAGAAACAAATTCCATAGTCGGGGCAGGCCAACCTTTGCCACCAGGCAATTCCTCACATTTCTCCAGTGGCTCTTGCAGGGCAGTCGTGAGGTGACAAAAAAGGTTGTGTTAATAGACAACTGGGGTAAGCAAACTTTGGCAGGAAAGTGGCAGTGAGGAATTCCTAATTCCTGTGGGGGGGGCAGGGTCAGCCACATAATATAGTTTTCCTTCCTTCCTTCCTCCCTCCCTCTCTCCTTCCTTCTTTCCTCTCTCACAAACACACACACACAAACACACACACAACAGTGTGAAATGGAGCAGCTGTGTGGACACCCAAACTCCCTCTTGGAGGAAAAAAAGAAAGAAAAGTTTCTCAAAGAGTACATAGGAGTTTCTCTGACTACGGATTTAATAATGAAATGTAAGCTTGTTGTGGGCAGGGAATGTCTGTCAATTGTTACACTGTACTCTCCCAAGTGCTAAGTATAGTGTCCTGCACACAGTAAGCATTCAACAAATACGACTTAATGAATGATGATGATGGTATTTGTTAAGTGCTTATTATGTGCCAAGCACTGTTGTAAGTGCTGATGTGATATCCATTCCTGTGACCACTTCGTTGGTGGACATGGCTTACAGGCCATCCTGGTACTTTAAAGAAAATGAACGTGTCCAGATCAAAGCATTAAAAATGCTAATCACTATCTCATGAAAGGCTGTTGCAAGGCACAACAAATAATAAATACATATGGTTAAGTTAGGGAAATAATGTAAGCGATCTGTGGCTGACATTTCTCAAGAAGAAAGTCATCAAGGTGGCATGAATTATCCAAGAGAGACAGAAAAGATTCATGGAAAAGATGGTGTCAAATCCCCAGAAGAACAAGAACTGAACTAGTAAGTTGGGGAGGAGGGGGAGTCAGAGAGGATGAAAAAGGAGTGGGGCAGGGCCTAACAGTGGCATAGAGTGAGTCCTAGAATTTAGGCTGAACTGCCATCAAGTACATTGTACAGATGAAAGTGAAGGTGGCCCTGATGGGCAGGGAACATGTCTACCAATTCTGTTATACTATACTCTCCCAAGAGCTTAGTACAGTACTCTCAACACAGTAAGCACTCAATAAATGTGATTGATTGGAAATCCAGAGAAGCAGCAGGACAGCGGCAATGGAAAGGTGATGCATTTGCAGCAGGGAGGAAGTCAATTGCACTCATGGCCACAAAAGCCAGAATCCTTTTTCCTCCATTCTGAACTCGAATCACCACCTCTGCAGAAGGGTGTGAGGAACAGGATGGAAGAGTTTGCACCCCAGAGCATTTCCAGGATGACGTAGGTGCCAACACTGTCATCTCTCTCTCTCTCCCTATTACACAGAACTTATCAGTAGTCTTTTACCACACTGTGTCATTTGCTTCATTTCATCATAAGGACTGAACTCCTTATCTTCCCTCCCAAGCCCTGCCCTCTCCCTGACTTTCCTGTCACTGTAGACAGCATTACCATCCTTCCCGTCTCACAAACCCGCAACCCTGGTGTCATCCTCGACTCCGCACTCTCATTCACCCCTCACATCCAATCCGTCATCAAAACCTGCCAGTCTCACCTCCGCAACATCTCCAATATCCACCCTTTCCTCTCCATCCAAACCGCTACTTTGCTGGTTCAATCTCTCATCCTACCCTGACTGGATTACTGCATTAGCCTCCTCTCTGATCTCCCATCCTCCTGTCTCTCCCCACTTCAGTCTATACTTCACGCTGCTACCCTTGTGCAGAAACGCTCTGGGCATGTTACTCCCCTCCTCAACAATCTCCAGTGGCTACCAGTCAACCTACACATCAAGCAAAAACTCCTCACTCTCGGCCTCAAGGCTCTCCATCACCTCGCCCCCTCCTACCTCACCTCCCTTCTCTCCTTCTACAGCCCAGCCCACACCCTCTGCTCATCTGCCGCTAACTTCCTCACTGTACCTCGTTCTCGCCTATCCCACCGTCGACCCCCGGCTCACGTCTTCCCCCTGGCCTGGAATGCCCTCTCTCCGCACAACTGCCAAGCTAGCTCTTGTCCTCCCTTCAAAGCCCGACTGAGAGCTCACCTCCTCCAGGAGACCTTCCCAGACTGAGCCCCCTTTTTCCTCTCCTCCTCCCCATCCCCCTGCCCTACCTCCTTCCCCTCCCCACAGCAACTGTATATATGTTTGTACAGATTTATTACTCTACTCATTTTATTTATACATATTCACTATTCTATTTATTTTGTTAATGATGTGCATCTAGCTTTACTTCTATTTATTCTGATGACTTGACACCTGTCCACATGGGTTTTTTTGTTGTCTGTCTCCCCCTTCTACACTGTGAACCTGTTGTTGGGTAGGAACTGTCTCTATATGTTGCCAACTTTGTACTTCCCAAGTGCTTAGTACAATGCTCTGCACACAGTAAGTGCTCAATAAGTATGATTGAATGAATGAATGAATGAATAAATCATTTCCCCTGCAAGTTTTCTCCAGGATCAAGAACCAAAATCATTTCCAAGCTGCCCCCCATAAGTTTGTGTGGGTTTTTTTTGTTTGTTTGTTTGCTGGGCAAGGTCGTAGGGAGCGAGAAGAGGAGCTGTGCTGATCCTCTGGGGAATGATGCTAAGCTGAACTTGCATAACTGTACTTTTGTTAATAGTTTTGGTTATTGTCCTCTCCCACCAGCCTCCCTTCCAGTGTGAGCTCCTTATGGAGAGGGGCCACCTTTAAGTCATTTTTCAGTGGATTCATTCACTCAATTCACTCAATCATATCTATTGAGCCCTTACTGTGTGCAGGTCACTGTACAAAGCGCTTGGAAAGTACAATTCAGCAATAGAAACAATCCCTGCCCACACAGGGGCTTACAATCTGGAAGGGGATCTTCCCAAGTGCCTTTTAATAATAATAACGATGGTATTTACTAAGAGCTTACTAAGTGCAAAGCACTGTTCTAAGCGCTGGGGAGGTTACAGGGTGATAAGGCTGTCCCACAGGGGGCTCACAGTCTTAATCCCCATTTTACAGATGAGGTAACTGAGGCATAGATGAGGCATAGAGAAGTTAAGTGACTTGCCCAAAGTCACACAGCTGACAATTGGTGGAGCCGGTATTTAAACCCATGACCTCTGACTCCAAAGCCCATGCTCTTTCCACTGAACCATGCTGCTTCATACGCTGCTTTTGTAGCATTACACAGATATTCGGCATTTAAATTAATGATGTTGATGCTCAGAGTTGTGTGAGACCGGGCAGTTCCCTTCCTGCCTAACACGCTGGGTTTACCTCCAGGGTCCAAGATTTTAGGACTCTCCCAAAAAACCTCCAAAACCTGTTTGCATTACACTTAGGTATAGCATGTTGGACCAATTTTCCAGCAATTACTCGATGTTTGTGGGAAAGCCACTCTCTCCCTGATGACTCAAGAGGGCCTTAGCTCTGACTTTTTCCATAAATTGATCTTGCCCACATGTCTATCTGATGTCATAAACACAAAATCCTTTGAGCCTATAAAGACCTTGAATGAAAAGAGAAAGGTCAATATGGAGAGTACAATTAACTTCTACTGGAATCTCATGTACAAATACTAAAAAAATAAAAACCGCAATATTGGGGTTTGCTCTTTCCAGTGCAACAGTCTTTCTTCAAGCTGATGTTTTCCCTTCAGTCACTTGGGACAGACATCAACCGAGAATGAGAATAAGAGTTGCTCTTTCACTGGTCTCCATCACCAAGAACAAAAACAGTATTAATGGAAAATGCAGTGATGGTTCATTCCCAGGGATCCCGGTAGAACTGCTGGAAAGGTCACACAGAAGGAAGGTGATGTTCACCATGATGGACTTTATCAGTGGGTATGATGAATGATGCTGAGAAGACAGGCCTTTCCGCATCATTTACATATAAAAATGAAGCAGCATTGCCTAGCACCAAGAGCATTTACGCCAGTTCTAATGCCAACCATCGCACTTGTCTGCCATGTGAGCTTGGGCAAGACACTTAACTTCTCTGTATCCTAGTTTCCTTACCTGTAAAATGAGGATTAAATACCTGATCTCTTAGTGCATGAGCCCCAGGAGGGACAGGGTTCCAAAGCCACCTTTAAAACATGGCAGCAATTTAGTTTCCACTTTGGACTGAGGTGATCATCTCGGAGCCTTTGCATTAAGATTGTCACCCCATTTATAACTGAATTCCAGCCAGGCCAGTCAACTGTTGGCATTACCCAGCTATCCACAGCTATGCCACATGGCCTGTGGTTTCGTTTCATTATATTTTATCTCTCTCACATTTTTCTCCTTTACATATTGTTTATAGCCTCCTCATAACAGCATATCACAGTGCAAGCTGCTTGGGCATAGTTTTCTCCAAATGGCGCACCGAGGAAGCGTGTCATGGGCATAGCTTAGAAACTGATGATCTGGCTGTATTCCAGATATTATGATCCTATCTTGTCATTTGATGTGAACTATATCACATTAGTGTGGCTGATAAAGCACCTCTAAAAGTCAGAAGTAGCACCTGCAACAGACTTAGGGGTTGCATTCTTGCTGAGCTCCTCTATGGTAAGGTTGACTCATATTGTACTATTCGCCAAGTCTGACACTGCTCATGTATACACTCATTTCTTTCAGCACTGAGTCTCAATGTAATCAAAAAGACATTCATTGTTGGAAGAGCAATCCCTAATTCTGTTTACACATTCTACCATAATGTGTACTACAGCCAGAACACAGAGTGGACATTATAAATGCCTTTCAATTGGGGTTGATGCTTGATTCCATATTTGCATCACTGTCCTTTTAAAAAAGAGCAATTGGGCCTTCTTGATTCAGCTTCCTGTTCTTCCTCTCTCTTGCACAACAGGCAACAAATTGCCTAAGTAGGACAATTTATTGGAGGCATTCAAATCTGGAAATGTTTCATTTATGTAGGATTTATCAGGTGGTGGCTGGTAGATAAAAGTAGTCTTCTTCAGGTTAGTTATCAGACATTGAGGTTATTTTCATTATTTTATTCTGAAAAAGTAGTTCATAATCATCCACATATCTTTTGGGGTATGCCCTAAGAGCAAATCTATTAGCATATAGGAGTTACCGAATGCCTGATTCAAAGACTTACAAGACATCCAGCACTTATTATAGTGCCTGGCACATAGTAAACACTTAATACCATTATTATTATCCTCCCCTACTGGGGTTCAAAAAGTTTCTAACAAGATCAGGATCATATTTTAACACCAGTTTGCAGAATTCTGTTTACCTCCTTCAGTACAGTTGCACAGAATACACTGAATAGGACTGGATGCAGTGGATAGCCTGCTAATTTACTCCATAGCTGACAATAACCCTCCAATTATATGATGGAATAATCTTAGGATCTTGAACATTTTTCAAGAATAACATATTGTGAATATCACAAAGAATTTAAGAAAAATAGTAGCATTTGCTAAGTGCTTATTATGTGCCAGGCACTGCCTTAAGAGCTGGGGTAGATACATGCTAATCAGGTTGTACAGTCCATTTCCCTCATGGGGATCATCTCATAAGTCAAATGGGGATGAAGACTTTAACTGAGGCACAGAAAAGTGAAGTGACTTTCCCAAGGTCACACAGCAGACAAATGGCAGAGCCAGGATTAGAACCCACATCCTCCTTACTCCCAAGCTTATGCTCTATCCACTAGGCCACGCTGCTTCTCTAGAGCTATTAATGTTTTTTTAATCTATGTGTTTCCTATATCTGACAGAGAACAAAACTCAAGTTCAGTCTGCTTTCCTGTAGCCTCAAGCCACACCGTGATTCTGAGCACAGACTTAAATTATTTCTTTCAGGCTGGTTCAAGCACCTAAGAACTTGCCAGTCCTTGGTAGTTTCCTCAGAAAGCTCTTTCATCTTTTTTTTTTTCTTGAAGTTGGTCAAAGAGTAGCATCTTTGAAATTCGGGGGCATTTCTTCAATATTCCACATTCTGAGGAAGAGCTTGGACAGATATCCAATTACATTCCCTCCAAGCTTGCAGATCTTGACAGGTACTATACCATTACATCCCAGAGCTTTGTCTGGTAACTTCTTTAAATGTTGGAGTGAAGGCCATAACTTCAAACTCTGACAGGTCAGCCAATCCTTACAGGGTTTCATCTTCGATGAAGGAAGGTGTATTACGACAATTGCTGAAGTACTGTTAATGCCTCTTTAAGATTTGTAGCCGCAACAGAATTTATTGAGCACCCACTGGGTAGAACGAACTGTACTAAGCACTTGGGAATAAGCCATTGACAGGCTTATACTCTTGAGGAGACAGGCATATACATACCTATAGGGTAATCAAATTAAACAACTGAATGTGTAGATGTGTAATAATAAACACTCACTGTATGCCAAGCATTGTATTAACTGCTGGGGTAAATACACAAGATAATCAGGGCAGACAGAGTCCTGTCCTAAAAGTCACACAGCATGCAAATGGTAGAGCTGGGATTAGAAGCCAGATCTTCTGACTCCTAGTCCCATGTTCTTTCCACTTGACTATGCTGCTTCCCCTTATATCAACATATATAAGTGCTGAAGATGGGTATAAATAAATATATGTGAAGTATTTGTGTGACAAGAAACCAGAAATTAATCAGCAAAGAAATTCATTGGAGCAAGTAGGCTTTCAAGAGGACTTTGGTCTGTCAGGTAGGGAGAAAATGGACAGCCAGCATTAGTAAAGAAAGGGAGGTGGGAGAGTACAGAATGAGGGGGAGTTAGAGGATGAACATTTTTAATGGTATTTGTTAAGCACTTACTATGTGCCAGGCACAGTACTAAGCGCTGGGGTAGATACAAATTAATCAGCTTGGACACCGTCCATGTCCCACATGGGGATCAGTCTTTATCTTAGTCTTAGTCTTGTAGAGGCAGAGTGGCTCAGCGGAAAAAGCCCGGGCTTTGGAGTCAGAGGTCATGGGTTCAAATCCCTGCTCTGCCAATTGCCAGCTGTGTGACTTTTGGCAAGTCACTTAACTTCTCTGTGCCTCAGTGACCTCATCTGTCAAATGGGAATTAAGAGTGTGAGCCCCCCATGGAACAACCTGATCACCTTGTAACCTCCCGAGCGCTTAAAACAGTACTCTGCACATAGTAATCGCTTAATAAATGCTATCATTATTATTATTATTCATCCCCATTTTACAGATGAGGTAACTGAGGCACAGAGAATCTAAGTGACTTGCTCAAGGTCACACACTAGACAAGTGGCAGAAGCAGGATCAGAACACAGGCCCTTCTGAATCCCAGGCCTGGGCTCTAGGCCAAGCTGCTTCTCTAAGCTTTTTGCTTAACAAATACCACAATTATTATTAGGAGCTGCAAATTATTGATGCATTGTTCACTTTGCTTCAAGAAGATCATTGATCTCAGACTTGTTTTCAATCAACCAGTCCTTGCATTATCTTCTGAAAGCACTAGTAGTCTCAAAGGCTGCAGTTTAGGTAACCCCTATTAACTAAGGGAATTAGAAAGATAAATGAGATTTCTTTCTCTGATGAGGCTGATTTGATGGGGTTGCAAATCTTTCTTCTATTCTACAGCTTGGAACTACCTGCTGGCTGCACATCCACAAGATCCAAATCCTCTCCATCTTCAATCCCATCTCTCCAAGATTCTCAACCTTCAATTTGAATGACACCAACAATTACCCTCAGCATTGATACTCATCCTCAGCATTTATGGATAGTCAACTGTACACTCAACTATTTATTTTGCTATTTCATCCTGACATAGACACTCAAATTACCCATCGGTTCCTCTTTCTTCCTCCTGCTCCAACCATTTGTAAATAATTCTGTAAGTCCGACTCCCATTTTAGATTTTACGGGCAGGGACGAACAGGTTCTTTGGTTTGTTGAGAAGCAGAAAGGCATAGTAGAAAGAGCATGGGTGTAGAAGACAGAAGACCATGGTTCTAATCCCTGCTTTGGCACTTGCCTATGGTGTGACCTTGAGCAGGTCACAACTTCTTGTGCCTCCATTTTCTCATTTATAAATTGGGGATTAAATACCTGCCACCCTCCAACTGAAGACTTTGAGCCCCATGAGGGACAGGAACCATGTCTGATGTGATTATCTTGCACTTAGAGCAATGTTTGGCATAGAGTAAACCCTTAAAAAAATCACAATTACTATTATAATTACTAAGTACTATTCAGTTTAGTGCTTTACACCAAGTGCTCAAATACCACTGGATTTATTAACTGATGCTTACAGATAGCTTTATTCTCCAAGCCCCGTGGCATTTGGAGGGGTAAGATGGCACTTTGCGATAAATTGACATTTCATTAATGAAATATTAGAACATGTCTCAAACATACTAAGATCATTTACGGAACTCAGTTTATGGTTCTAAATCTCAAAAACTCAAAAGGAGCCTTGCAGAAATAGAGGGTTCTATTTGTTGTCCTCTAGACTGTACCCTTGCTATGGGCAGGAAATTTGCCTGTTAATTCTGTTGTATTGTACCCTCCCAAGTGCTTAGTACAGTGCTCAGCACATAATAAGCACCTTTTAAATACCACCGATTGACTGTTGCAAGGCAATGTACATATGACTGGAGGCATGGCTTCTGGGGCATGGCATTCAGGACAGTAAGAAAATATCAAGAAAGGAAGAGACAGAAATACTTAAGAAGAAATATGTTGTTGATTCTGTTTTAAATCCTTTGGAAGTCCTAACCATTTTGTAAATACTTTGTTTCCCTTGAGAGTCCAATTGGAATATTTAAAATGGTTGAATTCCTTTTTATCTTATTTTAACTGGGATGTGGTGAGGAGAGACTGACTGAGGCAGGTTCTAAATGCAGCTGGGGTAACCCAGGTTTGAGCCATTTTGAACATAGGGCTTCCCTCTCACTCCCCATTTCAAGGAGGAAGGATTGAGGGCACCTCATCTCCACACATGCTAACAGCAAGTGGTCTGGCACTATACTCCTCTTACAGGTGCCAATCCAAAATGTGTTTTTCTCCTGGGAGCTCAGAACTGAATCTTTGAGGGAAAATTCAGTGACCCTTCCTAACACTCAACTGACCACTGAAGCCAAGACTCACCAGTTTCCCCGTGGGCATGATGTCTGACCTGATCTCAGGTCACAGACACTACTCAAGTAGTGATGTTCACAAGATGGATGATGGTAGAGCACAAAAACCGTGACTCACGAAACTAGATTGAGCAGGGCAGTCTCTGCCTTTGAAAGTCATTAAAAATCTATGATGTGGGGCAGAACTTGCCCGCTTTCAAATTCAGCCCTTCCTAAAGAGGGTCAGAACTTTAGGTGAATCTCAAGTGTTCACCATCAAGAAAAACAGACTCAGTGCCCATGGTAAGCCTGGTTCGGGGCATCGGAGAAGGAGTCTTTCCACCCCATTCACGGACCTATCTGGACTCAGGTTCCAAATTAAGCAGATTATTAATCTACTTTCCTTTCACTTATTAAAAGGACTAAATTGCAAGTACACTAAAAGGCTATCTAAGGTGGGGATGAACTGAACCATATTAATTTCCAGGGCAACTGAAACAGCGCTCTGAAAAGCAGATCCACTACTCTGTCAAAAGCAAATAACGTGTTCCTCTAATACCACTCAAAAAACCAGAGGTTATTTCAAAGACATTAAGAATGTGTAAATACCTTAACCTGATGAGGTTTCCCCCAGGCCCCCAAAAGGGGGATGATAACTTTTAGAGGAGGAAAACAATGGAATGAAGCCACTTCCATATACAATGGTACAAACATACCAGTTATTCCTGTATCAGCAGTTCATACTTTTAACTCTTTTTTGGCCTTTAGGCTATATCCGGCAAATAAAGTTATAGACAAATGTGAATCAGTTCCTCAGCAAGCTGTGTTTTACTGAAATTTAATGAAAGCGTATTGCTCAAAATTAATCTTGGTTCCAAGAATTTAGCCAACTGACTTTTGCCTTTGATGCAACTTCATAAGCATATTAATGTTGGTGATGTGAGTGAGAGGTGCATGTCTGTAAATTTATTTATATTAATGTCTGTCTCCCTCTGGAGACTATAAGCTCATTGTGGGCAGGAAATGTGCCTGTTATATTAGTATAGTATACTCTCCCATGTGCTTAATATAATGCTCTGCACACATTAAGTGCTCACAAATATGATTGACTGACTGAGAAGGTGCCATTTGGGTGAATAAGGTTGTTGAAGCTTTTCCAGATTTAATTCAAGGAACCTATCTCGATCCAACTCTCATCTCTAGATGATTAGAATTTTCCTATTCTCACCAACCTTCCTTCCTGGTGTACTTCTCCAAATTTTCTAGAAGAGGGAAAAATGCCTGGATGCTATTAAAACTTCAAGGAGGGAAAAAGGTATTATGAGTGCTTATTTGTGGATTGCAGTGTCACTTTGATCAATCTGAATCTTCTTTGCTAATTTGTTTCTCAAATTCATTTGAGCCAAGGTTGGCAGAATAGCTTAGAGTTATTGCTCACCTTCTTCCCTTCCTTCAAACTCAGTCAAATCATTCTAGTCGAACCAGAGCTTCAAGAGCATATCCACACTGGTTTGCATCTCAAACTAAATCCCAGATGTTCACTTAGTGAGAAATAAATGAATGGCCCAATCTGTGGACTGAACCAGTGATCTTTGCAAATAACTTCCAGGTGTTCTAGCATCTGCACGCGCGTGCGCTCATGCTCTCTCTCTCTTTCTCTCTCTCTCCCCATCCCGCTCTCTCTTTCATTTTTCTTGTCTCTTGCTTTCATCTGCCTGTTTCCCTCTCTCTCTGATCAGCTCTTGTTCTCTTTCTATCCATTTCTCTGCCTGCATCTCTCTGCCCACATCTTTCTGTCTGCATTTCTCTGCCCACCTCCTCATCTGTGTCTCTGTCCATCTCTCTGTCTGTGTCTCTCTGCCCATCTCATACCAGCTTCCTCCATTCTGAGAAAAGTTCCATGCACAGATTCCAGATGCCTGGGCTGACGTGTAATGGATACGGTACACTAATCTAACACAAATCCCCGCCTTTCCATCTGAAACCAAATCAGAGCAAGACTAAGTTTACAGATACATTTAGGGTATTAAATCAGTTGAAGTCTGACAGACGGATTGGGAAGCATTAGATTAGTGGCCCAGTCACAGCCTCTATAGGTAACCCCCAGTCACCTCTACTTTCCCTGCAATACATAGATGCTCAATGTGAGGAAACTACCAGTAATAAGATTTCAATATCCACATCAATAATAACTCTTAAGACAGTCAAATTTGAAAGTCAAGTGCGGTTCCTTCTCCATCTTGAAAACTGTAAAATAATTAGCCTAATAAATATTTATTAAGTGCATGGTTGGAAAGGCATTGCTCTTTAAAAATTTCTGATTCATTATACCAGTTTGCATACAGGACACCAGAGCGAGTCATAGGGGGAAGCTAATCTTGTTCTCTTTGAAGGCAAACTGGTGAAGATAGTGAATCTGCCTTACCATTTGCATGCTTCCAGAATAACAACAACAACTATAACAATAATAATAACAACAATAGCATTTAAGTGGTCATTTTGTGCCAAACACTAACACTGGGGTAGATACAAGTAGATTAGACACAGTCCCTGTCCCACAGTCTAAAGGAGAAGGAGAACATATATTTACTACCTATTTTACAGATAAGGAAACTAAAGTCCAGAAAAATTTAGTGACATATCCAAGGTCATACAGTAGGCAAATGGTGACTATGGGATTAGACCCAAGTCTTGACTCCCAATTACGTGGGACATTGTAGATTGGTTGCCAAGAAAGATCGATTGTGGTAGTTAAATAAGACTTTCTCACTCATCAATTTGGAGAGCGGTTTCCTTGCTAACTACGGTGTTTGAAGACTATTTAAGGCAAAAGCTATTTTAGTCAAAGTGATTTAAGTTCAGACAGGAGCCTAAATTCCCTGCCAAGTTCCAGATGCTAAAATTCCAGATTTTCCTAAAGAATTAGCAAAATCCACCTTGAACAAAGCTCCTTCTCACATGACCAAAATCTGATCTCTCCTCAACGATGAAGATATGGTACCTTTTGCAATGAGACACTAACTCGTCTCAGGATACTGGCACCACTTCCTAGAAACAAAATATCCTAAGTAGGTCACCTGCTGTGTGACCTTGGCAAGTCACTTAGTTTCTCTATGCCTTGGCTTCCTCACCTGCAAAATGGTATTAAATACCTTTTCTCCCTCCGTGAACCCCAGTGAGTCCGTGAGCCCCAGTGTGGGACAGGGACTGCGTTCAACCTGATTATCTTCTATCTACCCCATTATTTAGTATAATGCTTGGCACATAGTAAGTGTTTAGCAAGGACCAAAATTATGGTTGTTATGCATTGATGAACCCTCCCTTTACAACTGCACTACCAGGGATAACTTTAGGGAAAGACCTTTCCAGTCATGGCCTCCTCTGTGAATATCCAACCAATCAATCAATGCTATTTATTGAGCATTTACTAATTAAGCACTTAGTACAGTACTCTGCACACAGTAAGCGCTCAATATGACTGAATGAATGAATAATAATAATTGTGATATTTGTTAAGTGCTTACTGTCAGGTACTGTACTAAGCACTGGGGTGGATACAAGCAAATTGGGTTGGACATAGTCTCTGTCCCACGTGGGGCTCACAGTCTCAATCTCCATTTTACAGATGAGATAACTGAGGCCCAGAGAAGTGAAATGACTTTCCCAAGATCACACAGCAGACCAGTGGCAGAGCCAGGATTAAAACCCATGACCTTCTGACTCCCAGGCTCTTGCTCTACCCACCACGCCACTCTTACTGTATGCAGGGCACTGTACTAAGTGCTGGGGAGAGGACAATACAACAGAGTTGGTAGGTACACTCCTCGTCCACAAAGAGCATACAGTCTAGAGGGGAAAACAGACATTAAAATAAATTATGGATATGGATCTGTGGATAGTGCTGTAGTAATGTGAGTAGGATAGCTGTAAAGTGCTTAAAGCTAAGTATCCGCTAAGCTAAGTATCCACTAAGCTAAGTAGGTGAAGCAGATAGGAGAGTACTAGAGGAAATCAGGGCTACCGAATTGAGAATTTGACTATTCCCAGAAGCACCAAGAGACTGGAACGAGTTTCTCCCCTCTTGCCCTACCCTTACGTTTTCAAATATCAAAATTATAATATATATTATAATGTTAAGTTTACCTTCTTTTGGGAACAGACTCCAAAACCTGCACTAAAAAGTAGACCTGAACTGAGCAGTGCCCAGCTCAGTGGAGTCCTACCAAGTGTCCAGAAAATTCCCTGCAGCTGAATGACTGAAAATCTGATGGCAGAGAGAAAAGAAAAAACTGAAACAATGAACCCCAAGATGCTAATATTCTCACCGAAAAATAAGTTCACTTTCTCACTCTGTGACAGGTCTCTCAAGTACTCTGACTGTGAAGAAGATGTCGGGTCTCTGAACAAAAGCAGATCATTCATAGGGAATCCAAAGGCAACTTTTATCATTCTTATATTCCTTTTTTGGAGCCAAGTGTCTTGCTCACACTCCACTGAGAGCAAAACAGTGCTCACTTTTCTCTGACTTAAGAAAAGATCAGATTAGGTCTCATGGGATCTGTGGTATGCGGGCTAATTATTAATTAACTATCCACAAGGGCGAGCGCTCACTTTAAGACCAGACGAAGAATCTTAGGCTTGGATACCTGGGAGTCCAGCTACTGACACACCTGGAACCCATCCAATGGGACCTAGGGTTCAATCCACAGCTTGGCCACTTATTTATTTCTCACTAAAATAACATCTGGGTTTCATTTTTTGGTGACAACTAGTTTGGATAAGACCTTGAGTGGAGTTTTCACTTAGACCTTCCACTTCCCTCAGTAAGGGGCCTCAGGGAACTGAACAATTTAAGCTCTTTTGTAAGCAGAGGTGTAAATAAGAACCAACGAGTGAGAGGACAGTCTAGGGTGGAACAAGGAGCAATTTATTTATTTTATTAAAAGAGTGCAATTCCCTGACGAATTCACACAGCCCACACTTGCAAGCTGTGCAGTGGTCTCCGTTAGGAAACATAGTGTGTAACAGTTCCGGGCTCCCAGTGGGCCTTCGTTTTCCCTGCAAATACCGAGAGGAAGTTTCGAAAGGTGGAGAGCAGGGAGGCACGCAGAACAATCAAGCAGGAACTTGGGATCCTGGAGGTGGGGACCTGGGATCTCTGCTGCACTGCAGCCAAAGTGTGGTCAGGTAAACAGTGGAGAGATTTAGAGCCCTGTCACACTCACTTTCCAGGGAAACAGATTTTGGAAAACCCAAACTGTCTCCAACTGGATCATTAAACAGCAACACCTGGAAGTAGCAAGGCCTAGTGAAAAGAGCACAGGCCCGGAAGTTAGAAGACTCAGGTGCTAAGTCCAGCTCTGTCACTTGCCTGCTGTGTGACCTTAGGCAAGTTGCTTAACTTCTCTGTGCCTATCTCATCTTCCTCCTATTTAGGATATGAGCCCCACTTGGACAGGGACTGGGCCTCATCTGATTACCTATGTTCTACTCCAGTGCTTGGTACATAATAAATCACTTATCAAGTACTATTATAATTATAGCATTATAATGATCATTGACCTTTTTTTCTAAACATTACTAAAGAGCCCGATGATTCTTGCCTCACCTCATTCCAGTGATACCTCTACTCCCATTTTACAGTCATGGGAACTGAAATACAAAGGAACTGGATTTGCCCTTCAACACACCATACGCAGAATTTTATGCCTCCTCTGCCTCTCCATCGCAATGGTCTTCAAATTGTATGGTGCTTTGGCCATTTCAGAGTTAAAACCTGGCTTGCACGTCTGAATTCAAAGATACAGCCACGATAACCATCACTTTGACCAAAACACAGGATCCTGCTCCAATCAGTTAGGTACATATGAATCTTTATGTGCCCCATTCACAAATGCAAATTCACTGCTTTTCCATTTCTAGATAGGAAGTATGACCGATATTGATAAGGGAAGCATTACATGACCCCTAGTTATGAGGAGGACCCTACCTAAACTGATTATTAGGTCAGATGTAATCTCATCAGAGAAACTGTGTGTACATTAAAACATGACAAAAATTACGATTCAGCGTGGGCAATTTTACATTACAGAGAATCTAAATGACTATTTAATCTCCTTCAATGGGTACCTGTTTCCCCTGTCATGTTTCACTCTAATGAAAAGGTGCTTAGCTCACAGAAGGAGTAGAAGCCTATCTCCAAAGCAGAACAGATTTTTTTAGATCATTTAGGAAAAAAAAATTGTTGAAAAAAATGGTCAGGGATCTTGAGGTCAGGGATCACATCTACCTATTCTACTGTTCTCTCCCAAGAGTTTAGGATAGTGCTCTTTACAGCGCAAGCACTCAGGAAATACCACTGATCAATGGACTGACTGATTGAAGGAGGTAGGGGTGTTTCCTGTCCAATCACAACAACTGTGACCTGAATTTTCTTCTCAAGGCCCAACCTTTTCAGTTGGTAGGACCTGACAAACTTTGACTGCATATGACTCATAAAAATTTAATGAGGAGTCTGTTATTAGACAGTACACTGTTACCCATATATTCACCTGAGTTAGATCCCGGATGCAGCAAAAAACAAATTCAAAGAAATAAAGCCCAAAAGCTGTTAAGCATTGTCAACGCGATGAAACCAAAGCCACATAAATTACAGACGTGCTTGAGTGACTCTCTCTTTACTTGCTCTTTTCATCCTCATCACTGGGAAGGCACCTGAAATCTCAATGCTCGAGCTGCAATGCCCTGCACTGAATGTGAAGATATGTTCTTTATATCAGCCATGCAAATTACCATGGGCCCAGGGGCCTAGGAAATGAAAGGAAGAGGGCCTACCTAAAAGAAACATGGCTTCAGGAAAAATAGACTCTGTCCCAAAATGAACAATATGCTCTCTTCTGAGACCCAAACAGTACTCCTTTAGGCTACTGCTGTTCCCTGTTTTCAGATGTAGCCCTGAAATAACATTCATAATCATGGATCTGCTTTCAGATGTAGCCCTGAGATAACATTCATAAGCAGGGGCCGAACCAAGTATAATTTTTATAGCTGAAAAATTGTGGGGGGAGGTGAAGAAATGGAAACACAGGGAACGAAAGTGTTTTGGGTCCTTCTGCAAAGCCAAACTAATTGATTGATGATAGAGAACCAGTAAACAGGCAGATAATCAGAAAGCTTTTGTTATAGACTGAAGGTGCCATAGCTCTATATGGGTGCATTGTTTTTGGTCCCTGCTATAAGTCAGTGACCTGCTGTGAAAATGTTGTTGGAATGGACCCAGGTTGTTAGTAGATATCTGTAAAAATAAACCGCTTCTGCTCTGAAGCTCTGGACAGACATGCCATAGATCAAATCACTGGAATGAAACAGACTCATGTCTTTTGGTGCCGCCCTTTGCCTCACTGCCTCCCTCTGTTTAGATTCCCTTGGCGTAAACCTGCTGACCGAGCTCCTTTACAGGAGAGGAGCTAATGTTCTGAGGAAAGACAGAGCTTTCTTGCTTAACCCAGAATATCAGAAAGGGAAAAAAATACAATTAAAAACCACCAAAATAGTCAACACCATAGTTTATCTGCAACCCCATAGGGAGGACGATTGTCAAAGAAAAGTAGGGCATTATGCCTTCTAGTAAGATACTTGTGGACAGGGAATGTATCTGCCAACTCTGCAGTATTGTACGGTGCAATGTTATAGTGGACAGACCTCGGGCCTGAGAGTCAGAAGGTCAAGGGTTCTAATCCTGCCTCTGCCACTTATCTGCTGTGTGACCTTGGGCAAGTCACTTCATTTCTCTGGCCTCAGTTACCTCATCAGTAAAATGGGGATTGAGACTGTGAGCCCCAAGTGGGACAGGGGTAGTGTCCAACCCAATTGTATCCACCTCAGCGCTTTGAACAGTGCCTGGCACATAGTAAGTGCTTAACAAATACCATAATTATCATTATTATTATACTCTCCCAAGTGTTGGGTACAGAGCTGTGCACACAGTAAGTGCTCAATAAATCCTACTGATTGATAGTAGAGTACTATACTGAGCACACCCTGAAACAGCTACCTTCAGGAAATCAAAGTTCTTAGAAGGGGATCCTCCAGGCAGATTCCAAAGGTCGGAAAGCCATTTTTCTCTAAGTCCTAAGATCATTGAGTAGAAAGAAATTAAACAAGTTTGCCACTAAATCATAGCAAACACTGGTAAGGAAATAAGCAGCTCTACATAAGACTCTAGCTGTGTGTTTACATTTTACTTCTTCCCATTTAAAAGGCTGTCATTATGGGAACTCCAACAAACTTGGTGAAATTGTAACTACAATATACTATTGTTCACTACTGCCAGAATTAGAAAATACAGACCACTTAACTCAGAGAACCCACAAATTAGGAACTGAGGGAAGGCCAAGACAACTGTCTCAATTCTGTTCTCAGCAGTAGTACACATCTTAATGCCCCATAAAATGGGGCAAAATTTGCTAGCCATTCACCATTTCTCCTTGGAAGAAACTGTCACCAGTTTGGCTCCCAAATCACTGACACTTCTTTCAGATTAGGAGAGACTAGTCTCAGGAAGGAGAGGGAATCCACCTTTCTCCATCAACCTCCTGGCATCTCCAATATCTTTGGTATTTTTCTTTAAATATTTCACCTTGATTTCCTCTCCAATGGTAATCTTGTCTGTGTTCTCTGGCTGGCTTCTGGATGGCTTATTGGGATAGTCATACTTAGTCACTTATCTGTACACTATTTGTTAAGCTCTTACTATGTGTCAAGCACTGGGGCAGAAAAGTTAAGTCCCCCTCACACATGGGGAAACATAGCCTAAGTAGGTGGGAGTAGGATTTAATTCTCATTTTACAAAAGAGGAAACTAAGGCACAGAAAAATTAAGTAACTTGACCAAGGTCACCCAGTAGGCAACTGGAGGAGCTGTGATTAGAACCCAGGTCCTGACTCCCCAGGCCTGTTCTCTCTCTACTAGGGTGGAGAAGCAGTGTGGCCTAGTGGAAAGAGCATGGGCCTGAGAGTCAGAGGTACACGGGTTCTAATCCTGTTTTCTGCCTCTTATCAGCCGTGTAACCTCAGACAAATCACTTAACTTCTCTGGGCCTCAGTTATCTCATATGCAAAATGGGGATTAAGACTGTGAGCCCCATGTAGGACAGTGACTATGTCCAACCTGATTAATTTCTATCTACTTCAGAGCTCAGTAGAGTGCCTGGTACATAGTAAACCTTTAAATACCATTAAAAAAAAGGTTTGGCTAAATTTCAACACATGCAGTCACCCAGAATGGTTGGGGTGGGAGGATGTCTCTAAATATTAAAATGAAAACTTATCTGGAAATAAACAAGGGAATTGTCTTTGAGCAGATTTCCTGAAAGAAGATTAATGATCTGTTGTGTTGTGAGGCACATTAAAATTAATGATTGAGTATTAAGGGTTGAAACCTGCTCTTCTTCCATTACTCAATAACAAACTTTGACAGGCAGCTTTGCCTATGCCAGGAAAGTAAGTCAGAGCAGGTGCTCCTTTAGGCTTGCAGAACAAACTTGAAGAAAAGCATTTTGTCTAGTGCTTCCTCTATATCCTTGGACGGTGAAGACTGCAGGCATTTCAGGGACCAAGGAGGGCCTTTGGGGACTGTGATCTGTCTATCCTGACATGGCCAGTAAGTCTTTATAGAGAATAAGCTTCAGTACGAACATTTAAGGGCATTTTGAGGATCTGATCCTTTCCTCTTTAATGATTAATTTTCCAGTGACGTTTTAGCCTCTGACGAAAAGAAGATTAATCTAATGTAGTTTTCCGCTTTTGTTTTTGATCAAAACAGCTCAACACTGAATGTGACCATGTCTTCAACATAACCCGACTACAAAGTCAGTAACATTAGGAATTATCTCTTTCCTAGAAATTCCCTTTGCAAACAGAGATACTTACCCAACTGAACACCTGTTGGTGCAAGGCCATGGCTTCTGATTTTCTAGGAGTTTGGCATTCAGGAGCTGGGGTGGTTTAGCCGTGTTGACTTGATCATTAGTGAAAGTGTGGAATGGATGACATGATGGTCAGTCAGCAGTCAAGACTGCTCAGAGCAGCACTGACATGAACAGTCTTCAGGTCTTGCTGCTGGATTGCTGCTATGATCTTGAAGCATCCAAAATGCCTTTTCTTTGCTTTTTTTAATGATATTTTTTAAGCATTTACTATGGGGCAAGCGCTGTAGTAAGCGCTGGGATAGATTCAAGCTAAGCAGGCTGGACACAGTCTCTGTCCCATGTGTTGGCAGATAGAAAGCGCTTACCAAATACCATCATTATTATTATTATGTGCGGCTCACTGTCTCTATCTCCATTTTATAAGTGGACTGAGGCACAGAGAAGTTAAGTGACTTGCCCAAAGTTACACAGCAGACAAGTGACAGGGTCGGAAGCAGAACCCAGGCCCTGGACTCCCAGGACCGTGTCTTTCCACTAGGCCAAGGTTGCTTCTCATTGTTTGGTAAGGGACAGACTGTGTGGGAGATTACGATCTGATGCTGAGCACACTTCCTGCACTGGAGGAGACCACAGTTCAATGTTGCTCAAAACGCTCTTTACATGTTTCAGCATTTTTGCCCACAAGCGTATTGAAATCTCTCTAGAGCACCAATCAACCATATTTACTGAGCACTTACTATGTGCAGAACACTGTACTAAGTACCTGGGACAGTACAACAGAATTACCTGATTAGTTCCCTGACCATAATGAGCTTACAGTCTAGAGGTACTATCACAGTCTATACGTACTTAAGTGCTGTGGGGTTGGGGGTGGGGGTCGGGTGAGTATAAAATGTCCAAAGGTCACAAATCCAAGTGTATAGATAATGAAGAAGGGAGAGTGAGCTGGGGAAAAGAGGGCTTAATCAGGGAAGGCTTCTTGGAGAAGATGTGACCTTAGTCATGCTTTGAAGGTGGAGAGAATGGTGGTCTGGTGTATGTGGAGGTGGTCTGACACATTGAGACTCCAGAGATGAATCTGTCTAGATCCTTACAGAATCTTTCTCCTCACTGATTCCAGCCTCTGTGAGTCTGTACGTACTCACAATCTTACAGTTTTGAGTGCTTCTTTTTCACATGCAGTCCTCATGGATCTACAGATGTGCCCTCCTGAATAATGGTAACAATGTTATTTATTAAGTACTTACTTTCTAACAAGTACTGTGTTAGGGTAAACACCGGGATAATCATCTCACACACACAGCATTCCTATCCCATATGGAGTTCACAATCTAAGGGGTGAGGAAAATGAGTCCCAGAGAGGTGACTTATCCAAGGGCACATTCAGCAGGCCACTGGTAGTGTTGGGACTAGAACCAGTCCTATGCTCTTTCCATTAGATCTCAGAGGCTCTCTATATCCTTTGTGCATCCCCAACCCCTCCCTAACTTCTGTTGACCTTGCCTGATAATCTGTTAGTTTAAAAGTCTCCCTAAAAGACATCATCCATCACCTCCTCACCATTATATAACCTCTCCTTTGTTCTTTTTCCTTCTCCTTCCCAGTTTTTTCTCAAGAAGAGATCTGCTGCCTACTCTCCATATTTACCCCCTATTGAGCCCCTGACTCCATCTTCTCCCACCTCTTAAATGATACTTGCTTCCACTCTCCTCCCTTATCACTATCATCAACCTCTCATTGTACTGTGTTAGGGTAGATACAAGATAATCAGGGAAGATAGCCCTTCCCCTGTTTCTTTAAACATGCTCATGCCGCCTCTATAATAGAAACGCCTTCTCTGGATTTCACAAACTTCTGCAAATGTCATCCCATCTCCTCACTCCCATTCCTGTCCAAAATCCTTCAATGGGTTACTACATCCATTACTTTCACTCACTCACCAGCAACCCTCTTCTTGGCCCACTACAATCAGGCTTTCAGCCTTTTCACTCTACTGAGAGAGCATTCTCCAAGGCCACCAATGACCTCCTAATAGTTGAGCCTAATGCTTCAAGACCTTTTGGTCACCTTTGACACTTTAACCATCTCCTTTTCCTGGATATTCATTCATTCAATTCTATTCATTGAGTGCTGACTGTGTGCAAGGCATTGTGCTAAGCACTTGGAGAGTACACTACAACAACAGACACATTCCCTGCCCACAGTGTGCTACCTTACCCTGGTTTTGCCAACACAATACTCACCTCTGACCACTCTTTTTTAAAAAAATGGTATTTGTAAAGCCCTCACTATGTACCAGGCACTGTACTAAGCACTGGTGTACACACAAGCTAATCAGGGTGAACAGAATTCCTGTTCAACAGAGGATTCGCAGTCTTAATCCCCATTTTAAAGATGAGGTAACTGAGGAACAAAGAAGTTAAATCACATGCCCAAGGTCACACAGCAGGTAAGTGGTGGAATGGGCATTAGAACCCAGGTCTTCTGACTCCCAAGCCTGTGCTCTTCCACTAAGCCACACTGCTTCTCTTCACTTGCCTGCTGTGTAACCTTGGGAAAGTCACTTAACTTGTCTATGTTTCAATCTCCTCACCTGTAAAATGGGGTTTTAATACCTATTCTCCCTCATCCTTAGACTGTCATTCCTCAGTGGGATAGAGACCATATTCGACCTGATTATCTTGTTTACCCAAGTTCTTAGAACCATGTTTGGCAAGAAGTGCTGAGTAAATACTCAATTATTATTATTAATAATAACTATTATTATTATTATGAAAACTGAAACTATGTATCAGCCTGAACCTGGAAAGCCATACGGAAAACCAAAAATTAGTACTGGCAACACAGGCACAGAATTCTATTACTTAGGTAGCTCACTGTCCCACAAAGCAGCGATAGACAAGAAAGTAGAAAGCTAAATACTGAAGACTAGAACATCCTTTAGGAGACTGTCAAACGGAATGGGATGAATTGCAGCATCAGGCTCCAGATGAAAATAAAGGTTTCCCGAGTGGTAGCGTTGACCCCCTTCTCTTGGGGTGCTAGACCTGGTCACCACATGAGTGCCACATCCAACCCCTTGAGCAGTTCCATTCAGTGTCATTTATATGGTACACTCAACATTGAACTGCCCGACAGGATCACAAATAATGGCATTTGTCTCCTAGCATTCTAGCTATGCTAACCACAACATAGCTACTCTGGGTGGGGCTCATGAGGAGAATGAACATCAGTAGAATACACAGTTGCTCTGTAGCTGGCCGAAATTGGGAAACTAAAAGCAAGGAGGACAAGTGGAAACATCTTAACGGTATGGTAAACAAAGCCTCAAGGCTAAACCCCAGGTCCCACTGTAAACTGGGAGCAGTAGTCCCAATCAATCTATCAACCATCCTTTACTGAGTGTTTACTATGTCCAGAGTACTGTATTACGTGCTCGAAACCAAGTTAAGTGGGACTGTAAGCTGGTCCCAGCTGGTCCCACTTTTGACCAGCATGCAGACTAAAATCAGAAGCTTCATAATGATGGAGACGCAAGGAGACAAAAGTGAAAACAGTGAGCACCAAGTGCTGCAAACACCAAACATGACTGCATAATAAAGGACAGCCTCTTCGTGTGCAAAATGTCGTCCCAAATGTGGGTCTCACATTGGCCTTTTCCATCACACACACACACACACACAAACACTCATGAGTGACCTGCAACATCAATCACATCTTTGAGTATGGTCAATAATAAGAATAATTCAATCACTAATACAGCAATTTCATCCTGACATATTTATTTTACTTACTACTATATCCTCATTCTTTCTCTTGTTCCCATTATCGTGGCTTAGTGGAAAGAGCCCGGAGTGGGAGTCAGAGGTCATGGGTTCTAATCTCAGCTCCAACACTTATAAGGTGTGTGACTTTGTCCAAGTCACTTAACTTCTCTGTGCCTGTTACCTCATCTGTAAAATGGGGATTGAAACTGAACCCCACATGGGACAACCTGATTACCTTTTATCTACCCTGGTGCCTAAAACAGTGTTTGGCACATAGCGCTAAAAAAATACCATCATTATTATTAATCTTGATGGGTCTCCCACATTAGATAGTGAACTCCTTGTGTTGTCCTTCTGTGGCACTCACTCAAGTGCTTAATACAGTCCTTCAAAAGGGATAAGTGCTCGATAAACACCATTGATCGACAGAATGGTTACAAAGCCTTTACTCATGAGCCTTTTTTCAGAAGAAGGAAGACCTCTCCACAGACATAGGACTAACAGTACAACTAAGCAAAATTAGCTCCCTGGGATATAATAAAGGCATTGTTTTTTCCCCACAGCCAAAAATATACACCGAAGAGAGAAGCCCTAATATAGCTATCATATTTTCTTGTATCTACATGTAATTTGCTGCCTCACTAAGTTTCCTGATTTGATGAACCTAGAATTATCAAAGTCTCTCCAAAGGAAAATTTGTTCGGGCCTTAGAATAGCAGTAGTCCTACATATAGCACAAGCACAGCTTGGAACCATTACCTAAAACACCAAACCAGGGCAAAGAAGCCCTAACAGGGAATAATTCATGTGCTTTTCCTCAAAAAGATTTGTCAATCTCAAGAGAAAATGTGCTCACATTCCATCAGGAAATGAGGAGGAGGTCGGTTCATTTTTCTCAGCTCCCCCTGACTTCTATCTGGGCGCTCTTAATTGCACCGTATAAGACAAATGTTTGAAAAGAAGTTTGAAAAATAAAGTGGGATTGTATTATATTGTCAACTCCACCACTAAATATAAACTTCTTAAGATTAGGGACTGAACATGCCCAAGCTCCTAGAATAGTGTGCTGCACACCATAAGCATTCCGTACTGATGAGTCCCACAGTCTCTAGCTCTCTCAAACTTGCATTTGCTTATAAAATAAATTATTATTGTTATTATGGCATTTGTTAAGCACTTACTGTGGGCCAAGCACTGTTCTAAGCACTGGGGTAGATACAAGCTAATCAGGTTGTTTCACATGTGGCTCACAGTCTTAATCCCCATTTTACAGATGAGGTAACTGGGGCCCAGAGAAGTGAAGTGACTTGTCCAAGGTCACACAGCAGGCATGTGACGGAGCCGGGATTAGAACCCACGTCATCTGACTCCCAAGCCCATGCTCCTTCCACTAAGCCAAGCTGATAAATAACTAATGTAGAATATTTCAACCTTCTATAAAATTTGACCAAATTTTTGTTTCTCCAATAGTCAGATTTAATAATAATAACAATAATAATGGTATTTGTTAAGTGCTTACTATGTGCCAGGTGCTGTACTAAGCACTGGGGTGGATAGAAGCATATCAGGTTGGACAGAGTCCCTTGTCCCACCTGGGGCTCACAGTGTCAATCCATATTTTACAGATGAGATAACTGGGGCACAGAGAAGTTAAGTAACTTGCCCAAGGTCACACAGCGAGCAAGTGCCCATTGTTGGGTAGGGACTGTCTCTGTTTGTTGCCGAATTGTACTTTCCAAGCACTTAGTACAGTGCTCTGCACACAGTAAGTGCTCAATAAATACAACTGAATGAATGAATGAAGTGGCGGAGCTGGGATTAGAACCCATGACCACCTGACTCCCAAGCCTGTGCTCTATCCACTAAGCCACACTGCTTCCTCTCTAGAAATGGCCACTTTAGCAGTCTCTGGGGCAGGCTGTTAACCAGAAAATAGCCAGTACCATCCATAGCAAAGGAGGGACACCTAGAACATAAGGTTGGGATGAACTGTGAGCCCATTTCTAGACTGTGAGCCTGTTGTTGGTTAGGGACCGTCTCTATATATTGCCGATATGTACTTCCCAAGCGCTTAGTACAGTGCTCTGTAAACAGTAAGCATTCAAGAAATACGATGGAATGAATGAATGAGTGAATGATAATGTGTAACTGGAAAAAAGCAACCTAGGAATTTTTATTTAAATCCCACTACACCATCCAAAATCAACCGAGTTTAGGAAAATTTCATCCAGGGTGCAATCGAGCCTGTCTCAATGCTCCCTTTACACTTAATTCACTGTTCCCTTGTGGAAAGACCACGGACCAGGATATCAAAGGACCTGGGTTCTAATTCTGGCTACGGGACCTTGGGCAACTCACTTAAATTCTCTGTGCATCAGTTTTACCATCCATAAAACTCCCTCCTATTTATGCTTTGGAACAGGGACAATGCCTGGCCTGATCATCTTGCATCTACTCAGCGCTTACAACGGTGCTTAGCAAATAGTAAGTGCTTAACAAGTACCACTATTACTATAAGTCATCATCCTCTTCCAAGACATGGCACTTTCGCCTGGTGTTCTAGTGGGGTAGTCAAAGCCACGGTAATCCACCTATTTGACCTTCTCACCCCAGTTGCTTCCTAATGAAAATGATCTGTTTAGAATATTGCATCAATGTCTTCTGAAACCAGCAAGAGGCCAAGGGAGTGGGGGGTGGGAGGGATGGGTGTGTTGGGGCGGGGGAGGTGAAGGTCCATCTCTCTTCTTTATTTTGCTCACTGTTATAAAGTACTTAATCTTAAAGTCTTAATTATGGAAATCTCATTGGCATTCTGTGATTTATTTAAAGGCTTTTCTTTCCAAGAATACAAAAATCTACGTTTTGAAGCACCTCTCTCAAAACAATTCATTCATCTCCACTTACAAAATGGTTTGGCCAGCAATACAGATGTGTAACACCTCGTGACAGAGCAAAACACTTTAATAACGTGATCAAATATTTAAAATCCAGTTTACAGCAACATAATGTACAGAAGCATCTTTCTAGTTATAGGTCCCATTCTAAGCCTCCAAATCTCAGCAAAACCACAAATACAGAGACGAACACACAAGCGTGTTGGAAATCCAAACTTGGCTCCCTCATTCTCACAGCTTCAGAACACACATTTTCCCTGTGGACATACATCATTCATCACGAGAAATCCAAAAAGAGCCCAAAGTGAAGCTACTTCACTGCTACTATTCAGCAGATTTCAGGCTGGCTAGCTGAATAAAGGAGTCAATCTCTAAAAAATAGAGGGTTTGCCTTAGCAAAGAGAAAAGTAAAGCTCATTACGAGTAACAGAAAATCAGGCTGGTCCAAAAAACCAAATTTGAACAGCACTTTACAGTGGATGTGTACCCATTAAGCACTTTGATATTGAGCCCACCCTCAGCCTCACAGCACTATATAAATATCCTTTTACCCAGTCACTCCCCTATCTGTAATTTATTACCATTTCTGACTCCCCCTCTAGACTATAAGCTCTTTGTCGGCAGGGATCATATCTACCAACTCTATTGTATGCTTACTGTGTGCACAGCACTGTACTAAGCGCTTGGGAAGTACAAGTTGGCAACATATAGAGATGGTCCCTACCCAACAGCAGGCTCACAGTCTAGAAGGAGGAGACAGACAACAAAACAAAACTTATCAACAAAATAGAATAAATATGTACAAATAAAATAAATAGAGTAATAAATACGAACAAACATATATACATATATAAAGGTGCTGTGAGGAGGGGAAGGAAGTAAGGCGGGGGGGTTGGGGAGGGGGAGGAGGGAGAGAGGAAGGAGAGGGCTCAGCCTGGGATATCACAGCAGATATTAAAAGACTTTCCCAATATATTCAAAGCAGGAAGAAAGTTAGAGACTCAGGGGGAACTACTTGATGCCTGTCGGGTTTGGTTTAGTTAGAGATGAAAAAGTAATTAAAAGCTAAAATAAATTACTTTGTTTCATCTTTACTGACAAAGATATTAGACAGAATCTCACACCTAAATGGTTTCTAGAGCAAATTTGGGAACACCATAGGGTATTTCAGCCAAAGTGCTAAAATTAGATGTAAGCAAATCACCAGGACCAAATGGCACGTACACAAGAATTCTGAAGGAACTTTGAAGGGAACGTTATGGTACTTCTGGAAAGCCTATGAATCCAATCATTGCCAAAGGCCACTGTCCTGGTAGTCTGGTGGATTAACAATGTAACTCCCATATATAAGAAAGGTTCCTGAGTTGATCCTGTGAATTAAAGTCTGGAAAAACCTCAACTTCTTTGATAAATTAGTAAAGTTGATAATTAAGTTGAGGATCAGTAAGTGCATACACGACACAAGGAGAAAAACATGGTTCTTCAAGGGAAAAATCATGGCTCATTAATCTTATCAGAGTTTTTTTGAGTACATGGAAAGGGAGGAAACAGAGGACATACTATATTTATATTATCAAAACCTTTGATATCGTTCCATACTAAAAAGCTTAAAAAACTTAATAATAGGATTAGAAGAATTTTTTTGGTCAAATATAAAATTGGCTGAAGGATGGGAAACACAAGGATAGGGCAAAATAATGATTTTTTTTCCAAAATGAAGACACGTAAATAGTGGGCTTCCCCAGAGATCAGTGCTGGAATCATTTTGTTTAACATTTACATAAATTATTTGGAAGAGGGAGTATGCAGAGAAATCTTCAAGTCTGCACATTACTCTAAGCCCTCTGGAAGGTGAAATGCCAGGCAGAGAGGGATACACTGAAGAAATACTGCAAGATTGTAAGAGGGGGCTGAAAAATGACAAATAATAATAATGGTATTTGTTAAGCGCATACTAAGTGCCAAGCACTGTTCTAAGCACTGAGCTTCAGGGTGAGCAATGCAGGGTAATGAACCTCGGGGTCAACAACCTAAACTGTCACAAGATGATGGATTCAAAGCTACCTGCCCCAGCTGAGGAGAGAGATCTGGAATCAGTGTTGATGTAAATCAATCAATCATATTTATTGAGCATTTACTGTGTGCAGAGCAGTGTACTAAGTGCTCTATCCTAATCCTCCTCGACCTCTCAGCTGCCTTCAACACTGTGGACCACCCCCTTCTCCTCAACCCGCTATCCAACTTGGCTTCACAAACTCTGTCCTCTCCTGGTTCTCCTCTTATCTCTCTGGCCGTTCATTCTCAGTCTCTTTTGCAGGCTCCTCCTCCCCCTCCCATCCCCTTACTGTAGGGGTTCCTCAAGGGTCAGTTCTCGGTCCCCTTCTGTTCTCTATCTACACTCACTCCCTTGGTAAACTCATTTGCTCCCACGGCTTCAACTATCATCTCTACGATGATGACACCCAAATCTACATCTCTGCCCCTGCTCTCTCTCCCTCCCTCCAGGCTCGTATCTCCTCCTGCCTTCAGGACATCTCCATCTGGATGTCTGCCCACCATCTAAAACTCAGCATGTCCAAGACTGAACGCCTTATCTTTCCTCCCAAACCCTGCCCTCTCCCTGACTTTCCCATCACTGTTGACGGCACTACCATCCTTCCCGTCTCACAAGCCCGCAACCTTGGTGTCATCCTCGACTCCGCTCTCTCATTCACCCCTCACATCCAATCCGTCACCAAAACCTGCCGGTCTCACCTCGGCAACATCGCCAAGATCCGCCCTTTCCTCTCCATCCAAACCGCTACCCTGCTCGTTCATTCTCTCATCCTATCCCGACTGGATTACTGCATCAGCCTCCTCTCCGATCTCCCATCCTCCTGTCTCTCCCCACTTCAATCCATACTTCACACCGCTGCCCGGATCGTCTTTGTGCAGAAATGCTCTGGACATGTTACTCCCCTCCTCAAAAATCTCCAGTAGTACCAATCAACCTATGCATCAGGCAAAAACTCCTCACCCTCGGCTTCAAGGCTCTCCATAACCTCGCCCCATCCTACCTCACCTCCCTTCTCTCCTTCTACAGCCCAGCCCGCACCCTCCCCTCCTTTGCCGCTAATCTCCTCACTGTGCCTCATTCTCACCTGTCCCGCCGTCGACCCCCAGCCCACGTCATCCCCCTGGCCTGGAATGCCCTCCCTCCGCACATCCGCCAAGCTAGCTCTCTTCCTCCCTTCAAAGCCCTACTGAAAGCTCACCTCCTCCAGGAGGCCTTCCCAGACTGAGTCCACTCCTTCCTCTCCCCCTCCTCCCCATACCCCCGCCTTACCTCCTTCCTCTCCCTACTGCACCTGTGTATATGTTTGTACGTATTTATTACTCTATTCATTTATTTATTTTATTTGTACATATCTATTCTATTTATTTTATTTTGTCAATATGTTTTGTTTTGTTGTCTGTCTCCCCCTTCTAGACTGTGAGCCCGCTGTTGGGTAGGTACCGTCTCTATATGTTGCCAACTTGTACTTCCCAAGCGCTTAGTACAGTGCTCTGCACACCGTAAGCGCTCAATAAATACGTTTGAATGAATGAATGAATGGTTGGGCAAGTACAACGTTCATTCATTCATTCATTTAATCGTATCTATTGAGTGCTTACTGTGTGCAGAGCACACAGTAGACATGTTGGCAGACATGTTCTCTGGCCAAAACAAGCTTTCAATTTCTCAGTTCTGCTACCTAGACAACACTGTTCAACGACAGGCTGAAAGTAAAGTACATACACAAAAAGGAATAAGACAGTTTTTCTCCGGGAGACTGGCAGATAGTGGTGACTGTGACATCAAATTTTAGACCAAGTGGAAGATGTGCAGAATGGTTTGGGTGCTCATTTTCCTGTAGGACTATGAGAACTGGCATATTTGGCTTCACATGCTGGATCACAAATAACATGATACTACTAATAATAATGGTGTTATTTGTTAAGTGTTTACTATGTGCCAATCACTATACTAAGCACTAGGATAGGCACAAGTTAATCAGGTTCAACACCATCCCTGTCCCAGGTAGGGATCGCAGTCTAAGTTGAACAGATAATGAATCCCCATTTTATGAATGAGGAAATTGGGGCACAGAGAAGTTAAGTGACTTGCCCAAGGTCAAACATCAGATAGGTGGCATAGCCAAGATCTGAGATCCAGGACCTCTGGCTCGCAAATCCTGGCTCTTTCTACTAGACCATGCTGCTTCCCACACGGGTCCTTGAATATCAGCAAAGCAGCATCAAAGAATTGCTCTTTCGAACTGTTTTGCTAGATGGGACATCTGCGGAGAAATGGCAATAGCACGATGCCCAAACAGCTATTCAGAAAAGCAGTGTTCCCTAGTAGATAGATCATGTGCCTGGGAGTCAGAAGGGCCTGGGTTCTAATCCTAGATCTGCCACTTGTCTGCTGTGTGACCTTGGGCAAGTTCCATAACATCTCTGGGCTTCAGTTACTTCATTTGTAAAATAGGGATTAAGGCCATGAGCCCTGTGTGGGACACGGACTGTGCCCAACCTGATTAGCCTATCTATCCCGGCACATACTACAGCTCCTGGCACGTAGTAAGCATTTACCAAATATCATTAAAAAAATCCCTAATATAGGCTCAAGTGAGACAATTATAAACAAAGGAGAAAACTAAAGACAGTAAAGCACAACCTCACATGATGTAATATGATGATAGGAAGGCAACAACAGAGAGAAAAAGGCTGAAGGGTAGCAGGAGGAGTAGAAAAAGCAACAGCATTTACTGAGTGTCCACTTGGTTTAGACACTGTACAAGGTTCATGGGAAGTATAGAATAATGAAGTAAGACATTTCCCACCTACAAGGAGCTTCCCCTTCAACAGCACACTTGAGTAAGGCCAAGAGAGTGCTTCTCTCCTTTAACCAGGCATCAAACCTGGGGTTCCTTCTACACTGGAAGCTTTCGGTATGTGTATGTGTCTATCAACTCTGTTATATTGTACTCTTCCAAGCATTTAGTACAGTGCTCTGCATACCAGAAGTGCTCAATAAATGCCACTGAGTGATTGGTTGAATTCTGGGGGACAACCTGACATTCGCATCCATCCCAACCTCCTGCTCACAGTGGCAGGAGAAAGATCTCCTGCTCAGGAGCACAAGCCAGAGAGAAGCCTGGAGTCATGTGGCCTAGAGCTCTCCCAACACCATGGTTCTGGAGTTGGCAATGGGCAGCTGGAGGGCTGGAACCATCCATCATTGGACAGTGCCACCACACCTCCTGAAGGAGTGGAGGACAGATGGAAGCCATCTGACCAAAATTTAGAATAATAATGTTGTTATTTGTTAAGCACTTTCTATGTGCCAAGCACTGTTCTAAAAGCTGGGGTAGAGACACGGTAATCAGGTTATCCCACGTGGGGCTCACAGTCTTCATCCCCATTTTACAGATGAGGTAACAGGCACGGAGAAGTTAAGTGACTTGCCCAAGGTCACACAGCAGACAAGTGTCAGAGCTGGGATTAGAAGGAGTGTGGCCTAGTGGAAAGGGTACAGGCTTGGGAGTCAGAGGACTTGGGTTCTAAACCCGGCTCTACGCCTGGATAAAATTTCCCTAAATCTGTTTTATTTTGGATCGTTAATTCATTCCTTCAATTGTATTTATTGAGCATTAAGAGCACTGTTCTTAGCACTTCAGAAGTACAATTCAGCAATAAAAAGAGAGAATCCCTGCCCACACCAGGCTTACAGTCTAGAAGAGGGGATGCAGACCTCAAAACAAGAAAACAGGCATCAATATAAACAAATAGAATTGTAGATATATATGTACATCAAAACAAGTAAACAGGCATCAATATAACTAAATAGAATTATAGATACATACAAATGTACATAAGTGCTATGGGGAGGGGAAGGAAGAGCAAAGGGAGCAAGTCCAAGTGATGCTGAAAAGAAGGGGAGCTGAGGAAAAGGGGGGCTTGTGTATTGGGCTCTCCTCATTTTCAATTTCAAAACCTCTGACAGATTTAAATAAGCCTTTTAAATGAAACCCAAGGCATCTGCCAGCCAACACAAAACGCTGAGTTTTTGGGGTTTTTTTTTTCCAGTTGGCCCACCTCCAAGAGGTGATAGTTAAAATGATACAAATTATACTCACACTCTGTTCAATTCTGCTGTCAAAAACTGTTACTCCAAGCCTGATTGCTTCCAAGCCTCGTTTAAATAGGAGAGTAAGAGATACCTGGCAGAGGACAAAGGAACAATCCCCTGGTAGATTCAACTCAACCCCTACTAACAATGATCTACCCCCGTGGAAACTGGGAAGCTGGCATGCAGTCACTCAGCCAGTTATATTTACTGAGCACTTACTGTGTGCAGAACACTGTACTAAGCGCTTAAGAGAACAATCCAACAAAAAACAGACACATTCCCTGCCCACGATGAGTTTACAGTCTTCTTGGCCATAACCAGTCATGCTCCCTCATGATTCTTTCTCCAGCCCAACCCCTTGAACTCCTCCCAGACCCCAGGGAAACAATACTTTCCAGCTCATCAAATGTTAACAAACAAGGCCGCAAATTTTTCTGGGTGTAAAACTCATAAAAAGAGAATCAAAAACTGGAAATCGTTCAACAGTGATGCTTCTGGAACTAATGGCTGACGCCCACACAGACATGGGGTGTTGTTTTTCGAAAGATTAGAATGATTTAAGGGGAAACACCACATGCATGCACTACATTTCAAAAAGCCCAAGTCCATAATTTTTACTTACTAGCAATGGCACAGCTTTGATGTTGATACAAATGAAGCCACAGGAAGAAAATGCGTATTTACTTGTGATTATATTCCATGCCCTCTAATTGATCCACAGAAAAGAATCTGTTCAATTTTCACTGTGATTTTCAACAAGTAAACCTACAGTAGTCTACCTTGCCGGAAACAAAACTAGTCCTGGAGTTTTAAATAAATATTGACAATAATGAGGCTTTTATAAACAACCACATTTTTACTTTTAAGATGCCAAAAGCCAACTGCTCTCTAAAGTTTGAATATGTCACTGCCACTTTTTGTGCTGGCTATTTGAATACAACTACACTGTAGAGCCAATTTTTCTTCTTCAGTTATTACATCTGTGTTAAAATGTTTACAGTTCTGATTTTTGCTCTCACCCTAAAAGGGGTTAAAGTGTCTCCTTTAACAAATCAGTTATTTATTATTAAACTGGTCAACAAATCCATGGCATTTATTGGATTCTTACTGTGTTCAGAAAGCTATACAAACTGTTTGGGAGAATACAGTAGAACAGATTTCATAGATATGATCCCTGCTAGTGAGAAGCTTACAGTCACTCACACCCCTGTAGATTGTAAAAGCTCCTTGTGGGAAGAGATCGTGCCCACCAACTCTGCTGTACTGTTTGCCCAAGCACTTAGAATAGTACTCTGGCACATGGTATGTGCTCAATAAATACTATCGATGGAGCTTGTGAGGGATAAAGTGAACCCTTCAATGAACAATGTGTTCATTCAATGTGTCCAGCTCACGCCTCATCTCTAACCATCTAGAACTACCAACTAAATGTGAATGATCAGGATCAATCAATCATGTTTACTGAGTGCTTCCTGAGAAACAAACACTGTACTAAGTGCTTGGGAAAAGACTATATAACAGATTTGGCAGACATATTCTCTGCCCACAAGGAGCTTAAAGAGAGCCATGGGACTCCCTATCGCAATTTATGGGGTATTGAGGAAATCCTGAAAGAATAATAGAATAAGCACATATATGTATTTATGTGTAAGTACACACACACACCCACACACACACACACACACACACACACACACACACACACCGTATAATTACCACCAAGGTTGAGGGTGGAAGCATTTAGATCTAAAGCACCATCCTTGAGTTAATATTAACATATTTTCACTTTCCACTGTCACAAGAGTAGCTTGTGCACATTTGCTGGGTGAGTTACTGCACAAGGTATCGTGAGTTAACATCCAAAGAAGGTAAATATTGCCCACATTCCTTATTCAAAGCAGTTACCTAGACCTGACCTAATGTATCTGCAGTTGGGATCTGAACTGGGCTTTATCATTTGTAGATTCCTTGTTCTGTAACCTGCCTCAGCTCACTAGCCCAAGCCTGGAAGGGGCTATTCCCATGGGAATTTCTGCTCATGGATTTCACTCTGCTTCTCCAGACCTCAGAATGAAGTACAGACCAGAGAGAAGAAAGACTGAAGGCAGGATCTAGCCACGATATAAAAAATCTCTGGGACCAGGCTGATGATAGCCCTGTGGACATAAGCTCATTATGGGCAGGAAACATGTCTGCTAATTCTGTTGTACTGTACTTTCCCAAGTACAGTGATCTACACATAGTAAGTGCTCAATACATATGATTGATTGATTGATTGATTGACTGATTGGATAGAGCAGAAAGGGCATATCCAGCAAATGTGGAAGCAGCGTCGACTGGATTTAGTAACTGACTAAAATGTGAGAGTTTAAAGGGAGTGAAAAATCCATGATAATTTTAAGGTTGTGGACTTCTGGGAAAGGAAAGATGCTGTTGTTGTCCACTAAGATGGAGAAGTTATGTGGAAGAGTGACTCTGTGGGGGAACATGAAAAATCAGTTTTAAGCTATTGAGCTTAAGGTGACAGTGGGATATCCATGAGAATTCTGGTTTTGTACTCTCCCAAGTGCTTAGCACAATGCTCTGGCCACAGAAAGTGCTCAATAAATAATATTGGCTGATTGACTGGAGAGGAAATGCCTCGATTTCCAGGTAAACACAAGCCTGGCTAACCAGGGCCATGTATAACTGACCCAGGGAAAAGGAGGAGAAGGAAGAGATGATAATGATGATCACAAAGATGAAGCCCATTCATAAAATTAGTCAGTAGCAGTTTCTTTCTTATCTAATCATGCCCTCTCAAATTTGGCAATGCTAGACTTTTGGGAAATATACAGAAAGAACAACTATACCAAGTAGGCCAGCACGAGGATTTGTTTTGAAACCATGTTCCAAAAATGTCTTAGCTGAAATATTAGGTCTTTCAGAACACGGGAGGATGTGATGTAGAAAAGGCCCATTTGAGTAATACTGACTTCTGTAGGTCCATGCGTCCAAGAATAGAAGAGGACAGGAATTGTTTAGAAGTGATGTGAGCTTTCAGGGACTAGTGACTAAGGGAAAGCAAAACTTCCTTCCTGACAGACAGCCTAATAATTTCAATCTTGTTCGATAAATAGAGCCAATCACCAAACAAAAAAAAAAACAGGCTTTTAAAATTATTTTGAAATGTCCTGCCATATCCGTTGCAGACATAGACATAGAGGTGGACCTATTTTTAAAGTCAAGGTAACCCATTCCCTTGTGGAAACATGGGCCCAATGACACAGCTGATTGCTGTTTATGCTCCATGGAGATGCATGCATTACACGCAACCTCCCTTGCCCAACAAGCAAGTTAATGGAGGGGAAGAAGCCCTAAATGGAAGCCGCAGAGCTTATGGGAGAAACAGAGCTCACTCTTGATGCATAGCAGCAGGAAAATTGTGACAAAGGTCCTGGTTTCCATGACAAGGGCTCCTGTTAGCTTCTCTCCCCTGTGAAACGGAAGCTGCGACACTAACATACGAATCAACTCTTGTTTGAAGCTCCGAGGCAGATCTGAGGGGTGAAAAGATGCAATTCACACCCAAGGCGTAGTTCCTATGCTTTTGAAATAATATTCAAGGGATTTCAACACCTCTGTAAAATACAACCGGGAGTTCAAAATACAAGCAGAGGCTGCATTACGAAATGCTGGCATTTGACATCAGTAAGTATCCAACAAGACAGAAAACAAACCTATTTTTCAAAAAGGAGAAGATACTCACAGTCGCTCCAGTTGCTTCAGATCTTGAAAGGCTCCACGCTCTATCACACTGACCTGATTATCTTCCAAATGCCTAGAACCATAGAAACAATTGTTAGAGACAATGACTAGGATCATTCAACAGAGTATTTTACTTCCTTTCTTCCACACCTCCCTGCCCCTACCTACTGCTCTCCTTCTCCCTTCCTTCAAGGTGCTTATTTAAGACCCAAGCTCATCAACACCATGACCCTAACTCAAGCCTGGTTCCCTCACCATTCTGCACCACAGCAGCTGGGTCCACAGCCTGCTTGCTGCTACCTGGCAGATGGGTTTCCATGCAGCTATTTTAAGGATGTTTGAATGTTCTCAGCAAATGTCCCCCCAAGCACTGCAGGATGAGCACTAAAATGATTTCAAAAAGGCCTTTTTTTGAAAACTTCCATTAGTCCATCCACCGTACAGGGAGCTTCCTTCTTCTTCAGACATTAAAGCATTTCATAAATGCCATCTTCATGCTCCCCTTGTCAGCCCAGAGGAACTTGTGTGACTTCTGGACAGTGGCCAAGGATTCCCCAGAGGTGGTGATGACCACAACAAAGTAATTCTGCCCCTGACCACCAATACTTAAGGGTCCTGGAAATGGCTTCCCTGATCTATGGGTGCTGCTTCTCAGCCTCCTCTTACACAGGACAAATTAGTACCTGAAATTAGAATCCAGGAGTCCTTATTCTTAGATGAGTGTTTTGTCTGTATCACTTTGATGCTTCCAGAAATCCAGGAATGTTAATATTGAGCCTAAAGACTAGGTTTCCAAGGGATCTATTTATTTGGATTTGTTTTAATCCTTCTGGATAATGGCATTAATTCCAAAATGAAATTCTTTTCTTTCTCCTGAAACAAAAAGGAGCATTTTTTTGAAGTGGCAGTTTATGGTGGATTCAGTGAACACAAGGGAAGATTTAGCTGCAGTCTCTTCTGCACGTGATTAGCTCAGGATTAGGTCAAGATCCTTGTTTTCATTCTGATGTGAATGTGATTTAAGGAGGTAAGCAGGAGAAGAGGTAACGAGAAAGGCAGCACATCCTGTAGATGGAGGAGGGTGTGGAGAAGAATGTTGGGAGGAGTTTCAGGGTAAGAGGAACAAGGGGAAGACTAGTGAAGGAGACCTGAGAAAATCTGGGCATCTGAATCATTTTTTTTTTGGTTATGGAATTTCCTAAGGGACAAGAAAGAAGGTTTCTCTATCCTCTGGGCTCTACAAAATTTAATACTAAAGAAAAAGAGGGAACACCCTTTTGAAAAAGTGTGATTTGTGTACCCAAATTGGGTAAGTGAAGTCCATTGGCATCAACTACTATTTAATCCCCTTCTGAAAAATGTGTATTTTGGGTATTTTTAAAGAAAAAATAAACCCTGTTGAGTTGGGTACTCTGATTGTAGAACACTGGCCTGGCTTCTGTCAGACCCTGCCCAGGCTGAAGAGCACAGACAGCTAAGATGTCTACCTGTGCTCAAAAGATGCAGCAGCCGGATCCGGGCAAAGAGACGACCTAGCTGATTTCTGGGCCTGATCTGCATTACGGCAACACAGTCTTTACTCATTTATTCAGGGCTGCTTTTTTACTGTTGTTGCTTTTCTGGCTTTAACACTGAATCAGACAAGGAAATTACATTCCTGTGATGATGGCCAGGGACAATTTCAACTCTTTGACTAATGCTGCTTAGAATAAAGCTGTTTTCCACATTTCAAACATAGCAGAACTCTTGCGCCATCACTAAGAAAATGGGCTTAATTGATTCCACAGGACAAGTTCCACCCAGGGGAAAAGGCGCTCTAATTAGGCAATTCCAAAATCTTCTTTGTGAAAAATTCTAGGTTGGTACACTAAGGGTGGAAGGGGTGAAGGTCTCCATTATACTCAATCTGATTTTTACCCATTTTAATCTTATTAACATTGGTGTCTAGCTAAAATTATTCAAAAATGGTGGGGATTTTTGGCTTAACTTTACACTATAAATAAGAAACAGATAGGAGAAAAAGCAAGGGAAGTGAAGGGGAGGAGTGATGAAAGCTTTCCAAAGAAGTAGTTGTCTAGGTAACTCGGCTAGAAAGAAGAGATTGAGGAAAAAAAAAAGATTAAAATGCCTGGATACTTTATTAGTGTTAGTTAGAAGATACTCTAGCAACCTTACCTAGCAAATTCTTTCTGACTAATAAAGTGGCACTTGAATTGGATTGTCTTTGAACAGATAAGGCAGATAATGAAGCCCAGTCTAATCACAGGGCCTGTGAATAAGGGGGACATTTTTGGCATGGCTTATCGAACAGGAAGAATGCCCCAATTAACTCAGATAAACTGCAGTAAAAGGAATGTTGTAGCCCATCCAGAGCATATTAACATCATCTTTTATGATTATTTTAAACTTTCTATTTGGCTATTGTCAATATGGAATCCGAATTTTATTAGATCTTCAACTGCTTTAAGGAAGAAAAAAACTCAAAGGTTTTTTTAAAAAAATCAGCCAGTTTAGAAAATGAAGTATTGGGTGAGATTTCTGAGTTGTAGGAGGGAAATCTCTTGCAGATGGAGAAAAGAAAGGTCATTTGCCTACACTCCTGGGAGAAGCTGAAATTTCAGTTCTTTATACAGGTCACATACTTTTGGATCAGAGCTTTTACTGTCCTATTTCTCTTCTGTAATGAAAAACAATCTGATCCTTAACTGACAAAATGTGTACAGTATCTCAATCAGATCTGTCAGGTTATAAGATGAGACAAACAGACCCCTTCCAGTCAGAAAGAACAGAGAGGCAAGGGAGCAATCTTAGATTTTCCTTTCTAAACTTGGGTGACATGAAGATTAATGACACACTATCTGTGAAAGTGCTTTGAAATCCCTGGATTAAAAAACAAGGAAAAAACACATGGCACTGCACAAGATTTTCCCCTGGAAAAACAAAAGTCTAATGAAATGCAATTGGCCTTCCTAAATCAGAGTCAAAAAACTCTAACAGGAAACCCTCCCTCCCAGACTGGTGTTGGTAAAGTGAAGACTAAAGTCGAGTGGAAACAAGTAGAATGAAAAACATGACTCTTGCCACCACTTCATCATTATCAACATCAAGGACAAATATTTATTAAGTGCCATGGTGACCTTATTGGCCTTGGGAAGGATAGGAAGAAAAGGACATAAAGGTGGTTTTCACCTTGCTGTGTTAGGGGGGAAAACTGAGAAAGGAAACCAAAAAAATGACTTTGCTGAGCCGGGAAGATGCAGTAGGGGAAGTGGGGATGGGGCATGAAGGGCTCTGGGCAGGCAACCGATAACAACGATTCAACGTTCTAAAAGGGAAATCATCACTTCATCTCTAGTTGGGCTGTCTACCCCATCTTGTCACTTCAGTGAATTAGTAGCATTTGGAAAGGAGACCGCTAGAGTCCTTTGCCATCTAAGGGAGGTTTAATCTATTCTGGCTCTCTCAATCAGTGGTATTTATTGAGCATTAGCTCAATAAATGTACTGGGCGCATTAGCCACCTCGCTAACCTCCCTGCCTCCAGCATCTCCCCTCTCCGTGCCATGCTTCATTCTGCTGCCTATCATTTGGCTGAAAAAAATCATTCTGCACATAATTCCCTGATAATAATAATAATGATGATGGTATTTGTTAAGCACTCAGTATGTGTCACGGACTGTTCTAAGCACTGGAGTAGATACAAGCTAATCAGATTGGACACAGACCCTGTTCCTCATGGGGCTCAGATTCTTAACCCCCATTTTACAGATGAGGTAACTGAGGCACAGAGAAGTGACTTGCCCAAGGTCACACAGCAGACAAGTGGCAGAACTGGCATTAGAACCCAGGTCCTTCTGAAGTCCAGACTCATGGTCTATCCACTAGGCCATGCTGCTTCCTACTTCTACCGCACTCTTCAAATACCTCTAATAATTGCTCATCCACATCAAACAGAAACACCTCACCACTGCCTTTAAGGTACTCATATTTCTCCCTCCTCCTCCCCTGTTTCTCTCCCTTTATAACCAAGCCTGTATGCTTCCCTCTTTTAACACCAACCTATTCATTGTGCCTCAAACTTGCCTCTCTCACCCTGGACCCCTAGCTCCTGCTTTCTTTCCTGTCTAGAACTTCCTCACTCTTCACGTCCAACAGACCATGACTCTTCCCATTGTCAATGCCCTACTAAAATTATATCTAATCCAGGAAGCCTTCCCTGACTAATCTCTCATTTCTCCACCACACACTCACCTCTGGGGAAGTTACACATTTAAGTCACTATCCCCTAAGCATTTTGATACTCACTCCACCTTACCAAACTTCTGTACTTATCCTTATACTCTGTTGCTTCCCCTAACTGTAATTTATTCTCATGTCTGTCTCCCCACATTAGATTGTAACATCCTCAGGGGCAGGGATTTTGTCTACCAACACTACTGTATTGTAGTTGCCCAAGTGCTTAGTACAGTGCTTTAAACACAGCAAGTTCTTAATAAATACTATTAACTGATTGATTACAGCACTGATCTAATTGCTTATGACACAATCCCTCCGCTTATAAAGCTTATCCCCTGATTTTACCTCACCCCACCAACAGGGACAGACATATTCTTAGCTGTCTCAGTCAAGGATCTCTGGACAGATAATAATAATAATAATAATAATAATAATAAAAATAATACTTGTTAAGCACTTACTATGTGCCAAGCACTGTTCTAAATGTTGGGGTAAATATATATTAATCAGATTGGACACAGTCCCTGCCCCATATGGGGTTCACAGTCTTAATCCCCTTTATCAGATGAGGCACAGAGAAGTGAAGTGACTTGTAGCACACAAGTGGTAGAGCCGGGATGCCACTGGGCATCAGCTCAGGGGACCCTCACTGAAGTCAACCTCTCCACCCAATGGCAAATGGCTACAGCCTCCATGTCAATTTCTCAGGATCACACTGGGGCTACGCATGGGCTTTAGTTAAGAAATCAGGCTAGAAAGCTTATGATAAAAGATCTACATGTCTTGCTTCTATTGAAACAGAAACCATTCAAGAAAGAATCTCTAAAATACTCTAAAACCTGGCATTGGTCCCAGTTATTGCAGGGCAACACAAGTGCAACAAACCTGGACAACGGAAGGGCAGAAATTTAGGCCACAGAAAAAGACCTTATTCAGACTGAAAATCATTTTCCTTGTGTGGCAAGGTTAAAGCTAAACTGGCAATCAAACTGCTCCAGTTGGATTAGTTTTTTTGGACAATAAGAACGGCAAGGATAATTTTTTGTTTTATTTTCACTTTTTAAAAATTTATGTGCTCCAGAATGTAAGGTGAGGAATTTTTAGATAAACAGCATGCCACACACAGAGCTGTTTCACATTACTACTTGGACCTATGAAGGGAAGGTTCTTTTTTGACTTGATTTAAAGTCATTCACTATCCAGCAGCTAATAGTGGCACTACCTACACTGGGTTGCCCTTTATTCTCCACGAACCACAGTGCAGGCATTCATTAAGTGCCATGCAGGAGCTCCCATAGGAATACGATAAAGAGCAGTTGTTATTTAAACTCTTTCTAAGGCACAGGTGGGGATAAAATTAAAACTGATGGGGGGGGTTGGGCATGAAACTGCATAGTCAGTCAGTGCTATGTTAATGAAAAGCAGTTGAAAAATACAAACAGCAAAAACCTAGAAGACATGTTTATTTACCTTCTTATAACCTCTACCTCTCTTTATCTCAGGAATTCTGTTCCACCCAGAGTCTAACAAGCCCCAAACCACTCACCTTCATTCAGGTCACAGTTCACCTTTCATACTCTCAGTTTAACTAAGAGAAGTAATTAATGGGGCTGTGATTGAAATTACTAATTACGTGCATAATTTGCCTGTATTTATTTCCAAATGTGCTGCATAGTAGAGTGTGTTGGTCGCCCAGCAGTCTTTCTAGCCAAAACTGCAAACATGGATAGTGGATAGGATCTTACCATCAGTAGTGTCATCTTCAAAACAAAGGACCATTATATATGTGGTTGAGACTAAACATATGTAAATGAGGACTTAAGCCAATCAACAGAATTTTGTGAGCACTTACTGTGTGCAAAACACTGTACAAAAAGTTTCAAAGGGTGTAAAATGGCAATAAATTGCAAAATACTTACAAAACTCGGAGGTTCTTGAGCCCAGCAAAGTCTGTCTTGGTGATCCTGGTGATATTATTTCTGTCCAGGTCTCTACAATGAAGAGTAAGCAAGTGTCACATTCCCAAGGCTTGGATAATGTCAAATGTTAGGAGAGAAGAGACTCATGCCTCTCCCAGAGATATTACTGAAATGAACCAGTATACAGACTTCACATTAATGCATCTTCAAAACACCTTCAACAGTTTCCCCCCTCCCCAACACACACGATTTTCCTCCCTTGGGATCTTGACAAAGCAATTATTTTCTATCAAGGGCCGAGAATTCTTTTTTTTTCTTCTTATCTTTGCTTGGAGGCACAGGGAAGACCAGAAGTTACCAGGAGTGACCTGGTCCAAGTGGAGTGAAAGCAATGCAATATCTCCCTAGGAATCCAACAGCTCTCAGTCTTCTGCTCAGGAAACACTGATAGAGGCCTCTTCATTCACCTTCGTGCTGGCACACACCACCTGGATAAGGAATGGGTCAGGGTGCTCCAGGAGGATTCCGATCTATGCTGGATCTCGAGACTCTTCCCCAGGACTCGTCCCAAGGTAGGAAGTCAGTATCCCCCACCCCATCTTACTAGATTTGGTACCCATGTTGCTGAGAAGTGTAGCTAAGTGGTGTGATGGGATTTCCCAGAGGGAGTAGCACCTGGGCTGTGAGAGGGAGCTGGCAGAGAAGAATTTGCCCTCCTTTGCAAATGTGCTCTTCGGCTTATAAAAGAATCCAATTCCACCTCATAGCCCCCAGTCTGAGTGCTGTCACGCTCCTCTGGTAGAGGAGCTGTCAGTGAAGAGAGGTGTATATTTTTATGGCTGATAAATATAGCAAGAGTACAGAGAATTCTCACTCTTTCTCTCCCCCTTCCTTCCCCCCTATTTCTATGACACCTATCACCATAGTATCTAAGTCCCCCGGAGACACTGAAAGTGACACCAGAAGAGGACAATCACTATCTCTTTGTCTGAGGTGCCTCCAGTATCAAGACTTGTGAAGTGCTAGAGATGGGGGTTGATAGCCCGACTGATTCAGGGTGCCCCTGGTAAAACTTCGTGATCTCCAGGAGAGAGGTCCAAACTGGATGGAGTTCTTTACGATCGAGATCCCTCTCAAATCCAACCCACGGAGAGAGACAGTTCCAACTTCCTGGGCTTTGCCTCTGAGCTTCAGTCTTCCTGACTTCCAAACCCTTTGAGGGTGGTCTTTGAAGAAGGAAGAAATCACAATAATTGCTTAGACCTTCTGCTTGAGAATTTCAAAGCTTCCCAGGGTCCACCTAGCAGGCCTGGAGGCAGGGAGAAAAGGGCCATTTCTAGGAAGCAGCTTTCTTTCCAGCCCGGGAAATATTTGCCCAGCAATGTGACTTGTTTCTAATGACCATAATCTTCAAAGGTAAGAAGCCACTGGGGAGGAGGGAGGGGCTGCCACCAGATCCTTTAGATGACAGATGAAGCCTGAAGATCCCCATTCCCTTTTTCCAACTCCCTCAAGGCAGGAGAACACAACATCATTTCAGATTAGAAGGGACTGATTATATTCCTTCGGCTTGAGTCCTCCACAGTCCAGTGGTAGCAATGAACCTTTAGATAGCCCATACTGTCCCTAATGCAGAGAGTGTGAAAGAGCAAGCCACCCAACTGGTCGGGCATGCCTTCCGTCATTACTTAATTGGCTTTGAACAATGGAAATCCCTGCCCCCATTCTCACACACTTCAATTTAATTTCCTCTCTGTAACACACAAGTCAACCTGGCATGCTGCAGCCCAATTTTTGCTAGGATTATCATTAAGAGTAATAACCATTCAGGAAGCACCAATGATGGGCTCTGAACAGGCTAGAAATCTAATATCCCAGAAGGTGAGTGTCAAGCAGGGGATAACAGTGGCACTGTCATCAATGGAGGTATCCCATCCTCAGTTGGAAGAGCTGCTGGAGAAAAAAGGCACATCTCCTCCGTGACTTGAAAAATAAAATGTATACAGACACACTCACGCAGATGAGATTCTCTTTCTACATATGTCAGTGAAGGAACTCTTTATCAGACCCCCATCCATGTAACGATCCACTTCTTCAATCCTGCTTTTCTCTGAAAATGAAGAGCAGGTGCATTTTGGCCTAATTACCTCCATCTAGTTTTTCCCCGATATTCACCCACCATTCCATAAAGAGTAATTGCCATGGAAACCTACAGCATTAATTTTTAGTCCAAATTAGAGCATCTTAAGTAAAAGCTGCAATGTTTCAGTTGAGTTTTAACATATGTTCTGTCCTCCAGGCCTCTTGGGGGTTGGGAGATATTCACAGAATTGTTTTTTTGAAAACAAAGTTTTCTTACATGATAAGCCCCTGTCCTTTGCCTTTCATCTGCTTCCCATTCATAACTAGTCCTGAACTTTCTAAATAGAAAGATCATGATGCTAAGCACCCAAGAAAAGAAGCTTTCCATATGTCTGTGAATCCAATGCTCTCTGCATGTTACTCTGAAATCATCATGAAACTTCGCCTGGGCCTTCAACTCACCCATATAACCCAATCTACCTAGGACATGTTATCAGTTTGTGGAGGCTGAAGATCTCTCTCTTTTCCTGCAGGAAGCATAGCTAATCCAGATGAGCTATTAAAACAGGAAACCTGGGATTTACTGTGGCAGTTCACTTCCGTGAAGGTGGTGGTAGTGTTAGTTGTAGCAACTGTGTCTCATCTGATTGGAGTAGATCAACCCCAGTGCTTAGCAGTGTTTTTAATGGTATTTGTTAGACTCCATGAACTAAGCACCGCACTAAGTGCTGTGATAGATATATGACAGTCAGGCTGGACTCTCTCTGTCCTACACGGGATTCACTGTCAAAATAGGAGAGTAGTATTTATGATTAAGACAATCACTATAGTAAAAGTATGAAGTGACTGCTGTGTGTAAGCATTGTGCTAATATTGAGAAAGATACCCGCCCTACCTTCCGCCTCTAGACTGTGAGCTTGTTGTGGTCAGGGATTATCACTCTTTACTGTTGTATTGTACTTTCCCAAGTGCTTAGTACAGTGCTCTGCTCTTAATAAAAACGACTGAATGAATGAATGAATCTTGAACACAGGTGAGAATTACACACAGTCCAAAGGAGCATGATCTCTTTTTCAGTGTTTCTGAGTGGAGTGAGTCAGGATGGATCTAATAAAATCTCACCCTCATTGTGTGCCCTCCCAGATACTAACCCCAACACCTGATGAGCCATCCCGTGGTACCATTTGCTGATTTAGCATCCGTGCACAGTGGGGTAGAAGTGCGTGGTCTAAACATGAGGTTCATTTGAACCAAATCAACCCCATCAATATTAGAGAAATACCACCTCTTCTACCCAAATGGAGAGGAGGTTGTCACCCTTGCCTTTCTAAGGCTCAGGTTCCAGGGCAGAGAGGTGAGCCCCAAGCCGCTTCCACCATGGAGCCAGCACTGGTCCCTGCCCCCGACCTTCCTGTCCACTGTCACGGGCTCCCCACCCTATGAATATCCCGGAACCCCACTCTTAGCCCCTCTCCTATCACAGCACTATTCCTGGTTCCCCTGCTCCAAGCCATGCTCTGAGTTGAGCTCCATCGTGGTTCAGAAGGGCTCCAAGCTGCTTCACTATCCCAGTGGTTTGGGGCGAGCCCCACAGTGCTGAAAAGAAGGTCCAAGCCACTTCCATCATGGAGCCAATGCCCCCTCCCCCAAATCCTGATCCCCTTGCCCCTCTCATTGGCAGTGCACCTTTGAACTGCTGCTACAATGGAGAATCTCCATGGTCCACTGGGGCCTCTATACTCACGCACAGCGCCCTCCACTAGTCCTAGGGCCCGGCTCCACTGTCAGACTGGTTTCAGCAGGCTTGCACTGCCACCTTCTTTGCACACATATCCCAACGCTGAGGTGACATGGCATTTGCCCCAGCCCCTGTCCCAGAGGGCAGCCCATAGCCTCTCCTGAAACTGCTGTAGGACACCTCCAAACCCCTCCCCTTTGCAGCCTGGGATCAACCTTAGTGCCCCGGATTTCCTCATCACCTCAGTATTTCTGGGGTTTCTCCCACCTCCTCACCTCTGGGCCACAAGGCTCAAAGATGGCAGTTTGGGCCGTGAAGTGGAAATCAATAGAACCACTGGAGGAGGGGCCAAGACTGATGAATGGGTAACACTGAACACTGAGGGATGCCAAGCTCCTGCTCAAACCGCCAATGAAGAGCCGCAAAATCTGACCGACAGCATGGGCATTAGTGATGATTTGCACCATTGCCTGGGGTGGTTATCATCTCAGGAGGACCAAGGGAAATGGACTGTCAGCTCAGGGAGGGATTATGCAAATAAATGGATACGTTAAAATGATAGATGTGTAAGTGGCCCACTCTCAGTACCTGGACTTGAGGCCATGTGCTGGTACCTCAGGGAATTAGAGGGATTAAAGGTGCCTGATGGAGTGAGTTGTTTGTTCTCCTTGTCTTCTCTGTGCTACACCTATCTGGGAATGCTAGCAAAGGTCTTACCCCTTCCTCCAATACAACCTCCAGCTGGAAGGGGGTAATATGAGAAAATACTGCTGCTGGGGCCCTCTGTCTCAGAAGAACCCATAGGGTAACTGAATCTCTGTAGAGACTGTGGGTCATATTTCCACCTGGGAAAACCTCTCCTGAGCTATAAGAAGTCTTCCATTTTGGGTCTTCAGAGGCAGAAAAGAGATCTAATAGGGCCACTGACACCCCAAAAATTTAGAAAAAGGAAGAACTAATTTAACTAATCTCTGGAACCTTTAGGGAGAAGGAGTTCTCCTACGCAGGCTTACATTTGGTCTCTTCCCCAAAATACAATTTCACTCCAAGATTATGCCATTTTACCCTGCAAGTGACATAGGCAACAACATTTAACTTGAAATCACCTGCTAGGAGCTCCTGACTCATGATTCACCTCTGAAGAACTACCAAATTGCACTGTAGGAGGCATTACTAAATTATTCACCAATTCAGGCACTCTAGCTCTGTCGGTTACATAATAGAAAAAGTTTCACACACACACACACACACACACACACACACACACACACACGAAGCACTTGGAATAAATAACTGAACTAGATCAAACTGGCTTCCTACTGAAGAGTTGTTTAGCAACTGCACATTTTAGGGCTAAATTTTCAGTTTGGCTTCTCCCTTGAATACATAATTTTACACCTGCAAAGATCTCTGCTACAAGGCCTGTGTAAAAATACACCTCTGTAGAAAAAAAGAGAAAAAGAAAAAAAGGTGCTGAGAAATGCCTTTGTCCCAAGTGACTGCCCTTGAAAGACCCAGGAAAGGCTCTAATGGTTGATCTGGATGAAGGGGGTAGTTTTCTCCACTCTTGGCCATCCTTGCCCTGAGCATGTGTGTATGTGCATGTGAGTATGTTTACGTGCACACACTAGACACATACACAGACACACACATGTATGGGAAGGGGTAAAAGAATGAGGAAGGATGGGCAAAGCCAGACCGATTGAATGGGTGGGGAATGGGACAGGAAAAAATAGTTGTTTGTTCAGGACTTTGCTATAGCTATGGCTGCAGATTTAGAATGTGGGTAGAATGTCAGAGCTGAACAGGACCTTAAGAAATCATTTTAATCCTGAATACAGATAGGACCACATTCAACCCTAGCCAGGCAGATCTCTTTTACAAGTCCCGCAGACAAGGTTCTACCACATCCTGTCACTGTGTTGAATATAAATCCCTCAGGCACAGTTTAAGCCTGTTGTTCTGTCTTCAGTGGAAATGGCCAACAGCTGGCCATCATCCTCTTCATAATAACCCTTCAGAGACTTGAAGATTTATTGGAAAACCTTCTCAATCTTCTCTTCTCTAAGTTCAGTAATCCCAACTGCACCAACCTTTCAACAAGGGTCTTATTTTCTTACCCTTTTGTCATTTTTGTTTCTATTAAGAACATACATAGAGTGGGCCCCGACTTATAAAGGCCCAGGAAAGAAAAAGTCAGGAGGAGATGACTATAGGAAATGGGGTCAAAAATGTAAAGTATGGCCCATTTCAGAGTAAGCTCATATAGCGTTCAATGTGATTGGAGTCACTCATAAATGGAGTTCCCCACTCTGGGCTTGGCTGAAATGATTCACAAACCGAACCTGAGAGAACCCTGAAGTGAGTTCCATGGCATGAACACGAGCTCAATAAATCCCGTCGATAATGGGGATGGCAAGCAAGCTAACATGAAGATTTTACAAAACCACATCTTGAGGCCAGTGGTGAACTGAAGCACTTTGATCATGGGAGGAAAGGTGCTCTGGGAATCCAATGTATCCCCACCCACTTTTTTGCAATGCACACCACTTTTTCCAAGTTCTGTTTGCTTGGGTGTGTTTATGTGGACAGGGGCACCATACCTCCAGCTGGTGTTCACCGGTAGTATGTGCTTATTTCAGAACACACGCATGGCACAGACAAGCTGGAAACAACTCTGAGCGCACTTGGAACTCTCACTTATAATAGCCGCCCGAGCCACGTGGAACAGGGGCCCAGGAGCCTCAGATCCAGCCCACTCTGGTGAGGTGGTGGTTCTCAGGACTGTTAGTGGTTAAGAGCCACTTCCCGCACAGTGTATGGTGTATAATCTAGCCAGCAATATAACAAAACACACACTATTAACTTTTAATATAGGTAGAGTGACAGCTTGAGGAAAACAGGAAGGAGCACTCCAAGGAATGCAGTGCTTGCAGCTGGAATATAAACATGGATCACGCTGGAATGGACTGCATGCTTTATATAAACACTCATAAAGGAGGTTCAGGCTGAGCTGTTACTTTAAAGGAAATTCTAACCCATAAACATGTCCTGCCATTCCCTAATAACTATTTAATCTGATGCACATTTGGGAAGGATGATGCTAAGTAATCAAACAATATTGCGAGTCCTGCTTCGGAGATGGAAATGGGATACAATCAGAGCAAGTACTATCTCACTTGAAGGGAATTTTTCTAGTGATGGGGGAAACCAGACATTGGCTCTCAAAGCCCTAGTAAAAGGAAGTACTCAGAAACTCCAGGCCTCACCATAACCAAGATTCATCACCCCAATCTCTATCAATCAATCAAATCAGTGTTATTTGTTGAGCACTTGCTGTGGGCAGATCACTGTACTAAGCACTTGGGAGAGTACAATAGAGTTGGTAGACATAATCTCTGCCCTTGAGGAACTTACAATCTAGTGGAGGAGACAGACATTAAAATAAATAACAGGTAGGCTAAGCAACAGAGTGTAAGGATAGGTACATAAGAGCTATGAGGATGGGGTGAGTATCAAAGTGCTTAGGCTACTTAGAAAAAAGGGAAAATAAGATAAGGAGATGAGAGGTTACTCACTGGTGATGCAGAAGGAAGGGCTGATGGGGGTGGGGAGTTGAGAGGTTAGTCAGGGAAGATATCCAGAAGGAGATATGATTTTAGAAGGGCTTTGAAGATGGGGAGAGTGGTGCTTTGTTGGATATAAAGTTCCACACAAGAAGGGAGGGGGTGAGCAAGGGGTCAATGGCTAGATAAATGAGATCAAGGTAAAGTAAGTAAGTTGGCATTAGAGGAATGAAGTGCATGAGCTGGGTTGTAGTGGGAGAGAAGCTAGGATAAACAGGTCGGGGAGAGCTGATTGAGCACCTTAACTCAATGGGGAGGAATTTCTGTTTGATGCTGAGATGGATGGGCAATAATTGGAGGTTTTTGAGGAGTGGGAAGATATGCCCAGAACAGGTCTTCACCCCTTCTTTTTACACAGAGGTAAAGATGGATAACTTGGAAATTCTCCTCATCACAATTTATGCTGAAATTAAGGTTTGGTCAGGGGGTCTTTAAATGGACTTTTCTTTGTAAGAGCAATGTCAAGACATTTTAATATCCCATGCAGTACTATGAACACAGGACAAGAGAGTGAAATATCATATGCATAAAAACATGTAAGACATGATTACAGGAAAGGCAGATGGATAGAAAAAGGAAGAGTAGGGTGGTGAGCACAGGCCCCCTGACAGGGAAGGCTCTAGGTCTGTGTTAGGCTAGACATGATACAGTACATACCATAGGAACAATGGTTTTAGAAGTTTAGTGAAGTGGGCAGTATGTTTTCTTGAAAAAGGTCTTGGAAGTCAAGATCTCCAAGTTGGCCCCAAAACAGATAGGGTACAAGAAGAGCTATGCACCAATCTTTTCCCAGAGACTTAGACCTCATTTCTAATGTATTTCACTGAGTTGCCACTATGTTAAACAATCAGTCTTTATTAAGTGTTTACTGCATTCAGAGCACTCTTCTAAATGTTTGGAAGAGAACAATATAACAGAGTTGGAAGACACATTCCCTGACCATGACATTCAATACCTTCTCAAGACTTCCCAAAGAATAGTGAGAGGAATCACTGAAGAGGTTGGATTCCATGATTCTAGATCCCCCAACGATCTGGCCTCCTACTTCATTAACAAAATTAAATCCATCAGGTCCGACCTCGCCAAAGTCTCTTCCCCCCTTTCTCCAACCCCCCGGCTCTCAACACTCTCTGCTACTCTCCCATCCTTCCCAGCGGTATCCTCAGAGGAACTCTCCTCCCTCCTCTCAAGTGCTACTCCGGCCACCTGTGCTTCTGACCCCATTCCCTCTCATCTTATGAAATCTCTCGCTCCATCCCTTCTCCCCTCCTTAACTTCCATCTTCAACCGCTCACTCTCCACTGGTTCCTTCCCCTCTGCCTTCAAACATGCCCATGTCTCTCCCATCCTAAAAAAACCCTCTCTTGACCCCACCTCACCTTCTAGTTATCGTCCCATATCCCTCCTACCATTCCTTTCCAAACTCCTTGAACGAGTTGTCTACACGCGCTGCCTAGAATTCCTCAACAACAACTCTCTCCTCGACCCCCTCCAGTCTGGCTTCCGTCCCCTTCATTCCACGGAAACTGCCCTCTCAAAGGTCACCAATGACCTCCTGCTTGCCAAATCCAACGGCTCATACTCTGTCCAAATCCTCCTCGACCTCTCAGCTGCATTTGACACTGTGGACCACCCCCTTCTCCTCAACACGTTATCTGACCTTGGCTTCACAGACTCCGTTCTCTCCTGGTTCTCCTCTTATCTCTCCTGTCGTTCTTTCTCAGTCTCTTTTGCAGGCTCCTCCTCCCCCTCCCATCCTCTTACTGTGGGGGTTCCCCAAGGTTCAGTGCTTGGTCCCCTTCTGTTCTCAATATACACTCACTCCCTTGGTGACCCCATTCGCTCCCACGGCTTCAACTATCATCTCTACGCTGATGAAACCCAGATCTACATCTCTGCCCCTGCTCTCTCCCCCTCCCTCCAGGCTCGCATCTCCTCCTGCCTTCAGGACATCTCCATCTGGATGTCTGCCCGCCACCTAAAGCTCAACGTGTCGAAGACTGAGCTCCTTGTCTTCCCTCCCAAACCTTGTCCTCTCCCTGACTTTCCCATCTCTGTTGACGGCACTACCATCCTTCCCGTCTCACAAGCCCGCAACCTTGGTGTCATCCTCGACTCCGCTCTCTCATTCACCCCTCACATCCAAGCCGTCACCAAAACCTGCCGGTCTCAGCTCCGCAACATTGCCAAGATCCGCCCTTTCCTCTCCATCCAAACTGCTACCCTGCTAATTCAAGCTCTCATCCTATCCCGTCTGGACTACTGCACTAGCCTTCTCTCTGATCTCCCATCCTCGTGTCTCTCTCCACTTCAATCCATACTTCATGCTGCTGCCCGGATTATCTCTGTCCAGAAACGCTCTGGACATATTACTCCCCTCCTCAAAAACCTCCAATGGCTACCGATCAATCTGCGCATCAAGCAGAAACTCCTCACCCTGGGCTTCAAGGCTCTCCATCACCTCACCCCCTCCTACCTCACCTCCCTTCTCTCCTTCTACTGCCCAGCCCGCACCCTCCGCTCCTCCACCACTAATCTCCTCACTGTACCTCGCTCTCGCCTGTCCCGCCATCGACCCCCGGCCCACGTCATCCCCCGGGCCTGGAATGCCCTCCCTCTGCCCATCCGCCAAGCTAGCTCTCTTCCTCCCTTTAAGGCCCTGCTGAGAGCTCACCTCCTCCAGGAGGCCTTCCCAGACTGAGCCCCTTCTTTCCTCTCCCCCTCGTCCCCCTCTCCATCCCCCCGTCTTACCTCCTTCCCTTCCCCACAGCACCTGTATATATGTATATATGGTTGTACATATTTATTACTCTATTTATTTATTTATTTATTTATTTATTTTACTTGTACATTTCTATCCTACTTATTTTATTTTGTTGGTATGTTTGGTTCTGTTCTCTGTCTCCCCCTTTTAGACTGTGAGCCCACTGTTGGGTAGGGACTGTCTCTATGTGATGCCAATTTGTACTTCCCAAGCGCTTAGTACAGTGCTCTGCACATAGTAAGCGCTCAATAAATACGATTGATTGATTGATTGATTGATTGGTGCTGCCTTTCTGAGAGTCCACACCTGCAATTCTCATTAGGTGGTTCCTTGGCATCCAGGGTCCGGGCCCTGGGTTGAGATGGCAATCCCTCTTACACAACCAGATATACTCCAATCACACTGGCTCTGTGCCTTGGAGAAGTCATGTTCATGGGCAACCCACAAGCAGGGAGGGATACAGCTGCAGCTGATTTCCCAGTTTCTCACCCTGTCCCTAATCCCTACCACAATCATCCAGAAAAGGAATGATCTGAGGAAACTGAGGCCATCCTATCATCTTTGAAACTGCCTCTTATTGAAACAATAAAAAACCCACCCTAGTGATTTGATTTCTTTGTAAAGAAAGGACAACTCCCTTTTGAGTTGGAGGGGGAGAGAAACTATCTGCAGTGTGAAAAAATTGTGTTTCACATTATGAACTGAGTTCTGCAAGGCTATTTCTGAAAAGTGAATTTCTCTGCTTCCTATTTCCTTATAACATAAAAGTTTTTTTAAAAAAGAATCACTATTCCTCTCATTGGCCTGGGACCACTCTCCCTCCTTCCTCCCTCCCTTTTCCCATTCTCTCACAGACCCTGTTCTAAGATCCTGACCCTTTTCTTCCCCTGGAGCTCTGAAAGCCGTGTCCCATGCCTCTCTGTATCACTTCCTTACACTACACTCTATATCCTACTCCCACCCCACTACATATACACCTATGTGAATATCAGTCTTTACACAATAGTAAATAATTATGGCATGTGTTATGCACTTACTATGTGCCAAGCACTATTCTAAGCACTAAGGTAGATACAAGATTATCAGATTGGACAGTCCCTGTCCTGCATGGGACTCACAGTCTAGGTAGGAGGAATTGAATTCCCATTCTACAGATGAGGGAACTGAGGCACAAAGAAGTGATTTGCCCAAGGTCACATGGCTGACGTGGCAGAACTGGGATTAGAACCAAGGTCCTCTGGCTCCCAGCCCATGCTCTTTCCACTAGGCCATGCTGCTTCTCAAGGTCTTTACATGTCCTACCTAGGCAAAGCAAGGGTATTCTGCTAGGGTTCACAGTCTTTGAATCCTATCTACTTACATCCTATAAGGTCTCCTCTTTGGAAACATCCCCATCAAAATTATACAGTTTAGATTTGTGGTGCTCTCATCTTAGAGCCAAAATCTCCTCTAGCGTTATCCAACTCACATTCCATTCTGCTTTCCAAACTCCCACAAGGACCTGCACTTGATGGGAAGCAGCACGGCATAGTGGATAGAACACCGGCCTGGGAGTCAGACAACTGTGGGTCCTAATCCTAGGGCCGCCATTTGTCTGCTGTGTGACTTTGGGCAAGTCACTTCACTTCTCTGGGCCTCAATTTCCTCATCTGTAAAATGGGGATTTAGTCTGTGACCCATGTGGGACAGGGACTGTGTCCAACCCAATTTCCTTGTATCCACTTGGAAGTGTCTGGCAAACAGTAAGCGCTTAACAAATACCAGAATTATTATTATTATTATCAGTTGTTTTTCCATTCCTGTTTCTCAGTGCCACACACCTTGCTGCTGCCTTCTGAAAATTTCTCACCAGGGATAATAGGAAGCCCAATACCACTGCTATTTTTAATCCCAAATTAAAGACTCCCCCTGAATGTCGGCAATTTGAGTCTGTGGTTTGTTTACGGTAACGCTGCTAAGGGGCTCTGCGCTTGTGAATGGGACTGCACAAGTGGCTAAATGATTTCTGAAAGGCAGGAGACATTACAGAGTAACACGTAGCACTGTGCTTCATGGAAAACAAGCACATTTTAAAAAAGTAAGTGGAAGGGTGCTAAGATAGCTACAGAAAAATGCTAAAAATAGTGCCATGTCTAAGGCAGAAGAGTTACAAACCACACATACACAGAAATGAACTCCCAAATGCAGCTTTGGAGCCAAGTCCTAAGCCCAGAGAAACTTGGCTCACGCTGATGCTCAGAGTCCTTGGGAAAGGCAGAAACATCTTAGGCTAAGATTGAAAATTCCTCGGTTGGAAGTGTCTACACTATGCTGCCTTGCTTGAGGATGAGGCCAGGGACATGGACGCTGATGTTAGATTGATCAAAACATCTAGCTCAACAGATTATGGGCAGCTTCAAAAGCACTTAAGGCAGTCATCCAAGAACTGCTACACGCTGGTGATTATGTTCTAGGGAGATTCACAGGAAGATAAGCAGATGATTAACAACCTCTTCACCCTGATAACATAGTACGATGAACTTTCAAGATGCCTGAAGAAGCCACAGGTTATGAATCAGCCTATACCTAGGAAATACTACACACAACTAAATATTTTCTTGGGCAAAGAGGCTACATAGCTGTCACCTAATTCTGCCACCTTCACAAACACACAAGCCAACAACGTGCAGCTAGATAAAGAAGCAGAAAGCAAATAAGTGTCCAGCATATCCTTCAAGAGATTAAGAGAGTCAGAGGGGGCAACAACAACAGGTCATAAACTTCATGCCAAAGTTCTATGAGATGTGGTGGTTTCCACTCTTCTATGTGGTGGAGAGACTTGATTATACAACAGAAGACCTCTCCAGTTTCTCAAGCAGATCCATTAGCTTGAGATGAAAGCCATTCTCAACAGCAAAAGCAAAGCAGCCAGCTCATCACCATCAAGGAAATGATCATCTAACGCAGCTTTGATGCATTAGAACAAATGGGAGAATGGATGACTGTAGAATGCCCAGATGGTTGCCACCAGATGAACTGAGAAAGTGGACACACCCAAGAAGAGAGGGAAGAGCAAATGTTTTAAAGACAGTGAGGAATGGACTGTCTGCCTTTTCAGCCACCTGCCTTGGATAGATTAGCGCAGTCAACAGTGTCATCCATATTTAAGTATAAAGAAAAGGTTGTCTATGTATGGAAAGCAAAGGGAGCATCTAAACTCACACAAGTTGAGCACCCTATTTACCATAAATATAAATAGGAGGCATCGAAGTTCACTACTGAGAATGAAACTTGGCACCTGTCCTCTTTATAAGGCTAAATCTGGAAGGGTTGTGGTTTGCACACAGCCTGCTGTAGTGAATATAGAGATATGATTGATGGACAAGGAAACTTGGAAAATGTCTCTCAGAGAGGTTAAGGAAACAGGGTCCAACCAAGTGTCAAGCACACAAGGGAGATGTCATTGCTTCCGCATGCCTGTAGGTCGATTCCATTCTAGTTCAGCCCATAGTGCGCAGGTCTGAATTGGGCATTACTGGAGTCGGAAAATGAGGAAGTGGAAACAAAAAAGCAAGTCCCATTAGATCTAGCCTAGTTCCATGTCATTCCTGTTTTGGGAGATACTCAATGGGAAAGTTGAGGCTCTTGACTCTCTCAAACTTTAGAGCCTCTGTAGAGTGGGTTGAAGATTCTTGGGCAGACACAGTTCTAGATCCCCACTTGGAGCAGGCTCAAAGCTGAACAAATTTCCAAAGTGGGAGAGAGAGAGGAGTAGAAGGGACCCCTTGTTAAATCCCTCACCTTCCTGAGCCTTACTAGAAATGAGTCTTCTCTCTAGATTCTCAAAAGCCTGGGAACCAGGCACTTCCACTCAACCCTTCCTTCCAGAACCCATTTTCCTAATCAATCCCTTCACTTGGAAGCCGCCTTACCCCAGGACACAGGCCACTGAAAGAGAGACGGCGCTGGGTTAAAAATCCCCAGCTCCAAAAATTAATAGCAGCTGGTATTTCTAAATACCCAAAGGCTCTTGGGAGCGAGGCCGAGCTCGGCGCTGTCGAGCCTCAGTCGTTGCCTTTTTTCTTCTTGTCATGGTTAATTACTCCAGGATTTTGCTGATTCAAGCAACCTGCTGGGGTGGGGGGCCCCCAGTACAACCTCTCTCATTCATCCCAACTGGTTTGTGGGTTTCAAGTAGCAGTGAGCTCCCATCAGAAACCCAAGAATAAATCCTATGCCGTTCACATGCCGCAAAGCGTTAAGCCCCATGATTTGCCCCCTCAAAGGCTGCCCCTTCCAATCTGAGAAGGAACAAAAGAGCCATGCAGACCCCTAAACTACTTACTGCCTCCTCCCCACCATCCCTGAAATGCATCCACCTCTCTCTTGGAATGTGGCAGCTGTCAGCCAGGATCACTAGACAAGGCTATGGCCAATTAAAAAATGCTCCCCTATGGAGCCCAGACTGAGAGGTCAAATATTGCATAGGGTAAAAAGTTCACCTGAACGTACATTTTAGGTATGTGCACTACCATCCTAATGCCCTTCATGAATCAGAGAGAGCGCGCGCGAGAGACAGAGTTCTCTACAGAGTCCCTGAAAACAGATTGAAAACAGGTGCATGGCCTGTAATATCTTCAAAGCAAATCCAAGTCTGGATATGATAGGAGCAGCAGGGAAACAATGAAACAGTGAAAAGGCTTGACCGAACCATTTGGGCAAACCCAAAATAGGCCACATAAGGAAATTGTCCAAGATAAAATCTGGCCTAAGATGCCAAAACAAACACTAGGTTCTTGCTCAGAGCCACATAACTTGGTTTGTCCACAGTAATCAATGGGCCATATTGCAGTAGATAGTATGAATCCAAGACAAAGTCAGTAAATTCAAAGCCTCTTGACTGACCAATGAAATAACCCATAAGCCTGAAGGGAGCAGTCCTCCCTTATAGGGACACTAATGGGGCCTGGAACATGTTTTACTTTGCAGGGAAGCTTCTTGAGTTCCTGGGTTTGAGCAGGCTAGGCTGAAGACAGTCAAGGTCAGTCTCCCTGTAGCAGCATAACACCCTGCACCTTAGGGGTCTCCAAGAACCACTCGGCACCCAGATGTAGTGGCTGGGAATACAGCTGTATATACCTAATTGTTTACTGCTCCTTTCTTCTTCCTTCCCTCATGGTAATTTCAACATCTCACTCTTCTTTTGCTTCTGACCCACTCTGCCTTAAAGGCCTCAAATCTCCCCCCATTCTAAAAATGCTTTAACCTCACTGGCCCTTCCAACTACTGCTCCATCTCCCTCTTGGCATTCCCATACAAACTTATCTATACCTGCTTCCTTCAATTTCTCTCCCCCAAATGTCTTCTCAATCCCCTGCAAACCGGTGATCACCCTCTCCACAAAGGCGGCACTCTTCAAAGTCTCTTCAATTACCTAATTTGGGCCAAATCTGTTAGGCTCTACTTAATCCTAGGCCTTCCCCTTTCCCTAGAAATTCTCTCCATCCTTATTTTCACTGACACAATACCTTCCCTACCTATCTGACCACACCATCTTATGCTCTTCTGCTGGCTCTTGTCCTCTCCTCCATTTAAATGTGGGTGTCCCACAAACCCCTCTTCTAAGTCCTCTGCTCTTCTTACTCTACACTTGCTCCATTGGGGAGCTCATTCACATACAGGTCTTCAGCTAGTCTATGTTGAGAACTACCAAATCTGCCTCACTAGCCCCAATCTCACTCATATTTCCTCCTGCCTTTGGAACATCAACAGGAAGATTACCCCAGCAGCACCTTCTGCTCAATATGACAGAAACTTCTAAACCTATACCTCTTCCTGCCATTCCCAATATCAAAAGTATCACCATCCTCCCTCTCCGAGCAGCCCATTACTTTGTCGTAATCTTTAACTTGTCTATGTCTGTCACCTCCCAGGTATAGTTTCTCTTTTTGTCCTCCACAATAGTTCTCAGATTTGCACCTTCCTCTCTACTCTTATAGCCACAACCTTGGTTACCTGCTGGCTGAATTACTGGTCTCCCTGCCTCCAGTCTATTCAACTTCATGGTCATCTTCCTAAAGTCCTTCTCAGAACGCATCACTCACCTCTTCATAAACTTCCACTGGCATCCCAATCCTTGCTGCATCAAACAAATTCCTGACCACTGACATCAAGGTTCTCCACCAGCTGTTTGTTTCTTACCTTTTCTCTCTTTTCGGCTTTTCCCCCAGCTCAAACTCTTGGCTCATTCCAAAATCAACTCCTAACTATTTTTTACTTGATTTTTCGATCTCTGACACATTTTTTCCTTACTTTTTTTTTCCATTGTGCCCATGCTTTTTTATTGTTCTTATTGAACGTATACAGTTTGTGTCTGCCTGCCTTCTCTGTTAGACTGTGAACTCCTCAAAGCCAGTATTATACTTTTATTGATTGTTTCCATATGCCTAGTGTTCTGCACACAGTAGACTCAGTAAATGCTGCTGCTGCTCTTGATGATGGCATGTGCTGTTGTACCAATGAGCTGCCAGAACTGCAAGTCTCAGCAGCCCAGAGGGACAACTCTGCATATGCAACAGTTTCATGTATGTGCGGCCTCATCTCCCAGAAGGGATCCTAGGCTTCATTACTCTTCTGACTGGGGTTGGGTGGCAAGACTTCAGGATTCAGCTAGGCCCGGCAGATTTCTCTACCACCCTAGGACTCACCGTCTCAGTAACCACAAAGCGTGAAACTCCTTGAAATATTCGAACTGGAAGGGACTTTGAGAAATGACCTGGTCTGGGCTCCAATTCCCAAGCAATTAAAACACAGAGCCTTCCATTCCTTCCTTAAAGTTTCTAAAGATGGAGCCAAAGCAAATCCTCACCTGGGATCCTGTTTCATGGTTATTGTTTATCAATAATAGTCAAAGAGAATTTCATTAGAGCCAACTGAACTGTCTCCTTCTACAATCTTTATCTACCCCAGTGCTTAGCATAATGCTTCAACACATAGTAAGCCTTTAAGACCATTTTTATTGAAATGATAATTTAAATCCATTACCTCTCATTTGGACTCCTATGTTGAGTATCCTCTTCATAAAAATAAAACTTTCTTCTACCTGAAGATAGCCAAGTCAGCCCTTAACCTTTCCTTCTCTTAGCTTCTTAGATTCAGCTTCTTGAATGTGATCTCATGGGACTATCTCTATCTCTAATTTTGTTGCTCTTTGGACTTCTCCCAGTTTTTCTACATCCCTATTAAAACATTATGACCCAAATTGAACACAGTACACTCCATTTTGCCAGAATGTGGGTTTTCACTACAAGTGTTGGCTAGCCTCAGATAGCAGAATTAGAGAACAATCTTCTGATAATACCCACCTGTCAGGATACAGTGTGATACAGTGTGATGCAGTGTTAGAAGTTGTTTTGCCCATCTGCACAAAACAGACACATGGTACTACAACATGAATTTTCCATAATGTGCGATTCTGCAAGAATATCACCCCTGCATCATAGAATGAAGTGTGTTCCAGTTCAGGCTCAGGCTGATCCCAAGTCCAAAAGAAGGATTACCTCCTTATGGCTTGATATACTCCCATAAATAAAGCATTGTATCAATACTGGACTTTTTCCACTATCAGCAATAGGTTGCTGACCCATATTCAATTTGGGGTTGACCGGTGCAGTTTTCCCTATCCTCTGACAAGATGTTCCTCCTTGTCAGGGGAAGGAAGGTACCAGCTCCTCTATTACCATAAGATGCAAAACCACACTGAAAGAATGTGGCCCATGGAGCGGCTCATCTCATCTTCTCCCCGAGCTTTTCAAAATCCTAGTTTGTATTCCAGCAAATTTCCCCATAACCAGTTAGGCTAGTTGGGTCAGTCAAAAGAAGGTGGATTCTAATCCCAACTCTGCCAGTTGTCTGCTGTGTTGCCTTGGGCAAGTCACTTCTCCTTACTGTGCCTCAGTTACCTCATCTGTAAAATGGGGCTTAAGATGAGCCCCATGTGGGACAGGTACTGTGTCCAACCTGATTTATTTGTATCTACCCCAGCACTTCGTATAGTGCCTGGAACACAGTAAGCACTTAATGAAAACCACAATTATTAAAAAGAACCACCAGCAGGGCACAGATGTGATTCAGGCATTCAAACAAGAGAGAAAGGCCCCTCATGAAGAAAGGGGCTGGGAACCTGGGGCTCAGATGTTGGAGAGTCTCTTTCATTCCACCTAGAGGCCGGAACTACAAAGAAGTCTTCTCAAAGAAGCTCAGGGTCATCAATTGCTATGCAGAAGTATTCTCTTCAGTTCTGCAGAGAGAGAACTGTGCTGCCCCCATCCAAAAGTGCTAAATTAAGTCATTTTAAAAGATCCTCAAGCGGGGTTCATCTTCCATCCACAGAAAAAGAAACATGGACTCCATCCAGAGGTATGCAAGAGAAGACACTGTACAGGGGAAACAGTAAAAAGCATACTCCTTCTTCAGAGGGATGTAGATGCATTAAAACCCAGCTGACCATCAGCTCTGGGCAGGCCTCTCCTGCTGTCACAGCCCACTGCTGATAAAGCAGTAAAATATCCCTCCTATCCGCAAACCTGCTGCAGGTACAAGCCTGCCCAGCTCTATCCACCTCTAGACTGTAAGCTCTTTATAGCAGGAACCATGTCCACTAATTCTGTTGCATTGTACTCTCCCAAGTGCTTAATACAGTGCTCTGCACATAGTAAGCACTCAGTAAAGCACTCAGAGAAGCTGGAGGAAAGAAAGGAGAGAGGGGGGTGGGAAGGTAGCTACCCAATGCTTGCCTTTGTAAAGCATGGGAAGTCTAGCAAAAGTCTTGGTGGGCTGTGGTTTTCTGAAATTCTCCAAGGCTGGGACCTATTGGGTGGAATTATTTGATTTGAAGCTCTGCCCCTTGGAAGCCTCACTCTCTGTACTGATTTCCTTGAAAAATTACAAGGTCAGCCTAATTATACTGAACAAAACAGGAAGGGGGCTTCTTCTCCCCACAATATCCAATTAGGAAAACTGTGGTTTCTTTTTCTCACAATAATGACCTGCCATCTTGTTTATGGCTGAAGAACCTGGGTGTTCTTTATTTCACATTGCATAAATGTCAGAGGGGCCTTGAATGGTTCCAGTCCACTTACCACCAAATAGCAGAAAGTAGCCCAACCATACTATCAGTACTTTCTACCTATCAATGCTTATTTGTCTTTTGTCAAATAAAGGAAGTCGGGCAGACTCTGATAGGAGCCTTCTTAATTGGAAAACAAACAGGTAATAGGGCAGGGCAAACTGAACAAATCTCATATGGCAAAGATATGCTGCATTCCCCTAAACCTTTGCCAAAGATTCCACAAGACCTCTCAAATAAAATCAAGAGACTTAACTCCCTCCTTTGCTGAAGAGCCCCATTTCCCAGGTATCTGTACTTCTCTGGTGCTTGATTCAGAAGGAAACTCCCTCCCGGTTGTACAAACACTTGATCCCTGCCTGGCCAGAAGGCCCCCTCAGAAGCCCTGGAACAAACCAGCTGGAGGCCTGAGGGCAGCAACTTGGCTCCCAGTCCCCCTCATCCAAATGTCACAATGTAACATGCCTATGAGTGCTTAGACAGATCAAGCAATAGATCAGTCGGCATTTACTGAGTGCTTACTATGTGCAAAGCACTGTACTAAGGACTTGGGCGAGTACAATAGAGTTAGAAGACAAGATACCTACTAACAAGCAGCATGGCTCAGTGGATTCGGCACAAGTCTGGGAGTAGGAAGGACCTTGATTCTAATCCTGGCTCCACCAATCAATCAATCAATCAATCAATCGTATTTATTGAGCGCTTACTGTGTGCAGAGCACTGTACTAAGTGCTTGGGAAGTACAAGTCGGCAACACATAGAGACAGTCCCTACCCAACAGCGGGCTCACAGTCTAGAAGAAACCACTTATCTCTATGTGACCTTGGGCACTTCACTTCCTTATGCCTTAGTTACCTCATATGTAAAATAGGGATTAAGATTGTGAGCCCCATGTTGGGCAGGGACTGTGTCCAACCTGATAAACTTGCATCTACCCCGGCACTCAGTACAGTGACTGGGACATAGTAAGCACATAAATACAAAAAAAAAAAAAAAGATTCCAATCAAAATACGCTGAAGCCTTAGAATAAGTTAGAATGTCTACTCCTGGGGCTAGGAGCAGTTCTCAGCCCCCAATAATCCTGCTCTAATCCCTGAAATTTTGCCCAGCTTTTGGAGCTGCTCATGAACTCCCAGTCATACTGACATAAGTGCTGGTATTTGGAGGGTTCCCAAGCCTTTGAATAGGCCCTTAAATCTAAATGACCATCCCCTCAGGAGGAAAGAGGCTGATTTTCCGGGAAGCAGGGCAAAATGGCAGAAAGGAAGGCAGAAAGACAAAGAAATGGAGAGTCGGGGCAGAAGCACACCGAAAGATGTACTAAGCGCTTAGTACAGTGCTCTGCACATAGTAAGCGCTCAATAAATATGATTGATTGAAAGATAAAAAGACAGCAAAGAGAGAGAGGGGGGACAGGGTGGAGCAGGAGCCAGAGGCATACATATACACAGACATGAGAAGCAGCATGGCCTAGTGGATAAAGTATGGGACTGGGAGTCAGAAGGTCATAGGCTCTAATCCCAGCTCTGCCACTTGTCTGCTGTGTGACCCTGGGCAAGTCACTTCACTTCTCTGGACTTCGGTTACCTCACCTGTAAAAGGGGATTGAGGCTGTGAGCCCAATGTGGTACAGGGACTATGTCCAACCCGATTTGCTTGTATCTAGCTCAGAGCTTAGTTCAGTGCCTGGCACACATTAAGTGCTTAACAAATACCACAATTTTTATTATTAACCAGCAGCCACTGGTTTCCCACTATTGCTTCCTCTCCCATTCTGGTTGCTAATGAGACAGCCACCACCACTGGGACTTCAGCTCCTGAAACTTCCTGAACTTCAACAGAAGCTACCACAGCTACTTGTGTCTTGGCTGCAAACTCCCCTCCACAGGCTGTTTCCTAGAGATTAACATAACAATTGTCCTAAAACTGCTCAGAAAACACCAAAAACCTCTAGAAGCTGTGCAGAAGCTGCCGAACTGCCAGGATACTGGTAGTGAGGGAAAGAGACGGAAAGAATAAGTTGGCCTCCACCTTGCTAATGGTTTCATCCCCTCCTATGGCCTCAGCTAAAATCAATCAATCGATGCAATTTATTGAGCACTTACTGTGTGAAGACCACTGTACTAAGGACTTGGAAGAGTACAAAATAGGATTTTAAATCAGTTTTCATCTATCTTTTGTGTGGTGGGACAAGCCCCCCCAAATTCAAAACTGTGACACAATGAGGGATGACTGGTCACTTTACCCTAAATGTCTAATGAAATCCAGCCCTCTCCCACCAGCTACTTCAGTGGCAATTCTGACCTTTCCCTGTCCCTTACCTTCAGTCCATCACAGGACAGCTTAGGTTCTTGCAAAATGTTGGATCATTCCCCAGAGTGTGAGCTCTCCATAAGAGATGACATCTTGGGGTAGTCTTCAGAATTTAACAGAGTTTGTCTATACTGCCCTCCTACTTCTTTCATTCAATCATACTTATTTAGCACTTACTGTGTGCAGAGCACTGTACTAAGCACTTGGGAAGTACAAGTCAGCAACAGAGACAATCCCTGCCCACAATGGGCTCACTCGATTTCTTAAGCAAAATATTTCTACTTATCAAGGCAGTTTAAACCTGTTTGGTTAAGAACCCCAGCGCACAAACAGCATTGTTTAAAATGGAAGTGGAACAGCCATGTAAGTGTTCGGCAAATAAGGTGCTGCCTTCAAAAACAAAATACATTATTTTAATAATAATAATAATAATAATAATAGTAGCATTTGTTAAGTGCTTACTATGTGCAAAGCACTGTTCTAAGTGCTGGGGGGATACAAGGTGATCAGGTTGTTCCACTGGGGGCTCACAGTCTTAATGCCCATTTTACAGATGAGGGAACTGAGGCAGAGAAGTGAAGTGACTTACCCAAAGTCACACGTAGGCCCGGACCTAGACAGAGTGGAATGTGCCTACATTCCATAGTGGCATTTTCAGATCCGATCCCCAGCTCCACACCCCCTGGGACTTTGCAATACTCCATGGTGTTTATAAGCTGCACACCCTAGGACTTTATTATATATTTCACATATCCTTCTTTGACGGAACTGAAAAGCCGATAAATCCTAAGTGATTTGCCACAGAGAAGGGTATTCTATCTTTGGTATTGTACGTGCACTCTCAAGCACGCAGTACAGTGCTCCGCTAACAGTAATTGTTCAGTAAATACCACTGATTGGCTAGATACAGAAGATCGCATAGAACCTGCCACATTCTATTTCCTATCAGCCTCTCTGGAGTGCCAGCAGCCAACATAAATGTGCTTGCAGAGATATGAAAGAGAGGGAGAGAAGAAAAAACAATTTGCAGTGTTCTCCTGAAAAGATTTTGGACTCAACTACACATGCAGGTCTAGAGGGGGATAATCAGATTTATAAAAATCCACAGATGGGGCTGGAATAGGCAAAAGTTTCAAAAGAGTTCAATGCATACTCCAAAAACTAGGCAATAATAGCAGAGAGCTGTTCCATGAGGACCCCAGAGAAAACCTGGCAGGTATGAGCTAACAGTCTGGGTAGGGAGATATTTCAAACTGGCAGCATCATAATTCTTACGTACTGAGAAGGAAACAACATTCAGCTCAGCTTGACGGGAAGCTTTGTATTAGGCTGAGGCATATTGAAAATATTGAAGTCTTTTTAATAGTTCATGGTCCAATGCTTCATTTGTAACAGAAACAGTTCATTTCATATGGAGAATCCCAGATGTATAGCCAAACCAAAAGGAAAAAGGGAAACTGTCACGAACCCAGTCAATCATAAAGAATGGGATCAAGAGCTCTCCGGCACAGCCCAGATAGATTCGGAACAGGACTCTGAGCTAAACGTCTACGAGCGAGGTACATTTTTGGCTCCAAAATGCTTCTCTGGCTATGTCTTTCCAGCATCTTCAGTATTTTTCCTAATTAATCACTCCTACTTGATTTCCTGAAGCAAATCACGCAGTCCCCAAAGTCCAGCCCAGTCCTCTTTCAATCCTGCCGTCCCCCGCCAGCACACATACGCGCCCCCCCCAAGTTCTCTGGACCCGTTGGGGTGTGCTGCACAGTCCAAGCCATTTGGATGCCAGCCCAAACAGTGGTCCAGCCTCAGAGAATTCTAACAGAACCAAAGGGTCTCAGACAAACATTTGCATGAGCTATTGGAAATTGGCTAAGCCAACCTGTATGTGCACCTTCGCTTCCTGGGCCACCTGCAATTCGCAGATTTCCCAACACAGCCCATTAAGCAGAGGTTTTTTATGGTATCTGTTAGGTGCTTACTATGTGTCAAACACTGTCCTAAGCGCTGGGGTGGGTACAAATTAATTAGGTCAGACCAAGTCCCTGTCCCAGATGGGGCTCATGGTCTAAGTAAGAGGAAGAACAGGTATCCCTATTTTACAGTTGAGGAAACTGAGGCAAAGAGACGTTAAGTGACTTGCCCAAGGCCACACAGCACGCAACTGGTATAACCAGGATTAGAGCCCAGGCCCATGCTCTCTCCACCATGCTGCTCTGTTGACATGTAGCTCTCCTCCCACCCTCCTCCAGGAGGCTGCTTGCCCAGAGACAAGGCTCACCACCTCTACACACAATGTAGAAAGGGAGGGACATTGCCTCCATCCAGTTTATTCAACCCTCCAATGAAGGAAGAACAGAAATTATTGTTTGCCCTGAATCCATAACCCAGGGATAGGGTATTTTGTTTGTCATGTATTCTTTATTGTATTTGTTAAGCACTTACCTCATGTCAGCCACTGTTCTAAAATTTTTTCTGTTTTTAAAAATCAAGATTATAGAAATCCCTCTATCTCTACTTTCTACTCTGGAGGTAAAGCATCCAACCACCTACCTCTCCCCAAACCCACTCACACACAAAATAATGTGGCAGAGTTTTTCATCCCATGACCCACCAACATTCAGTCTGAGACCGACTGCCCTATGTTAGTCACAGAAGTGGGGAAAGCTAATAACAATAATTATTATTATAATGGTATTTGTTAAGCACTTACTATGTGCCAACCACTATTCTAAGCATTGGGGTAGATACAAGGTAATCAGGTTGGACACAGTCCCAGTCCCACATGGGTATCACAGTCTTAATCTCCATTTTACAGAGAAGGTAACTGAGGCACAGAGAAGATAAGTGACTTGCCCAAGGTCACAGCAGCCAAGTGGCAGAACCAGGATTAGAATCCATGTCCTCTGACTTCCAAGCCCATGCTCTTGTCATTAGGCCATGCTGCTGACCTTAGGTCACCCCAGCTCCTAAAAGCTCCAAAGAGGTTCAAGACCACTCCAGCAATCCTAGGGGCTTTCCAAAGATGATTCTGAATTAAACCGGCCACAAGAAATCCTTCTACCTGACAGACATATCCAGACACCCAATAACTCCAATGGTTCATGTGTAACAGTCAATTCTCTCTGGATAGTTATACCCGAGGGCAATTTCTGGGTAAATCACCCTAATGTTACGAGTCCAGAGCACCCTTGAAACCAAGGTCAGATCTGCAATGCATTATTCAACAGCCTATTAAGAAAAATTATGTCACTGGCTTTATAAATTAAAGTGGACTAGGGTGTGCATGTATACGAAACGCCTGATGGGTCAAAACTTCCATCTCCAACCTTCTATGAGTACCTCCTGCAATGCACAAACACTCATGAGACAAAAGGACGAACAACTTGTTTTCATGAGGTTCCAGTGGGAATGGCCATTCAGCAGAATTCCTCATATACTTTAGTAACCTGCAAAACACTAAGCAGAATTCCTCATACCCTTTAGTAACCTGCAAACCACACAAAGCAAAGGACGTTGCTTCGTGGCCTGACTCTCAGCTCCATTCACAAGACCTTGATAGATGAGAGCTCAAGTACCTTCTAAAACGCATTCCAAATACCTGGTATGGCATGAGGTTCTGAATACAACATTATTCTGACTGTAACATCATTAGAATTTGGTGAGCAGAATTCTGAAATCAGAGAACTGTGGAATTGAGGCATGGAAGTAATTGCAAGAGGCCTCATTACCCAGTATCAGTGCCGTCTCTGCTATTTTTAGGGAACAGAAATATTTCACTCTTCACCCCAAGATCACACAGTCATTCAATAAAACCTCCATTGAAGCCTTATCAGTTCTTTATAATACAAATGGTTTCCCTGTTATAGTGAAAGGGAAACAGAGACGAATTGAAAGGGACTCTATAGGTCATTTGCAGAATTGAGGGTTAAATCCAGGTACCCAAATTTCCAGACCCAAATCTTCACCTCAGTTCCTGGACTTGCTCTCCTTCACTTCAATACACACTTTAATATACATCCAGCTAATGAATCCAAAAATACGCATCAATGGATAGCAAAACTCAGTGCCTGGGGTTGGGAAATCCACATGGTGATAGACATCCTGACAAACTGCACCCACGGATCATATTCCCCAGGAATTCCTCTCGGGTAAAAATTCCAAGCCTCTCACCTTCTGAAACTAACTCATCCCTCTGCCTCTGGAACCAATTTCCTCAAGGGCTCTCCTCTGCCTCTGGATCCTTCTGACCTCAGATCTTTGGACTTACTTTCTTGGTAAACCTGAGACGGAAGCATGGTTTCCTCCATGCGTGTTGTTCAGAAAATACTGAAAAAGTACCCGATCCCAAAACTGATGAATTGGGAGTCTGGTTGTTGATAGCCGTTTCCCTTAAATACTATCATTTGGCCTCACTTCTCTCCTGTACAGTTTGTGTGCCCCTTCCTATGCCATCTCCAAACTCACCCTGCAGACAAACCCGTATAAGGTGTTTTTCTAGGAAGCAGCTCTACAACCTCCTTGTACTGAAATCATTCCAAAAGAAAGGTGAAAAAAGGATGTAGTTCCTATCAGAGTCTCCAAAAGCTCTTAGTACTGTCCACAGTAAGTGCCCAATAAGTGCTTTTAACTGATCGGTTTATGGTAAAATCTATCTGTTACACGTGTGTGTGTGTGTGTGTGTGTGTGTGTGTGTGTACACACACCATCTGCCCCAGTCTTTCAAAGGTAACTACTGAAAGGGAGTTCCTATCCATGCAGGTGTGTAGCTGAAAAGGCCATTACACAACTGACACTTCTTTCCTCATTACTTGCAAGCAAATTAGATCCTTGCTAAAATAATCCATTTACTCCACTCGGGGTTCATCTCCGCTTTTGATCCTGCCTCTTGATATCCCAATCTTTGCAGAACCTTTGCTGAGGAGTGCAACCTGTATTCTGCTTGCTCCAGTAGCCTCCCAAGAGTTTACTTATTTGAGTCACTATGGGGTCTGTGTTTCACTATTGTCTTTAAATAGTTTATTCTTCCCTCTTGAATGGCATGAGCCTTCCAGTTCAGCATTGAGTAGCTGCCTAGGTATCCTACCGGCAGTCTTTCTTGATGATGCCCAACGGTGATTAATTTATTTCTTCCAGATCTTATGACTTTATCAACTTATTTCTTCCTGACTATATGCAGAGCACTGTACTAAGCACTTGGGAGAATGCAATATAACACAGTCTGTAGACACATTCCCTGCCCACGGGGAGCTTACAGTCTAGAGAAGACTATGGTCATGAAAGAATTCAAAATCCACTCCCCTTTTAGGGTAGGAGGAGGGAAGAAGAAGCTAGGAAATACCCATCAGTTGTTCAGGAAAAGGGGGAGTCAGCCTCTGAGCTGATTTTTAAAAAATGTTTAAATCTAATTATTCCTACTATCAGTTCTATAAACATTGTACCCAAGAAGTAATCATCCAGCAGTGATTCAGTACACTTGACAATCAATGGACTTGGCAGGGGCCCAGCACAGAGAAGGCCAGCAAAGCTAACACCCAGGTAGCTACAAAAAGTCTGGAAGGATCCTGCATGAGTGATACAGAGAACAAGGGACATGCCTCCAAGAAGCATGAGAAGTGGGTTACCAGAGTAGAAGAAAAGGAAGGAGGAGTGGCACTCAGAATTCCCAGAAAAGGAGAGACGAAGCTCAGAGTGGGGTGCCTTCAACCGCTCACTCTCTGATGGTTTCTTTCCCACCCTTTGCCATGAAACACATTTCCCCAGTTCTAAAAACCTTCTTTGGACCCCACTGAACCATCCAGCTATTGCTCTGTCTCCCTCCTGCCACTCCTTTCCAAGCTCCTCAAATGGGTTGCATACTCCTGCTGCCTCATCACAGAAATTGTATTTACACTTCCTTTTCTACAATTATCATCTTGACCTTCTCCTACCTCACTTATGTCCCCTCCATTCCACTACTACACTTTCTCCAAGATCACCAGTAATGTACTTCTTGAAAAATCTAACAGACACTACTCTGTCCTAATCCCCCTCGACCTCTCTACTGCCTTCTACGCTGTGGACCACTCTCTTCTAGAAATGCTATCTAACCTTGTTTTAGCTGACACTGTCCTCTCCTGGTTCTCTGCGTCTCAGGCTCATCCTTCTCAGGCTCATTCACTGGCTCTTCCCTTGCCTCCCACCCCTTAACTGGGGCTGTCCCTCAAGCCTATGTTCCTTTTTCACCCTTCTACACTCACTTCCATGGGTAGCTCCTCTCAGCCCACATAGATCTTAAAATACCACCTCTATGCGGAGGACTCCCAAATGTAATTTCACTAGCCTGACTTTCCTCCTCCTCTACCCCTTTGTGTCAACAGGGCATCTCTGCATCAATGCACTGCTGGAACCCCTAGTTTAATCTGTCTATAGCTGAACTCCTCAGCTTCTCTCATAAATCCTCTCCCTTATCTAACATTCCCATCATCTCAATAATACCATCCTCCTCATCTTTCCATTTATGACCTGGACCCCTCTCTCTCTCTATCATCCTCCATATTCAACGTCACCAATCCTGTCGGTTTTTCCTCCAAATTCCCAGAATCTGCCTTTTCGTCTTCATCCAAACTGCCACCTACTAGTATGGGAACTTGAGAGATCCTGCCATGACTCTACATCGGCCTCCTCGATGATTTCTCTGCCTTCACTCTCTCCGTTCTTCTATACATACCGCACTCTGATGCCCAGATCATTTTTCTAAAACATCCTGCATGTCTTCCGATTTCTCAAAAACCTCCAATGGTCACCCATCTGTTCCGCATCAAGCAGAAACTCCTGAAAATTGGTTTTAATGAAGACCATGGACACGTACAGTGCTGGCCCCTCTCACCCCTAGTGGGCCCTCGACATCACCCCATCTTGGGGGAAGCCAAGAAGAGGCTGGCTGGGTGACCTGTGGAGACCAACTGGCCCAGTCCCTTGTTCAATCAATCCATTGAATTTATTGAGTGCTTACTCTGAACAGAGCAGAGTATGCTTGGGAGAGTATAATGCAACAGAATTGGTACACCAGAACACAAGTTTACAATCCAGAGGAGAAGACAATATATTAACATATATAAATTATGGGTATGTACATAAATGCTAAGGGGCTGAAGGAGGTGTGAATAAAAGGTGCAAATCCTAGTGCAACACAGCCTAGTCTAGCTCTCTCCACCCCCAACATCTCCACAGTGGCCCAGCCCTCTGCTGCCTCTTCCCCGCACTGGAGCCAGGACCAACATCCCCACGCAACCCGGCCCCGATCTAGGGCGGAGCAGATAATCTGCCCAGCTCACAACCCCAGGCTTCAATCTTTGCTTTGGTGGCTGTGGCCCCCAAAAGTTCCGGTCCTGGGCTGACCCAACCAGCAGCATGTCATGGTGGGAGAAACTGAGGCACAGGAAGGCAGGGCCCGGCCTGAAGGGCATTTCCTCTAAACTGTAAGATTGTTGTGGGTAGCCACATGTCTACCAACTCTGTTGTACTCTCTCAAGTACTTAGTACAGTGCTCTTCAAACAGTAAGCACTAAAATACCATTGATTGACTCAGTCATCTCTGTCCCTCCTAATTATCCTCCCCTTTCCCAGTACAATTCAGCTTTCTCTCCTTCCTTTTCAAGCTACCCTTGCCACTGTTCCTTGCTTTCATCTCCCACTGCTGACCTCTTACTCAAATCAATGATATGCACTGAGTGCTTACTGTGTGCAGAGCTCTCTACTAAGCACTTTGTAATTTTTCAAAATGCCTAGTACAGTGCTCTGCATACAGTATGCACTCAATATATACCACTGATTGACAAATCCCTAACGAAGCTTATGCAGGGGGGATACAGACATTAAAATAAACTAGTGATAGGGGAAATAGAAGAGTATAAGCATATTTACAGGAGTATTGTGGGGGTTGGGTGAGTACCAAAATGCTTAAGGGGTACACATCCAAGTTCAAATCGATGCAGGGGGTGGGAGTGGGGAGGGGAAATAAAAGGCATAGTCAGGGAAGGACTCTTGGAGGTGATGGGAGTTCTAGAGAGTTTAGTGGTGAGGAGAATGTGGGCTGTCAGATATGTAGGAAGAGGAAAGTTCGGCTCAGGGGGGAAGATGAGCAAGTGGTCAGTGGAGCAGGATAGACAAGATCAAGGTACAGAAAGCACGTAGACGTTAGAGGAGTGGAGTGTGGGGACTGGGATACAGTAGGAGATCAGCAAGGTGAAGTAAGAGGGGGAGAACACACTGAGTGCCTTAAAACTGATGGAAAGAAACTTGTTTGATACAGAGGTCGATGAGTAACCCATTGGAGGTTTCTGAAGAGTGGGGAAATATGGACAGAATGTTCTTTAAAAAAAATGATCCAGGCAGCAGAATGAAGTATGGCCTGGAGAGGGGAGAGATAGGATGTGGGAAGGTTGAGTGAGGAGGCTGATGCAGTAGTCAAGGTAGGAAATGATGAGGGCTTGGATCAACATGGTAGCAGTTTGAATGGAGAGGAAAGGGCATATTCTAGAGAGGTTCTGAAGGTAGAACTGGGATGATTTCGTGAAAGAATGAATTTGTGGGATGAATGGGAGAAATGAGTCAAGGTAATGCTGAATTTACACAGGCTTGTGAGACAGAGAAGATGGTGGTACTGTCTACAGTGATAAATCCTTTCTCCTGTTTGGAAATACCTCCTCCTTCATACCGAACAGATCATACTGCTCCCCATCTTCAGTGCCCTTCTGAAATCACAACTCCTCCAAGAGTTCTTTCCTAAATAATTTCTATCTCCTTCCTCTTCCATCCTCCAGCTCCCATATCACACTCCACGCAGTGTGCATATCATCATCATCAATCGTATTTATTGAGCGCTTACTATGTGCAGAGCACTGTACTAAGCGCTTGGGAAGTACAAATTGGCAACATATAGAGACAGTCCCTACCCAACAGTGGGCTCACAGTCTAAAAGGGGGAGACAGAGAACAAAACCAAACATACTAACAGAATAAAATGAATAGAATAGATATGTACAAATAAAATAAATAGAGTAAAAAATATGTACAAACATATATACATATATACAGGTGCTGTGGGGAAGGGAAGGAGGTAAGATGGGGGGGGATGGAGAGGGGGACGAGGGGGAGAGGAAGGAAGGGGTTCAGTCTGGGAAGGCCTCCTGGAGGAGGTGAGCTCTCAGCAGGGCCTTGAAGGGAGGAAGAGAGCTAGCTTGGCGGATGGGCAGAGGGAGGGCATTCCAGGCCCGGGGGATGACATGGGCCGGGGGTCGATGGCGGGACAGGCGAGAGCGAGGTACGGTGAGGAGATTAGCGGCGGAGGAGCGGAGGGTGCGGGCTGGGCAGTAGAAGGAGAGAAGGGAGGGGAGGTAGGAGGGGGCAAGGTGATGGAGAGCCTTGAAGCACAGGGTGAGGAGTTTCTGCCTGATGCGCAGATTGATTGGTAGTCACTGGAGATTTTTGAGGAGGGGAGTGATATGCCCAGAGCATTTCTGGACAAAGATAATCCGGGCAGCAGCATGAACTATGGATTGAAGTGGAGAGAGACAAGAGGATGGGAGATCAGAGAGAAGGCTGATGCAGTAGTCCAGACGAGATAGGATGAGAGCTTGAATGAGCAGGGTAGCGGTAGGGATGGAGAGGAAAGGGCAGATCTTGGCAATGCTGTGGAGCTGAGACCGGCAGGTTTTGGTCACGGCTTGGATGTGAGGGGTGAATGAGAGAGCGGAGTCGAAGATGACACCAAGGTTGCGGGCTTGTGAAACGGGAAGGATGGTAGTGCCGTCAACAGAGATGGGAAAGTCAGGGAGAGGGCAAGGTTTGGGAGGGAAGACAAGGAGTTCAGTCTTCGACATGTTGAGCTGCTCTACTACACCCTCCCATTGGCAATATACTTTAGTGTCTATTACCCTAGCTAGATGAGAAGCAGCATGGCTCAGTGGAAAGACCATGAGCTTTGGAGTCAGAGGTCATGGGTTCAAATCTCAGCTCCGCCAATTGTCAGCTGTGTGACTTTGGGCAAGTCACTTAACTTCTCTGGGCCTCAGTTACCTCATCTGTAAAATGGGGATTAAAACTGTGAGCCCCCCATGGGACAACTTGATCACCTTGTAACCTCCCCAGCGCTTAGAACAGTGCTTTGCACATAGTAAGCACTTAAAAAATACCATCATTATTGCCAAAAATGTCAGCTGGATGAGAAGCAGCATGGCTCAGTGGAAAGAGCATGGGCTTTGGAGTCAGAGGTCATGGGTTCAAATCCCGGCTCCGCCAATTGTCAGCTGTGTGACTTTGGGCAAGTCACTTAACTTCTCTGTGCTTTGTATGTAGTAAGCACTTAAAAAATGCCATCATTATCATTAGTATTATTGAAGCTCCTTGAGGAAAGGGATCATATCGACTAATTCAGTTGTGCTGTCCCTGCACCTAGCACAGTAGGTGCTCAACTAATACCATATTTACTTGAAAAATAACCCCACATTTTTGCAACATTAAAACAAGGGTGGGGATATTTTGTGAGAATCCAGTCCTGCAGTAAGGAGAATAGGAGAAAAAAGGAAGAGAGAAAGGCAAGAGGACACTTGAGATTGCTCTCCTTCTTCTACAGCATTCTCCCAATAGGAACTCAAAGAATTAACCCCCTCCCTTGAGCAACTGGCTCCCCTCAATGAAGAAACTCCCCCCCAACCCCCATCTCCACTGCACAAGCATGTTTCTCCTACATTATCCCTTCTGACCCTTTTCTTCCTTCCCCAGTGCATATCTGGGTCAAGGAGAATCTCCTCTGGCATGGAACAAGCCTATCTCTGTGGCTTTATCCCACTCCAACCCTTCTCCTCTTCCTACCAATGGACACGGTTATAATGGCTTACAATTAGGATGTACAAAAACCTTTCTATTCCTCCTCAGAAACTGGGCTGGGGAAATTACGTGAAGGAGGCAGAGTAAACATGGTATATTGACTGGGCAATTCAGCCAAAAGCACAAAATTGAGAGGTACTAATGAGTAAACACAGAGAAAACCACACAAATTATTTGCAAGTACATCTTATAACAGTAAAAACTAATCCCAATTCCTTCACCCAAATTCAAAAGAATGGGCTTCCTTAAATTTGTTTAGGGATTCCTACTCACTCGTAAACAGGTGTCCTTAAATACCTTAGCTCTGGGGACATTGAGGGGCCACTTGGGGACATGACTCGGAGAAGGCCACAGGAGGTGGCACCATCAGTGATGCCACCAACAGCACAGCTATCACAACTGCTCAGCTTCATTCCGAAACCCAGCATGGCTCAAACTGCTACAATGGCGGGGGGAGCAAAATGGACTGACAGAAAACAGAAAGGTGTCGAAGGGTAGCTCAAGACTTTCCCTGTCCCACATGGGGCTCACACTCTTAATCCCCACTTTCCAGATGAGGTAACTGAGGCCCAAAGAAGTTAAGTGACTTGCCCAAGGTCACACTGCAGACATGTTACTTCCTGTTACTTCCCAGGCCTGTGCTCTATCCACCAAGCTACGTTGCCTAGGAGTGTAAGCCCCATGTGGGACAAGAACTGTGTCCAACCTGCTTAACTTGTATCTACCCCACCACTTGGAACGGTGCTTAGGGAAGCAGCCTGATCTAGTGGAAACAGCAAGGGTCTGAGAGTCAGAGGATGTGGGTTCTAATCTTGACTATGGCGCATTTGCTGTGTGGCCTTGAGCAAGCCACTACACTTCTCAATGCCTGTGACCTCATCCGTAAAATGGGGATTAAGACTGTAAGCCCCATGTGGGACAGGGACTGTGTCCAACCTGATTACCTTGTATCTACCCCAGTGCTTCGAACATGCTCGGTACATGGTAAGCACTTAGGAAATACCACAAATGGTGCTTGGCACGTAGTAAGCGCTTAACGAGTACCATAATTAATTAGTTTTTCCACTTGGGCATCCACCCATTTCAAACCTAGATGAAGGAAAGGGGCAGAGTGAAGCTTCTTTGCTCTGTGGCTCTTGAGGATGCAGATGGAAAGGCGGGCTGTCCAGGAATAATAATAAATGTCACTGATTTAAGTCCTGGAGATCTCCAGGACAACAGATGAGCACCCTGCTGTTCCCAAAGCTGAAAACGTCTCTAGATTTCTTTTAAAAATAAAACGATGCTTTGCCTTGGGACGGAGTTGATTCCTGAGCCAACTGTCGATGTATAACCACTCCCTGAGCTAGCCATGCTCACCTCCTCTCTGCCTATGGGAACTTCCCTTATGTTTGTTGTGGGTCGGCGGGTTCGCTTGGTGCACGGGTGCCGATTTCACAGCCCCGCGTGACGTAGAGGGAGCTATAAATTCCACAGAGCTGCCTCAGCTCTCCTCTCGACAAAGCTGTTTTCTCCACATGGCTAAATGTAGTCACATTTGGCAAGGCACACTATCTTCACTGCACTGCTCGTGAATTACTGTTTTGCAACGGGGCCTTTGTTCATTAGCAACACAGACAAAGAAACCGGAGCGTGATTTTCTCGGAAGGCGGCATTCCTACTTTTAAAGGGGGAAAGGAGCCTCCTGCCGATTGTGGCTATAACCAGCAAGCAGCTCCAGTCGTTTTGGGAACCCAGGACGGATTTAAGTTTTGCACAATTTCTTGAAATGAGCAGGGGGTGGGGTACGAGACAAAGGGAAAACTTATGGGGAATTCACCGAAATGCATTAAATATACATCTAACACACAGAAAACATAGCGGATCAGTTTCCATCCTGTGGTATGAAGAAGTTAAAATAAAAGCCCTACATAGTTATAAAGCCCTGCGGGTTGGTGTCCCCCATCCCCACCAGTTTCAGATTCTTCCTTTGCTCTCTGTTCCCCAAAATCCTTTAATCGTGGTTTGAGCTTCTTGACTCTCATCAATCTCCCTTCTCAAGACCCTCAAAACAAAGGCATTTTACTTTTAGGAGGAAAAAAAAAAAACCCAACAACTTCTCCCTCTCCTCAAAATGCTTCCAGCTCTCCCAAGCCACCACTCTAGTTCCCCCTGCAAGCTCTGACTTTCTGCAAACTCCCTCCCCGGGCATCCCGCCCTCTGCCAGTTGTCCTGAGCTCACATCTGGATCCACCTCCAGCACATGGTCTTGGGGACTGGATTATTGCTCAAAGAACCTCCGAGGTTTCACCGCCCAAGACAGAATGAGAGTGAGAGGGATTCATTTAGACATGTGGAAGAACTTCTTGACCATGAAGGTTCCTAAAAACTAGAACAACTGATTGAGTGGAACAATACCCTTCCCTTGGGATTTTTAAGAGAAAAACAAAATGGGGGGAGGGGGGTAGGTGATCCATCTGAAAGAAGGGGGATGGGCAAGAACATCTCTTCTGGTTCCTCCAAGGCCTGTGTTTCTAGGATGTTGGTAACTGGGAGAGAGCCAATATCTGGGGACACTTTAATGCCGGCAAAATGGACTTCACTCCCACCCCTCTTCTAAGAATACAAAGGTGGACGTGACAGGAAGCAGGGAGGAGTTGGAAAGGAAGCTGCTCGTTTCAGGATGGAAGACCTGCTACACAGATGGTCTCCCTAACTCATCGGTCCTGTCAAACTCCCCCACGCCTTTTAGGAGACAAGGGTAAGGCCACTTCAGAGCCACCAACATTGTCCCACGTAAGATTTCCCTGCCTTGGAAGCTCTTGTTCTGCTCCAAGTATCCCCAAGGACAGAAGCTCCTGTTCCTGCAGATGCCCTTGTTCACCTCTGGTGACAGCAACACCTCCCTGGCCACGTAAACCATTGGAGGAAAACAAGATGGCAGTCCCCCAGCCAGCTAACAGAGGGAGAATCAAAGGACTGAATGCACATGGAAGAGAACCACCCAGAAACTTAAGGTCTGAGATGTCCATAGGGGTTACAATGATTTTAAAACATGCCTCTGAGGTCCCCTGCAATAGACTACATAAACTTCAGCATAAGCATAGTGACAGAGTTTATGAAATACTTCTTAAATAAGGTCAGCGTTCTGTGCCTAGTTAGTACTCTAATAAAATGCAGAACTTGCACTGTTTGCCAGCTAGACGCAAGAAGCACACTTGAATCCATTCTGATACAATTGTTCTCAGATTAATATTTTCCCCATGAGTTTTTTTTTATTCCACTTGTACTTGTTTCATTATGTGTGAGTCTCTCCACATTTGGGTCCATTAAAGGGGATGAGTGGAACTAACTTTTCATCAATTATCACCACGGGTTTGGGTGCAGCTTCTTCATTGCCCCAGTAATTCCCCACAGTTTAATAAATCTCCTCTCTGATCCTAGCATGGTGACCCACTCCTCATCTGACATTTGGTTGTAGCTTTCTTACAAGTGGTTTCATGCTGTTGAGCCTTGAAGATGCTCCGAAGAAGTATAACCTGCCCAGTGTCAGAGTGGTTCTCCTCCCGACAGCTTATTCCATTTCCCATATATTTTGTGTTGTTCTTCCTGCTTCCAGGCCAGTTCCACTTTAGGCTTTGACCTGACTGCATGTGAACATCTGAAGGTTGAGCTGCCAAGAGTCAACACCTGGCAATAACCAACACACTAGAAAACAAGAGTGAGACCCTGTTATGATCTATCATCGAAAGCTAATTTTGGGGTTAGAATCAAGGACAGGGTTCAATCGAGGGACAGTGCCAGTATTACCATTTACAAAATAGCATTGTTGACTACAGTGAAGGCTGAATTAATGCTATCACTTGGGTACCTGCACAGCCAGAGTGAATTTAGTCTTTAGTAAATGAGAAAAGTCACCATTCTATTGGATTTGGCACTCACGGCCAAAGGGAGTGGTTCTGTAGCATTTGTAGTCTTCTAGACTGTGAGCCCACTGTTGGGTAGGGACCGTCTCTATATGTTGCCAACTTGTACTTCCCAAGCGCTTAGTACAGTGCTCTGCACACAGTAAGCACTCAATAAATATGACTGACTGATTGATTGATTAATTTGTAAATCACCTGAATAACACCACCCAAACGTGTTAACCCAACTGAGAAGCAGCAGGCCTGGGAGTCAGAGGACCCGGGTTCTAATCTCAGGTCTGCCACAGGCCTGGGGGTCAGAGGACCCAGGTTCTAATCTCAGCTCTGCCACTTGTCTGCTGTGTGATCTCAGTCAAGTCACTTCACTTCTCTGTGCCTCTGTTACCTCATCTGTAAAATGGGGATTAAAACTGTGGGCTCCATGTGGGACATGGACTGTGTCCAACCTGATTAGCTTGTATCTATCCCAGCACTTAATACAGTGCCTGGCACATAATAAGTGCTTCAGTATCATTTAAAAAACCCATAAATCCAGCTTTGACTAGGATTCCAACTCAGTTGTAAATGGCATAAATGAATATGAATGGCATGATTTTATTAAAGATCTGGACTTAGGAAAGAGGACAGTTCAGGTCCTGGGAAAATGAGAGGTCCTGGATATTCCAATCCCAAGGGAAGTCAGATGTCCAAACCCATTAACTAGGAAGGACTCCAATTATGCCCTGCTTTGCCTACAGTCCCATCCTACCCCTGCCCCAGCCCAAGCAGTGCCATTCACACGCTGTCCAATAAGTAGAAGCATAGCAATGGAGAATGGAAACTAGCTGTGTTTCCATGTCAATGATAGATGCCTGAAGCCTGGATACGGACACCTCAGAGTTACAAATCCTCCCTCAAAAGGACACTTTGGGTCTACGGTCTGAATAACAGGGTGTTGGGACAGGCACTCTGCTAGCTGGGCACCAACAGGACTTCCGACGTTCCTGCGAAGTGTTTCTCCCAACAGGCAAAACTGGGCAATTCTGGAATGGGACCCTTCTAGGACCATCCTCTAGCCTGTAAGTTCGTTGTGGGAAGGGAATGTGTCTGTTATATTGTTATGTTGTATTCTCCCAAGGTCTTAGTATAGTGCTCTGCACACAGTAAGCACTCAATCAATACACATGAATGAATGAATGAATGAACCTGTCCTCAACTTTATATTGTCCTCAGGAGGGCAGAGTGGGAACCAGCCACCCCTCCCATTTAATCCAATGCAACATGTGGTCTCAGTGTGCAGAGCCCCAAATCAGTGCCTTGAGAAACACACCAGGCTCCAGCCCAACAGACCCCTCCCGACTTGGTTCCCACCAATGAAGGTTTCCCAACGAAATGCTCTTTATGCTGTTTGTCTTACAGGAGACACCCGAGAGGATTAAGGAAACCAACGGGCTCATTAGGCAGAGACCACCTCAGCTCTCTCTGCAGCCAGCATAAGGAGCTGATTCCCAAGTCTCAGAGGTCTGCCAGAAAAAAAAAAAACCCTTAAGATGGAACGTAGCATCTTAACCAGGAAGGAATGATGCTAGAAGCCACCACAGGAAGGCTGATGTGAAGTCAAGGGTTCAGAGAACATTCAGAAAAATATAAGAATTAAATGTTAACAGAAACAGATTTTTAAGGAAGAGTCTGGACACTTGAAACAACAGCTCAGAAACAAGAGTTTAGGAGCAGAAACTCAAGTTAAGCGAGCTTAAAATGTTACAAGCCAGCAAGGCCTCAGCAGCCATATGCACCCAAGCCAAAAAGAACATGATAATATATTTATGCAACACAAACCCCAGACCACATAAAAACTCCACAGTAAGCAGAGGGCTAAACTTCCAAATTGCTCCTCAGAATCAGCATACTCTGGAATTAGCAACTCAAATACACAGCAAAAAGAACTCAGTGCCAGGGAAAGCTGAAGCAAACACACGGAGTTGCAGACTCGAGGGTGGCAGAAGCATGGGTCAACGTGATCGGTCCTCCTCCTCTGTCACAAAACTGCACCCCCAAATTGGGGTTTCTCCAAAAGCTATTGGGTATGGAGAGGGGTAGGCTCTTCAGCAGCCTGCCAGGTGCAGTGCTGAGACTCCTGTACCGAGGAGTGAAAGAAAGAACTGATTATTAGGTTGGGTGAAGACAGCAACAGAAACAGGTGAGATCTGAGAACATTCTTGTAATACTGAGAATTAACACTCGGAGCCAGCCCATTCTGGGGAAGAGTGATTGCTAATAATGAATTACCTTGTAGAAAAAAAAAATCTCCAAAAAGCCTCAGACTATTTCACAGCCAGCTCTTCTCTGTGACTACTAAAAAGGGCATCTGATTGGAGATTCACGAAAAGATTAATTCACTCAATCAAATTAATCGACACACTGTGTGTCGAGCACTGTACTAAGCGCTTGGAAGAGTACAATATAACAATAAACACACACATTTCCTGCCCACAACGAGCACCAGGAAAGAGACCATTCAGCGGCGCCTACATACATTTGCCTTGTATTGGAAAGGGTTAAGAGAATCTTATATAATGAGGGCGGAGCACACTAGTAAATACAGCTGTTTCAAGTAAAAGCAATAACAGAGGCAGACACGGGAAGTCAGTAAAGGGAGGTATTTAGGGGAAGATAGAGGGAATGAAAGCCTAAAAAAAAAAAGTTAGGGACAAAAATTCCTCCAGAAAATCCAAAAGGGAAATTATTGAAAAAAGCCACGAAGAGCACACCCCTGGAAAAGTTATCAACCACTCTGATAATAATCCCCGCTTCATGATGAGAGAGCCAATCAGCCAGAGGGAACCGACAGTGGCAGAGAGCAGCCCCTCGACCCAGAATGCTCATTGGACCCTCTACCGAGCACCAACTCCTCCTTTGCTCTTCCCTACCAGCTAGGCCCAAATTACCCATCACCTCATCTATGCACCGATGGCCTGGGGCTTGGACACTGGGGTTTTCTGTCCAGCTGTTTGGGGAGCTGCCTAACTTGACCTTGGAACAACTGTGGTCAAGTGAAGGAAAGTCTCTGACATGGTGTTAGTTTTTATTGGATGCAACTGCTGGGCACTTCACTGTCATCTGGAGTGATGGAGAAAATTAAGTTACCACATTCTCACGTTTCAGGCTTTCGCTATTTTCCTTAGCAAACAGGAAATGTTTATTTAAATAGAGCAGTTTCCAGCATGTGCCGGAGCCAAGTTGGAAAGCAAAAATGTCAACTCCCACCTCCAAGCTGCCGCCGCTCGGACCGCACCTAATGGGTGCGGAAGGGTGCTTGGCCTGGTGGCGGGCAGGAATATCCGTCTGTCTGGCTTTTTCTAGTCTGAGGCTGTGGTTGAAAGAGAATTACATCTGTGGGTTCCTTTTGTACTCTAAAGGGTAAATGCGACATCTGTTTACTCTGTGCTTCATGGTAAATGTTATTGCATCAACCACCATTCACTTCCTTTCATTTTAGCCCTATCTCTGCTGCCCAGATAAATTACTCTAAATCTTGGCTGTGTTTGTTTAGCTTTCTTGTGGGTGTCACTCTTAGTCCTAGACAAAGACAATCCTTTATAAGAGATGGAAAGGGATGTTCTGCTCCCCGGTAGAATGTGCCGATGTGATGATGGGGAAGCTGAAACATAGGCCGTGGCTCTGATATAGCTTCAATTATTGGCAATTTAACAGGGACCATTCAAGCCTCATCCAATAGTCATCTTCTACTCACAATTCCTGTCAGGACTGAATCGTGAGCAAAAGTATCCCCTAAAGGGCACAAACCACAGGAACAGCTACAGAAATTTTCTTTCAACAAGGGAATACATAATTCTTTGGGACTGAGGGAAAAGGAATAATGTTTTCTTCGTTACTAAAAGCGTATCCTTCTACATCCTCAAGGTCCATAAAAGTGGAAACAAGGAAGGTTACATGCATTTCTGACCACGTGGCCAGCACTGCCTCGCTCTGGTAAGAGAAGCGCCCTGGTTCATTTAAAACGCCACTCAGAAAGTGATGCAAAGTTTCTGTTTCTTGCCATTTGCTAATATTATCTAAAGCTAGTTGTTGGTTTTCTGCTTCACATTCAGCTCTTCCTCAAGCAGTTTCTTCCAACAAAACATTCAGTGTAGTTTGGAGATACCACACAACACAGAGGGTTAAGAGGGCTGAAATATCCCAGCTGAGCTCAGGGACCAGGGGTTGGGTAGTTTACTTGGCGGTGGCACTCAGGAAGATGTAGCCACCACTCTAGCTGAGCTACTCTGATTGGCTGATTATATCTGGGGAGAAAGGCAGCAGGGGAAAAGGCCCTGCCCACTGCCACCAACATGCCCCAGCCGTGGTGGTACTTATAGCTGGGCCAAGTGAGGAAAACTGGTAGGCTGCCCAGACACTTTGGGAAATGCCTCACAAAACACAGGTGGCCTCGTCTTTGCCAAGCTCTCTAGGGAATTACTGCCATGTCAGAGGCTTAAACGGGATGCTGATCACCTTAGCCAGAAATCAACACTGGGAAGATTCTCTCATTCATTCATTCATTCATTCAATCATATTTATTGAGCCAATTCTGTGTGCACAGCACCGTACTAAGCGCTTGGAAAGTACAATTCGGCAACAGAGACAATCCTTACTCTCCCGGCTTCACCTCGAATCAGCTGGGTAGTGGGCCAGACTCAGTGTGACACCAGTTGCTGATGACATCTGTGTCTACCGAGTGGGGTGGTGTCCAAGCTTCCCTGTACTGTGGGAAGGTGGGAGACAGGGAGAAGGCAAGCAAGCGACATGGCCCATTGCGCTCAGAGCACAGACTGGCTGCTGGAGCCAAGGGTATGGGGAACCTACTGGCAACTTGGCTTCAGACAGACTCCCCATCCAAAGTTCTGCCCCGGAGACTATATTTACAGAACCTGCCCTGTTAATAATAATAAAAATAATGATAATAATAATGACGATGGTATCTTTTAGGCACTATGAGTCTAGTACTAAGTGCTTGGTAGATACACGTTAATCAGGTTAGACACATTCCCACAAAGGGCTCACAGTCTTAATCCCCATTTTACAGATGAGGGAACTGAGGTGCAAAGAAGGGAAATGACTCACCCAAGGTCACACGGCAGACAAGTGGAGGAGCTGGGATTAGAACCCAGGCCCTCCTGATTCCCAGGCCCGTGCTCTATCCACTAGGCCATGCTGCTTCCCTGTTTTGACTCTAGTTAGGGCACAAGGTTCCCCTCTCAGGGTCTCACCTGGAGAGTTTCCAGTACTCAACCAGTCTCGGCTACGGGAGGGGGAGTCCAGCAGAGGCCTACCCATTCCGTTCCTAGCTTGGGCAGTGGCTGGCAAGTGGAAGGCAATCTGCTACAAGTCAAAACTCACCCATGCTGGGCAGCAGCAGCACGGGAGAGAGTTGAGTTTACTGCGCGGAAGGTGGCAATGGTAAACCAACTTCCGTATTTTTACCAAGAAAACTCGATGGGTACATTACCGGAACGATTGCAGGTGGAGGGCGGGGCGTTCTGGGAGAGATGTGTCCGTGGTGTCGCTATGGGTCAGAAACGATTCGACGGCATAAGACAAGACAAGGGCACAAGGCAAGTCCAGAAAGAGAGGAGAAACACCATATACAACTAACCAAATCTCTCTCTTCTCTGTGGGCCAAGCCTGAGGCCACGGTACCAAAGCAACTTAGATGGACAGGAATGTTCCAGGCCTAAGTGGGGCTCACATGTTGAAGCCGGGGACCCGTTAGGAGTCTGCCTGCTGAGTATTTGAAAAGCCAACCCTCGTTCTGGGATAAGTAAAGCTGAGCCTCACCCCTCCCTCTCTGAAGCTCAATTCCTTTTCCCGACCCATCTGTGGGGGATCCCAGAGGCTAAAAGTCAGGACAGAGAGCAGGCAGAGGGCCTTAACCCTGCGCACTGGCCACCCGCGCCCACTCTCCTGCTCAACTCCCAGGTTGGTCTGAGGCGGGACAGCAAGGCTGCCCAGGCATTCTCTGGGAGTTCCAAAGTTTAAAATTTTGAGCGAGGATAAAAATGATAATCCTTTCCCAAAAGTTGACATCTGAAAAGTAAATATTTGGTTGCACAATTGGGGTTAAAGCGAGGGTCAATCCATCAAACCTCTCTGAGCCGACCCCCTCTGCCAAGCACGGAAGATAGGAAGGCCGTGCGGTTTGCGAGATTATAGCGTTTACGCTCATTAAAGGTCCGTCAGCATTTCCATTCGAGAGCCGGCTTTGGAGGCATTTATAACTCCGCCCCACCCCAGGCTGAAGCCAGGCGTGGCGGAGCCTCAACTCGAGCGAGGGAGGTTTTCGGAAAGCCCACGGGGAATTCGTCTGGGGCCTCCGGAGTTTGAGGTTCCGTCGCCCCGTTCCCTGTCACGGGACAGGCGAAAATCCCAGGGGGAGACGTGGATTCCCCCCCCTGCGGGATCGCCTCCTAACCGTGGCTCTCCCGCCCCATCGTCTGGGCCTGCCGAGCACTGCGCTAAGCGCTGGGGTGCGTAATAACAATAATGATATTTGTTAAGCGCTTACTCTGTGCCAGGCCCCGTTCTATAAGCGCTGGAGTGGATACAAACAAATCAGAATGGACACAGTCCCTGCTCTACGTGGGACTCACAGCCTCAATCCTCATATTACAGAGGAGGAAACTGAGGCACGGAGGAGGGAAGTGACTAGCCCAATGTCACCCAGCAGACAAGTGGCGGCACTGGGATTAGAAACCACGGCGATCTGACTCTATCCGCTCCACCGTGCTGTTTCTCCAAATATGCTGCTCCACAATGCTCCGGGCTTCTCCCTAAGAATTACGGTATTTCATTCATTCAATCGATCGTCTTCATGGAGCCCTTACTGCGGGCACAGCATTCATTCAATCGTATTTACTGGGCGCTTACTGTGTGCGGAGCACTGTACTAAGCGTTTGGGAAGTACAAGTCGGCAACATATAGAGGCGGTCCCTACCCAACAACGGGCTCAGTCTAGAAGGGGAAGAGAGACAAAAAAACAAAACATGTAGATGGTTCAAAACCGTCAGAAAAAACAGAATTACAGCTCTATGCGCATCATTAACAAAGTAAATAGAGTAGTAAATATGTACAAGTAAAATAAATAGAGTAATAAACCTGTACAAATATATACAAGTGCTGTGGGGAGGGGAAGGAGGTGGGGGGTGGGCGAGGAGTGCTTGGTACAGAGCACCGTATTAAGCGTTTGGGAAGTACAAATCGGCAACGGATAGAGACGGTCCTTACCCAACAACGGGCTCGGTATTCGTTGAGCGCTTACTAGGTGCCGGGCACTGTACTAAGCACCGAGGGGGATCCAAGTCAATGGGGTTGAACCCAGTCCCTGTCCCCCGTGGGGCTCTCAATCTCAATGCCACCCTTTTACAAGAGCCCGGGCTTTGGAGTCAGAGGTCATGGGTTCAAATTCCGGCTCCGCCAATTGTCAGCTGTGTGACTTTGGGCAAGTCACTTAACTTCTCTGTGCCTCAGTTCCCCATCTGGAAAATGGGGGTGAAGACTGTGAGCCCCCCGGGGAACAACCTGATCACCCTGTAACCTTGCCAGAGTTTAGAACGATGCTTTGCACATAGTAAGCGCTTAACAAATGCCATCATTATTATTATTCTCGGTGCCTCGGTGACCTCATCTGGAAAATGGGGATGAAGACTGTGAGCCCCAGGTGGGACAACCTGATCGCTCTGTATCCCCCCGCGCTTAGAACGGTGCTTGGCACATAGCAAGCGCTTAATAAATGCCATCATTATTATTATTACAGACGAGGGCCCGGAGGCCCAGAGGAGTGAAGGGACTTGCCCGAGATGGCAGAGAGGGAGAGCGGCGGGGCCGGGACAGACTGTGAGCCCGTTGTTGGGTAGGGACCGTCTCCATCTGTTGCCGACTTGCTTAGTCCAGTACTCCGCATAGAGAAGCAGCGTGGCTGAGTGGAAAGAGCCCGGGCTTTGGAGTCAGAGGTCATGGGTTCAAATCCCGGCTCTGCCAATCGTCAGCTGCGTGGCTTTGGGCAAGTCACTTAACTTCTCTAGGCCTCAGTGACCTCATCTGTAAAATGAGGGTGAAGACTGTGAGCCCCGAGTGGGGGCAACCTGATCACCTTGTAACCTCCCCAGCGGTCGGCACAGTGCTTTGCACATAGTAAGCGCTTGATAAAGAGCATCATCATCACCACCACCACAGAGTAAGCGCTCAATAGATACGACTATTCTATTTATTTTGTTGTTAGCATGTTTGGTTTTGTTCTCTGTCTCCCCCTTTTAGACTGCGAGCCCACTGTTGGGTAGGGACCGTCTCTATATGTTGCCAACTTGTACTTCCCAAGCGCTTAGTCCAGTGCTCTGCACACAGTAAGCGCTCAGTAAATACGACTGATTGATTGATCGACTGAATGAGACTGTGAGCCCACTGTTGGGTAGGGACTGTCTCTATATGTCGCCAACTTGTACTTCCCAGCGCTTGGCACAGTGCTCTGCACACAGTAAGCGCTCAGTAAATACGACTGATTGACTGATTGACTGAATGAGACTGCGAGCCCACTGTTGGGTAGGGACTGTCTCTATATGTTGCCAACTTGTACTACCCAAGCGCTTAGTCCAGTGCTCTGCACACAGTAAGCGCTCAGTAAATACGATTGATTGATTGATTGACTGAATGCGACTGCGAGCCCACTGTTGGGTAGGGACCGTCTCTATATGTTGCCAACTTGTACTTCCCAGCGCTTGGTACAGTGCTCTGCACACAGTAAGCGCTCAGTAAATACGACTGATTGATTGATTGACTGAATGAGACTGCGATCCCACTGTTGGGTAGGGACTGTCTCTATATGTTGCCAGCTTGTACTTCCCAAGCGCTTGGTACAGTGCTCTGCACACAGTAAGCGCTCAGTACATACGACTGATTGACTGAATGAGACTGCGAGCCCACTGTTGGGTAGGGACTGCCTCTATATGTTGCCAGCTTGTACTTCCCAGCGCTTGGCACAGTGCTCTGCACATAGTAAGCGCTCAGTAAATACGACTGATTGATTGATTGACTGAATGAGACTGCGAGCCCACTGTTGGGTAGGGACTGTATATGTTGCCAGCTTGTGCTTCCCAAGCGCTTAGTCCAGTGCTCTGCACACAGTAAGCGCTCAGTACATACGACTGACTGATCGACTGAATGAGACTGCGAGCCCACTGTTGGGTGGGCACTGTCTCTATATGTTGCCAACTTGTACTTCCCAGCGCTTGGCACAGTGCTCCGCACACAGTAAGCGCTCAATAAATACGATTGATGATGATGACGAATGCATGATGGTAACGCACGCCCTTCCCGCCGCCCGGTGCCCGGTTCGGTGCCCGGCGCCGGGCCGCCCGTCCGGGCCCGGAGCGCGGTGCCCCGTCGCTGTCCAGCAGGCGGGTCCGGCCGCCCGGGCGGCGCGGTACTTACAGGCGCTCGGCGTTGCGGGGGATGGCCCGGGGCACCGCCCGGAGGCCCAGCCCGTGGCAGTCGACGCTGGCGGCGGAGCAGGTACATTTGCCCGGGCAGGCGGCGGCGGGCGGCCAGCGCGGGGCGCCCAGCAGCGCCAGCGCCAGCAGCGCCAGGCGGGCGGGGGCCATGCCGCGCGGGGCCCGGGAGCACCGGGAGGAGCACCGGGAGGAGCACCGGCAGGAGCACCGGGAGCAGCAGGAGCAGGAGGGCGGCGGCTCTTGCGGGGCACCGGCGGAGCTCGGGCTCAGGCGCGCGGGGCCAACTCCATCCGGCGGGCCGGGGCGGCCGCGCTCCGCATCGCCCTACCTGGCCAGGTGAGCGGGCGCGCGGGCGCGGACTCGGAGCGCGGGCGCGGGCGCGGACGGGCGCGGGCGCGGGAGGGCGCGGGCGGGCTGGGGCTCGCTCCCCGTCCCCGTGCAGGGCGCGGGGCAGTCGGAGGAGCCGCGGGGCCCGGCCCGCCCCCCACCCCCGGCCGCGACGCCCATTGGCCGCGGCGCCCGTGACGTCACGCAACTTGGGAACTTTACGGGAGCGGCCCGGCCGAGGAGGAGGAGGAGGAGGAGGAGGAGGAGGAGGGAGAGGGATCAGCAATCGGGGAAGCAGCGTGGATCGGTGGAAAGAGCCCGGGCTTTGGAGTCGGGGGTCGTGGGTTCGAATCCCGCCTCTGCCAACTGTCAGCCGCCTGACTTGGGGCGAGTCACTTCCCTCTAGGTGTTGCCGACTTGGGCTTCCCAAGCGCTGAGTACGGTGCTCTATACACATTAAGCGCTCAATAAATACGATTGAATGAAGGACAGTCCAACCTGACTACCTCGTATCGGCCCCGGCGCTCAGAACAGTTCCCTCATCTGGAAAATGGGGGGGTGAAGACCGTGAGCCCCCCGTGGCTCAGTGGAAAGAGCCCGGGCTTTGGAGTCAGAGGTTCTGGGTTCTGGGTCATGGGTTCGAATCCCGCCTCTTCGAATTAGCTGCCTGACGGGGCGAGTCCGTCTCTATATGTTGCCGACTTGTCCTTCCCAAGCGCTCAGTACAGTGCTCTGCACACAGTAAGCGCTCAATAGATACGATTGAAGGAATGAATGAATGAATGACAGGGACTGTATCCAACCTGACTACCTCGTATCTGCCCCAGCGCTTAGAACTTCTCTCTATGTGTTGCCGACTTGTCCTTCCCAAGCGCTTAGTACAGTGCTCTGCACACAGTAAGCGCTCAATAAATACGAATGAATGAATGACAGGGACTGTATCCAACCTGACTACCTCGTATCTGCCCCAGCGCTTAGAACTTCTCACTATGTGTTGCCGACTTGTCCTTCCCAAGCGCTTAGTACGGTGCTCTGCACACAGTAAGCGCTCAATAAATACGATTGAATGAATGACAGGGACTGTATCCAACCTACCTCGTGTCTGCCCCAGCGCTTAGAACAGTTCCTGGCTCAATAAATACGATTGATTGATTGATTGATTGAATGAATGAATGAATGAATGAATGAATGGGCCTCAGTTCCCTCATATGGAAAAGGGGGGTGAATACCGTGAGCCCCCCGTGGCTCAGTGGAAAGAGCCCGGGCTTTGGAGTCAGAGGTCGTGGGTTCGAATCCCGCCTCTGCCAATTGTCAGCTGCCTGACTTGGGGCTAGTCCGTCTCTATGTGTTGCCGACTTGTCCTTCCCAAGCGCTTAGTACGGTGCTCTGCACACAGTAAGCGCTCAATAAATACGATTGAATGAAGGACAGTCCAACCTGACTACCTCGTATCTGCCCCAGCGCTCAGAACAGTCCCTGGCTCAATAAATACGATTGAATGAATGAATGAATGAATGGGCCTCAGTTCCCTCATCTGGAAAAGGTGGGGGGGGGGGGAAGACCGTGAGCCCCCCGTGGCTCAGTGGAAAGAGCCCGGGCTTTGGAGTCAGAGGTCGTGGGTTCGAATCCCGCCTCTGCCAATTGTCAGCTGCCTGACTTGGGGCTAGTCCGTCTCTATGTGTTGCCGACTTGTCCTTCCCAAGCGCTTAGTACAGTGCTCTGCACACAGTAAGCGCTCAATAAGTACGATTGAATGAATGACAGTCCAACCTGACTACCTCGTATCTGCCCCAGCGCTCAGAACAGTCCTTGGCTCAATAAATACGATTGAATGAATGAATGAATGAATGAATGAACGGGCCTCAGTTCCCTCATCTGGAAAAGGGGGGCGAATACCGTGAGCCCCCGTGGCTCAGTGGAAAGAGCCCGGGCTTTGGAGTCAGAGGTCGTGGGTTCGAATCCCGCCTCTGCCAATTGTCAGCTGCCTGACTTGGGGCGAGTCAATGTGTTGCCGACTTGTGCTTCCCAAGCACTTAGTACAGTGCTCTGCACACAGTAAGCGCTCAATAAATACGAATGAATGAATGACAGGGACTGTATCCAACCTGACTACCTCGTATCTGCCCCAGCGCTTAGAACTTCTCTCTATGTGTTGCCGACTTGTCCTTCCCAAGCGCTTAGTACGGTGCTCTGCACACAGTAAGCGCTCAATAAGTACGATTGAATGAATGACAGTCCAACCTGACTACCTCGTATCTGCCCCAGCGCTCAGAACAGTTCCTGGCTCAATAAATACGATTGAATGAATGAATGAATGAATGAATGGGTCTCAGTTCTCTCATCTGGAAAATGGGGGTGAAGACCGTGAGCCCCAGTGGAAAGAGCCCGGGCTTTGGAGTCAAAGGTCATGGGTTCGAATCCCGCCTCTGCCAATTGTCAGCTGCCTGACTTGGGGCGAGTCCGTCTCTATGTGTTGCCGACTTGTCCTTCCCAAGCGCTTAGTACGGTGCTCTGCACACAGTAAGCGCTCAATAAATACGATTGAATGAATGACAGGGACTGTATCCAACCTACCTCGTATCTGCCCCAGCGCTTAGAACAGTTCCTGGCTCAATAAATACGATTGAATGAATGAATGAATGAATGAATGAATGGGCCTCAGTTCCCTCATCTGGAAAAGGGGGGTGAAGACTGTGAGCCCCCCGTGGCTCAGTGGAAAGAGCCCGGGCTTTGGAGGCAGAGGTCGTGGGTTCGAATCCCGGCTCCGCCACATGTCTGCTGTGTGACCTTGGGCAAGTCACTTAACTTCTCGGAGCCTCAGTTACCTCATCTGTAAAATGGGGATGATTGAGTCTCATGCGGGACAACCTGATCACCTTGTATCCCCCCAGCGCTTAGAACAGTGTTTTGCACATAGTAAGCGCTTAATAAATGCTATTTTAAAAAAACTGATCACCTTTTAACCTCCCCAGCGTTTAGAACAGTGTTTTGCACATAGTAAGCGCTTAACAAATGCCACCGTTATTATTATTTTGGTATTCGTTAAGCCCTGACTGTGGGCCAGACTGGGAGCCCGTTGGAGGGTAGAGACCGTCTCTGCACGTTGCCGACTTGTACTTCCCAAGCGCTTAGTCCAGTGCTCTGCACACACTCAGCGCTCACTAAATACGATGGAATGATTGAATGAATGAAGCACCGTTCTAAGCGCGGGGGGGACATACATGGTCATCAGGTTGTCCCTCGTGGGGCTCACAGTCTTCATCCCCATTTTCCAGATGAGGGAACAGAGGCACAGAGAATAATAATAATGATGGCATTTGTTAGGCGCTTACTATGTGCTAAGCACTGTTCTAAGTGCTGGGGGGGGGGGATACAAGGTGATCAGGCTGTCCCACGTGGGGCTCACAGTCTTCATCCTCATTTTCCAGATGAGGTAACTGAGGCACAGAGAAGTGAAGGGACCTTGCCCAAACTCCAAAACAATAGTGATGGCATTTGTTAAGCGCTTACTAAGTACGAAACACTGTTCTAAGTGCTGGGGAGGACACAAGGCGATGAGGTTGTCCCCCGTGGGCCTCACAGTCTTCATCCCCATTTTACAGATGAGGGAACTGAGGCTCAGAGAAGTTAAGTGACTTGCCCAAGGTCACACAGCCTTAGACTGTGAGCCCACTGTTGGGTAGGGCCTGTCTCTGTATGTTGCCAACTTGTCCTTCCCAAGCGCTTAGTACAGTGCTCTGCACACAGTAAGCGCTCAATAAATACGATTGATTGATTGATTGAAGTGGTGGAGGAGGGATTAGAGCCCACGACCTCTGACTGCCAAGCCCGGGCTCTTTCCACTGAGCCACGCTGCTTCAAAACATTCAAATATTCGACCGAGCACTTACCGTGCGCGGAGCACTGTACTAAGCTCTTGGAAAATACAGTCCAGCAATCAAGAGAAACAATCCCTGCCCACAACAGACTCACAGTCTAGAGGGGGTGGGCATCGCTACAAGTAAACGGGCATCCTTCTAGACTGTGAACCCGTTGTTGGGCCGCGGTTGTCTCCATTTGTTGCTGAATTGTACTTTCCAAGCGCCTAGTACAGTGCCCTGCACACAGTATGCGCTCAATAAATACGATTAAATGAATCAATAGAAGTCAATAGAATTATAGATGTAGCTACATAACCAGAAGCGGCTTGGCTTAGTGGAAGGAGCCCGGGCTTGCGAGTCATAGGACGTGGGTTCTAATCCCGCCCCCGCCACTTGCCAGCTGTGAGACCTTGGGCAAGCCGCTTAACTTCTCTGTGCCTCAGTTGCCTCATCTGTAAAATGGGGATAAAGACTGTGAGCCCCACGTGGGACAGCCTGATGACCTCGGATCTACCCCAGCTCTTAGAACAGTGCCTGCCTCAGAGTTAGCACTTAACAAATACCGTAATAACCGGTATAACTATTATATACACAGCGTGGCTCAGTGGAAAGAGCCCGGGCTTGGGAGTCTGAAGTCGTGGGTTCGAATCCCAGCTCCACCACTTGTCAGCTGTGTGACTTTGGGCAAGTCACTTAGTATGGCTTAGTGGAAAGAGCCCGGGCTTGGGAGTCAGAAGTCGTGGGTTCTAATTCCGGCTCTGCCACTTGTCTGCCACTTGATCTTGGGCAAGTCACTTAACTTCTCTATACCTCAGTTACTTCATCTGTAAAATGGGGATTGAGTCCGTGAGCCCCACGTGGGACAACCTGATTATCTTGTAACCTCCCTAGCGCTTAGAACAGTGCTTGGCACATAGTAACCGCTTAACAAATACCATATTTATTTTTTTATTTATTATTCTCTGAGCCTGTTACCTCATCTGTAAAATGGGCACTAAGACTGTGAGCCCCACGTGGGACAACCTGATCACCTTGCTTCCCACCCCCGGCGCTCAGAACATTGCTTGGCACATAGTAAGCGCTTAATAAATGCCATCATTATCTATACATGAGTGCTGTGGGGCGGGGAGGGGGGGAAGTGCAAAGGGAGAGAGTCGTGGGGACGCGGAAGAGAGGGGGGAAAACTCGCACCTTTCTTGGGCTTGGGAGTCCGAGGTCGTGGGTTCGAATCCCGGCTCAGCCGGTTAGCTGTGTGACTTTGAGCAAGTTACTTAATTTCTCTGAGCCTGTTACCTCATCTTTAAATGGGGACTAAGACTGTAAGCCCCACGTGGGACAACCTGATCTCCTTGTACCCCCCTCCAGCGCTTAGAACAGTGCTTGGCACATAGTAAGCGCTTAACAAGTGCCATCATTAGCTATACATAAGTGCTGTGGGGCGGGGAGGGGGCAGTGCAAAAAGGGAGAGAGTCGTGGGGACGCAGAAGAGGGGGGAAAACTGGCACATTTCTTGGGACAGCTCACGCGCATTCACACATTCACATTTTTAGACTGTGAGCCCACTGTTGGGTAGGGACTGTCTCTATATGTTGCCAATTTGTACTTCCCAAGCGCTTAGTACAGTGCTCTGCACACAGTAAGCGCTCAATAAATACGATTGATGATGATTCACACCTCACAAACACATCCCCCCCCCCCAACACCACCCCTCCGACACCCACCCACACTTCTCGTGCAGACCCTGATGAACGAGAACTTTGATCATTAGGGAACGGTTTTTAAGACTGGTTCCCTCCCTCCACTGTGTAGGCAGAGGCCACGCGCTCTAACACTTTCTCCCCTCATTCTCCAAATAAAGACACCAAAGTGATATGAATCTGACGAAATTCCGCCTGAGGGAGAACGAGAGGAGGGAACGAAAAGTGGGAGGAGGTAGGACGGTAAAAGAAAGGGGTTTGTAACTCCATGGCCCTGAGGTCCCCCTCATCCCTGACGGGTCTGATTGCATCCTCGAACGGGCTCAATGGAGAGAGCCCGGGCTTTGGAGTCAGAAGTCATGGGTTCAAATTCCGACTCCGCCAATTAGCTATGTGACCTTGGACAAGTCACTTGGCTTCTCTGTGCCTCAGTTACCTCATCTGTAAAATGGGGATTAAGACCGTGAGCCCCACGCGGGACAACCTGATCACCTTGTATCCACCCCAGCGCGTAGAACAGTGCTTTGCACATAGTAAGTGCTTAACAAATGCCATTATTATCATTATTATCTGTGCCTCTTGAGCTCGTGTATACACACACACACACACACACACACAATTCAGGCACGCCAAAACCCTCCCACATATCATTTAACTTTACCAGCTGCAGGGAGGTTTGGGTACTGGAACTGCCCACCCCCATCTTTCCCAACATTTGTAGCTTTTCAAAAGTGGTAAGGGGCGGGAGGAGGGAAAAGAGAACTTTCACATCTGCAGGTTTAGAGTTAACCAAAGCACCAGCTGCAGGCAAGCTCACGGACGCTTACGCAACCGGGCGCACATACATACATACTTACACACACACAAACACCCACACACGTGCACACACGGACACACACACATTGTGAGCCCCTTGAGGGCCATGGGCCGTGCTTAATTCCCACCAGCTCTCGGTATACAGATCTGCCCACAGTGTGCGCATAATAAATGCTATTTGCATTGTCCGATTGCATTTTGTAACAATTTTCGAGTTTCCAGGGAGAAACCGTTTTCCTTTTTTTACAGCTGCCTTGTCCGATTGCATTTTGTAACAATTTTCGAGTTTCCAGGGAGAAATGGTTTTCCTTTTTTACAGCAGCTGCTTTCCCTTTTCGCTGCTGCACCGCCCTCTGGTGGTAGCGTGGGCTTCAGCACCCCGGCTAGCTGAAGGTGACTTCAACGCTCAAGAACTCCAAGCATCTTCTCTCCGTCCCTCAAGTCTCCCAAACCTTGAACCAATTTAATATCACTTCATTCATTCATCCATTCAATCGTACTTATTGAGCGCTGACTGTTGCAGAGCACTGTACTAGGCGCTTAGAAAGTACAATTCAGCAATAGGTACCATCCTTGCCCACAATGGGCTTACAGTCTAGAAGGGGGGAGACAGACATCAAAACAAGTAAACAGGCATCAATATAAATACATAGAATTACAGATATATACACAGCAAAACAAGTAAACAGACATTAATATAAAAATAGAATTATAGATATGTGCATATATACATGTGTTGAAACAGGTTACAAGTAAAGCAAAGATGAAAAATGAAGAGCAGATGACACAGAACTGGGAGTCAGGAAGTCTCATGTCCTCCCCCTGGCCTGGAATGCCCTCCCTCTGCACATTTTATTTTGTTAACATGTTTTGTTTTGTTGTCTATCTCCCCTTTCTAGACTGTGAGCCCGCTGTTGGGGAGGTACAGTCTGTATGTTGCCAACTTGTACTTCCCAAGCGCTTAGTACAGTGCTCTGCACACAGTAAGTGCTCAATAAATACAACTGAATGAATGAATGTGTTGTAGGGTGGGGAGGTGGAGCAAAGGGATCAAGTCGGGGTGATGGCGGGGGGAGGGGGAGCTGAGGAAAAGGAGGGTTTAGTCTGGGAAGCCTCATGGAGGAGGTGAGCCTTCAGTAAGGCTTTGAAGGGGGGAAGTGTGATTGTTTGGAGGATTTGAGGAGGGAGGGCATTCCAGGCCAGAGGTAGGACATGGGCCAGGGGTCGATGGTGAGACAGGTGAGAACGAGGCCCAGTGAGAAGCTTAGCACCAGAGGAGGGGAGTATGTGGGCTGAGTTGGAAAAGGCGAGAAGGTAGGTGAGGTAGGAGGGGGCTAGGTGATGGAGAGCCTTGAAGCCGAGAGTGAGGAGTTTTTGCTGGATGCGGAGGTTGTTAGGCAAACAATGGAGATTTTTGAGGAGCTGGGTGACATGCCCAGAGCATTTCTGTAGACCCGTGCAGCAGAGTGAAGTATAGACTGAAGCGGAGAGAGGCAGGAGGTTGGGAGGTCAGAAAGGATCTTGAGGCAGTAAATTCAGGTGGGACAGGATGAGAGATTGTACCCACAAGGTAGCGGTTTAGGTGGAGAGGAAAGGGCGGATCTTGGCGATGTTGTGGAGATGAGACCGGCAGGTTTTGGTGACCAATAGGATGTGTGGGGTGATTGAGAGAGCGGAGTCAAGGCTGACACCAAGGTTGCGGACTTGTGAGATGGGAAGAATGGTAGTGCTGTCCACAGTGACTGGAAAGTCAGGGAAAGACAGGATTTAGGAAGGAAGTTAAGGAGCTCAGTCTTGGACATGTTGAGTTTTAGGTGGCTGGAAGACATCCAAGTAGAGATGTCTTGAAGGCAGGAGGAGATGCGAGGCTGAACGAAGGGAGAGAGAACAGAGGAGTAGATAGAGATTTGGGTATCATCCACGTAGAGATGATAGTTGAAGCTGGGGGAGCAAATGAGTTCATTCCAAGGGAGTGAGTGTAGACGGAGAATAGAAGGGGACCAAGAACTGACCCTTGAGGAACCCCTACAGTTAGGGAATGGGAAGGGGAGGAGGAGCCCACGAAGGAGACTGAGAATAAACAGCCAGAGAAATAAAAGGAGAACCAGGAGAGGACAGAATCAGTGAAGCCAAGGTTGGATAACGAGTTGAGGAGAAGGGGATGGTCGACAATGTCAAAGGCAGCTGAGAGATCGAGGAGGATTAGGATGGATTAGGAGCCATTGGATTTGGCAGGAAGGAGGTCATTGGTGACCTTTGGGAGGTTGGTTTCAGTGGAGTGGAGGGGATGGAAGCGAGATTGGACGGGGTCTAGGAGACAGTTGACGGAGAGGAATTTGAGGCAGCTAGTGTAAACGACTTGTTCTAGGAGTTTGGAAAGGAAGAGTAGGAGGGAGATGGGGCTGTGGGGTCAAGAGGGGTTTTTTCAGGAGGGGGGAGACTTGGGCATGTTTGACAGCAGAGGGGAAGAAGCCATTGGAGAGTGAGCAGTTGAAAATGCAAGTTAAGGAGGGGAGGAGAGAAGGGGTGGGAGGGTTGTTGGGTAGGGACCGTCTCTATATGTTGCCGACTTGTACTTTCCAAGCTCTTAGTACAGTGCTTTGCACACAGTAAGTTCTCAATGAATGTGATTGATTGAATGAATGAATGAATGGGGTCTGATGCACATGTGGAGTGGGTGGCACTTGAGAGGAGGGAGGAGATTTCCTCTGGAGATATTGCTGGAAAGGATGGGAAAGTAAAACAGGGGGTCAAGAGGAGAGGGGATGGAGGAGGAGGAGGGGTGATTTAGGGGAGCTCAGACCTGATGGTGTTAGTTTTCCTAATGAAGTAGGTGGCCAGATCGTTGATAGTAAGGGATGGGGGAGGGGGAGGGAGTTAAATGTCCAGAACAACTGACAAGGGTGATGGACATGGGTGTCAATAAGGGAAGAGAAATAGTTTTGTCAGGCAGAGGAGAGGGCAGAGTTAAGGCAAGAAAGGACAAACTTGAAGTCGACAAGGTTGGCCTGGTGTTTAGATTTCCACCAGCAGTGTTCAGCGGCTCGAGCATAACAGCGAAGGAGGCAGACAGTGGAGGTGATGCAGGGCTGTGTGTTAGTGGCGCTAGAGAGATGAAAGGAGAGGGGAGCGAGTGAGTTGAGTTGAGTAGAGAGGGTGGAGTTGAGAGCATCTATTTGGTCATCAAGAGTGGGTAGGGAGGCTAGGTGGGGTATGATGCGCGGAGACAGATGGATGGGGTCGAGAGAGCAGAGGTCTCTGTGGGGGAATAGTACAGATTTACGGGGAGGAGTGTGAGAGAGGAGGCAAGTGAGAAGGTTGTGGTCAGAGAGAGGGATTGCAGAGTTGGTGAGAGTGGAGATTATGCAGTAGTTAGAGATGACTAAAGCATATGAAAAAGCCCAGAAAACAGCCTTGGTACAGAAAAAACGTTTGAAAACATCTCAATAAAATACTGGGTTTCCCAAAATAATTTACAACGTTCCATTCCACAACCCAGTAAGGCAGGGAAAGTGCACACTATCATAATACTAATAACTGTTAAGTACTATGTGTCAAGCACTGTTCTAAGCACTGGAGATGATACAAAAAAATCAGAGCAGAAATAGTCCCTGTTTCACAAAGAGCTCACAGTCTAAGTAGGAGGGGGAATGGGTACTGAATCTCCATTTTACAGAGAAGGTAACTGTGGCACAGAGAAGTTAAGTGATTTGCCCAAAGTCACACAGCAGGTATGTGGCAAAGCCAGGATTAGAAACCCAGAACCTAGGAGTCAGAGACCTAGCACAAGGAAGGACTCTATTCTTCACACCATGTGTCAGGAGTTGTTTGTCATTATCTGAACATGATCATTTCATTACTGGAAAAAAATAAAAATTGTACTTTTCAAATGTGATATTTTTCCCCAGGAAGGAGCACAGAGGAATTAGGGATGGCTTCTAACAGGGCTTCTAAGATAACAGAAACTTATCCCTACCCAAAAACATTAAAAAATGATATGTGTCATCAGAAAAGAGCAGTCTAACATGGGATAAGACCCAACCTGTCAATGGAGTCAAAATCTGGTTATACAAACCCTGGTATCCAAATGGCCAGCTTTCTGAACCCTCTAGAGTTTGGAGAGTTTGGAGGAGTCAATGCAAAAAATAAATAATAGAAACCTTGTAAGGTGTTTGTGTGACAAAGTCTAATCTAATTGTACCCAGGAACCCAAACTCCCAACAAGCCTCATCCTATTTAGTACAGATAAACCATTTTCTACAATATTTTCTCATTTAGAAGAGACCCCAGTCCATCCATCAAAATACTAAACGCCAACTGCAACTTGGCAAGTCCCAATCTCCTTTCCAGGGAGAATTTTTGTTAAACTTTTCAGTCCACAAATTATTCCCCGAGTCCTTCTCAACCCTACCAAGGACAGGATGATGCTGCACCTGACATCTGTAAGCAGGAACTAGAAAAGCCCAGTACCATTGGGATATTTTCCATTTTCATCTCTGATTACTGCTCACTCTCTATCTGGTTTTCCTCAAACCTTTTAAGGGTTCATGGGGCCTGGAACAGGGCCAAATGGAGGGTCTCCTGCAGGCCCGACCTGAGGGAGGGCGTGGTTTGATGTCTCTTTACTTCCTATGCACCATCATTCTCCTACCTGTCTCTGAGGTGCAGCCACACTCCAAGTCAATCCGCACTAGACAAATTAGAGCTGCAGCTTTGGCACTGAGACCCAAAGCAGGAGAAGACCAAGTGTCACGGTGGCAGCAAAGTGCCTTTAGGGATTTGTCTAAGATCAACGCAACTCAAACCCAGTGTGATCAAGCAATTGCTCTCAGGGCCTGGAGATACAGAGCTTGGGGCAGTTTAAATGTGATTAAAGGATGCTATTTATAATAATAATAATCGTAGTATTTGTTAAGCGCTTACCATGCATTCATTCATTCATTCAATCATATTTATTGAGTGCTTACTGTGTGCAGAGCACTGTACTAAGCGCTTGGGAAGAACAAGTTGGCTACATATAGCGACGGTCCCTACCCAACAACGGGCTCACATCTAGTGTCAGGCATAGATAAGTGCTGGGATAGATACAAGCAAATCAGGTTGGACACAGTCCCTGTCCCCCATGGAGTTCACAGTCATAATCCCCATTTTACAGCTGAGGTAACTGAGGCACAGAGAAGTGAAGTGATTTGCCCAAGGTCACACAGCAGGCAAGTGGTGGAGCAAGAATTAGAACCAGGTCCTTCTGACCCAGGCCTGTGCTTTGTCCATTAGGCCACGCTACTTCTCCTAAACAAGTACTAATCAATCAATCAATCATATTTATTGAGCGCTTACTGTGTGCAGAGCATTGTACTAAGCGCTTGGGAAGTATATGTCAAGAACTGGGCTAGCCACTAGGGTCAATATGAGGCAATGAAATCAGAGATCTAGTGGAAAGAGCATGGGCGTAGGAGTCAGGAGGCCCGGGTTCTTCTAATCCTAGCTCTGCTACTTGACTACTGGGTGATCCTGGACAAGGCATCTAAATGATCTCTGCCTCTGTTTCCTAATCTGTAAAATGAGGATTAAATAACTGGTCTCCCGCCCCTTTAGACTACGAGCCCCATGTGATACAGGAACTCCATCCAACCTGATTAACTAGTATCTATCTATCCCAGGGTTCATGAAGTACAGTGCTATGCACATAGTAAGCACTTAATAAATGCCATTGATGATAATTTACTACTTGGCAGACGGTGCACAAGATGCAGCATGGCTTAGTGGAAAAAGCAGGGGCCTGAGAGTTAGAGGACCTGGATTCTAATCCCAGCTCTACCAATTGCTTTCTGTGTGACCTTGAGCAAGTCACTTCACTGTGCCTCAGTTTTCTCATCTGCATAATGGGGAGTCAATTCTTGTTCTCCCACCTACTAAGACTATGAGCCCAACGTGGGACAGGGACCGTGTCTAACCTGATAAACTTGTATTTACCCCAATGCTTAGAACAGTGCTTGGTACATAATTCATGCTTAACCAACACCATTATTAATTTTTAAAATACCATAGTTAAAATACACAATTTTTGTTATACTGAACACTGGCCCAGTCCCACATGGGGCTCACAGTTTTTTCGATCTACCAGGGACCATATCCGTTTTGGATGATTCTTGAGAGCAGGGGCTGAATCTTTTACTTTTATTGTATTCCCCCAAGTGCCTAATATAGTGCTCTGCACATCGCAGATACTCAATACACGATATTACTGAATGTTGTAGGGATCATCATTCTGTTCTTTAAACGAAAAGATCTCACCTTTGCTAAGTGAGGCTAAGCGTTTACATGTCTGTCAGTGAGAGGACACTTGGGATGGGCATTTCTCCTGAAGGAGTTTCTGAGAGGTATAATCATGAACATGTAGCATGTACTCTGGCCTTTTAACATTGCTGCATTGAGATATTCATTTCTAAGCTGAGAAAGAGCCATCACCGGGGAAATTGCTCTCAAATTCTAGGAGTATTAATCACCTAATTAACCAGTAACACCTGCTCATAAAAACAATTTTGCTCAGGGAGGAAAAAAAAAAGGACTTGCTTCATCGAATATGCAGTGACATTCGCTTCCTCTGCTGCCCTCTGTGTGCCTTGGGTATCAGAATCAACTCTCTAGCCAGCTGTTTGGTTTTATGGAGTGTTTAAAAAACATCAGCTGATCTAATGAGTAGTGATTAGTGTGATCTAAGAAAACGTCCATAGCTCGGCACGTGTAATATCTCACACGCTGAACACTGTGGGATGGATGCAGCCAGGAAATAAAGCCTACCCTCAGAGTAAACATGCCGACAGAGATGAAAAGCTGAGCTTGGGAACTGCCAACTGATTAGACTCTCTTGTAAGGAAACATTCTCCAATTAGCGATAGAGCCTCTAATAAAGGCACCAAAGTCACCTGGATCAACAGAGTCAAAACCACTCCTTTCCTGCTTCCTCCACTCGAATCCTTGCCCCTCTCTTCTCTCCAACTGCCAAGTCTTATGCCAATCATGCTAGGGAGTGGCATGAGGCTTCCTCATGAGGAGATGGGGTGGTCAGGTATATCAGATCAGAAACTCCAAGCAATGCTACATGTTTTGGGTAATACTGTGGAATTTAAAAACTTCATAGTAAGTTAATTTTAGTAATAACAATAAAAAAGTCTCAGAGGTGTCCCAGAGGGGATCTGGCCAGATTCAGGCCTATTCCTTTAAAGAAATTACTGGCTATCCCAGACTTTCCACGGTCTCCCCTGGGGGATCGTATCATTTGGGGCCCCAAGGGCCCCAGCATGGTGCATATAAGTCAGTCCATTAGTAATATTTATTGAGCCAGTACTGGGTAAAGGGCATTGTGCAACTGAATTAATACACAAGAGCTTTGTCTTCAAGGAGCGTGCGATCTAGCAGGATGTTGGCGAGCAGGAATAGGAACGGTTACTAAAATAAATTCCAGATAGGCGGAAGTTAGAGAGTATAAAGATATTTATGCATTCAATAATATTTACTGAGCACTTACTGTGTGAGGAACACTGTACTAAGCATTTGGAAAGTACAATTCAGTAACAAAGAGAGACAATCCCTGCCCACAATGAGCTCACAGTCTAGAAGGGAGAGGCAGACATCAAAATAAGTAAACAGGCATCAATATCATCAATATAAATAAATAGAATTATATATATATATATATATATACACATCATGACAAGTTAACAGGAATTAATATAAATAAATAGAATTATAGATATATACATATATACGCAAGATAGGCATATCAGTTTGTAAGTGCTTCAGGAGGTGAGTGAACATTCAAATGCTTAGGTGTTATGGAAGTGCCGAGGGGCAAATGGAGAATAAAAAGTGGGGGGTTTGTTAGGAAGGTCTCCTGGAAGACAGCTGATTTCAGAAGGGCTCTGGTGATGGGGAGAGCAGTGGTCTGCCCCCATGTGAAGGTGGGAGGGAGTTTCAGACAGGAAGGAGAGTGTGAGCCAGAAATTGGCAATGGATGAGAACAGAATGAAGAACAAGGAACAGGTTAGCTTAAGACGGATGGAAAGAGTGACCAGGGGTGTATTTGGAGAAGATAATGGAGAAGTAGGAGAGAGCGAGAGAGCTGACAGTGCCTTAATGGTCATGAGTTTCTGCTAAATGTGGAGCAGAATGGGCCACCTTTGGAGATTTCTGAAATGTCCTTTTCTTCAACCATATTTATTGAGCGCTTACTGTGAACAGAGCACAGTACTAAATTCTTGGGAGAGTACAATATAACAATAAACAGACACCGTCCCTGCCCACAGTGAGCTTACAGTCTAGAGGTGGAGACAGACATTAATATAAAAACATAAATTACAGATATGTGCATGCATGTTGTGGAGCTAGGAGAAGGACTGAATAAAGGGATTAAATCAGGGTGATGCAGAAGGGAGTTGGAGAAGAGTAAAGGAGAGCTTAGTCATGGAAGGCCTCTCAGAAGAGATGAGCCTTCAATAAGGCTTTGAAGTGGGGGAGAGTAATTGTCCCTCGGATTTGAGAAGGGAAGGCGTTCCAGGCCAGAGGCAGGATGTGGGCAGGGGGTTGGCAGTGAGACAGATGTGACTGAGGTGCAGGATTCTCCCCATCATTTAAAGGGGTTGTGAGCACAAATAGCCAAATAGAATGAAACCTCCAATTTCCTGAAAAGCGCTGTTACTCTTTTCAGGTATGTCTGTGTTTGCCTGGACTGGATCTGCACTTATACTTGATCCTATTCCTCTGGACTCTGGTAAATTCTTATGTGAAAGACCTGGAAACACTAGATGCTGTTTTTGTCAGTGAAGAATGATAGTGAAAATGGGAGCACAGAGAGAACCCTACAGTCACTCCACATAAAGTCTGCAGGGCTTTCCAGGCCTCTAATTCTCTATGCCCACGTTCTTATGATTGTCCTGGAAAAATAGAAAAATTCAACTTTCCAGAATATTGATAACTACAAAGTACCTTAATTAGTCCTGCCCATTCCTCTCTGCATCAAACAGAAACTCTTGACCATCTCTTTAAGGCACTCAATCATCTTTCTCTCCCGCTCCTACCTAAACTCAGTGATCTTCGACCGCAACCCAGCCCACACACTTTACTTCTCTAACACTAACCTTCTCTTCATTCCACAGTCTCATCTCTCTTACCACCCAACCCTTGCCCATGCAGACAGCTTCCAGAACATTCCAGGAAGAGCAGGGACCAAGGTTAGCTTCACCTGCTTTAACTAGGAAGAATCTGAAGGCGCAACTATGGTGCTTCACAGGAAGCAGAAGTTTATTCTCGGGTTAATAATGCACGAGGTGGATCTGATCCCTCATTGGTCTTTTCAGACACATTCGCATGAGCAAACAAACTTTCTCTGTCGGGAGGTTCATCTTCAAAATCAAAGGCCAGCTACCTACAGAAAGAGATCCATAGCACTGCCTAAAATATATAATGAGAACTTTTAAGATAATTCTACCTCTGTAAATGTAATCTTGATCAACCTTGGCAACTGCAGAGATTACATATGATAAAACAGCAATACCCACCATTATTTTCCAATAAAAATGGCATTGGAAAGAGGACCAAAGATAAACCAATGTTAATTTAGTGTTTGGATACTGGCAAATCCATTGTGTTTTCTAAATTTACACACAACCTCTGTTAGTTTGTTTTTGCTATGGGGCCATGTTGACTACATTAATGGAAAAAAAAATCATCTAAAATGTTTATGCTTCCCTCTGCTTTAGGCTGTGTTGAGGTTGTGAAACAAACCAGTTTGTAGTATATTCGCCTCTTCCTAGCTGCTTTATGCACACATTGTAAACAAAACTTTTTTTCATTTTTTTCATTTTAGAAATGTCTAGGTGGTTGAGCTTGATCATTGGCTGTCACTTCCTACCTGCTAATTCACAGATAAAGTTTCATTTGCTACTCACATAGTATGTGTCTCTTAAGTTACATTTTCTGCTTTTTTAGCAGCCAGCCCAGAAGGCAGTTGTCTGAGTCTCACCACCGTTCTGGATTGACTCAGCATAAATTCTAAGGGAGAATGTCTATCACTTCTTCTCCACGTTCCCATAGTTCTCTCCAAACTTGTAGATGCTCATTAAATACTGCCCTTTCACATTTCACAAAAACAGTCCTACCAACATTTCACTGATTTAAACGTGCAAGTCAGTGAAGGTCAGATTTCCATTAATTTCACTTTATTGAAGAAAACCAAGTACTAACAGACAGTTCAAAGAGCCAAATAGGGCTGTCATGTAGTCAGCATCCACAGAAACAGCACAAATCTGGCAACAATCACTCCCTGCTGTCTGCCAGAAAGGGTAGCGAGACTCAGAAAATAAGGGTCTGAATTAACTGTAGGATTACAATCCTCTGAAATGGCAGAAAGCAGTTTAAACTTTTTATTAGTTAGTGGGGAAAACATTATGCTATACATTTTATGGTGTAAATACCACAGTTATTATTATCAGTTTGTTCTGAACTAATGATGAAAATTGTGGTACATACTATTCATTCATTCAATCATATTTATTGAGTGCTTACTGTCTGCAGAGCACTATTCTAAGCTCTTGGGAAAGTACAGTACAACAATAAACAGTGACATGCCCTGCCCAGAATGAGTTTACTCTGCTAAATGCTGGGGTAGATGTAGGTTTATCAAATTGGGCAGTTGGAGGATTTCACAGATGTGGAAATTGAGGCACAGAGAAGTTAAAGGACTTGCCCAAGGTCACACAAGAGGCTTGTGGCTGAATTGGTATTAGAACCTAGGTTTTCTGACTTCCAGGCACATGATCTTTCCCCTAGGCAATTCTGGTTCAACCTCACTTAGAATTCCATTTCACTTTCACTTTTTAAATGTCCCCTGAGCATTTTCAGGGATATATATGTGTTAGGAATTCCTCTCCCTGCTTTCTATCCTCTTCCTCCATTTGGAAAACTCTCGGACTGCCCTAGGTATAATCTAAGAAGCCTAATTCCTCATTTCTCTTACTCTTTTTTTTAAAAGGTATGTGTTAAGCACTTACTATGTTCCAGGCACTATATTAGGCACTGGGGTAAACATAAGCTAAACGGGTTGGACAAAGTCCATGTCACAGATGGGCTCACAATCTTGATCCCCATTTTACAGAAGAGGTAACTGAGGTATAGAGAAGTGAAGCGACTTGTCCAAGGTCACCCAGAAGACAAATGGCTGAGCCAAGATTAAAACCCAAGTCCACTGACTCCCAAGCCTATGCTCTTTCCACTAGGCAATGCTGCTTCTCTTTCCACGATTCCCTATTACTCTCCTTTTTGTGTAGCTTACACACTGTACCCTTTAAGCACTTGCTAGTCACCCTATCCTCAGCCCCACTGCACTAATGCACATATCCATAATTTACTTTAATATCTGTCTATCCCCCTCTAGACTGTAAGATCCTTTTGGGCAGGGAGTGTCTCTACCAGCGCTGAGAACAGTGCTCCAGCGCTTAGAACAGTGCTTTGCACATAGTAAGCGCTTAATAAATGCCATCATTGTTATTATTATTTTACCAATTCCATTGCACCATACTCTTCCCTGTGCTTAGTACGGTGCTCTCCCACAGAAAGCACTCAAATGTCATTGATCGATTAAACACATGCCATCATCCCCTTTCACCAGATCACGCAGGTGAGATGCATTTAGAAGCCACATTAGCTGAAGAAGAGCCATCTAGTGACCAAATGCAATGAAACAATCTCTACTGTGTGAAGATAAATTCACTTTAAACTACCTATCCATAAGTAGCCGTGAATCTATTTTAAGGAAAACGTCTCTAAATTTTATCTCCATCCAAGAATGGAATTTTTTTAAAGCAAATTTTTTGAAGTTTAGCCAATTGGAAAATACAGATGAATTCCACATCTGAGTCTTCATTTTTTAACTAGCCACGAGTCAGTGAGGAGAGATGGCACTGATACCTGAAAAAGTTATTTGGGGGAAAGATTCATTTGAGGAAACAATCTGGGAAAGTAGCATGGCCTAATGGAAAGATCATGGGCCTGGGAGTCAGAGGAGATGGGTTCTAATCCTGCTTCATCACTTATTTGCTGTGTGGCCTTGGGCAAATCACTTAACTCCTCTGGGCTTCAGTTCCCTCAACTGAAAATTGAGAATTCAAAAACCTGTTCTCTCTCCTGCTTAGACTGTGAGCTCCACATGGGACCTGGTGATCTTGTTTCTACCCCATTGGCACATAGTAAGCACTTAAATGGCATCATTATCATTATTACTATTATTACATTAATGATTAAGGCTGATTGAAATGTGAAATTTAGCCTTCAGGATTCCACATGAGACCTGACTAGATAGTACAGGACACTGGAATAACTTCTATGTCACCTTCAGATCCATGAAGTCAAACCCCATAGGTCCGAGGAACTTCTTTACTGAAGGAACAAAAATGTTCAAAGCAATAAACTCTGTCATGCTCGCTTACTATGTCAGCTCCTAGAAGTCAGAATAATGTTGAATATATGCCCACCTGCCCTAAAAGTATGTGAGTGATCAGGGCATGTGTGATATGAACAAAAGATGAGAGCATTGGGCAAAAATGGCCTTACAGAAGGCTGGATATTCTTCAATGTTTGGTGTGGAGAGCATACAGAGGTCCAACTCACTGCTAAAACAGTAGCTCAGGGCTGGCTTGCACCAGTGCTTCAAAGCCACCCACAGTTTGGAAACTCCCTTGCATGTCCAGGCTGAAGTATAATTTTCTTTAATTTTATATTCCAATGTATTTTGAAATGCGTGTTCAGGTTTCCAAGCTTGGAGCCAGTTGAATAGTGGAACTCTCCCCACTTAGCCCTCTGGGGAACATAAAAACTACAGCACTTAGTATTGACTCTATTTACTTTTCTGATTGAGGGTCTCCAGGATCCCGCCCCAGCCAGCACGCGCTCTCTCACTCCAAGCAATGCATTTTTGAAACGATTCCATAAGATTGAGAATGGAGGTGGATTCACCCCTTTTCAGAGTCACTAGGAAACTTAGCAGTCATGCACAGCTCCTCTGGCTGTCAACTGCCTGTCTTCTCAGCCTGTAAAATGGGAGCTTGCACTTTATTTTAGGCTTTAGCAGATTGCATCTGGATTAATGATTATGAAGGAAATGATTCTGGCATCAGAAAAAACCATGGGCACCCGGTCTCACATTGGCAATGTCCCTCTTTAAATTTCAGTGATGCGTTATCAGGTTTGTTGGCAAGGGGAGGATGAGTGGAAAACACTTTGAGAGGTGGGTCTGTTTTATGACGGGAAGACTACAGAGGTAATAGATTTATGCTTGTTTTCTGGTGACCCTTTGTAGAACTGGCCTGGCCAAACCTATTGTATGTGCAAAGTGTTCCCACAGATGGATATAGTTTTCCCAAATGGAGTGCGGAAAATGATATTTTTCTTCTGCCATGATAGCATCCCCACAATTAAGAAAAAACAGGAACTAATGTTACACAGGGTCAGGCTTAATTTTCCGTATCTGTTGGGGGCCAAGTCAGAGATGTTTGGCTTTCAAGGAGCCAGCCAGGGATATGTGGGCTGGGAAAAGCAGTAAAGTCTGACTTTTCAGTGTCCACTGGGTATTTCACAAACGTCGGCCTCTCTCCAAAGAGCTGGCTTGAGAGAGCGCAGAGATGGGTGGAGAGATGGTCAAACATCCCCAATCATGGAACAGTTGTCAGATCGACTAGTGCTGATTGTGAATTTTATATACAGTGTTCTTTAACCTCCTGGGATACTTGTGGAAGCATCTATTAAGAATATTCTCCTAAGTCATTTGCTTTAAATTATAGCCCATAAACTGCTTATTGCGGCACATCCACGATAAATATAAAGGAGCACTTTTTAATGCAAACAGCTGTTGTGTTGTCATTACAGAGAAGGTTTGTGAACAGGGCCACATTATGCTCCGTTTTCTTGATTAAATGCTTCTCTGATTTTCTGCTCTATTACCCACCACCCACAGGAAAAAAGTGTTTGGCTGTTTTGTTTTGTTTTATTTTGTTTTGGTCCTGCAGAGCTGTCTTTTGAGGAGGGGGGATGGGAGGGTTGGTTGGACAAAGTGCCTTAGTAGCATTCCAGGTAGGGGGCTAATTTGGATTTCCCCCAGGAAGAGGGCTAATTAGGATTTGAAGTCTCAATATTGAAGTGCTCACCACTTCCCTTTTCACTCATCAACAGCTGCACCAAGTTGATCCGATTCTCTGCCACTGCCCAAGGTGAGGTCTTATTTAGTAGAATCTCCTGGCCTCCTGGATGTTTCTGAAACCACTTCCAGGCTTCTGCTCATTCCTAAATGGTAAGAGACTCCACTAAATTGTGAGCTCATCCTCTAGACTGTGAGGTCATTGTGGGCAGGAATGTGTCTGTTCATTGTTATGTTGTACTCTCCCAAGCGCTTACGTACTTCTTTGCAAAAGTAATCACTCAGTAAATACGATTATGGAGCCCTCATTCATCATTCTCATCTTTCCATGCCCAGATCAAGCAAGAAGTGCTGGGTCAGAGAGTGTGTGGGCTGTGGACCAGTGTAATCTGTTTAGATAGAAACAAGCACCAGTGGATGAACTATGTTGCCTTACTCTATATGACTTTGCCTTTCTCCTCAAGGACAGGGAAAGCATCTTATACTTCTCTATCTTCTGGTCTCCTTAGGTGGAACAGAGATCTGAAAGGGGAGCGAGAGGGAAGAAAGGGGGTGGGAAGAAAGGGAGAGTGAGAGTATTCACCTGCCTCTCCTATAACCAAACTGACAGCTCAAATGACAAATCCACCAAGAGGCCTTTCCAGGCTAGGCCCCCTGGCTTTCCTCTTCTCCCACTCCCTTCTGCATCGCCCTGACTTGCTCCCTTTGTTCTTCCCCCCTCCCAGCTCCATAGCACTTTTGTATAAACCTGCAATTTATTTATTGGTATTGATGTCTGTCTCCACTCCCCACCCTTAGACTGTAAGCTCATTGTAGACAGGGAATGTGTCTGCTTATGGTTGTATTGTACTTTCCCAAGAGCTTACTACAGTCATCTACACATGGGAAGCACTCAATAAATATGATTACATGACTGAATGAGTAACAAATGATAGAGCAGATTGCCAAAACCACTCCCACCCCATAGAGATTTGCAGCCCTCCCTCAACAGAGCCAGACCTTCAGGAGTTCCCATGCCTTGGCCATCTTGCAGAGCCACTGTGGCAGCTCAGATTGCAGGAGTCTGGTTTTCAGAGAGGCCAGTGTGGGCATGTATTTCCTTCCCTATCTCCCCCTACCCCTTGGCTGAGATGCAGGTATCTCAGATGCAGACATCTCAGATGTCAGACATCTCAAACATCTCAGCCAGTGGTTTTGTAATTTGTTGCTTGGGTCTCTAGTAAGCTTTATTTTTTTCAGGACCAAGTGGGAGCCAGTACAAAACCTTAGATTCTGGGATTCCTACTGAAATTGAGACAGCTGGTACCCAAGAGAACAGTGACTGGTGCAGAGTAAACATTGCTGCTGATTATGATGGGACTTTAACTTGGAGTCATATCTAAAGCTCTACTTCCCAAGAAGGTGGCAGTACATCACTAGGCATCATCATCAATCGTATTTATTGAGCGCTTACTGTGTGCAGAGCACTGTACTAAGCGCTTGGGAAGTACAAGTTGGCAACATATAGAGACAGTCCCTACCCAACAGTGGGCTCACAGTCTAAAAGGCATACTGCAAGTCCGTGAAAGAACTGAGACATCTAAAAATCACCCCAAAACCTACCTTCTTCTAATACATATTTGTTACAAGAGAGACTTTGCCCGCTCTTATGCCATACCACTGTGATAATTATCTAATTGTTATGAGAAAATTGCTGAATTCTACATTTGTCACTTTGTTCATTTCAATCTACCTATAGAATTTATCGAGTCCCTACTGGGTGCACTGTACTAAGCACTTGGGAGAGTACAATACAGATACAAGACAAGGTCTCCCAGGAGAGGAAGACACAAAAATAATTTACAGAGAGGGGAGAGAGAGAGCTTATGAGTAGATAATTGTTGAGGGATGCAAAATTGCTGAGGGGATTTGACCTGGAAGAAGAAATGTTAACCCCATACAGCCCCCTGGAGAAGATGGAATTTCAGAAGGACTTTGACTATGAGGAGAATTGAGGTCTGGCCAGTTTGGAGGGGGAAGGAGTTCCAAGCAGGTGGAAAGATATGAGCCAGGGGTCTGAGGTGAGAGAGTCAAGAATAAAGCCAAGTGAGAAGGCCTGACTGAGAAGAATGGAAAGTATTCATTCATTCATTCAATCATATTTATTGAGCACTTACTGTGTGCAGAGCACTGTACTAAGTGCTTGGGAAGTACAAGCTGGCAACATATAGAATGGTCCCTACCCAAAAACAGGCTCACAGTCTAGAAGGGGGAGACAGACAACAAAACAAAACATGTGGACAGGTGTCAAGTCATCAAAATAAATAGAAATAAAGCTAGATGCACATCATTAACAAAATAAATAGAATAGTAAATATGTACAAGTAAAATAAATAGAGTAATAAATCTGTACAAACATATATACAGGTGCTGTGGGGAGGGGAAGGAGGTAGGGTGGTGGGGATGGGGAGGGGGAAGGAAGGAGGGGGCTCAGTCTGGGAAGGCACTTGGATGTTGTAGAAGAGTGTAGTGGTACAAAAGAGGGAGCTAAACCAATGGTTAGAGTTTCCTCTTTCATGCAGAAAGGAATGGATGACATTTTTGGTATTTATTAAGTGCTATGTGCCCAGCATTCATTCAATCATTTATTGACCGCTTACTGTGTGAAAAGCACTGTACTAAGCATTGGGGTAGATACAAAATGATCAGGTTGGACACAGTCCCTATCCTCCAAGGGGCTCACACTCTAAAGTGGAGGGGGAAAAGTATTTAATTCCCATTTTACTGAAGTGGACAACAGCAGCCCAGAGAACTTAAGTGACTTGTCCAAGGTCACACAGCAGGCAAGTGGCAGAGCCAGGATTAGAATACAGGACTGAGATTTTCAGGCCTGTCCTCTATCCACTAGGTAATGCTGCTTTTCATAGATCACTATTGAAGGGTTTTGAGAAGTGGAAGGAGTTGTGCTGAGGAATTTGGTAAATTTAAGCAGTGCCAGGAGGGCAAGTGGTATACTCTGTTTATTTTGTTGCAGAGTCCACCCAATGCCAAACAGAATGAGGAAACGGAGACAGAAAGGAGAGCTGTTAAGTGGATGACCAGAAATACCACTTACTGTGGTGCAGAGCATTGTAGTAAGTACTTGGGAGTGTACAATACAATAGAGTTGGTAGACACTATCCCTGCTCTCAAGGAGTTTACAGTCTTCTTCTTACCTAGATTCCTGTAACAGGCAGTCACTGCTTTAGGGCCTGAAGATGGATAATCTAAGCCTGCATATTGTGAGATTACAAAATCTAAATCTGCCTCCCAACCGTATCTAATTACCAAAAGGTAGCTGGAGAGAGTGTTTGGCCCCTCAGGTGAGCTAGACTCTGACCCAAAGCAGGTAAGTGTTCTAAAGTCTTCTCAACATCCAAACTGGTTGCTATCCCAAAGCACTTTTAAATTTAGTCCAGTAATCCCAGATCTCAGAAGGGATAGGTAGAAATAGTCATTCAGAAGTGGGCCAAATTTACAATGGCTTTGTCTATATCGTAGTTATATTTTTAGATGGGGTTTCAACTAAGATTGAAACTTGAATTTCCAGAGGGGGAAAAATATGCAATTTCCCTGCATTCAGGAAATAGGGGCAGTCTGTAGCAAGTCTGATGTCCTGCAAATATCTGCAACTACCTAATAAATAGCAAAAGGAGCAAAGGTAGTCATCATCTAACTTAAATAGCAAGTTAATCATTTCCTAGGATAAATCCTCTCCTCCTTGAAAGAAGGAAAAATCCAAGCAATCTATACCCACTCCCTCCTTCAGTAGTTTTACTGTTTCCCCTTCCTCAGTTTCAAGTTGAATGTTGTGAGTGTTCATATTCTTGAGAGTAGGGTGAGGCTGGCCTTTTCCTCTCCCCTCTCCTCCTCCTTCCCAGGCAGAATCTTTTCTCAGGGTCAGAGGAGCAAGAACATCATGTCCCAGGATGCCCAAGCTTTGAGGTTTTCCCCAAAAGAATTTGCATTCCATGCCCTTTCCATGGAAATTGCACAAACATTATTGTGACATGACAAATTGAACCCACATTATTGTAGTCATTTGCCCCGGGGCCTGAGGTACATGGGCTATGATCTGCGAGGCTGTAGGTTCGTGTGTACTACTTTAAGCATACACACAGAAGCAGGGAGAATGGATAGGGGAATGAAGAAGGGGGTGGGGAGGGAGCTCATGTCATAATATCAACCAGATTGTCTAGAAAGCTTTATATGCTTATCCTAAAGTATCATTTCACAATTATTATTTACATTTTGCATTTTTTAGGAGTGAGATTATAGGCCAAAAATGGAGGGAGTTGTAATACAAAAGACATTAAAATAACCTGAAAAATTTGCAGGAAAGTTGAATGAAGGAATTGTATTAGCTGAAAATGTAGAAAGGGAAAGGGCTTCTTTCCCTGCACTGTCATTACTGGGCACAAGGACAGGCTTTTGCCAGAGAAATTTCTAGCCAAATTTAAAATCTACCTTCCAAAAATCCAAACACTCTTCAAATTAAAAGCCAACCCGGACAGATTTTTTTTAAAAAATTAGATTTTGTTGTTTTTCCCCCATCCACTTGCTCTTCTTTCCCCAGAAACTTTCAGAATAGTGGAAGAAGATTACCAGACAACAATCTCTAACTAGACTATGGGAGCTGATCTTGTAGAGTGAAAGAAGGAGCTGGTGAGATGAAGCTAATTAAGGGAAAAATAAATGCATAACTTTTTGTCTCCTGATGTCAGAGTCCCGCTGCAGGGCAGAAACCAGTCAGCTCTGGATCCTATTTATAAAGAACAACAAGTACCACAGCAACTATTTCCCAATTACAAATCAAGTCCAACGCACCAACATATTCCTGGCACATGGGCTGCATTGTGAAGGTTTAGCACAAAGCTTTGAGAGTCAAAAGTCCTGGCTCTTTCTCCCACCTCTACTAACTCACTCTGGATTTGGGTTAAGTCACATGCAGGAATGTTTCCACTGCTACTTCTAATAAAAACCATTCACTTGTCAGATTCATTAGTGAAGATTTAAATCCCCGGTGAATGCCCCCTATACCTCAATCTCTCTCATCTTTGGGCCAGTTCCATATCTCTCTCTCTCTCTCTCTCTCTCTCTCTCTCTCTCTCTCTCTCTCTCCATCCTCGTTCATGCTTCCCCAGCTCCTCAAATTCTCTTCCCGATTGACTCAAACTCTCCTGTCTTCTAGAGGAAGTTACGTTCACCATCACAGTTTCTCCTCACCCATCACCTCACCAGCTCTCCCAGCAGGTTCATCCCATATCCCATATCCGAGGGATGAACTCTCTAGCTGTTTCTGGCAATTTTACCAGAAACGTGCCCTTTCCTGCCAACTGCCTTTAGGTAAGTCCATTTTTCTTGTATTTGTCCCTGTTCTTCCTCTGACCCTCCCCACCATCCTCTACACTTAAGTCATCATGGCTGCATGGAGGTAGTCCCTGTCCCAACCCCTTAGCTCCTTCCATTCCACCTGCTCCATCTTGATCCTCTGATCCCTCGGCAGCTGGTAGAGAAAGATCTGGTTGAAATGAAAATGAAAAGGTTGCAATGGCACCAGTTGGCAGGTAACCAGAAGATTGCCGGTACCTTTGCCAAAGACAACTAGCAAATTTATCCCTGTGTCATCTTAACCTTGAGATGGCTCATGTAGGTCATGTATTTTTATTTAAACTTTGTATGAAGTGTTCTTTTAGGAGGTCAGAGTTCAGTCCCTTTTGGAAGACATTCATATCTACTAGAGTCAAGTTAAAGGTAAAGGAGTTTCTCCACTCTTGAAATGCCCTTTACTACTAACTTGATATAAGGGCAGCTGGACTAAAGTAGTAAATTACAGGAAGATGAGAAGTGCTGCTGAGTCTATGGAAATTTTCTAGACCAGAATGCTGGAGAACCGAGTGCTAGTCTTTGCTCCACCTCTGACAGTGTAGCTCTGAGCAAGCTGTGAATTATTATTATTATTATTATCATTGTTACTATGGCTTTTTTATCATTCACTACATGCCAGGCACTGTACTAAGCACTTGGATAGATATGTACTAAGCATTGGGATAGATACAAGAAGTCAGGTCAGACATAGTCCCTGTCCCATATGGGGCTCTCAGTCCCCAGGAGAGAAGGTATTTAATCTCCATTTTACAGATGAGGAAACTGAGGCCAGGAGAAGTTAAGTGATTTGCCCAAGGTCATATAGCAGGCAAGAGGCAAGCCGGGAGTAGAACTTGTGCTCTTTCCACTAGGTCACAATATTTCTTCCAAACCCATCTTTGCCTAGCTTTTGTTTTTCCTTTAGAGAAGAGGGCACTGCCATGTGTCTTTTACCTGCTTTCCAAGGATGAATGGGAAAATACCACAAAGTCCCACTATGCTTGTGAGGAGTGGACCTTCTCAGTGTGGTTCCTAGTGCCCCCATCCTCCACTGAGCCGGGCATGGGTAGCCACTCCATAGGAGCGATGGGAGTGATCCCTCTCTCAGTTGTCTGAGCTAGATTCATTCACTCATTCATTCAGTCGTATTTATTGAGTGCTTATTGTGCAGGCTTGCTTATCCCAGATCCCTGACAGGATCCAAGAGTTTCCAAGGAGGGCCAAAAAGAGATCCAAACTGGAGACTTCCTGTCTCGAAGCCTGTGCTTTCCAAACTCTCAACCCTCCTGAAATCCCTGCCCTCTTTTCATCCCCAGACTCAGTCACAATGAACAATTGACACCTATGGCCATGGGGCCTTTCAGAATACATTGGTTATGGCAATTTCTGACGAACTGGATGAACTGGAGCTAATTTGTTCAAAAGGTCAACAAGTACCAGTGGCCTAGAAAGGTTGAAATGGCAAGTGGCTGGAGATAAAGGCTGAATAAAAGCTTCTCCATTAGATATTTACCAAGATAGAAAATATCTTGAGCCTAGCTTTGGAAAGAACAGAAAAACAGATGTTCATTCTGGGAAGCAGAAATCCTAGCTGGATTAGGTTTAAAAAAACAGAATCTGAATTTTGGGAAGAGAGCATTAAAGACAATAAATAACCAGAAAAAGCAAATTTAAGATTCAACTGTATCAAACTTTAACAGCTTATGCACTTGTAAAAGAGAAATATTCCAGATGGCAAACTGGAAAGATGAATTATAGAGAAGGAAGTGTCTAATATCCTGGAAAGGATCTGTCCAAGACTTTGAAGGAAACCAAACATAGACCATCCCAGGGATATCCAGCTAATATTTTAAACAATTTTGAGAATTCCAGTGTGTCCAACCTAAAAGTCCATTAGAAAAACCATTTCTATTGAAGTAGCTATTTTTTTCCTTCTCCAGGGTGCCAGCTTGTCCCATAGACTTCCCCCAACCGGAGACCACAATATGAATAGTATTTCCAATAACCACAAGCATTTTGCCCTTGAACAATGTTCTCAAAATGCCCAACCAAAAGACATTTACAGTCTTTCCCTCTTTCCAATAGCCTAGGGGTTCTTATATTCATCATCCAGTAGAGACACTGTCACATCAATTGCTACCCTCCACTCTCTAAATCAAGCAAAAACTCTTCAAAAACTGATTTGCCACCAGCACCAGTTTTTTTTCCCCATCCCAGGTATTAGCTCTCTTCATCTGCTACTTCTCATCTCACACTGAACTCTGTGCTCAACAATATCATTTCCAACATCTTTGTCATGCTAGTCTCCTGGCCTGGAACTTTCTACACCATAAAAATCCACCAGTCAACAGCTATCTCCACACTGGAGGCCCCCTAAAGGCCCACCTCCTCTAGGAAGTCTTCCTTGATTAACCTCTACCACCCAAAATATATATATGTGTGTGTGTGTGTGTGTGTGTGTGTGTGTGTGTGTGTGTGTGTGTGTGTGTCTATATATGTATATATATATATATATATATATATATATATATAAATTCAATCATGTATATTTCATCCTGGCATTCACACTAGACACTATTCTATTCTAATTCTCCCTCTTGCTCTTACTATTTGAAAATTTGTGTCTGTTTCTCCCTACTAGATATAAACTCCTGAGGACAGGGATCATGTGTTTCACTTCTGTTGCACTTATCCCAGTGCTGAATACAATGCTAGGCTCTCAGCAGGTGTTCAGTTAATACCACTGATTGATTACAAATGCCCACCCAAGAGCCTAGAGGACTAGACGTCATGGAATACAGCATCATTCAGCAGGTCATCTTTTCCATATACACATATTTATTCTCTCTCTCTTTCTCCCCTGCCCCCCACAAAAAAAATAACACACCACACTTTGGATACCAGAAACACTGGGCTTGGGGGATTGGAGACTTAAAAAGGTGCTGACATGCCGGACACATTAGGCATAAAACTCTCCACTGACTGAGTCATTTCCACTCTCTGCCAACGGTGACCTAGGCGGGAGGATCTTGTGGCTGACAATTTAAATGACTCAACTCAAACAGAGAACTTCAAAAAATCCGAAGCAATAACATGGGCGGTATCTCAGTTTAATTTGTACAGCTCATCTGCAAAAGCTTGCGACAATTAGAGCAGTGAGATATGAGAACTATCTGTTTGAAAAGATCCATGATGGGGGTGCTATTTGTGTAAGAGGCATTTGGTTGGCTAGGAATTTGTCTGGTTGTCCTATCAATTCTACCACTCCTGACGTGAAAGATTTCAACTACATCCAACATGGTGCCACCTTCTCCTGCCAGTCAGAAGCAGTGTGGCTCAGTGGAAGGAGCCCGGGCTTGGAGTCAGAGGTCGTGGGTTCAAATCCCATCTCCACCGCTTGTCAGCTGTGTGACTTTGGGCAAGTCACTTAACTTCTCTGGACCTCAGTTCCCTCCTCTGTAAAATGGGGATTAAGACTGTGAGCACCACGTGGGACAACCAGATCACCTTGTATCCTCCTCAGTGCTTAGAACAGTGCTTTGCACATAGAAAGCGCTAAACAAATGTCACCATTATTATTTTGACACCTGTCTGTATGTTTTGTTTTATGTCTGTCTCCCCCTTCTAGACTGTGAGCCTGTTGTTGAGTAGGGATCGTCTCTATAAGTTGCCGACTTGTACTTCCCAAATGCTTAGTACAGTGCTCTGCACACAGTAGCGCTCAATAAATACGATTGAATGAATGAATGAATGAATGTGATGTAGTCTTGATGTCGACCTGGTGCCTGACCCCTGCGCTTCACCCTGCAGGGTGAGGCTGTGTGAGCCCGTTGTTGGGTAGGGACCGTCTCTATATGTTGCCAACTTGTACTTCCCAAGCACTTAGTACAGTGCTCTGCACACAGTAAGCGCTCAATAAATGCGATTGAATGAATGAATGAATGAATGGTCTGGGGTGCCACCTGCACCTCAGACCACTGTGGTCCCAGGGGATTGATTTTTTTATTTATTTTTTCAATGTAAACAAAAGCACAAGCCTTCTCTTTTTGTCTCCCCCACCTGCTCTGTGGGGAGATGGACCTTGAGCAGCATGAACTGTCCCAAGGAGCTGGGACAGAGCTTCTTTGGCTTACACCACTTTTCTCCTTTGAGGGGAGGGAAAAGTGTTGACAAGTGTAAAGAGAAGGCCCTCCACCCTGCCCCTTCCAAAACAGCCTCTCTGTCCCCTGGTCCAGCATATGCTGGAAATGGCACATGTCTCCCATCACACACACACAGGGAGACCTGTGCTGCAGTGGCTCAGACTGGGGTCCCCTAGACTGTAAACATACCCTCTAGACTGTAAACTCATTGTGGGCAGGGAATGTGTCTGTTTATTGTTATATTGCACTCTCCCAGCTGCTTAGTACACTGCACTGCACACAGTAAGTGCTCAATAAATACAACGGAATGAATGAATGTGTCCCCCCACCCCTGCCATGGTAGTCAGCTCCAGGTTCACCCACACACTCTTAGACAGCAAAAACCCACCCAAGAAGCCGGGAGAGCCTGGCTGGGTGGCCCAGAATGGGGTCCCCCCTGCCCAGGTTCACCCACACATGCTTTAGTTTTGGAGGAAACTGCATGCATTTGTGACAAAGTGGAAAGTCAGCACACCTGCGGTTGACCCAGGTTCCCTCTTCCTACAAAGCTTCATAATAATAATAATAATAAAATAGCATTTGTTAAGTGCTTACAATGTGCAAAGCACTGTTCTAAGCGCTGGGGAGGATACAAGGTGATCAGGTTGTCCCACGTGGGGCTCACAAATAATGATGGCATTTATTAAGCACTTACTATGTGCAAAGCACTGTTCTAAGTGCTGGTAAAGTTACAATACAAGGTGATCAGGTTGTCCCTTGGGGGGCTCACAGTTTTAATCCCCATTTTTACAGATGAGGTAACTAAGGCACAGAGAAGTTAAGTGATTTGCCCAAAGTCACACAGCTGACAAGTGGCGGAGCCGGGATTTAAACCCATGACCTCTGACTCCAAAGCCCGTGCTGTTTCCTCTGAGCCACACTGCTTCTCATGGAAAGTCCCACCTCCCTCTTCCCAGGCACAGACCCCTAATCGGAGGATCAGGCAACTTAGTGATTCAATATATGAGGTGAATCGATCAGTAGTCATCAAAAAAGTCCCATTCATCGTATCACCTTCAAGGATTTCACCAGAAAAATGTTTCATACAGCAAAATGCACAAACCCATTGTGGAACTGTTTGAGAGAGCCACAGAGAATGGAAATAGAAACATGCAGCATAGTTCATTAGTAATACTGGATTCTTCCCCTAAGTAAGGACTTAAGGAAGCAGCATGGCTTAGTGGAAAGAGCCCAGGCTTGGGAGTCAGAGGTCGTGGGTTCTAATCCCAGCTCAGCCACTTATCAGCTGTGTGACCTTGGGCAAGTCACTTAACTTCTCTGTACCTCAGTTACCTCATCTGTAAAATGGGGATTCAGACTGGGAGCCCCATGTGGGACAACCTGATTATATCAACCCCAGCACTTAGAACAGTGCTTCACACATAGTAAGCCCCCCATCCCCCTTTCTAGACTTTGCGCCCGTTGGATAGGGATTGTCTCTGTTGTCAAATGGTACTTTCCAAGCACTTAGTACAGTGCTCTGCACACAGTAAGTTCTCAATGAATATGATTGAATGAATGAATGAATGACCATCAATGCCATTTGCCATTCTTGGGCAGAATAAACCATAGGAAATGCAGCATCTCCTGGAAAGATTTCACATGGTCAGTTTGTGACACTAATATAGGAAATAATGCTACAAATACAGGGGGTCATAGTGATGAGACAAAATTCTACACCCATGGCACACAAGAGAGTATAAGCAATTATTTACTTAACTTAGGCCACATTGTATTTGTGCCTGAATTACTTGAATAATCATTTTCATTTTCTGCTGAGCACTAGCCTTGATATCAAGCCTAAATGTCACCCAAATACCTCTGAAAATGAATTGCATTTGGAAACACAGAGACATATATTCCACAGACTCCCAGTGTTTAGTTCACACAATTTTTTTGGCCAGCAACACAGCAGATTCACAAAAGTGATGCAGTCACTAGAAAATCTCCTGGAAAGATTTTCATTTGTTCCTTAGATTCCTGTACTCATGCTTACAATGAGAAACAATTTCAGGTCAGGAAATTGCTGAATCTGGAGCTGGCTAAAACTATGAAGGCCTCAGTGTTCACCTTGCTTTCTCAACTATTCCCCATGACTTGGGTGACACGTAGGGGTATTGGAAGAAGGAGTGGCTGAGGGGAGGTCTGGTTTCTTACCTCTGTTGAGTAACTGAAGAGGAAGCAGAATTCTGAGACCGTTCATTGCAATGAAAGAAAGAGCTGTCATTTGACGGCCACATCAGACACCAGAGTCAACTCATTCAAATGAATGTTGGGAGTTCAACCCCCTCTACCCCACCCCACAAAACTAGTATTCCAAGGTCTATGGCACACCCCCACAGCACACACAGTGGGATGTCTCTCATAAAGAAATTCAAAAGAGATAAATCATGCTGAGGGAAAAATTCAAGACTGGCACCTTATATCGTCATCATCATCAATCATATCTATTGAGCGCTTACTGTGTGCAGAGCACTGTACTAAGCGCTTGGGAAGTACAAGTTGGCAACATATCAAAGAGCATCAAACTACAGAGGAAAGGAAACTAGGGGGAAATAATATATTTGCTTTTTATCTCAAGGAGGTGGAGAAATGAAACCAGAAATCCAGGCTTTCAGATGCTTGACTTAGAGTTACTGAGACTTAAATAGCTAAATACTAGACTGACATGCAACTGTTCATGAAGGCTTCGGTAATGAGACTGCAAATGAAGAAGAAAAGCCGGCTAACAAACAGGCAAAAGGCTGGCTAGACATGGAGGAAGCCAAAGGAAAACCACAAAAACCACCAAACTAGCATAAACAGACGGTAATGTGACAAAAAAAGTCAAGATGATGGGGAAGCCATGTCAGTCCAATCCTCAGAGCCCATGTGTTATGACAGGAGTTGGGAAGACCAAATGATGTTGACAAAGCCTACAGAAACAAGCTAAACTGGGGAAAGGAGGTAGAAACAACAAGGAGCACATTCTAAATAAAAATCTAAGCAGCCAAGTCACTGTCAAGCAGTGTGGTTCAGTGAAAGGAGCACGGACTTGGGAGTCAGAGGTTGTGGGTTCTAATCCTGGCTCCACCACTTGTCAGCTGTGTGACTTTAGGCAAGTCACTTAACTTCTCTGTGCCTCAGTTACCTCATCTGTAAAATGGGGATTAAGACCGTGAGCCCCATGTGGGACAACCTGATTACCTTGCATCCCACCCCCAGTACTTAGAACAGTGCTTGGCACATAGTAAGTGCTTAACAAATACCATCATTATTATCATTACTATTATTCCCAGGGTCAGTTCACTCCTCAAACCCTGTCCCACAACATCCATATCCCTTATCACCTATTTCAAGCAATAAAATTGAAACTATCAGTGTGCTCTCCCTAAAATCTCCCCTGCACCTCTCTAGTCCCATCCTCCTCCTGCCCCTCTTCAACTCCCCAATTCTTCCCTGATCAAGAAACCTCCCAATTGCTCTTACAATTTATCCCATCCACCTACAGCTCCAACCCCAAACCTTAGCACCTTGGTAAAATATATGCTCCCTCCCTTCTTCCCTCCCTGACCATTGCCATCGTCTTCAACTGTTCATTCTCCAATGGCTCCTTGTCAATTGCCAATTTCCATGTATTCCTGATCCTAAAAAAAAAAAACCCTCCCTTGATCCCATGGCACTCTCAAGTTACTGCTTCATCCAATTCCTTTCCAAACTCCTTGAGTTAATTGTTTACACCCACTGCCTCTACTTCCTCTCCTCCAATTATCTTCCCTTTGACTCCCTGCAAACTGATTTCCATTCCCTTCACTCCCTGGAAACTCCCGCTCTAAGGTCACCAATGACCTCCTTGCCAAATCAAATGTGTCTACTCCATCCTAATCTCTTTTGATCCTCAGCTGCACTTTCAGCAGGGTGGACCACCTCTTTCTCCTGGAAACACTATCTAACTTTGGCGGTCTTCTCCAGCTTTACTTTCTATCTCTCTGGCTGCTCCTCCTCTGACTCACACACCCTAACTATGGGGTTCCTCAAGGCTCAGTTTTGGGTCCTCTTCTATCCCCCATCTACACTTACTCCCTTGGCCAACTTATTCACTCCTAAGGCTTCAACTATGGTGTTGTCTGCAGTTATAGGAAAGCCTAGGGGAGGACAAGGTTTGAGAGGGAAGAAGAATTCTGTTTTGGACATGTCAAGTTTGAGATGTCAGCAAGACATCCAAGTAGAGATGTCCTGAAGGCAGAAGGAAATGTGGAACCGCTGAAAAAGAGAGAGATCAGGCCTGGAGAGGTAGATTTGGGAATCATCCCTTTAGAGATGCTAGTTTAAACTGTGGGAGCAAATGAATTCTCTAAGGGGGTGGGTGTAGACAGAGAAGAGAAAGAGACCCAGAACTGAGCTTTGAGGTACTCCCACAGTTAGGGTGCGAGAGTTAGAGGAGAAGCCGGAAAAATAGACTAAGACGAAATAGTCAGAGAGCTAGGAGGAGAACCAGGAGAGGACAGTGTCTGTGAAATCAAGGTTTGATAGTGCTTTCAGGAAAACGGGGTGGTCACAGTGTCAAAGTCTTCTGAGAGGTCTGCGGTTAACAAATACCACAGTTACTATTATTATTGTACTCTCCCTAGAGCTTAGTATAGTAAGTGCTCAATAAATAGCACTGATTGATTGAAAGGTAGTTAGGAGGTGGGGCAATAACTTGAGTGCACACTGAGGTCAAGGGATAAATGGGCAGGTTTGAAACGGGAGGTGCAGGAGACATCCAGTCTACTTCCTGCTACAGCATTAGAAACACTTTTCTGGGGCCAGGAACTCATGATGGGGAGGGATGACTGCAGGTAGCCAAGAGACCCAGTGAGCCTTGCTTCCACTGTGGGTAGACCGCTATGCTCACTGGTTTTCAACATGGCTGGAAAAGTGCCCCCAGCTTCAAGAACAGTTCACCCCATAGCCAAGAGCACCATGGCTAAAACCACCACCTGCCACGAGCAGCTCCATTGACACCCTCTTAATCAATCGATCTTATTTATTTTCTATTTAGTCTGTGAGCCCCATATGGCACAGGGACTGTGTACAATCTGATCTACTTGTATCTGTCCCAGCATTTAGAACATTCCTTGACACATACTAAACATTTAACGAATACCATAATTTTTAACTGTTATTATTTATTAACTGCTTACTGTATGCAAAGCACTGTGCTAAGAGCTTGGGAAAGTACAATGTAATAGAACTGGTATTAGACACAATCCATGTCTAAAACTAGTTTATGTTCTAGAAGGGGAGACAGACCTTAATAGAAGCAGTTTGCCCACTGGAAAGGGCATGAGCCTGGGAGTTAGAGGGCCTGGGTTCTAATCCTGGCTATGCCACTCCCTGCTGTGTGACCTTGGGCAAGTTTCCTCATTTGTAAAAGGGGATTCAGGGCCTGTTATCCCTCCTACTGTGAACCCAATGTGGGACAGGGATTGTGTCCAACAAGGTTTTCCTGTATCTACCCAGTGTTTAATATGGTGCTGGCATGTAGTAAATGCTTAATAAATACCACAATTATAATAATCATTATGAATAAAATAAACTACAGGTAGGGAAAAACACTCCAACAATCACCTGCTCTTCATTTTTCTGAAGAGGATTAGTCTCCCCCTCAGGACAGCAAATTCCTACCTCCTGTAAGTCCATCTTATAAATACAACTTCTATTTATTAAAAGGTAGGTACAAGATAATGAGATCAAACACAGTCCCACAGAGGGCTCACAGTCTAAGAGAAAGGAATAACAGGACTCTATTTTAAGTGTTTAAGAGAGATAATATGGGGTGGTGGGGAAAAAATGTGTTTTTATTGAAATTCTACAGATTTGGAAAAGTCAGCTTCGATTTATCACAGCATTGCCCGAGTCTCTATTAGACTGCTATTTGGATGCACAAAGCCACATCCCAGTGAATGAGCCTCTGAGGCAGCTCTGAGGAAACAAAAACATGCTTGAGTTTCCAGTGAAAAATTCAACCTGTTAAGTAAAGATGTTAAAACTCTTCAAGGGGATTTCGGGGTTGATTAGCAGCCTAGGAGGTTGGTCTAGCCACTCAGAGAAGGACTGGAAACAACAGCAGCAACAACCCCCCTGGCTGACACAGTGTTTCCTATAGGGGAATCCAGGGTCAAGGAAATGGGGAGATTCCAGGACAGTTGAAACTTTTTACTTCTGCAGGAAGTTATTTTGGTGCGTCATCCAGTATTGAAATTCCCCCTGTCCCATCCCTCTCCATCCCCACCCCCAGCTGGCATCCAGATAAGCTTAGCACTCACCTCTTCCCCATCCCGCCCTTCCACAGATCTTTACAGTTTCCTTTTCCCACAGCTCTTGTGCATGACCCTAAGTCAACTTTCTCCACCACACCCAACCGGCATTTCCCCATGTACTGCCAACTGTCTTCCAGTGAACCAGTCCTACTGGCTTTTACATTTCTTTTATAACATGCCTCTCCCCTGGCTTGCCGTTCCCAATTCCAGGACCACCAAAATCGTGGTCCCCCTCCCCCAACATTGCTACCCTAAATGGGCAAGATGCGGAGAGGGCTGTGTTCTGTCCCAGGCCTCTTTCCCTGCCCAGGCCCAACAACATTCCCCGACCTTTGGCAGTCCCCAGAAGCAGGGGGGTGAGCCAGGAAAAAGGGCAGATGGTGGGTAAACTAGTTAAAAAGATAATAAAACCACACTGGACAGATCTAGTTATTCATTCAATTGCATTTCCTGAATGCTTACTGTGTGCAAAGCACTGTACTAAGCACTTGGGAAGTACAAGTCGGCAACATATAGAGACAGTCCCTACCCAACAATGGGCTCACAGTCTAGAAGTGGGTGTGGGGCCAGCTCAGTGTGAGGAGAGGATGGGATTGGGCAGAAGAGAAGGTGTATTTGGGGGGCAGGGGTGCTGTATGTGGGCACTTCAAGGAAAGATAGCTTGAAGGATGAGTGTGGAAGGCATAGAGGCAGATATCATGACAAAAAAAAAACCTTCAAATAGAACTGAAAGTCTAATGCTGTTGCATACCCAGAGGAGAACTTCCATAATTTAGCTCTATTCTTGGTTGCCTGGGCCAGACTGCCCTTTTGTTGGTTGTTGTCATTGGTGAGGACTGGGGCAGACTCTTTTACCACAGGCCACTGCCCAAGAGAAAATTCTGGGCAAGGGAACATGTTTACCAACTCCATTATATTGTATTCTCTCAAGCATTTAGTACAGTGCTCTACCATTAATGGATTGATCTTCCTCTTCCTCCTTCCTCTCCCCCTCCTCCCCCTCTCCATCCCCCCCCACCTTACCTCCTTCCCTTCTCCACAGCACCTGTATATATGTATATATGTTTGTACGTATTTATTACTCTATTTATTTTACTTGTACTTATCTATTCTATTTATTTTGTTTTGTTAATCTGTTTTGCTTTGTTCTCTGTCTCCCCCTTCTAGATTGTGAGCCCACTGTTGGGTAGGGACCGTCTCTATATGTTGCCAACTTGTACTTCCCAAGCGCTTAGTACAGTGCTCTGCACACAGTAAGTGCTCAATAAATACGATTGACTGATTGATTGATTGTGGATAGAGACATTAAGTGCTCTCGCTCTCTCTCTCTCTCTCTCTTTCTCTCTCCCTCCCCTCCCCCCCTTGGCTTCCCCCCCCAACCACCATTTACTCCAGCCAGCACTGTGGCCACCAGTTCTGCTGCTCAGACACACTTCAGGTCCCTCGGGTAACAATGATGAATCTCACTCTAAGCAAAGCCAAAACATATCCCCTTAGTGCAGCCCCCAAAAACCTGAATGATTCTCCTTGGAATGAACCCCAGAAGAATCAGTAGGTTGTTGCAAGAAGCCTGGAGAAGTGTTTTCATAATAATAATAATAATAATGATAGCATTTATTAAGCGCTTACTATGTGCAAAGCACTGTTCTAAGTGCTGGGGAGGTTACAAGGTGATCAGGTTGTCCCACGGGGGGCTCACAGTCTTAATCCCCATTTTACAGATGAGGTAACTGAGGCACAGAGAAGTTAAGTGACTTGCCCAAAGTCACACAGCTGACAAGTGGCGGAGCCAGGATTTGAACCATGACCTCTGACTCCAAAGCCTGTGCTCTTTCCACTGAGCCATGTTGCTTCACGTGGCTTTTCATCAGTTTTCTGCATCGTGTTGGGAGAAATGCTGACTCTTCTTGGGAAGGTGAGGGAGGAGCCAAACTGTAAATCCAGATGTGAAGGGAAATGCAGTTACCTTGTATCTCCTGCCCTCCCATAAGGGGAGCCTGGTGTTGAACCTGGGTTCCTTTGCCTTCAAGCAGCAACTTGAAAAAGCTGTAAGCCTAGGCAACAGAGCAGGGAGCTTTGGGTCATTACCAGCCACATTCATTACCGGTGTCCTCCTCCTGCTTCCCTTTTATGGACTAAAGTCACCCCGCAGTGCTGGAAAAAAAGACTTCCCCCTCAGGCAATCCCGTGTGTCCTCTCTGCGCAGCCCCAGGAATTTCATTTTCATCCCCCTTCAGGAGGGTCAGGAGAAACAGCCATACTCTCCCCACTAGCCAACATCACATGGAAGGGATCTGGTCCTATTTGGTTGCCATACTATTGGTGCAGCATCTTCGACCATAAAGTCCTGCAGGAGAGAGGGAGATGCTTGGAAATGACCCTTGCAGACAAAACACTGAATAACATATGCTGCTTTTCAGACCTGGCCATTCTCCCCACAACTCATCGTCCTGCACAATCCATGTTGAAAGGAAAAAAAAATGTCAAGCCAATAATAATAATAATAATAATAATGGCATTTATTAAGTGCTTACTATGTGCAAAGCACTGTTCTAAGTGCTGGGGAGGTTACAGGGTGATCAGGTTGTCCCACGGGGGCTCACAGTCTTAATCCCCATTTTACAGATGAGGTAACTGAGGCACAGAGAAGTTAAGTGACTTGCCCAAAGTCATACAGCTGACAATTGGCAGAGCTGGGATTTGAACTCATGGCCTCTGAATCCAAAGCCCGTGCTCTTTGCACTGAGCCACGTTGCTCTGATTGCACTGTTACCTGGATTGATGCAATCACAGGAGTCCCTTGTTCCAGCCTGCTAGATAAGGGGATAAGGAGGGAAAAATCTGTGAGTTGAGGAGATCCTTGGAGCCTTGTGGGAAACCACCAGCACTGTAGAAAAACTGTACAATGTTGGCTACCAATTCCCCTCACAACATCTCTCCATAAGACTGGAAACTGGAGCCAGAATGAGAATGGGGGAATAAAGACAAAAACAAAACCTTAATTTTTTGCCCGAGTTTCATGTTGGTTCCTGGACCAGAGTCTCTCCAAATTCATCTCCATTATGCCAAGCAGACTCGACAGGAAATCTATATTGTCTTTAGCCAGAGCTGTAAGACTGCAGCCCCAGGAAGCCCATCATGCTGATGAAACGTTACATTCAAACGTTTGTGTTGGCTCCCCATTGGGTGGGGGCAATAGCTTTTATCGGGGGCGAAGAAACACAAGATTGTTAGGGACGAGGGTGTCCTTGCATAATTGATTAGACTGATGGTGTGTCCCAAGGCTGCTCCAGTACTGGGATGGGTCTTACTGCCACCCATGAGACTTGGGATATTTACTGATCCTGAGGCAGGCATCGATCTCTGGCACCCTCCCCTCATCCACCTTTGTCTCATTTATTGTTCTAAGTTATATTTGGCAAGCAAGGGTGATGGGAAACTTCAGGGGAGCAGAGGTACTAAATCTTACAACTGTCAGATGTGTAATAGACTGTTTAAACACCTGTCAGCTTAGGAGATCCATTACTCTTGCAAGCCATTAATACATATCTCTATTCCGTATTTTACTTGTCAGAGGGACTCCAGTCTAGCCCACTGAAAAGATGATCTGGAGTGCTGCCTCCCAGGGACAATCAGGGCCCCACCATCGATCATGACTTTTTCCCTTCTGAAAGTTGGGCATGGGCCAAATAAGATTTTAAGCTCTTGGTTTCAGGCAGAAACAGGAAGTTGGAGAATTCTGGTCTGGTCTTGTGATCATCCAGGTAGCCTCTCAGTTACCAGGAGGATACCAGGGAGCGGATGAGGACCAGTGCCCAGGAAAGGGCCAGAACAGATACTCAGGGATCAACACATTTCTCAAAATCCATCTCTGCAACATGAGCCTGCAGATTGAGGGAGTTAGGTCAGCTATTAGTTTCTCATCTCTCTCAGTACCCATGAGAACTACTCCAAGAGGACTCCTTTAGACCACACACACATGCACCCCTTAGCAGTATCCTCCCTCACAAATATCCTGGTTAGTCACCTGCTGGAGAAGAAAAATGAGTAGTTTTTATGCTGATCAGTAGATTGCTTTGGGATGTTTTCCAAACCAGGACATATGTATGCCATGCCCAGTGTCCTTAAGGCCAGAGTGAAGTGGATCAGGAACTCCCTTTCCTAACAAATTAAAATTCCTAAGACACAAGCTTCTCTCTCTTCAGAGTGGGGGACCTTGTATTTGTGAAGAAAATTGCTTCTCCATAAAACAGTCAACCAATAACATTTATGGAGCACCTACTGTGCATTGAGCACTGTGCTGAGACAGCTCAATGTGGGAAAGAGCCCCTCGGGGCTTGTGTATACATCTATTTCAGCAACATAAATTCATGCAGATATCAGAGTGATAGAAGCCAACTCAGCTTGTCTTAATTCTTCAACCTTCACATTAGATTGCAAATTTCATGAAGCCACACATCAAATCTTATCAGTAGACTATTTCCCACCTGCCCCAGATCTCATGTTGCGCACCCAGTTGGCCCCCAGTAAATGCTATTGCTATAGATATCCTATGGACTGTGTCAGCTAGTTGAACCCTTTATAGTTAGGGAAGTCCTCAGATTAATTAATAATAATTGCAATATTTGTTAAGTGCTTACTTTTTGCCAGGCACTGTTCTAAGCACTGGAGTAGATACAAGATAATTGGGTTGAACACAGTCCCTGTCCCAAATGGGGTTCCCAGTCTTAATCCCCATTTTACAGATGAGGGAAATTAGGCCCAGAGAAGTCGAGTGACTTCCTCAAGGTCACTCAGCAGAGAAGTGGCAGAGCCGGGATTACAACTGATGACCCTTTGACTCCCAAGCCCGTGCTCTATCCACTGGACCATGCTGATTCTCTAAGGTCACGTCTCCTCCAGGAGGCCTTCTCCAATTAAGCCCTCTTTTCCCAGGCTCTCTGCACACATAATCTACATACTTGGATCTGTGATGTTTGGGCATTTGATATTCACCCCACCCTCAACCCCACAGCACTTGCCTACATATCTATGTTACAATTGTTACCATTATTATTATATTATAAATTATATTAATGTCTGCTTGCTTTTCTAGACTGTAAACTGGTTTGGGGCAGGAAACGTGTCTACCAACTGTGTTGTATTGTACTCACCCAAGTGCTTAGTACAATGCTCTGCACACAGCAAACACTCAGTAAATACCACTGATGATATTTAATATATCAATCAAGTCTTCATTCATTCAATTGTACTTATTGAGAGCTTACCGTGTGCAGAGCACTTTACCAAGCACTTGGAAAGTAAAATTCAGCAACAAATCGTGACAATCCCTGCCCATCTGGTGAAAAATAAAACAACCACAAAAAATCTTCTTCCATGACAACCGGGTGTAGGAAACAGTTCCAAACAAGACAATTTCATATCATCCCCCCAGCAGAAAGAGCTACCTAATCCTTGCTCATGCAAACATCAAGACATATATACCTACAAATAAGCAACTTTGCCTGTTAGGTAAAATATGTATTTGTTTAAGCCCATCCACCTCAGAGGACCTCACCAAGGGCAAAGGAATAGATTCCCCCTACTCTCAGTTCTTTCCTCTCCTCCTACCTCTTCTCTCACCACAAGGCCTTGCTTCTGTCACACCAAATCTAGAATCTAACAAAAAGTCCAGAAGTGCCAGGGAGGGAAATTCACAAATGGGAGCTAAAGGCATAAGTATATTCTGGGGTTGAGGGACCACTTTATTCTTGGGACTTTTGTTTTTCACTGATCAGTGTCCAGCAAAGCTTTAAACCAGATGGATGGACACACATCCACACACGAGCCCTGAGAGCCACTCAGATTAGCAAGTGTATCTCCCTTTCCTGCTGTATTCCCTATTGATTGCAACTGAAAAAAGTGTATAAAGCATTTATAAGGTTTATTAGTAAAATCAACAAAAAGAAAAGGCATATTTATAACTTCCTAGGGGAGCTTAAACCCACTTTTCTTTCTAGATTTTTATGCCCCTCCTATTTCAAGCGCTGAAGGAATTCTCCTTTTAATCTGTTTATTTTTCTGAAGGGAGTGGCACAAAAATAGACACTTATGTACCTCCTTAAAGTACCATCAGTTGGCCTGCAGATCAGGCCAAGGGGAAGGAAGGCCCATTTACTCAAGCAGGTCTAGCCCTCAGTCTGCTCTTCATGAGTGCTCAGCACAGAGTAAGTGCTTAATAAATACCATAACCAAGCAACCTATTTATTCACTGACAAGCTGGCCATTAATCTTATTTTCAGCTGGTCCACTGTCTGGTAACCTAGAGTATTTTTATTTTAGATGACTAGCCTCCCTCCACCTTCGCTCCTCTGTTTGAGTCCCATGATTTGGAAGAATAATTCACGGTAACAGACCTGGGAGAACACAAGAGATCACAAATCAGTAGTAAATCTTTGCAGGGCTCAGGAGAGGAAAAGAAATGGCAGCAGGTCCCACACAGATCCATAACAAGAAGCTATTCAGTGGCTGGCTGCAGATGGGAACTTTGCACAGGTCGTTGGAACCTAGGTTCCCTAGGGTGGTTGCCATGGTGACACGGGACCATTTCCTCAGTGTTGGCCTTCTGGGTTTTGTCCTCACTTCCACCTCTTTCTGCCAGCGTTCCGTCTTGGAAGAGGGGCTTTTTGGACTCATTTTCCTGTTTGGCTTTGATTATATGCTCTCAAGCACTTAGTACCAGTGCTCTGCACTTAGTAAGTGCTCAATTAATACCACTGATGACAGTGATGATGAAGGGCTCTGGTGCAAAGTACCCAAGGTTCTGTGGATTTCTGCAAAACGTCCCATGCAACATCATGATGTTATGTTGGGTCACCTCAGTAAAGCATGGCCCCCAACATACTCCCAACTTCCAGGTCACCAAATGGATGAGGGAACTTCAGAAGTTCTTTCAGTGGCCACCTTAGTCACTGAGCACACCCTGAAGGCTTTGTCCAACATGAGAGGAATATGAGAGCCAGTGCCATCCTGAAGAAAGCATCTAACCTATGATGTAACAAAACTTTAGAGCAGCTGACCCCACACTACCCACAGCATGAGCTGCCTAGATGTTTGGAATCCAGGACACTTGCAATCTGTGCCTGCAGGACACTTGCACAGCTGTAGCTGGCCTCTGCTCAGATTCCTCTCATTCTCCTTCCCACACCTTAAATGAGTCTCCAGAGCAACCCACATAGTATGCTTCCACCCAGAGTATGTGTCCAAAGTCCCAAACTTCAGAGTGATGGGTCATTTTGAACCTTGGCTCTGTCTGCAGCTGCTAAATGGATTACTCCTGACTGAAGGAGACACAGAGACAGGAGGGAAGCAAGATCCCAGGGATCTCTAAGGGGCAGGCAGGAAACAATTATCCTTGGGAAGACCTGTGTTCACTGAAAATAATATAAATCTCCTTGACATGAATAGGACACTCTCATCAAAGCCGTCAGGTCCTCTACAGAGAAGAATCCCTAAATCCCCTGAGCAAGGGACAAAGCGTCAGGAAAGTTTCAGGCTGTGGCTTTGGAAGACAGATTTATAGCTATTTGAGTCAAGCTTGGATTAGAGGAAAGATCCCTTTTCAGCAAAGCTTGCAATTAGATTCCAGACCACAAATGCATACTCCATGCTGGCTTGCTGCACAAGAGTAGAAAGCAAGGAATTACCTCTGAGAGGCATCAGCACTGAGGGGACTGGAAGTAGATCCAAACAATAAATGACCAGTGAAGAAATCAGGGCAGAATTGTGTGTGGTGAGTTGGGCCCCTGGGACACTTAGAGAGGATTCTACAAAGCAGAAATTTCTCTGAGTCCCACGAACAGGCCAAATAGCAGACAAGCTCCCCTGAACATGATACGAGTGAATTCTCAAGACCCCTCCTCTAACCTGAGGAATCTGGGGTGACTTTGGACTCTGTCTGATCTCATTCATAGTGCAAGCTCTTTAGTGATTCTACTTGATTTTCTATTCTGCCTTACCCCAATTCACCCTTTAATACCTGGGCTCAAAAGCTCTTAGGTGAGGACAGGCAATGCTTACCACTGAAGTACCTTGATGCTTCAATATTGGCACATGCATAGGGGTAATACTCTGAGCTTAAATAAGTATTTCTAACTAAGTCCATTCTTTAGGATTAATTCCAGTCTATCGGGGGCTAAATAAGGACTGTCGATGGTCCCCCATACTCTGCCCCCTTCAAACTCTCCCCCTCTACAAAACCTTTTTGAAGGCACATCTCCTCCAAGAGGCCTGCCCTAACTAAGCCCTCCTTTCCTCTTCTCCCATTCCATTCTGTGTCACCCTGACTTGCTCCCTTTATCCATCCCCCTCCCAGTTTCACAGCACTTATGTACATATCTGTAATTCATTTATAGTAATGTCGACCCCTGCCCCAAGGCTGTGGGCAGGGAATGGGTCTGTTACATTTTTATATTGTACTCTCCCAAGTGCTTAGTACAGTGCACTGCACACAGTAAGCATTCAATAAATACAATTGACTGACATGGTAGATGAGGCTCAAAAAGGTTGGAATCTGTCAGAAGCAAGTGAGCCCAGCAATTTTACACATCCTCAGGTGACTCAGGTTGAATCAGCTGCAGGTTATGGTCCCTGATGGTCTAATCTGGGTTTATTTTTCTGTACATATCTAAGATAAGATTGCAGGCTATTAGTGAAACATTTCCTACTGGCCCCAGACCCCACTCGCTTCTCAGAATGGGAAGCGGACACTTTATTTTTCTTTGCCATGACTTTGTTTGAAAAGCAATCGCTTCATACAGTGTTGGTCTGAATGCCAAGTGACTATTAGGTTACATAGTGTAACGCAAATGACAATGTCAGATGCATTCCAAAAATTTGTTTTCCCCTGAATAACATTCAGGCCTAGAGGAAATGTAATCTTCATTCTCTTCTCACAATCGTTTTATTTTATTTGATTCTAGACATGCTTCCTGAATATTCCACTTCCCTTTCAGCTACTTTTTTATGATAGTGAAGTGCTTACTATGTGCTAGGCACTGTACTAAGTGCTGGGCAGGATGGACACAGTTGTCCCACATGAGGCTTATAGTCTTAATCCCCATTTTACAGCTGAGGTAATTGAGGCACAAAGCCATGGAGTGACTGGCCCAAGGTCACATAGCCAACGAGTAGTAGAGCCGGGACTAGAATCCAGATCTTTCCAACTCCCAGTTCCATGGTCTATTCACTAGCCCCTGTCACTTCTCACTTGTGTTTGCACAGAAGCCCCAGGTGTCCCTGAGACCTGCAGTGAGTCTTGGTGACATCTATGGGGTTTGGGTCTAGTGTGAAGGAATTTTGTTTCTGGTCTTCCTATCCCTATTGTTTGGTCTTGAAAAGCAACTCAGGTGGGAGGAAGAGGAATATTTTACCATAAATTGAAACATGAGTGATAAAATACTACATAGGTGATTCTTTCTTTATTTTCTTTCAGTAAGTGTTTTTCTTCCACTTCCCTCTGATTTTCCCAAGAGTTTGCATTAAGAAAGGTATTAAAAATAAATAATGATCATTGTGATATTTAAGTTCTTACTATGTGCCAATTGCTGTGCTAAAGCATTTGGGTAGACACAATACAATCACTCATTGTTTACTGTGTGCACAGCACTGTTTTAAGTGCTTGGGAGAGTACAATTAGACAGAATTGTTAGACATGTTCCCTGCCTGAAAGGAACTTACAGTCTATAGAGGGAGACAGACATTAAAATAAATTATGGCTATGTACAAAATTGCCCATTTAGAGTTCTGCTTTGGGTTGATGTCAGGACAGAACCATTCCACAACAGAAGGAATGGTTGGGGGGATAACCAGAAAGTAGAAAGAAGATATCAATTAATGGTATTTATTGAGCATTCACTATGTGCAGAGCGCTGCACAAAGTGCTTGGAAAAGTACAGTAAAACAGAGATGCTAGATGTTAAAGTCTACAGTGGGAGATAGACATTAAGATAATTTATGGATAGGGGAAATAATAGAGTATAAGAACATTTACCTAAGCATTGTGGGGCTGGGATGAATATCAACTGCTTATGGGGAACACAGGCAATTGCACAGTCAATGCAAAGGGGAGGGCGAATAGGGGAAATAAAGGATCATGCAATGGGCTCAGGATGCCACAGCACAAACCCAAACTGCTCTATACAGAGGCTTACGCTCTAATGTCACAAACCTAAGAGATAGGTTAGTGATTGTGGAGAGACTAAAAGCTGAAGAAAACTGAGGGTGTCCCAGCACATAACCAGCTAGCCCTGAAAAAAAATATTTTTGCTAATGTTGCCACCAAATTTTGCCACAATAGGCCGGTCTGTATCCAAAGTGCAGACATAAAGTTAAAAAATCAAATCAAGGAGGCAAGCGGGTATATTATTGTTATTTATGATAATTATAGTATTTAAGTGCTTCCTATGTGCCAGACACCGTAGTAAGTACTGGGGTGGATACAAGCAATTAGGTTGGACATAGTCCCTGTCCCGCACAGGGCTCAACAGTCTTAATTCCCATTTTACAGATGAGGTAACTGAGGCACAGAGAAGTGAAATGACTTGCCCAAGGCCACACAGCAGACAAGTGGCAGAGCCAGGATTAGAACCCTTGATCTTCTGACTTCCAGGTCCGTGCTCTATCTCCTATGACGTGCTATTTACAGATTGATAACAAAGGGACATGAAGCTCTAGAACAATTGGAAAAAAATTGATAAAGTGGTAGTGGCATCCATCCTTTCCTATGGCCGTGACACAGTTCTGACTATAGAAATCACAACCAGCTTCTTGAGCAGCTTCATTAGCAGTTGTCTTCAAACTACAAGCAGTTATATTATGGTCCTTCAGGCCCATGGGACTGATCTCAGCCACTGTCCACAGGGATAGGCTCACTTCCTGAGCCCCTCTGAACTGGCAAGACATGCTTATGACACCACCAGGACCATCCATGCTCCTGGAGTCCCTCAAATCACAATGAAGTTCAGCGGGCTAGCTGGCTCCTCAGCTCTTCCGTCCCGGCCACTGCATGGGCCATATCAAATGCTTACTTCAGTAATTGACCTAATCCCCAACAGCACTAGCCTTAATTACTTAGCGTGATTCCCCCCCCCCGCCCCGCGAAAAACTGCACAGAGCAGTCTCAGATCTTAAACTTAAAAATTGGCATGGGGCTTATGCTAAGAGGACAAAGTCCTCATCTTCCTTTAAAAAAATTAGTCCCCACCCTTTTGTGCCTAATAAAATGGTAGTTTTACTTCTTCTGTTCAGCAAAAGAGCAGCAATCAATGGTATTTATTGAGCTCTTACTATGGGCAGAGCAGCACACCAAGAGGCCAGTTAATAACTGTGGTATTTGTTTAGTGCTTAGTAGGTGCCTGGCACTACACTAAGCATTGGGGGAGAATACAAGCGCATCAGGCTGAACAGAGTCCCTGTCCCACATCAGGCTCACAGTCTTAATCTCCATTTTACAGATGACCTGACTGTCTCTGTGTTTCTTCCAGTATCCTTGAAATCCATCTATGGTTTCTCCTGTCCCATTGGCTCCCCAGGGTGAAGGGTAGGGACGGTTGCCTCTTACCACCTAGTTACTCCCTCCTGGTGCCCAGAGTCACTTCTACCACAAAGTGGCTGCCCCTGCCATATCCCAAGGAAGATATTCAACATTCAGAGTATCAAACTAAGGCATTTAAAGTATTAAGAACAATGGAAAAGACCTAGTTTGATTACTTCCTTTCACTCCATTGGTTCTGTTTAATTAGGATCATTAATTCCCATTTTACAGATGAGGTCATCAAGGCACTTTAATCAGGAACTGGACTAACCCTTTCAAATTTACCTATATTCCCTCAGAAACCCAGATGAGTCCACTCAAGTCTGATAGCAGGTCTCTACAACTATCCCCTATTTGTCCTGTTGAGATTAAGTGGGCTAACTGTTTCCTGAACAAACCTGGATCTCAGCAGGGAACATAAAATGGAATTGCTTTCCTGAAGTCATTGCTCTCATAGATGCCCTCATACCAGAGGGAAGGTGGGCCACCAGGTTTCAATTCATTGATAACAGCAAGATTAAGCTGATAGTTCTCAAGAGCTGAGACCCATGATCCCTTTCCTATTGAACTGTTTAAAAGAACTATGTTCCCAGAGCAGATTGCTTTGCTGGGAAGTAAGGGTGACACAGATTTCTCCAGTGTCCTCTTAGACGTCTAGATCACCCAGCTTCATGGAGATCTGTTAGAGCTAGACCAGCAGGCAAAAGTCTTCATTGGTGGAAATAATCAGCATCTGGTGATATTACTGATTTTCCCTACCTGCCTATATTCACTTACTCCCCTACCAGCATTAGGGAAAGAAGTTTAAGTGGGGAAAATAAATCAACATAGTTATAGAACAACATTCTACTATTCCTTATATATAGTACAAATAGTATTTATTAAGCACTTAGCATATGCAAAGCACTGTACTAAGCACTAGGAGAAAATACACAGATGGGAATTAGAACTAGATGGTCACAGGGACACCTGGAAACTAATAAAGCAAGCTCATCCTAAATGGCACAGGCCTATTACCCACACCTCCTCCTAATAATAAATCAAGAAATATATCAACTGGGGACATTTGTCTTCATTGAGGAGTTGGTCACAACCCTGTTAAATGATTAGTTGCTGGGCTCACCTCCCATGAACCCTTGCATTCCCCCCTAGGAAAAAAAATCAAGGTTCAGGCTGGGGAGGCTGTAGGGGAGATCAGCATCTCCTGAGAAATGGGAGGACCATGACAACTTGGATTATTCTCTTCTTCCCTGAATCTGCAAGTTAAGTGAGAAATTCATGGTTGGTTTTACCAAAGAGCACCTACAGATGCCTATAGCTTATTTATGCTTGGGGAAGTATAACAGAAACTAAGACATGATCACTGCCCTCCAAGAGTTTACAATCTAATGACAAGGACAGACAGGTAAACAAAAGTTACTTAAAAACACTAGAGGGAGGAGGAGAAAGAATAAGGATATTACAGAAAGTACAAATGACTCATGATATAGCTGAATATGCAAACATAGAAGTAAAACTCTGCACAAGTGCATAAGTGCTATGTTTAAGATTGACGTATTTAGATCTTAAGGCTGGGCTGTGGTTTCCATGACTGAGGTGTTGGGAAGTGATTGGCAAAATTGTCTCACAGGAGGTGGGATTTGGGGAGGTCTTTAAAGTTGGGGAAGGAGTGTCAGGTTTGGGGAGCAGTGTGAATTAGGAGTTAAGGGTAAAACATTCTCTTCTAGAATATCTTCTCCATTCAAATGTTGGAGTTAAAATTTCTGGGCTCATCACTGAGGCTTTTCCAACCCCAGCAAATGCTATCCTCAGCTGCTGAAGTGGCAGAGCAGACAATTTTTGGATATGAGCAAGGGAACCAAATGGTGTTGTTGAGAAATTTCTTGTGTTGTGCTTCAAAAAAATTCACTTTATAACCAAGAGCATGCAGTATCAGAGTGAAAATTGGTGAGAATAAGGATTTAAAGAAAGGGCTTGGGAAATAGAATAAAAAGGTGGAGAGCAAAACAGGAGTAGGAAAATCTAATGAATGATAACTATAAGGTGCAACTGTCTTCAGGATATGGTTCAATTTGGTAAATGCTTTGAAGAATCAGAAAAAAGCCTCTCTTTATTCCTTCATGCCCCCAAACACTTAACCACCAACTCAACCCCAAACTCATACCACCAAAACAAGGCCATGACTGGGAAACTACACCCCCAATTCATTGCCCCACCCGACCACATAATCTCAAGGACCCAAAGTAACCATATTTTCCCTACCACAGAGTGTCACGTGGAGGAAAAAACAACTTGTAAAATGCACAATTCTCTAGCTACTTCAGCTTCAAAGTATGTGAGGAACACCCATATTTACGCCGCTGATGCTGATCTGGAAGCTGCTAGTGCAATTCTAATTGGTTTTGGCCACAGAATTGTTCTCAAGAAATAACATCTTAATGATTTTAATGAATCAGGTCCAATAGAGGTCCAATAGATTACTTTTCCCTTTAAGCTGCAGATGGGTTTGAAGAGCAAGAGGAAAACAGAGAAAGACTTTTTTTCATCAGGAATCCATAGGAACAGCACTGTGATACTTCTGTTGATGGGGGAGGAGTGAGTGTAGGGTATGTTTGAGAGATAAACATTCTTCCCAGGCTGTGCTGATGATGAGATTGGACTCATGTGTCTTGGCTGTACATGGTAATTGATGCACAACCCATCTGCTCCATACTTTGTACACTTAAAGAGCATCCTTCACTGTGTGGTTGCATTTATTGTTTTCAGGGTTTCGCAGTAATTTTGATTCTGCCTCTTGTTATTATAATCTTTCTAAAAGAGCCTCCCATTCCTAACTGCCACAGGCCTGTTAGCCTGTTTTGCCACTACCTCATTGCAGACCAACCTCAGCTGTGATGTCTGGATTGAGGTGTCTCTTTCACTGTATCTTTAAAACATTCCTTTTGCCTCCTTTCTTATGGTCCTCTTCCCACCCTCCCCAACAAGCATTCCTAGGTCAAGAAAAGGAGGGCAAAGAACAAGTAGAAGGAGAAGGTTTTCTGTTGAGCCACCAAATACCTGCAAGCAAAACAGTTTCTCTTTGCATTGCTTTCCTTTTCAAAATGGTTGACAAATCCTATCCATTTCCTTACCATCCTTCTTCTTCAAACCCTCTCTAACACCCACATCCTACCCTAATTTCACAGCTAGCCAGAAACCCATGAGTAAGCAGATCTGGGATCTGTATGAAAGAAGAAAATTCCCTATCAAGCTTCAAATATCTGAAAAGCATCGTGAGATAGTCGACCCATCCAGCATCCAGAAGCGAAGTGAAGTTCCTCACATAAACATGAGATCATTTTTGGATCCAGAAGATTCAGCTGCTCAAATCCATCAAGTATATAGTCCATAACCATTCAAATCAGCCCCTATATTTAAGAAATTGTTCTTACCATATCATCCATAATTTTTCCTTAAACAGCAACTCTGTCCTGGGGAGACCATAATGCTCAGAGCTGACACCTAAATTCTGCCAACTCATGGTAGGACTTAAGCATCTCTAGTTCTCTCTGTTCTTGGCAGGCACATTTACAGCAAATCCAGGGCAGATGATTCTGAAATCTTTTAAACTAGATTACCCTGTCCTTTGAAGAGTAAGTTCAGTTCTGAGGAGCTACAGGAAAGTATACTCACATTATCACAGGGTTCTTGTTTTATAACATCTTGGTCTTTAATGTACTTAATATACTTGATTCAGTGCACTTTCACGGCAATGGGAACATTGAGTTTATTTGGTCTACTAGTAAAAGGACACACTCACAAAAAGCACATTTGCAGAACCTTCCACAAACCCGTTGGTACAGCAATACGGGCAGCAGAAGAGCAACTAGAGTGAGCTGCCTCTCCTGAATTTAAATGGTTCCACCCAATTTGATTGGTTCTCCTTCCCAGGTGATTCAATTGAATTGAAGAACTTTGGCTTCTGGAAGTGTAGTCTACAGATAAGTTCCCTACTTCCCCTTTGCTCTTTGACCACTATCCTGATTCCAACAATAGCTTGAACATTATCACATCCAATTCCTGGATTGGACAAAGAAGGAGAAAGATTCAGTAAGGGAAGGATTTTGGTCTCCAGTGCCTTATACACCTTTTCAAGTGAAAGGAAACTAGTTTGAAAGAAAGAAATGGAGGCCCTTCCAGGTAACCCACCTCCCTATGCAAATAGACCTGTTCTGGATGAAAAGAAACCAGATGAAAAGGCTACCATTATGTTTCTTCTTTGACAGATCCATTCCTTCATTCCAATAACCCACAAGGTATTATTATTCTTGTTCCCAATTTATAGATAGAACAACCAAGATCTGTGCCCTTCACTATGGATATTCTGATTTGGAAAGTTTAGAATACAGTAAAATCTATACACACAGTATGATCCTCATAGCAGAGCCCAACAAAGCCAGAACAATGTAGAACACAGTCACACGAAGGGATTTTGGCTTTGTTTATAGAGAAGGATAGGCTGGAACAGGCAGTGGACTGAGACCATGCTAATGCCCAAAGGGATCAAAGTGGAGACAGTCATCTGGCATAGCCATAATCTTTCCTATCTCTACTCCATTTCAGGAATGTTCTAGTTAGCATTTTGGAGATTTGGTGGAACTGGAAGAAGATTATTCAGAAATCCTTTACAGACAGAATCAAGTTATAACTGCTTTAAAGGGACCAAGAAATGAATGCTGTGGACAAAGATTGATAACATCTATATTTTGAATTCTGTGGGTAATTCTCCAGGAATGGGCTTACCATCATATTGGAAGAGGAATCACGATCCAAGAGATAGTGTTGGTAATTGTTTCCTAAAGGTCATTTCCTCCTCTTCATTCTCAAAATCCCAAAGGTGAATTCTCACATCCTGTGATGGTGGGAAATGGGGCTTCATTAGATTAATTATTCCTCAGTAAGAGGTATGGAGGGTAATGTCATTGCAGCCAAGGAGAAAAACCTTCTTCCCCTTGCTTTTGTCCTTTACCTAATATCCATGTCTGTTCAACAAATCATTTAAAATTGATGCTGGTCCATACCTACTACAGGCTTCTGAGTTTTATATTAAAAAGCAATGTAGAGTTTATTTAATCAGAAATTATATGTACTTGGGAGGAAAAAACATTTTGAAGTGACTTTATGGATTAAATAATTATTCAGGAATCAGCGATGAAGCTGACTTTTTTTAGGAAGATGGAAGTTTTCCAATAGCTTGTAGTGTATAGCAAATTCAACTCTGATAAAGAGGGAAGGATCAGAAAGATCAGAAAAATGACAGATGTTATCTACACCACGTTTTTGGCAGCTTCAAGCCCAGCTTACCAGAAGCTGTTCAAACAATCAATCAGCGATATTTATTGAGCTCTTACTGTGTGCAAAGCACTTGGGAAAGTACAATACAATATACTCAGTAGACATGTTCCCTAACCACAAGGTGCTGTTTAATTCCAGAATATGCTTTCAGATCTTGCACTTTCCCCAGACCTTTGGATGTTATTCAATACTAACAGTTGAAAAGAAAATGACACATTCATAGTTTTAGGTGTATATTTATAGTATGTAAAATAACTACATTTGAAGGAGGGAGAGAAAAATATAAAAGAAATTGAGAAAACCCTGACACAGTAGAGTGCTTTGCACATAGTAAGCACTTAATAAATGCCATCATTATTAATTCCCACTTTACAGATGAGGGAATTAAGCACTTTGCAAATACTATAATTACTATTATTATTATTACTATTCTTATTGAAAGAGCATGTATGACTGCCTTGACTGCCATATTCAACTGTTCATTTTTCAATGACTTCCTCCCCACTGCTTTCAAACATGCTTGCGTATCCCCTATAATAATAATTATTGTGTTATGGGTTAAGCACTTACTATGTGCCAGGCCCTGTACTAAGCACTGGGGTAGATACAAGCAGGTCTGTTGGACACAGTCCCTGTCCCACATGAGGGTCACAGTCTTAATACCCATTTTACAGATGAGGTAACAGGCACAGAGAAGTCAAGTGATTTGCTCAAGATTCCACAGCAGACACATGGTGGAGCTAGAATTAGAACCCACGACTTTCTGTCTCCCAGGCCTGTTCTCTATCCATTATGCCATGCTGCTTCCTAAAAAGACCCTCCCTTGACCCCACAGCTCCCTCCAGTTAGCATCCAATCTCCCTCTGACCAATCCTCTCCAAACTTCCTGAGAGACTTGGTAACACCCACTGTCTTCACTTCTTCTCCTCCAATTTTCTCCTTGATCCCCTCCAATCTGGTTTCTGCCCCATTCACTCGACTGAAACAGCCCTCTCAAAGATAACCAATGACCTCCTTCTCACCAAATCTGGTAGCCTGTACTCTATCCTAATTCTCCTAGGCCTCTCAACTGCCTTCAGCACTGTAGACCTCCCTCTTCTTCTTGAAACTTTATCCAACCTAGGCTTCACTGCCACTGTACTCTCTTAGTTCTCTTATCGCTCTGGCCACTTCTTCTCAGTCTCTTGCTGACTCCTCCTCTGCCTCCCACCCTCTGACAATGTGGGTCCTTTAAGGCTCTGTTTTTGTTCCCCTTCTACTCTCCATCTGTGCCCAATCCCTTGGAAAACTTAATCACTCCCATGTCTTCAACTACCATCTCTATGCTGATGATTTCCAAATCTATATCTCTGGCCCTGAATGCTCTCCTTCTCTGCAGTCTCATATTTCCTCTTGCCTCCACGACATCTCTACCTGGATATCCCACTGACACCTCAAACTAAATATGTCCAAAACTGAACTCTTTATAGTCCCACCCAAATCCTGGACTCCCTGTGTCTTTCCCATCACTGTGGAAAATGCCATTATCCTCCCTATCTCACAAGCCCGTAACCTTAGCATTGTCCTCAACTCGTTCTTTCTCGTTCCACCCACATATTCAATCTGTCACCAAATCCTGTCATTTCTATCTTCACAATATTGCTAAAATATGCCCTTTCTGCTCCATCCAAACTACTACCACACTGTCCAAGCACTTATTCCACCTTGGCTACTGCATCTGCCTCCTCGCTGACTTCCTTGCATCCTGTCTCTCCCAACTCCCCCCATTCTTCACTCTGCTGCATGGATCATTTCTCTACAAAGACATTCAGCCCATATTTCCCCACTCCTCAAGAACCTCCACGGGTTGCCTATCCACCTCCACATTAAACAGAAACTCTTTATCATTGACTTTAAAGCTCTCAATTGGCTTGCCCCATCCTACCTCTCCAATCTCCTACTGCAGCCCAATCAATCAATCAATCAATCGTATTTATTGAGCGCACACACTTCACTCCACTAGCTCCAGCTTACTCACTGTGCCCTAATCTCATCTATCTCTCCACCTACCCCTTTCCCACATCCTCCCCATAGACTGAAACTCCTCTCAGGCCACCACTATCTCCACCTTCAAAGCATTAGTAAGGTCACAACTCCTCCAAGAAGGCTTCCGCGATTTAGCTCTGTTTTCCCCAGCTCCCTCTTCCTTCTCTGACCTTTGAACGTTTAATAGTCACTCCACCCTAAACCCCACAGTACTTATGTACGTCTTCAAATTGCATATTACAAATTATTCATTTATAATATGTTCACTATTTATATTAATGTCTCCCCCTCTAGACTGTAAGTAAGCTCGTTGTGGGCTGGGAATGTGTCTGCCAACTCTGTTATATTGTACTTGTATTTGTTACAGTGCTCGGCACAGAGTAAAAGCTCAATAAATGTGATTGATTGAGGTGTCATTTGGATTTAAAGAGAATGTTTCTGATGGTGAGGTCAATCTGTGTGTACCTTCCAAACAATTCCCATCTCTCCATTGGTGGAGAGTCAAATTACAATACAATAATAATAATAATAATAATGATATTTGTTAAGCATGTACTATGTGCCAGGCACTGTTCTAAGCACTGAGACACTGTTTTAAATGGACAGGACTACCTGGGGCAAAATAGCTCATGTCCCATACAAACACTTGGCTAAAACTGCAGGTCAAACTTTGTTCTTCCTTTTGATATGCAGCTCTTCACCTGAAATTCAGCTTCCTCTATTCTCCTCATTTTACCTCTGAGCCCAACCGTAGGTATCTAAGGTGTCTCTTTATTGAAGATCTTTAAATATAGGAGGGAGCCCCAGCTTTCTCAATGAGTTAACCTTGAGGCAGAAGTGGAGAAGACTCCTTGGAATACTTTCAATCTCTTGGCATCTGTGATTCAATTAGTTAATGGCCCAAGCCGGTCAAAATGAAATGCCACAACTGCAAGTCCACTGGAGGTTGCACCTACTAAAATAGATATTTACCTTTCACTTGGAAGGAGAAATAAAAGGACGGAACAGAGTGGGAATAAAACCTGCATAGGGGGACCCCAAGAAATGTAATTTTTTATGGTATTTGTTAAGTACATACTATATGCCAAGCACTGTTCTAAGTGCCAGGTCGAAGTAATTAATAAGATTGGCTTTACCTCAGACCACCAGCTGCACTGCTGAAACCAAACTCAGAGTGTTCACTTGGGAGGCAAAAGATCACTTGGGGCACAGGTCTGCAAGGTTGCTAGCAGAGAAGCATGGCAGTTCAAATCAATTTCAGTCTGGAGTGGAAACTCCCATTGCTGAAGACTTTTTATACAGATTTTGAAGAGGTCTGAGCAGTAGATTTGAGCATAGCTGACATTTAAGGACATTTACTCTTTTGTCCATCCAACCAGGTTCCCTAATACATGAGCCAGAACTGAATTGCATTGCACATATTTTCCATTTTATCACACCAAACTATTTCAATCAACCATGGAATCTTTAGTTGAGATGGCCCTTTGAGGTCCTTTTACCTATTCACTTACTTTCAAGAAAGACTATTCCTAACCCAGTTCTGACACATAAGTATCCTTTTCTGAAAAGCAACCAGAGAAGGTGATACCGTGGCCTACCTGGTAAACATGTCCCAGTGTCCTAATTTCATAAGAATTTTTTTCTATTGTCCAACCAACAGAGAACAAGGCTAACTATTGACCAACAACCCTTTGATTCATCTTTAAAAATGTGATGAGATTTTAAACTCTTCTCAGTCTCTTCTTTATGCCAGAAAAAAAATACAAATTTATTTGGTCTTTCTTAGATTTCTGGTATCTGCGTGACTCTAATGAAGAGAGGCTCAGTAACCTAGAGGATGGTAAAAAAGAATAGCTTAGCTGTACTGATTCAATGAACAAGAAATTTTCACCAAATGCGATAGCCTAGTCTTTTTTTTCTATTATTTCCAGAGAAAACTGATAAGCTTCCTAATTGGCCTTTTCCTAACAGATAGTCACTCTGTCACATAATTATAAGCTCCACTTTTCTGACCTTTTCTTCCTAATCTGTAGGATTCCTGAGGCAGAGCATTATTCTTTGATGTGGAAACTGACAGTCAATCAACTGATGATCTTTATTGAGTACTTATTACGTGCAGAGCACTGCACTAAGCACTTGGGAGGAACCTCAATTCCCAGATCTGGCAAAAGGGACAGGGACATTTTTGATCTAGAAGAAGGGAATTCCAGTGATACCCTAGTGAATGTTCTTCCTTCTGTCTCTTGATCTCTAGATCCAGGAGTCGCTGACCAGGAGCATTCTGGCAGGAGTCAGCTGTCATGAAAGGATGGAATAGAGAATCATTTTTAGGGCGACTAGGGCCAAACCCTTATAGAAACTTAAACAAAGGCTCTCAGAGAAGCTCCTAAGCTAAACAGAAGAGTCCACCATCTGCATCTGTCTTATCCTACTTAATTTCCTAAGTCATAGAAGTGTGACACTCTCTCAATAGCTTCTACTCAGTAGAATGTATTTAAATTCCTGGTCCTAAATCCCCATCAGCCCTTCTCAAACTTGACAGTGGTTTAAGCATTATTTCTTGAATAGATGCAGATGTTCAGTTTATCTCTTATTGGAAAGGAGTGTTCCTTGGGATAAAAAAAAAACTGCCCCCTTTACTTTTTAAAAAAAAATCACATATTTATCTTTATGTTTGCATCTCTAGACTGTGAGCTCATTGTGGGCAGGGAATGTGTCTGTTGTTGCTTTGTACTCTCCCAAGTGCTTAATACATTGCTTTGCACACAATAAGCGCTCAATAAATACAATCGAATGAATGAATCTCAGGCTGCCAATAGATGCATTTGTGCCCCAAATAAGGATTCTCACACTCCTTGTCCCAGCACATTGGCTTCCCAGAGAGCCTTTCTGTGTGTCTGTGAACCAGAAATGGAGCATATAGATCATCCAGGATGCTTGACACCTTGCATGATAAGAATGACCACAAATGTACAGTTGGCTGGAAGAAAGAATGCTGGCTGCATCTGTGTCTTTCACTTTTTTGGAATGTGATTCATTTTCTGATTAATATTTTTGACAGCTATACCAAATGCCACTTTAATTGAAGCCCCCTCCCTTTATCTAATTAGTGGGTTCACTGGCTGCTTGACAACCTTCAGGATCTGAATTTTCAGTGACTGCTCAGCTGCTTCTAGCTAAAATTATAAAAATCTGCTACATATTAAGTTATAATAAGATAGAGGCAATTATAGTAGTAGCAGGACAAATAGATTTGTATGGTTCATTACATTTGGATTTCTGGAGCATGTGTAAACAACAACTTTCAGGGCAGAAAAGGTTTAAGAAGAGAAGGAACCACTTATTGTGTCTGTTGTTCAGAGCCATTAAAATTTCCCAGATAATATCAATATAGGGGAAATTATTCTATCCAAATATGGTGACCCTGCAACTCAACTAACTTCATTAGTAAACTAGTGTGCAGTGCTGCTTCCTGGTCATACTTGGTACTTTGAGGGGAGCATTAATTCCTTTAGGGCATTAAAGGATAGTTTAATGCAGTGCAGCATGCATGGGACAGATTGCAGTAATGCACTCAATTCCTGAATTAATGCTCTTCCCAAAGTGCCAGATTTACTACTATGGAGTGAATTTAAATATTGGGAAAATCAGCCTTGAGAATAAAACCAAAACATTGAAACTTTGGATTTAAAAGCATCTTTCCTATGAAGACTGCAATGCATCTCAAAAATTGGGATCATGTACAATTTCCAACCTGAGAACTCTTTCCCAGCACTTAGTGCAGTGCTTTGTACACACTAAGTGCTTAATAAATACCATTTATGTTATAATTATTCTTCATAGCATCCCTGAAAGAGAGAGAGGGGTAGGTATTGTATTATTCCCATTTTATAGAAGGAGACACTAAGAGTTTAATGATTCATTAACATCCATGCACTAGTGGAAAACTAGAACCAAAACCCAGCAAACCTGATTCCCAGTCTAATTCTGTCTCACCTTGACTGCCTTTTACCTAAAATTTGAAGTCATGGGCTAGATGCAAGGATAAACTGGTCTCTGGTCTTTTTAGAGCAAGATCCATGGCAAAATTCGCCAAGATGGGAGAGGAAGAAAAAATATGCATTATTTTTGGAAATAAAAAATGTATATACTTAAATGAGTAAGCAGTCACGATTGTAAAATTCTTTGCTAATGAATGAGACAGACCATTGATAGCTATTGGCATTTATAGGGCTCAAGCTATAGGCTCGATTTTCCCTTCCAGATGGTACCAATATAAACATGTGCAGGAAAGGAGAGAGAAGGCTAGAATAAGAATAAGATACTTTGCAATCAAGTGGGATGCTCCCTTAGACACACACATACACGGTCTCGCTACCACCTCCCTGAACCCTCAAAAAGAAAATCATATTTTTTTATTCTTGGATGATTAAGAAGTTCATCATAATTGAGTTAGACTTCAAGGAGGGAGAAGGAAGTAAGCAAAAATGTCAGATGTGACAGGCAGTTGATTTCCACTGTGAAATTAGAGCAGCAAGTAAATCACCGGACATGGATATATTCTTGGAATTGGAGGGAAAACCTACGGAACTATCCCTGGAGAAATCTACAACTGTAACTAACCTAACCGATGGCGACATTGATAGTCCTCAACTTGAAGGCTGTGTAGCAGCCCAAGGAAAATATGGCCCACGAAGGAGTCAGCTCAGATACAGTATAAGAGGGGCAGAGCTTCTGTCAGCCCTGGCTCAGAGGAGCGTGGGAGGTTGGAGGTTGGACTTGAGCACATCTGTGAACAAAGATTTAAAGAATCCTGAATAGTCTAAATGAACATGGGCTCCTTGCTGTCTTGCTCTGAAAACTTTTCAACTTCCTCACTTCAATACCCACCAGACATCTTATTAATTACGTTTCCCCCTTTTCCCAGAGAAGGCCAGTAGACCCTTTAAAAGTCCCTGGACTGCTGAAGACAGAATGCTATAGAACCTTTGGCCTTAGGGGAGACTGTGCCTGTCCTTCAATCTCAGAAATTTTTTTCTCATCATGGTTACCTCAGGCATTGATAAGGCAGTTGACGAGACAATCTCCTGTCATTTAGGAGGCAGGGATAAGGATGACGTTCATGTCTCTGAATTAGCACAGTGGAAATCAATGGTGCTGCACCCTTCTTCCAATATTCTGTCTTGACAAAAGTCTGTAACAAGTGGGAATTAATGCAGTTGACAGGAATAGGAACTTCACAAACTAATCATGGAGTACAAATAGATCAATTTCCACTTCCTCTACTTTTTCCTGCATTGCCCAAACCAGCCCAAGTTATTTGATACCTGTTTTCCTTTATTTGGGAACCAAATATTCTTATGCTCTCCTGAGAGCCTCCTGGAAACATCTGGAACATCATGTGCAAAACAGGTAGAGTAGAAGATTAAAAATGCATAAAAAGGGAAAAAAGTGCTAGTAACAGAACCTGTGCTCTTTCAGCAATGCAGAGAAGCAAACCGATTTACTGCACAGTGGGGCCATAGGAGCAGGGAGATGATCTAGGTTGCGAGGGAGACCTCATGGAAGGAAGCAGCCTGCAGCCATAGCTGGTATTTACTGATCACTATTCCCAGCAACTGGGTTAAATTACCAAGGGAATTCAGTAGGAAAGCTGAAAGATGAGGTAGACATGCTGTTCAGAAAGACTAATCATCATATCCCTCCCAAAAAGGTCCTCCCAGCTACAAAGCTGCAGCTCCATCCCCTGCTCTGAAGTATACATCAGCACAATTTAAGAACAAAAGTTCTGCACAAGAGAAGCAGTGTTGCCTAATAGATAGAACACAGGCCTGGGAGTCAGAAGGACCTGGGTTCTAGTCCTGGCTCTGCCACTTGTCTGCTGTGTTACCTTGGGCAAGTCTTTGAACTTCTCTGTGCCCCAGTTACCTCACCTGTAAAATGGGGATTAAGACTGTGGGGCATGGACTGTATCCAATCCTATTAGCTTGTATCTACCCCAGCGCATAGTACAGTGTCTGCCACATAGCAAGTGGTTAACAAATATCATAAAAAAGCATGGCCTAAAGGATAGGAATCAGAAGGACCTGAGTTTCAGTCCCAGCTCTGCTACTTGTATGCAGTGTGACTTGGGGCAAATCACTTAATTTCTCTGTGCTTTTTATCTCATCTGCAAAGTAGCAATTAATAATTGTGGTATTTGTTAGGCGCTTACTATGTGCCAGGCACAGTACTAAGCACCGGGGTAGATATAAGTAATTGAGTTGGACGCAGTCCCTGTCCCAAATGGGGCTCTCAGTTTTAGTCCCCATTACACAAATGAGGTAACTGAGTCCCAGAGAAGTGAAGTGACTCACCCAAGGTCACACAGCAGACCTGTGGTGTGAGCCGGAATTAGAATACAGGTCTCTCTGACTCCCAGGCCTGTGCTCTATCCATTAAGCTGTGAGCCCCAAGTGGGTCAGGGACTGTGTCCAATCAGATTACCTTGCATCTACATCAGTGGATCAGTGTCTGGCACACAGTAAGTTCTTAACAAGTACCATAAAAAACTGCATTCCCAAGAATGCAACCTGCCATACCATTCCAGTCCCTGCTGCAAAAACAACCCCATTTGCATGCAATCTCAAGTCCATAAATTGTTGTTGCCTAGAGCACTGACAATACATTGTACACAACATATACATGAACTCTGCAAAGGGCTCTGCTCATTCTCGTTACCAAACAGACACTACTGACTCACTCCATTCTGGTATCTCAGTCTTATGGAAAGTGATAAAGCAGATATTTATACATCAGAGGAGGAGCCCAAAACTGTTCCCACCATCAGCGAGGAAGAGGGAATGGCAGTTGTGGTGTTAAAGGATTGAAAAACTGATAAAGTGATAAGTGAGATGCTGAGTTATCCACTCAGGAATGAAGGACGATTGAGTCATCTTTAAATAGAAAATCCCTGCCCCCTCTACAGAGTTGGACAGCATGGGAAGTGACAAAAAGGGTCCCCAAAAGAAAGGATTGGATGAAGAAAGCCTAAAAAAGAAAAAAATGCACAGGCTTGGGCAGTATGAAAAGTCAAGTGTAAAGCCTTAGGGTCAGTTGAAATCCAGAAGGCAGTGGGATTCCAGAGAATCTACAATCCTCTGGCAGGGCAAAGTTTAGGGTCTCCGGAATGTGTTCACCACTAGATGGCCTTGTTTATATAAAAAAAGAATAAAGCCAATACCATTTATAGGGGAGAGTTAAGGGCTGCACTCTTTCTTCTATCACAGGGCACTTTTTACAGTCCCAGACTACTCATCTCCTTCCCCAATCTTCCTCCACCACCTACTACAGTTGCCAATTATTACTACGTGTACAGCTGAAGAGTGGGTGTACTGAACCTGTGCAGGAAGGTAAAGGGGGACTTTACCAGTTCTCTCCTGTTGAGCCTTGCCTTGGTGCAGGGCAGGCAGGGAAGGGAGGGTAGGGAGAAAAGTCACTGTGGAAAGAATCACAGAAAATATATGAGAGCACCATCGTCTTTTTTCTCCCAGAAATAGGGTACATTGATAAAGAGTATTTCATGGAGCCATCACAAGTTCAGATAAAATCAATCAATCAATCAATCAATCGTATTTATTGAGTGCTTACTATGTGCAGAGCACTGTACTAAGCGCTTGGGAAGTACAAATTGGCATCACATAGAGACAGTCCCTACCCAACAGTGGGCTCACAGTCTAAAACTATCTGCTCTCTTAATTAGAGATATGTATTTAGTTTGTCAATCAATCAACAGTATTTATTGAGCACTTTTTGTATGCAGAACACCGTATTAAGTGGTTGGAAAAGTAAAATAGAATAAAGTTGGTAGACAAGACGTCTGCCCTAAAGGAACCTACAATTTCCTTCGTATTAGAAGATTTCACCATGAAGTTGGAGCATAGGTGTTAGTGTGCTCGTATTCTTATTACAATACTTTTAAAGTGCTTACTATGTGCCAAAAGCACTATAGTAAGTCCTGGGGTAGATACAAGATAACCAGGTCCCACATAGGGCTCACAGTCTAAGTAGGAGGGAGGAGGATTAAATCTCCATTTTACAGATGAGGGAACTGAGGTAAAGAAAAGTTAAGAGACTTGACCAAGATCATATAAAAGACAAGTGGAAGAGCCGGGATTAGAGCCTAGGTTCTCTGACTCCTGGGCCAATGCTTTCCAGTAGGACATACTACTTCCCTCATGTGACAGAAAAGACCAATGTGTGACCGACAATTACTCTCCCTTGCCTTCAAAGTCATTGAAGGTACATCTCCTCCAAGAGGCCTTCCCTGACTAAACCCTCCTTTCCATTTCTCCCGCTCCCTTTTACGTTGACCTGTCTATCCTAAGGCTCCTCACAGGGGCAATGATGTTTGTCCCGGCAGTTGGTCTGGCCCTAAATGAGGAAATTTCCCATCCTATTGAGAAGCCAGTGGCATCTAGAAATGCCATGGGAGAAATGGTTGAGTTCCTCTCTGCATGAGGGATGGGAGATAGGGGCTAGTGTTCTTGCCCTTCACTTTCACTTTGTTCACTGGCCATTTATTTCCCCATTCCCTCTTTACCTGCAAGCTTAGAGAAAGAGTTGAGAGGAAAAAGGGAGCAGCAGGGAAATGATGGGCCAAAAGCTTCAGTTCATTATTTGCTCTTGACGTTGACGGAGACTGTCAGGAAAACACAAATAAAATCATTCTCCGAAGATAACCTATTTAAGACTGTTGTCCTATATATAAGCATTAAGAATACCCTTAGTATTGGGCTGAAATAACATTAAAACTGCTGGATTTGAAATGGATGGGGAAGAAGGGGAAGTAGGGAGAATAACATTAGACTACCCTAAACTATAGACCTTTTCCACAAGTGTGTGTGTGTGTGTGTGTGTGTGTGTGTGTTTGCAATTAATTTTGCACCTGTGCAATTACCAGTATGCCTGATGATAACTGCAATAGAGAAAACCTTTATGGAGTGCCAACTTCATGCACAGCATGGAACATGATGAATACAGTGAAGTTGTTTCTGGCAGAACCAGGCTAGAATCAAGAGTGAAAGAGAGAAACAACAGAGCTGGACCTTTAATAGTTTGGGAAACTTATGGGACCCACCTCAGATGTTAAGCCTCTGGCTTGTTCCAAGCTAACTAAACATCCAATACACTGCTGAGCCACTTAAAGTAAATACTTTCATTAGTCTCCTTTAAATTGGACGTGATTTAACAGGTCTCCCCCTCCCAACATTGGCTTGACTTACAAGTCTCTGGGATAGTTAACTTTACACTATTTCACTGAAGTGTTGGTCCTTGAATTGAAATGTGTAAATCAAGTTGGGATTTGGCAATCCTGGGACTTGGCTGCAGATTGATGTTTAGTATGAACAGGGGTGAAGTCAGAAAGAACTTTCCTAGAGAATCTGAGACATACAAGTCGTACTTCAAAGATGAATTCTCCAAGAATGTAATGCCACACATTGCTTGACTCATCTGCATCCTGATACCACCAATAAGGAGGATACATGCCTGCACTATTAGTGACTGATTTTTACGCACATAGCACTTTATCTGCATGGTTGTGTTTGTTTCTCAGAAAATAATCAAAAGTAGAAGAAAAAAAGTTTATCTTCCCTTTTAAGGATGGCATGTCTGAACACTAGTTTTTCCTTCTCCATGTGTTCCTATGGCCAGATGTGAGGAGGCTGACCATTAACAGAGAAGATCCAAAATGAAACGTCAGTAAAACAATGTAATGGCATCTCTTTATTAGTTACCTACAAACTAGAATTAGTAAGTATAATAATAATAATAATAATGATTGTGGTGTTTGTAAAGTTCTTACTATGTGCCAAGCACTGTACTAAGCACTGAAGTAGATTGCAGATACTCAAGGTTGGACACAGTCCCTGACCCGCAGGAGGCTGATAGGCTGAAGTAGGAGGGAGAACAGGTATTGAATCCCATTTTGCAGATAAGGAAACTGAGGCACAGAGAAGTTGATCGACTTGCCCAAGGTTGCCCAGCAGACTCGTAATGGAGCTGCGATTAGCACCCCGGTCTGTGTGCTTTCCATTAGACCACCCTGCTTCTAAGTGTAGTCCCCGTGAAAATATCACCAGGAGCGACTTTGCTCTTGCCTTTCTTCAGAAGAATTTACAGACTCACTGTATCTGAAACACAAATGAGTACCATTACATTCCCCAAAGAACAATAATTAAGTCTCCCTTAGGCATCAGTAACGCAATTGGCAGAGCACAGCAGTATTGGAGTCCTGCAAATAATGCATTGTTGTAGCTAAACTCCATTGTATGTGGAGAACTCTCTTAGGTGCTAGTTTTCAGCTTATATCTGAAGACTATTCTGTCTTCATTAAAAGCTTGAATTTCATCTTGGGTGGTATGGTTTTATAGTAGTTTATTTTAGTCATCTAAGTTAGGAATTAACTCACACATGGATTCCTAAATTTGCTTCCTGGAGTAGAAACTGAAACAAATCCTAATATGAAAATGCCACCTCCCAGACTGGAAAGCTTTGATTAATGTAGGCACTCTGCAAACAGCATATGTTTTCCTTACCAGTACTAAGAAAAGGAAGATAGATAGTGGCCTTAGTGAAAACAGTCTTAAAACCTCATCACCATCTCTCTCACCAAAGTCAAATGTCTTCTCTGCCTTCCCCCAAGTAGGAACTATGATTCACAAATAATTGTTTTCCAGTTTTTGCACAGTGGATAATTCCCTCATCAGATCTGTAAAGTTGGGCTACCTCTCCATTTTAGAAATATTCCAGCTATGCTACTACTACGTATGACAAAAGATCTCTTCTAACTTTTTCAGAAATTGTCATGGGAAATTTTTGGTAGTTTTGAAAAATTTAGACTACACTTCCAGTTATTGCTGAAGAAGAAACTACTCAGAATCTTTCTGCCAGAACAAAAAAGGCTATATTATCTACAGAGCAGCTAATAAGAGCCTGCTTGCTTTAAGAGTTCCTTTACAGACTGACTTCGGACGTGCAACACAATTAGTTCTGGAAAACTGCATCTTAAATCAAAAGTCGGAACCAGTTTTTTCAAAGGAACAGTGTTCTCTAGCCTTTCCCACTGCCTCCCAAGCCCTGGTTGTCTTTTTTAAATGTTCTCCTCTTTTGAGGCTTTTAAAATTATCTCTGTCTCTGATTCCCATGCACTTCTGTACCCCTGGACCTACTTCCATAAAACAGACTGACATTGTAAAGTTAAAACCAATGTGTTGTAAAGGTGAACTACAATATGAATTTAAAAGCATTATCAGTACTGGTCATCTCATACATGCATAATTTGTCATTCATACCACAGACAATAGAGACAAGCAATGTGGGCTAGTGGAAAAAGCAAAGGCCTAGAGTCAGAAGACCTGTGTTCTAATCCTGCTCTGCCACTTGCTTGCTATGTGAAGTTGGATAAGTCACCTCACTTTGGGCTTCAGTTTCCTCACCTGTAAAATGTGGATTCAATACGTCTTCTCCCTCCTACTTAAGACTGTAAGCCCCATGTGGAACATGGACTGTGTCCACCCTAATTAACTTGTACCTACACCAGTGCTTAGAACATTGCTTGGCACATTATAAATGCTCAACAATTATTATTATGATTATTGTTATTATTTTTCATGCCACTACATTCTAAACGACAAGATGCAGCCAGGTCGTTTACGAAATAGGCCCTTTCAAAGCAAGGAAGGTTTCTGAAAATACATCTTTATAGGAATCCTTTAAACCAATATGAAAACAGAAGCATAATTCAAAAGAAACAATAGCACAAGATACGTAATCGCACCAACACAAAATGCCTTTTCTGGCAGAAACATTTTAACAGCTTGAAGCAGATGCTGCTGATTTGTTCTTTCAAAAGTTTTGTACATAAAAGTAAACTTTAAAGAAATAGGAGCACGCAGTTTGTTTTATTAAGCCTAAATATCCACATGTTAGCAGTCACATGAAATGCCCAGAGAATTTCAAGTGTCTTTAGTAAGGGGGTGGGGAGGGGCAGGGCTTCTCATGGGCTACAAACAGTGGCTCTGGGAGTCTTTTTCTTCCCACTGACAGACTGAAGGACTACCAACCAACCCCCTTTTTCCCCACCCCAATACAAAACTTATGATTGTTGTGGTATCAGAAGGACCCAAATAGAAGGATTTCTGTGGAGTTGGCAGAACCTCTGTAGTTGTCATGTGGGCCCCCAGCCCCCGGTTCTGTCGCTGGATTCCATCTCTGGGTTCAGAGCTGTTCCATTCCCCTCCCAAGTCCCTGTAGACACTGGGGTCTCTCCCGAGACACAGAACTCAGCAGCACAAGCCCGCCGAGCCTGGGGGAGGCCAGACATTTAAAAATAAAAATACTAGAAATGCCCACCCAGTTCTGGAGAAAATGAAGTTTTCTGATCGGGCTTGACAGAATACAAATGCCCACAAAACAATCTTTAGATCTTCTTGGGTGCCAGGAAGGGTGTTATCTAAATCGTAGTCTGTTATTTGGGTATGGCCCTTTGGACGAGGTAGTATGTAATACATATGTGGTTGGGATATCAGTCAATCGTATTTAGGATTGAAGAGATCTTTCCAGCACCCAGGATCCATCTGTAAAGATGGGAACACCTCTCTATCTTCTGGCCCAGTTCATGGCTAGGTTATTCCCTCAAGCCTTCTCTCATTTTCCCCCCCCCAACAGGCCAAGGCCTCATGTTAATATTTTTCATTTTTCACACTCATGGGAGAATATGCTTTGGGCAACATATGTTCTTGGTTTCACATATATTCTGTTTTATACCCACCCTCTGCACTTATGTGAACATTTTTATTCAATTGGATGTGCAATCATTCATTTTCATTACTCTAGTTGTAACTATTTTTACTTGTCTCGCCCTGTAAACACCCTGTGCACTTTCCTAAGTGATTAACACACTGCATTACACCAGTGGGTACTAAATACTACCTACTGCTAAAGGCCATCGCCAGTGACCGACTTTGACTAATCAAGGGCCCTCTGGGTACCTGGGCTCGGCATCTAATTTGTCCCGAAAAAGGTGCCGGGGTGCTTACCCTCAGATCTGTTCCTACTGCCCTAGTCTTGGGCAAGGGTGAATTGGTGGCCAAAAGACAGAAGTAGCTGTGGGGAGTTAAAATTGTGTGCAGATAAACTCCTTTCCAGCCCCGGGGCAATGGCTTTATTCAGAATATGCAGCTTCAGATGATTATTATAAAAATATTTAAGTTATTTTCAAATACCTTGGAGAAGACACGACATAAACAAAAATCTCCAAAGGGCCGTGCATGTGCTCTTTAGCATCTGCACATCTGCCCAGCTTCTCATCATTTAACACATCTGCCCAGTTTCTCATCACTTAACTGAGTCACTGTTTGTCACTCGGAGTTAGAAATGGATAGGAATCCTCACTATATTTGCGTGGCATTCAGATGGATGCTCAAAGGAACACGGAGGAATGAGAAAGGTCTTCTTCTGCTTGGGGGATATGATTGCATCTATTTGATAGTCATGTTGGCTGTCATAACTAAGGATGTGAGATCCATGAGATTGTGTAATTATGTCCTCTGGAGATGTTTAAAATGTAGATACAGGCTCATTTGTCCAAGATGGTTTCTGTGCATTCCTGCCTGAAGGCATGGAAATGGGCAGGATGCTCTAGTGATTCTTCCAGTCCTAGGAATATCTAAAGATATTACACACTCACCTTTTCTGGAGTTTGGAGTCTGCTGCTAATCAGGTTTAGTTACCAGTGCAAATAATGACTCATTAGATCGCCCTCCCAAACATGAGCTTGAGGAAAGCCTCTAGGTGGGAGGAGCCAGAGGCTGGCATCTGCCAGGACCTGCAAAAATGGAGTTTCCATTGACAAAGCCAGCCTCAGTGACTGCTGGGGGCGGTTTGGGGCCTCCAACGTCCTCCCTCTGCTGACCCTTCACTTACTGCAAAATGGCAGATTCCTGCCCCAGGGACTGGAGACTGGCTTCAGCACTTAAAAACATTGGGAGGCTTTGGAAGTTTTGAAGCAAGTACTTTGGCCTGGAGTAGTGAGGAACATAATAATAATAATAATAATAATAATAATAATAATAATAGCATTTGTTAAGCGCTTACTATGTGCAAAGCACTGTTCTAAGCACTGGGGGGATACAAGGTGATCAGGTTGTCCCACTGGGGGCTCACAGTCTTCACCCCCATTTTACAGATGAGGTAACTGAGGCCCAGAGAAGTTAAGTGACTTGCCCAAGGTCACACAGCTACAATTGGCATCAGGACTTACCCCTTCCAAGGGCTATTTATCTGTTTTTTTCCCATCTTTGCCAGGAGTCATTGATTCTTCTCTCTTAAATTCTCCTGTTGCCTGTACCTAGTTTTCTTTTCTGTTTTCTCCCAATTAACTTATGAGCTCCTTGTGCGACAGGTCTGAATTATTTATTTCGTATCCACCTCCGGGCTTAGCACAGTGTGTAAAACATAGTAAGCACTCAGTGAATAACATAACTTGTTAATATGTGAGCATGCAGCTAAAATACGGATGCTAAACTCTTTTCATCAATTTCACTATTGAGGAATGAGCATAGCTAAGAACAGATAAGGAGGAAGCTGTTCTATTTGACCTAAACAACTCTTCCATATAGCTACATTTCAGAGGCTAGGCAGCTTTACTTGTGAGCCACCCATTTTCCTTTATTTTTTATTTTTTAATTTTTTTTGGTGGTATTAGTTAAATGCTTACTATGTTCTGGGCACTGTACTAAGTTCTGGGTTAGCTACAAGCTAATCAGTTTGGACATAATCCATGTCCCACATAAGGCTCACAGTCTTAATCCTCATTTTACAGATGAGGGACCTGAGGCACAGAGAAGTTAAAAAACTTGACCAAAGTCAGACAGCAGAAAAGTCGTGGAGCCAGAATAATAATAATAATAATAATAATGGCATTTAGGTTCTCTGAATGCTCTGCCCAATTTTTTCTCTTCACATTCCCTCTTTCTTCTCTGCTCTCACACATTTGGTCCCTTCTCTTCCTCAGCAGTTATGTATCCAGGCTGAAGTGACTTCTCGGTGCCACCAGTTCCTCACATATGGGTCTTATAACAGTAAGCGGATATTCTTTCTCTTGCCAGAGCATTATTGAATCCTTGGAAGATTTACTGACTTTTAGAGTCCTGCCTAGTTCTGGCTCGGCTACAGTTGTCTCTGGCTTGAGGCCATGTGGACTGGTTTGGTGCAGATTTTAGAATATAAAACTTCTCTGGTATTAACAGTGCCTAGCAATTAAAATAAAAAAGTAAACAACATAAAGAACATCGGCAGGTTAGCATCTGAAGGATTTTCCAGCTCATGGAGAGCCTGATTCCAAAGGCCAACACCAACAACAGTACAAGTTTTCTATGGTTGACTAGTCTTAAACTGCAAACAGTTCTCCCCTCTCTAGGATTTGGTTTCTTCTGGGTGCTGATACCATACATTCATTTTGTCTTAGTAACCAGAAAGAAGAAACAGAATTTACAGGGGTGAAAACTCTTTGGCCTCCTTTATTCACTGCAAGATTGGCTTAAAAACAAAGGAAAACAAGAAAAAGCAAAGAAATAAATTGATTTTTGACCAAGAAAGAGATGGGAGAAACTCCTCTGGAGAAGTTCCAGAGTATGTTGAGCACTCTTTTTTGTAGGTGGAGTATAATCAGCCACAGGAAACATTCACTTTAGGGGACAAAGCAGGAGGACCAAATTAAAGCTGCAGGACGAAATCTATAATAACAATAATTGTGGCATTTCATAAGTGCTTACTATGGTCCAAGCACTGTATTAAACACTGGGATAGATACAAAATAATGAGATCAGACACAATCCATGTTTCGCATGGGTCTCGGAGTCTAAGTAGGAGGAAGGACAGGTATTGAATCCCTCTTTCCAGATGAGAAAACTGAGGCACAGGGAAGTTAAGTGATTTGCCCAAGGGCTCGCAGTGGACAAGTGTGGCAGAGCTGGGGTTAAAATCCAGGTTCTCTGGCTTCCAGACCCATGGTCTTTCCACTAAACTGTGATACTTTCCATTAAACTGGAAGCCCTGAGAGATAGAATCAGGATAGGAGAGCCTTAGAAAACAAAGGAAACAACATTGCTGTTGGTGTGCTCTGTTTCTGCAGAGGTACCTGTGAGTGATAAACCTTAACATCATCAGTGGTATTTACTGAGTGCTCATTTGTGTGCAGAGCATTATACTAAGTGCTTGGGAGAGTACAACAGAGTTGGTAGACATGATCCCAGCCCACAATGAGCTTACAGTCTAGAATCAGTCAGTCAGTTGTATTTATTGGTGCTTACCGGTTGCAGAGCACTGTACTAAGCACTTGGGAGAGTACAATATAACAATAAATAATAATAATAGTGGCATTTATTAAGCACTTACTATGTGCAAAGCACTGTTCTAAGCACTGGGGAGGTTACAAAGTGATCAGGTTGTCCCACAGGGGGCTCACAGTCTTCATCCCCATTTTAAAGATGAGATAACTGAGGCCCAGAGAAGTTAAGTGACTTGCCCAAAGTCACACAGCTGAGAATTGGCAGAGCCGGGATTTGAACCCCATGACCTCTGACTCCAAAGCCCACACTCTTTCCACTGAGCCACACTGCTTCTCAATAAACAGATACATGCCCTGCCCACAGTGAGCTTACAGTCTGGAGGGACTTCAAAGTAACTTGAAGAAAATCTTTTACAAGCAACTTTCCTTTAAGTAGATACAGCAGAGAAGGAAGCAATCAAAGCAGCTCTACCACCCACATCTTTAAACCTACTACTGATAAAAGGGAAAGGGAGACAGAGCACTTTGCTATGCTGTACAAAGTCAGGTGTCCTAAGCTGTAGCAGCTCCACCATGAAAGTTCACCAATAGTGTTAAATTGGGGCATTTTTTCAATCATCCCCAGAGTTTTCATCAGAAGGATTTAATCGCCAGCAGTATTTAATGAATATCTTCTGAGTGCCGAGCTCTGAAGATGGGTCTTGGTGGTTAATCAGCAGAAGTCTGTCCAGATCTCAGCTTTCCAGGAATTCTAGATCCAGAAGAGTGATTTGGGTGCTAAATCCTATTGAGAGTATCCTACGGGACCCAGAGATTACAGATTTTCAGGTGACCTCAAACAGTTCCAGACTAAGCAATATAAGTTATAAACTCTTCATGGGGACAAGGGAAAGTAGGGAGAGACCTGGAGGTGACAACAGAGTTGCACATTCTAGCTTTGATAGAGTTCTCTCCTACTAAGCAGAACAAAACCATTTATGCCTCTGGACATATACTCCTGATATCCAAGGTCAAATGAAATGCCCCAAGCACAGCCACCAAATACCACCTCTTTCCACTCCCTTTAAACTCCTTCAGGACCAAATTATCAGAACAAAGAAAGAAGACATTCCCGAGTATTCCCAATTAATAATCCTGGTTTATTTTCAAGAAGTAGGTGAAAACCTCAGGGTGTTTTTGAAGTAAGGAAGCAGATATGGGGAATGGGAACCCTAATCCTGCTTCCCCTTTAAGCTATAAAGAGGACTACTGCAAACACACTTGCCCTCTCCATCTGTTGTCGGGCCAACGGTCCAGGCCTTGTGTTCCCTGGAGGGAGTTGTCCTGGGTGGTCACCACCACCAGAGGAAGAGCTCTGGAGCCAGGCAACCCCATCCAATGATCAATGCTGCTTGCCAACTCCTTTCTCTCCCACGCAGTGGTGTCTGTCTTCAAATCACTCCCTATGTGTATCTCCACCCAACAACGGCATCCAGCTGGCACTTACACTAGAGCCTGTTTGATGCCGTTCGCACCACTCCCAAACTACAGATTGACCACAGAACTGCACCAGTGACTTTTTGCTTGTGACGAGGCCAGAGAACAATCTCAGAGCTGAGCCTGGGATCTAGGCATCCCAACGGCTGGTCAGTTACTACCTCTTCCTCCTCCTCCTCCTCCTTTTTTTAATGGTACTTGTTAAGCACTTACTATGTGCCAGGCACTGTACTAAGCACTGGGGTAGATACAAGTGAATCAGGTTGGACACATCCCTGTCCCACATGGGGCTCACACAGTCTTAGTCCTCATTTTACAGTTAAGGGAGCTGAGGCACAGAGAAGTTAAGTAACTTGACCAAAATCAGACAGCAGACAAATAATAATAACAATGGCATTTTGTTAAGCGCTTACTATGTGCAAAGCATTGTTCTAACTGCTGGGGGATACAAGGTGATCATATTGTCCCACGTGGGGTTCACAGTCTTAATCCCCATTTTACAGATGAGGTAACTGAAGCACAGCGAAGTTAAGTGACTTGCCCAAGGTCACACAGCAGACATGTGGCAGAGCCAGGATTAGAACCCATGACCTCTGTCTCCCAAGCCTGGGCTCTTTCCACTGAGCCATGCTGCTTCTCCCGTGGTGGAGCCAGTATTAGAACCCAGGTCTTTCTGACTCCCAGCCCCATGCTTGATCCCCTAAGCCATGCTGCTTCTCCTTCTCCTTCTCTTTCCCTCCTATTTGATCTTCAGGAGTCTTTTCAATAGCTGTTCCTGGTAGACACTGTTCCACTCCTCAGAGTCTTTTAGAAGCAGAGAAGCAGCATGGCTCAGTGGAAAGAGCACACGCTTTGGAATCAGAGGTCATGGGTTCAAATCCTGGCTCCACCAATTGTCAGCTGTGTGACTTTGGGCAAGTCACTTAACTTCTCTGGGCCTCAGTTACCTCATCTGTAAAAGACTGTGAGCCCCCTGTGGGGCAACCTGATCACCTTGTAACCTCCCCAGAGCTTAGAATAGTGCTTTGCACAAAGTAAGTGCTTAATAAATGCTATTATCTATTATGCTATTATGCTATTATAAATACGATTGATTGATTATTATCATTATTAAGCCCGGGCAGAACAATGCTTTCCTGCCCATTTCATCTGTTTTTTAAGCTTCTGCTTTTTTATGACTTTGCCTCAGAGAAAGAGTCTGAGAATGAACTGTAAGTCAACTTTAATTTCAGAGGCACAGTCCATACCAAAATCTGTGATGATATGTTCTACTTCACTGAGCCCGGAGTAGACCTCTGGTGATTTTCTTGTCCGTGTTCCAGGGTCGTGGGTTCTGGTTCACCTTTCTCTGCCTAAGGGTCTCCTTGAGCTGCCTTTCTAAAGTTAGGTCCTTCAAGAGCAGATTTCTGAGTAAAGACAGGGTAATTGTTCGCCGCTTGGCTGCCATTCTTGAATCAGGTCCATCTAGAAAAATTGAGCTCCTGAAAAACTCCTACTTCCTAGTGGTGATTTTCCTTTTCAAGCTCTTCCACCACTGACCTGTCCAATTCTTCTTGTTCTGGCAAGAGCTACAGAGAGTAGACCATACCCTCAACACCCCCCAAAAACCTCAAATTAAATTGCCAGTGATTTTAGAGACCAAAAAAAGAAATCAAATTTGAGCTGTGCTTATTCTCTGCCAGACTAGTAGTGAGTGTTTATTTTAAGGAACCATCTTTACCTGCTGCCTTTCAAGTAATATTCCCTACCTACCTGGACATGATGTAGCATCAGATCTGGCTTCTGCTTGGTGACACACCAAGCTGGTTCCGAGAGCTACACATTCCAATATCTTCTCTGGGAGAAGTTAAATCCTTGCAGATTTGGGGGCCACCAAAGGTGCCGTCACCTTATGAAATAGTGGCTACCAAAGTCTTGGAAAAGAACTTTCAGTTTTGTTTTGTTTTGATTTGGTTTTGGTTTGGAGTTTTTTGGTATTTGTTAACTGCTCATTACGTACCAGTCATTGTACTAAGAGCTGGGGTAGATATAAGGTAATCAGGTAGGATACAGTCCGTGTCCCACATGGGGCAAACAGTCTTAAAATGGGGCTCACAGTCTTAATCCCCATTTTACGGATGAGGTAACTGAGGCACCAAAAAGTTAAGTGATTTGACCAAGGTCACACGGGAGACAAGTGGCAGAGATGGGATTCGATTTCAGTTTTGTTAGCAACTGCTTCCTTAATGCTGCAAACTAAGCCCCTCGACTTTTGTCTTCTAAGAAAACAGTACTATTAATGCTATCTCATTGCATTGCATGGTACCGAAGAACAAGGGCTGTTCTTACACATTCATACTTCCCAAAAGTGTATTACTCTTTAATAATCTGTTGATTTCCTTCTCTCCCTCTTTGTTTGCATCCCTTGTGCAGATTCAGCTCCTTGTGTTCCATCAACAAAGGATTTGTTGCGACATAGGTCTCTTTCTTGCAGGCCAGGACTGACAGAAGATTTTTTTTTCCCGGATCTCAGATTTAGGTGGCTTTATTCTTGGCCAGGATGACATATAGCTACAAAGCATCTGCCTTCCTCCTTTCTCCTGCCCAGGTAGCATGAAAGGCAGCTTGGTCTAATGCTTTTATTTTTGGCCATTTAGGATCTTGTAGAAAAGTCACTCCCTAAATCACCAAAAAATATGCTTTGAGTTGTATGTGCCTTAGCAGCCGCTCCACTGGGAAAAAAGCCAGGCTCTCCAAATGGAGTATTTCTCAGATGCAGCCTGCGTCAGGACTCTAAGATTACTTGGCAAGGGAGTATTGTTTTTCAAGTGGATGGGGGAGAAAAATCTATATTTGCTTACTTTACCAAAAAAACCCACCCCAAAACAAAAACTCTTATTTCCAGAAAATCCCTTCAAATGTAAAACCACCAAGGGAGCACACACTGTAACTGTGATTTCTATTAAAAAAAATCAAAGTTAAAGAAAATCTTGTAGCTATTAAACTGTAATCTCTATAAATCACCAATTTGTTTGGAGACATGTTCATGACTTTTCAAGCATTCCTTCTATATTTCATAGTTTATTTTGTATAATGTTTTCTGCAACATCTTTGCCAAGCCCTTGAGTCTAAAAGCCTTCTAAATGGCCTTGTGTTTTTGTTTTGCCTGCTCTTCAAAACGCCAGCTAACACTGATTCATGGAAGAAGCATATCAGCTCTATATCTTCACATATAGAGTCCAAATACATTCAGAAACAAGTGACGATATTATAGGAAAGAATCCACTGGGAGAGTGTGAGGGGGCAGAGGGGAAATTGCGGGGCTAAGCTGGCATGGGGGGTGGGCAGGTTAAAGGGAGGTGGAAGCTTTGGAATCTTGGTACCCAACAGATGTTGCTTGTGTGTAGCTGCGCTGAAGAAGATTAACTGACTCATGTGGATAACAGTTCAAATTCTAGCTAAATTAAGATTAATGCCTATCACTGGGTTTTCTGGGACATTCTGTCAACTATTAGATCTTCTCCAGTCACCTGAGATAACCTCCACCTCTCTCTCTTTCACTCTTGTCTTTCTGTCTGTTTCTCTGCCCTTGTGTGTCTCTCTCCACTAAGCCTCCTGCCTTTCCTCTGGTAAAGCTTCCTGAAAGTGCCTTTCCCTTCTTTTTTTTTTTTTTTCTTTTTCTCCAAAGTAGTATGACGGGAGAGAGACAAGGTTAGGTGACAGAGTGAACCCATTCCCTCTTTTACCTTACAAAGATCAGACAGGAGAAGATAAGAGACCATCAACAAGAACTCCACATCAGGTTTTTAGACCTGACAAAATAATTTAACATCATCAGCAGACCCATATTCTGCCAACCACTATAAAAGTGTTGTTGCGTTCAAAAATGTACCAAGTTTTTGAGATTATAATGATATGACAGACCATATCAAATATGGAGGGGTCTTTTCTGATTTTTTTCTCCAACACCAAATAAAGCAGGACTGTGTGATATATGCCATCTTGTTTAGTCTGTTTTATGTAGGACACAACAAGTTAACCAGGAGTTAGGGACAGAGTATGAATCAAATCCTCTGGAGAAAGGTTTTCAACTCAAGTGGTTCAGAGCATCACTGAAATTCCTTGAATTTCATTATTTTTGTATGGTATTTGTTTTAAGTGCTTACTACATGCCAGGTATTGTAGTAAGCACTAAGCTAATAATGTTGGATACAGTCCATGTCCCACATGGGGCTCACAGTCTTAATACCCATTTTACAGGTGAGGTAACTGAAGTATAGAGAAGCAAAGGAAGATGCCCAAGATTACACAGCAGACAAGTCACAGAACCAGGATTAGAGCTCAGATCCTTCAAATTCCCAAGTCCATGCTTAATCCACCAGGCCACTGTCCACTAGTTCTGTTGACAACTGTGCTGGGGAAACACTCTCAAGAAAAGATGTGGATGATTTGGAACCACTTCGAAGAATTGGGCAAGGCTAGGGAATGACACTTAGTCTGAGGAAGATGAAGAGTATGAAACAGTGGCACACCTGGCAAACCTACCCAGCCAAGTACCTCCTCTTGCAATAAATTTTGTAACACAGTCCCCAAATATGCAACGAGAAAGAGAAGAAAACCAAATGAAGAAGGCTTCCACAATAAGCCCAGTAGACTGTAAGCCTCTTGAAGGCAGGGATTGTGTCTACCAACTCGATTGGATTGTACTCTCCCTAGCCCTTAGTACAATGCTCTGCACAACACTAAGCACTTAAATACCACTGGTTGATCAAACTGAAGGCTTATAGACAAACTGTAGTCTCCAATATTCTTTATAGCTGGGAGTCCTGGGTCTACTAGAGTCACCACCTCTGATTTATAGAGCAGTTTCTTCAATGCCCCAAAGTGTCAGAATAAACAACAAATGGCAAGGCCTGGTCATAGATAAAGAGACCTTGGAAAGAATCAGTACTATAAAGAGTCACTATACCAGCACTGTATGTTCTTCCTATCACACCTTTTCTGGGTGAGACTTGTGAGGAGAATGAACAACAGCAGGATATGTAACAGCTGCTTTATAGTAAGGTGACATAAGGTAACCATAAATAGCATGGACAGAGAGAATGTTGTAAAGACATAATGAAGCAAAGCCTCAAGTGGCATGAATAGTTGCTTGCCAACAGCTAGAAGACAGTTCAGCCCGCCACACAGGATTAGAAATGGGATAACTCTCAGAAAGGAGGCTTTCTGAAAGATTGGGACCTAACGGGGAAGAAAAGAAAACAATTCCAAGGACTGGGTGCAACAAAATCAGCAGTCTACAAGGGGGAATCTTTACATGCACAGAGTATAAGAGGGATTATCAGTCACTCTCTAAAATAATCAGTCACCCTCCATACCAAGAAAAATTTCACCGCATCATCTTCAAAACCAAATGCCAGATATATATCCCTTAGCTCCTCCAAGCTCTGACAACTCTGATCATTTCATAATAATAATAATAATAATAATAATAATGATATTTTTTAGGCACTTACGATGTGCCAGGCACTGTTCTAAGTGCTGGGGTAGATAGAAGATGATCAGGCTGGATAGAGTGCCCGTCCCATATAGAGCTTATAATAATAATAATGGCATTTATTAAGTGCTTACTATGTGCAAAGCTATAGCCTTAAGCCTCGTTTAACAGATGAGGGAAATGAGGCCCAGAGAAGTGAAATGACTTGACCAAGGTCACTCAGTAGATAAGTGGTGGAACTGAGGTTAGAAGCCAGGTCCTTCTGATTCCCAGGCCCGTGCTCTATCCACTAGGCAATTCTGCTTCCTGCTACGCCATGCTGCACACCTAGCTATTTTTACTGGGTTCAAAATTGGTGCTACTAATAGTGAGATTTTACTCATGTATGAAAGCTGATCTGGAAATGTCAAAACAAGACACCCAAACCTTCCACATTCCATACACACAAAGGTAATCCTTCTCCCTGTTATTGCACTCACTATTTTCAAATCTGTCTGAACTAATCTTTCCTAAGTCTCTCCATTCTTAAGTGTTTCCAACCTGGCTGATCTTCCAGCTACTGTTTCACAGCAGTTCACAGATATGCCATGTTATTTGAGGTTGTCCTCTATTATACAATATCTTAATAGCATTTCTCTGTCCTTCTTCCTTGCATTATCACAGGCAAAATCTGCTTGAGTAGCCCATTTTCCTTACATGTGCTGCCCAGGGAAGCTGAGTTGCAGTGAGCATTGATTTGATGCCAATAGCAGTTATAATTATAACTAGAACGTTTTAGAACCTTTAGGTGATTTTCCTTCTGTTTGGTCAGCCATTATTTAAATCTTGTACTCAGGTTGGGGTACTTGGGGAACAAAAAAATAATTAAATATCTGGGAAATGGAAATTGACAATACTTTATTTCCACCCCAGCCTGAGAAAACTTTCAATTATGTGTCAAGAACAATGCCTGATGCTTATTCTGCAGTAGCCAAGATATCTTTCATTCTGTCATTTCTCAAGAATCGGAATGTCTCAGTGTGTTCCTGATCCAGTATAAGTCAGAACCCCAGGGACATATGTAATAAGAATTTGACTTTCTAAATTTTCTAACTTTTTCTTTTTTTCAAATACAAAGAGTTGGCTTTAGAGTTCTTTGTTGGTTCTGGGCTTGGCAGGCTAATTCCTGAGTATTAGAATGCAATGGGTAACACTAGCCAGAAAATGAAAGTCCTCCAGATTACTGTTATGATGCCAATGTCAAGTGGACAGTAAAATTGTCCAGTTGGTTTCCAGTTGAAATTCTTTCCACTCTAAATCCAAAGGATCGTTAAAGTGCATAAAAATGTATCATTAAAAATGCATGAGATTCAACAGCCAGGTAAGGGCCATTATCTGCAGTGCTTACAGAAGTAAACAAGAAAGAGTTGGCCAGAGCTCAGCCTAACAGAGACCTATCAAATTAAACACAAACAGGCAAGATTGTTCAGGCAGAAATGGTTTAAAGTGGCTTCCTAGGCAGTTCAGTAAATTCTTAATGCCTGATTTACACTTACATTTTGACTCCCCCAGCTGGTGAGTTCTTCTTACACTGCTTGTTGGTAGTAGTAGTAGTAGTAGTAGTGGTAGTAGTAGTAGTAGTAGTAGTAGTAGTAGTAGTAGTAGGACTAGTAGAAACTGGTTATGTCTTCACTGCACTGCCTAGTAGTAGTAGAAGTAGTTTTATTTAAGGTGATTACTGTGTGCAGAGCATTGTACTAAGCACTGGGAAAAATGCACTGCTGAGAATTAGACATGTCCTTGCCCCTTGGGAGACTCACAATCTAAATTTTAATAAAGTGGAGAGGGGCCTGGAGACAGAGATAAAAGGGGAGATGAAACAAAACCGTCAGACAACATAAACATCTACATAGGGAAGCAGTGTGACCTGGTGGAAAGAGCATCTGTCTGGGAATCAGAAGCCCTGGGTTTTAATTCTGACTGCCATTTTCCTGTTATGTGACCTTGGGCAAGTCACAACTTCCCTGTGCCTCAGTTTCCTCAACTGTAACATGGGGATTCAATACCTGCTCTCCCTCTTAGATGGTGAGCCTATATGGGACAGGGACTCTATCTGACCTGATTAATATGTATCTACCCTAGTGCTTAGAACAGTGCTTGGGACATAGTGAGCACTTAATGGATATCATAATTGTTATTAATTATTTAAAGACAAAAACAAAAAAACAGTAGGGTTCTGGGTATAGGGAACCAGAATTTCAGTCTTCTCACAGCTTAGAGTCCCCCGTCACAACTGAGGCTTACATAGACCATCCAGTTGCAGCTGCTGCAATCTTTCTGAGGTTTTATGAAGGTGGCACCAGGCCATGACTGCTTTTCTCTGTTTCACTGGGGTAGTGTGAGGTGGGCTGGGATGGGGGCACCTTAGTGAAGCAGAGGAGAGCTGGTGGGGTGATCTCAGTAGAGGAGGGCATCGAGGGACCCCTTCGGTGACTGTGAGGTGGCAGGTGTCGGGAAGATGTCTCATGGAGAGGTCCAGGGCACAATCAGTAGAGGCTTAAGACCACATGGGTAGTCCACAGTACCTCTAAGTGGGTCCATAACACAGTGTGACCTAGTAGATAGAGTACAGAGTCAGAAGGATCTGGGTTCTAATCCCAACTCTGCCGCTTGTCTCCTCTGTGACCTTGGGACCTCCCCACTTCTGGACCTCAGTTACCTCATCTGTAAAATGGGGATTAAGACAGTAAACCCCGTGTGGGACATGGACTCTGCCCAACCTGATTAGCTTGTAACTACCCCAGCATTTAGTACAGTGCCTGACACATAGTAAGCATTTAACTAATACCATAAAAAATAGTTAAGCTTGTTTAGCAATTGAGCTTCATATTTATAGATCAGTCACCAGTGGTCAAGTGACTTACGTCTGAGCTGATTTTCTAATAGTAACCTGGTGAAACAACTGGAAATAACATTATTCACTATTCATTATTCATCTGTATTTTATTTTTGTTGGCTCATCAGAGAGAGACAGCATGGGCAGCCTCTGTTCTCATTTTATTCCTGCATATCCCAGTGCACTGTGATGAGGCTTGGTGGTTGCCAAATATTTAAACAATGCCTGGTACACAGCCATGTGGGCACTCAATAATAATGGACTGAGTTAGTAAAATTATTTTTGCAGTTTTATCAACATTACCATGACTTTATATCCCATTTTCTACTTAGCAACTTTAATAGACTTCCAGTGGTACTGAACTGTGCTTCAAGCTTTAATATTTGATTCTGGTTTGAAAGCCAAAAGAGGGGGTGAAGTGTAAGATTTGCCCATGGAAAATGCAGGCAGTCATAAAGAAGGACTCAGTCCTCTAGACTGTGAGCTTATCCTCTTGACTGTGAGATCTGTTGTGGGAAGGGAATGTGTCTGATGTTACACTGTACTGTCCCAATTACTTAATATAGTGCTTTGCACATAGTAAGAACTCAATAAATATGATTAATAATAATAATAATGACTTCTATTCTCTTCCTTGATGGCTCACTCCATCTCTACTGCCATGAGGCTCTGCAGACCAAATAATGAGGTCTAGTGGAAAGAGCACAAGCCTGGGGCCAGGCAGCATGGTCCAGTGGAAAGAGCACAGGCCTGGGACCCAGAGAACTTGGGTTCTAATCCTGACTCCACTCCTTGCCTGTTGGAGCAATTCACTTAGCTTCTCTGTGCCTCAGTTTCCTCATCCATAAAATGGGAACTGAATACCAGTTCTCTCTCCCCCTTAGCTTGTGAATATCATGTGAAACAGGGGCTGTACCCGACTTGATTATCTTGTATCTGCCCCAGTGCTTAGTATAGTGCCTGGCACTTAAATAATAATAATGGCATTTATTAAGTGCTTACTATGTGCAAAGCACCGTTCTAAGCGCTGGGGATTACAAGGTGATCAGGTTGTCCCACGAGGGGCTCACAGTCTTCATCCCCATTTTACAGATGAGGGAACTGAGGCCCAGAGAAGTTAAGTGACTTGCCCAAAGTCACATAGCTGACAACTGTCGGAGCTGTGATTTGAACCCATGACCTCTGACTCCAAAGCCCGGGCTCTTTCCACTGAGCCACGCTGCTTCTCTAAACACTTAACATCATTGTTATTAAGAAGTATGGCCTATTATATATGTTACCTGTCATATCACCAAGCCTAGGAAAAGGTAGAACACCTCCAGGGAATTCAGTTCTCACTGCCTAACCCTAATATAGAGGGATGAATGGGGCGGACCCAAGGGAGCCCCAGGCATGACAAGGGCTATGTCTAACCTAATTCACTTTCATTCATTCATTCATTCAATCATATTTATTGAGTGCTTACTGTGTGCAGAGCACTGTACTAAGCACTTGGGAAGTACAAGTCAGCAACACATAGAGACAGTCCCTACCCAACAACGGGCTCACAGTCTAGAAGGGAGGAGACAGACAACAAAACAAAAGACAGGTGTCAAAGCTTGTATAATAATGATGGCATTTATTAAGCACTTACTATGTGCAAAGCACTGTTCTAAGCACTGGGGGGGGGGGGTTACAAGGTGATCAGGTTGTCCCACCGGGGGTTCACAGTCTTAATCCCCATTTTCCAGATGAGGTAACTGAGGCACAGAGAAGTTAAGTGACTTGCCCAAAGTCACACAGCTGACAATTGGTGGAGCTGGGATTTGAACCCATGACCTCTGACTCCAAAGCCCGTGCTCATTCCACTGAGCCACGCTGCTTCTCATCTGTATCTGCCCCAGCGCTTATAACAATTTTTGACACATTGTCAGTGCTAAGCAAATATCATTAAAAAAACAATACCAGGCAGGGCAGATATTTTCCCCCCTTTTCCTCCTCTTCCCCTTCCTTCCCCATTGCTTCCACTTGCTTTCTCTGCTCTCGCCCTGGCCCCGCCCCACAGCACATGTGTGTATATATGTACATATTTATAATTCCATTTATTGTATTAATGATTAGTATATATCTATATTCTATTTATTTATTTGGATGCCATTGATGCCTGTTTACTTGTTTTGCTGTCTGTCTCCCCCTTCTAGACTGTGAGCCTGTTATGGATAGGGATTGTCTCTGTTGCTGAATTGTACTTTCCAAGCACTTAGTACAGTGCCCTGCACACAGTAAGCACTCAATAAATACAACTGAATGAATGAATGAATGAATGAAGATCTCCCTAAGGTAAATGGAGAGAGTCCATCCTTGTGGAGAAATCCCTCTGGGACAGAGTTCCTCCCAGTCAGGCCAGCCCAGTCTGGGTCCACTCAGAGGGTGGAAACAGAGAGGAATGACATTGGTTCTATCTTTGACTTCTCTTCTAAATTTCCTCAGTGCTTTTACACTTAGTAGACACACAGTAAATTCAGACAAAGATGACAACTTTTCCAGTCACGGCTTTTGTGAGCCGAGAAGGTTCAAGGCTCTCCATCACCTCGCCCCCTCCTACCTCACCTCCCTTCTCTCCTTCTACAGCCCAGCCCGCACCCTCCGCTCCTCTGCCACTAATCTCCTCACCGTGCCTCGTTCTTGCCTGTCCCACCATCGACCCCCGGCCCACGTCATCCCCCTGGCCTGGAATGCCCTCCCTCCCAACATCCGCCAAGCTAGCTCTCTTCCTCCCTCCAAGGCCCTACTGAGAGCTCACCTCCTCCAGGAGGCCTTCCCAGACTGAGCCCCCTCCTTCCTCTCCCCCTCGTCCCTCTCTCCATCCCCCGTCCTACCTCTTTCCCTTCCCCACAGCACCTATATATATGTATATATGTTTGTACATATTTATTACTCTATTTATTTATTTTACTTGTACATATCTATTCTATTTATTTTATTTTGTTAATATGTTTGGTTTTGTTCTTTGTCTCCCCCTTCTACACTGTGAGCCCACTGTTTTGTAGGGACTGTCTCTATATGTTGCCAACTTGTACTTCCCAAGCACTTAGTACAGTGCTCTGCACACAGTAAGCGCTCAAGAAATACAATTGATTGATTGATCAAAGCAGAAATGGGGAAGCGAGGATTAAAAAACCAGAAGAGGTAGAGTGGAACGACTGTGGGAATCCATCAATCAATGGTATTTATTGAACACTTACTGTCTGCAGAGCACCATACTAAGTGCTTGGTAGAGTACAATATAACAGAATCAGTAGACATGATCCCCGCCTTCGAGGAGCTTACAGCTTAGAGAGGAGTTTACGGTAGTATGGAGTGAGGCAGGATGTGGTGAAGCCCACAGAAAATCTCCAAAAGATCAGGAGTCGAGTAGCAGGATACATGATCTGAAGCAAACACAGTTCATCTCAGTTTAGGGCTTATTTATATTCAAAGGCTGAATTATTATTCTGCTTTGTTCTTGCAGCATCAGAGCATTGCTATGAAAGTGCTTTCAAACGCTCAGGAAGTCGGTTGTGTTTAAATTTATCATCTAACTGCTTGTTTGACAGAAACTATTTGTAAACCAAAAGCACTGCCAGTTACCAACATTTATTTGTAGTTGAATCGCAAACTTTTCAAACTTGTGTTTATCCATAATTTAACACATCAAGAGGACTTTTACTCTTGGCCCCTGATCCTGCCAGAGTAAATGGCTGTGTTAAAGTTGCTTTCATCAGACCTTCAATGAATTAATGGTTGACTAACATATCACTCCGTATCGGAATTCTTAAATCTGATGTTAAGAAAGCAATTGAACACACATATGACAATTTCCAGAGATAAAATATAATGACAAAAAGTTTCCTTCTAAAATGGTTTGGAATAAAGAAACTTTCTTCTTAGAGGAACAGGATCTGAAATCTTCAAAAGGTCCTGGTGAAAGCCTTGCAAATGATTCTACCCACCACAGGTTTCTTAGGGAGAGTTTTTCTTGCACTTCCATTTCCCAACTAACTTAGGCAAAGATGGGTAGGCAGCAAACTTCACCCATTTGCTTTGCTGCCTCATTCTTTTCATTTCTTCATTTCAATTAAGTCTGGAAAATCCCTTAATGGCTCTTTTGATAAGAAGTCCCTGAGCTGGACAGAGTACACTTGAATTCAAAATTCAAAAATATTTCCTTTCATTTTTCCAATGGATATGCTCCGCAGGGTTAGCAAATTTGAGAAAAAAAAAACCATGTCACCTTGGGTAACACATAAGCTCTCTGAGCCTTGGTTTCCTCATTTACAAAATGGGGATTACATAGATTATGCGACCTTTGTAGGATAGGGATTATGCCTGATTTAAAAAAACCTTGTGTCTACCCTAGGGCTTAGTACATAGTAAGCCCTTGATTAATGCCATAATGATTAAGAAATATAAAATATACTGCACAGGTTCTGCCCTACTCCACTAACACTCCATTTCAACATCCTTTCCATTCCAGGCCTCCTTATACCTTCTCAGTTACCTCCAAACCCATATGTAATAAAAGAGAACCGATCACAAACCAGTCAACCTTTTTCCCTTCACTTTGTTTTTTCCTTGCCTGCAAAATGACAACCAGAAGCCCTCAGCATTACTATCTGGAGAATAATGCCTGGTGGATGTGGGCAGGGACCATTATGAGAATAGCGGGCAGATGTTTGACCCAAGAAACTGCCACCAAGAAGAGTGGGCTATGATTATAGATGAAGAGATAGCTATTGTCTTCCCCAAGAATATGAGGCAAAGTCATGCAAGCTCTTCTAGACTGTAAGCTCCTTGTGGGCAGGGAATGTATCTGCTGGCTTTGTTGTATTGTATTCTCCCAAACACTTAGTATAGTGCTCTGCACACAGTAAGCACTCAATACTTGTCACATTGACAGAACCAGTTTAGATTTCATGGCACCATGTGACTTCGATGACAGATATTTGACTGCCTCTCTCAATCAATTAGCAGTATTTATTGACTGTTTACTGTGTGCAAAGCACTATACTAAAAATGCTTGGAAGAGTACAAAACGACAGAATCGGCAGACATGATCCCTGCCCTCAAGGAGCTTGCAGCATAGAGGGAAGGAGCAAGGTAAACCCGTGCAGTGTTTCTACCTTGGTAAACAAAACAGATCCCTAGAATCCAGCTCCAGGTACCCATACCAACTGCAAATGTTTAGCATAACTTGAGATAAACATTTCTCCGTTTCTGAACGAGACCTAGGCAGCTTTTCAAATCTTACTCAGAAATCTCAGTTGCCTTTTCATTCTTCATCTCCTATCAGACAATTTCTGACACTATGCCATTGCACCCCCTTCCCCGCCATCCCTCACGTTAGCTATTTATTAGCCATTGATATTTCTTCTCTTTTATTCCCAGGCTTCACTACTTGAATTTATTTCCCCCCAAAATGTGGAGATATCCTAGACAAAATAAGTGTTACAGTTTTCAGTCTATATAAAATCAAGTCCTCTCTATGGCAGTCTGCAGATCACTATGGAAGGATTATTTCCATCATGAATTATTTCCTTCCAAGACAAATACAATTTCCTCTGTTGAAATGTTCTTGGAGAATGAGGGTAAAAAGCACTACATTTGCAGGAGATTATTAAAACTCAAAATCTCCACCTTTGTTACAGGTCCAGAACTTAGAACAGTGCTTGGTTCTCAGTACTTGGAAACATGACAATTCCAGGTAGAATAGGACAGAATCTGATCTAGAAAGAAGCAATTTCCATATGGCCTTGGTTTTATTAGGAAAGTGCCTTTAAAATATCTTCACAATTTCATTCTAATCACCTTTCAACTGAGATAGCAGTTTTGCACACCAGATCGCTCAGTTCAATCAATCAATCATGTCTATTGAGTGCTTACTATGCGCACTGTACTAAGCTCTTGGGAGAGTACAAGACAACAGAATTAGTGGGCACATTCCCTGCCCATAACGAGCTTACCGTCTAGAGGGGGGGACAGATATATTAATGAACAAATAAGCAATTTATAATATGTAATATAAATATATATACACAAGTCCTTTGGGGTTGGGGTGAATATCAAATGTCCAAAGGTCACAGATCAAAATGCATAGATGACACAGAAGGGAGAGTGAGCCAGGGAAAAGAGGGCTGTATTAGGGAAGGCTCTTGGAGAAGATGTGAAGGAAACAATGCTTTGAAGGTGGAGAGAGTGGTGGTCTGGCATTTATGGAGCAGGAAGGAGTTCCAGACTAGGGGGAGGATGTGGGAAAAGGGCCAGTGGTAAGATAGATGAGATCTGGAAACAGTGAGTAAGCTGGCACGACCAGAGCAGAGTATGCAGGCTGGGCTGTAGTAGGAGGTTAGTGAGGATGGGGCAATCTGGTTGAGTGCTTTAAAACCAATGGTAAGGAGTTTCTGTTTGATGTGGAGGTGGATGAGCAGCAGGTGGAGGTTCTTGAGGAATGAGGAGACATGGACTGAACATTTTTGTTGATAAATGATCCATGTAGCAAAGTGAAGTATGGATTAGAGGGAGAGACAGGAGGCTGGGATGTCAGTGCAGATGCAGTAGTCAAAAGGAGATAGGATAAGTGCTTGGATCAGCATGATAGCAGTTTGGATGGAGAGGGAAGGGCAGATTTTAGCAATGTTGCAATCACAGAACTGACAGGATTTGGTGACAGATTGAATATGTGGTGGAATGAGAGCGATGAATTGAGGATAATGCCAAGAGAACGGCCTTGTGAGAGAGGGAGGATAGTGGAGTTGTCTACAGTGATGGAAAAAACAGAAGGAGTACAAAATTTGGGTGGGAAGATAAGGAGTTCACTTTTGGACACGGTATTGCCAACTGTATCTATGTTTTATTTTGCACATAAAGGCGAAAAGAACTTTTTTATGGTATTTATTAAACACTTTCACTGCTCTAAACGCTGATACGTTTATCGTTGGATGCAGTCCCTGTCCCCCATGTGGCTCACAGTCTAAATCAGCAGGATATTTCATTTTTAAAAAGATTCACGGTTACATGTTTAAGATTTTCAATTAAATTTGGGTGTCAGAGCAGGTGAGCACATAGCTGATTGCATTGGGAAAAATTCAGTTCCTGAGGCAGGAGAAATAATAATAATAATTAATAACTGTGGTATTTGTTAAGCGCTCACTATGTGCCAAGTACTGTACTAAGCACTGGGGTGGATATAAGCAAAGTGGGTTGGACACAGTCACTGTCCTACATGGGGCTCACAATCTCAATTCCCATTTTATAGATGAGGTAACTGAGGCCCAGAGAAGTGAAGTGATTTGCCCAAGGTCACATGGCAGACTCGTGGTAGAGCCAGGATTAGAACCCATGACCTTCTGGCCCCCAGGCTTGTGCTCTATCCTCTATCCCATGCTGATTCGCTGTACTGAACTAAGAGGATGTAAGAGGATCTTATACATTTAAATTTAAACACAGGCACTCTCCCTACAGAGAGCAAGACACTTAAGTAAAGACCCACAGCTCTTATCTCATGAAAAGGTGCCAAATAATCTGTCTACTCACAGCTCTCTCAATCAGACTATTATACCTTTGTCTGTTCCTAGTAGCAGGATGGAGAAGGCAGCTTTCATTTCCTTTACTTGGTGTTGACAGACCGTGGTAGTTCTTCGCATCTTGGATGGCCTGGTCATTAGGAGAGAACGCTAATTAGATTTTCTTCTTGCTTTGATCAATGAGGGATTTCAGAAAAGTTGAACACTGTGGAATGTGCCTGATTGCCAGGAAGATATCCCCATGCCAAAAGCAATGAATTTAAGTCAGCAGAGTAAATCACTGGGGGTGGGGAGGACTCAGCTTGTGGTATGGGGTATTCATAAAAACAAATTTGATGGAAGTAATTAAGAACAACAGTAATTGCCTGTCAGTAACATTGCCATTTTATCTAGAATGAAGCTGATGGATTGCGACACCATGTTACCCACCATTTTTATTTTTTCATGTGCTGTTTCAGTGCATTAGAAACACCAGCCCTAGTAAAATGCTTGGTAGAAGTAGGTCATGGGAAGTTATCTTTGGAGATGGTTGGGTGGATTGTTTTATTTTTTGACTAAGGATCCTGCACATATCCCCGTTATCATTTCTTCTCTGAAGGCTGATGAAAGGATGTAATCAAGGTATTTCTCCTAGAACCTGTAGGCTGTAAGCTCATTGTGGGCAGGGGATGCTTCTGTTTGTTGTTATATAGTACTCTCCCGAGCACTTAGTGCGGTGCTCTGCACACAGTAAGCACGCAGTAAATACAAGTGACTGACTGACTGACTTCCTTCCTTTCTAATGCTGAGATTCAAAGCCCCATTCTACTCCAAAGGGAAATTCAGGCAGTTTGGGATCCCAGATCCTGTCATATTGACCCTGCTTGTTAATAATGACAGTATTTGTTAAGCACTTTGTGTCAGGCACTATACTAAGCATTGGGGTGGATACAAGCAAATTGAGTTAGACACATTCATTCATTCATTCAATCGTATTTATTGAGCGCTTACTGTGTGCAGAGCACTGTACTAAACACTTGGGAAGTACAAGTTGGCAACATATAGAGATGGTCCCTACCCAACAGTGGGCTCACAGTCTAGAAACAGTCCCCATCCCTTGTGGGGCTCACATTATCAATTCCCTTTTTACCGATGAGGTAACTGAGGCATGGAGAAATGAAGTGACTTGCCTGAAGTCACACAACAGACAAGCGGCCTATTCTCTGCTCTGCTCTCCCTATCCTCTGCTTTGTCACATCTCCCCCTTTAGACTGTAAGGGATGTAGGGAAATGTAGGTAGGGAATGTGTTTACCAATTCTGTTGTACTCTTCCAAGTGCTTCGTGCAGTGCTCTGGACATACTAAGTGCTCAGTGAATGCCATTGATTGATTGATGAGTCCCCAAGGTATTTTCTACAATTAGCAACAACAACAAAAAACCCTTCAGAACTAGTAAAATCCTCTCTAGTATTCATTCGATCATATTTATTGAGTGCTTATTGTGTGCAGAGCACTGTACTAAGCATTTGTAGGTGGGTTCCAAGTCTTGAACCCTGACTGTGGCAGCCCATAAGAGTGCATGGTGTAGTGGATATAGCATGGCCTGGGAGTCAGAGGGTCATGGGTTCTAATTCTGGCTCCACTACTTGTTTGCTGTATGACCTTGGACAAGTCACTTCACTTCTCTGTGCTTCAGTTGCCTCATCTGTAAAATGGGGATTGAGACAGTGAGCTCCATTGGGACAGGGACTGTGTCCAACTTGATAAACTTGAAGTCTCCCCCTTCTAGACTATAAGCCTGTTGTTGGGTAGGGACCATCTCTATATGTTGCCCATTTGTACATCCCAAGTGCTTAGTGCAGTGCTCTGCACACAGTAAGTGCTCAACAAATATGATGCTCAATAAATATTATTGAATGAATAAACTTGTATCTACCCCTGCACTTAGTTCAGTGTCTGGCACATAGTAAGTGCTTAACAAATACCACAGTTATTATTAGTGTGCTTTAAGAGACACATTGCCCGTAAAGAGACAGGATATTCTATTTGAATATTTTATTGACCCCAGTCTGAACTGTATCAACCCTGGAGGTTTTAAGCTTCCCTATCCTGTCTCTCACCAAGCCGAGGGTAAAGAAAGAAAAATATGTGAATTGGAAATGGAAATGGAAAAGGAGGGAAAGGACTAAATAACCATCTGTGGCATTTATTAGTGTCTGCAGGGAAAGATAAGCACAACAAGGTCACACACAATACACCCAGCCACAGAGGAGAAATAGAAAAAGAAGGAAACTGTATCAAAGAGCAAAAGAGTGGTATCGTTGATTGAAAAGTTACCAATTAACTGGAGCAAGGGCAAAACTATTGATTAACCTCTTTTTTATTAACTGTGTTGATCACTGGGAGGGGAAAAAAAAGAAATTTGCTAGACTGTAAGTTCCTTGGGAAGGAAAGGTGTCCCTGCTCCACCACTTGTCTGCTGTGTGACCTTGAACATGTCACTTCAATTCTCTGTGCCTGAGTTACCTCATCTGTAAAGTGGAGATTGAGACTGTAAGCCCCATGTGGGACAAGGACTGTGTCCAACCCAATTTGCTTGTAACCGACCAAGTGCCCAGTTCAGTGCCTGGCACATAATAAGCACCTAATACCATAATTATTATTATTATCATCACCTCTGTTGCTTTTTACTTCCCCCAGGTGCTTAGCACAGTGCTCGAACACAGTATGCACTTAAAAAATGCCATTGATTGACTGACCAATTGATTGGTTTTCACAATTGTGTTGCTAAATAAAAGTCAAAGAATCAGAAAGCCAAACTCTCAGACAAGAACTGCTCCCATAGTTCCACCTTCACCTTCCAATCGTTCTATTATCCCCTCCTTTTCTACCTCATTCTGCCCATCTGTCTCTCAAAAAGAGTTTTTCCATCTGGACTCTTACTGTTGAGGGTGAAAGCAGAAATATTTTTTGTTTTTTTTTCTGGGATTAACTAGGCATTTGAAACAAATATGTACATGTTTGTGTACATATACATATAAAATAGTTATTTAGTACACATGGTTAGTATTTAGTACAGATGGTTATTTGGTATGTATATGTATATGTACCTCCATACAATAGGCCTAGGTACTGGGCATCTACTATGTGGAGAGTAATCATAATAATAATTGTGGTATTTGTTAAGTTCTTACTATGTGCCAGGCACTGTTCTAAGTGCTGGGGTGGATATAAGACAATCCGGTTGCACTTGGGGTTCACAGTCTTAATCCCCATTTTACAGATGAGGGAACTGAGGCACAGAGAAGTGAAGTAGCTTGCCCAAGGTCACACAGCCGACAAATGGTGGGCCTGGAATTAGAACCCAGGTCCTTCTGACTCCCAGACCCATGCTCTATCCACTAGGCTAAATTGCTTCTCTATTGCGCTGTACTGTTTTGAGCACCTACTTTGGGCAGAACACTGTACAGGCACTCAGTACAGTACCCAGTACCCAGGAGCCTTGCTGAAGGAGTAATAGTAGTAGTTATAGTAGCTGTATTTATTGAGGGCCTCCTTGATGTAAGTCCCTGTTTAAGGTGCCCAGACACTTGGCTCCTCCAGTGCCAACCTACTCACTCTAACCACAATCTCGTCTATCTCTTCACCAACCTCTCGCCCACACCATCCCTCTTCATATCCAACAGGCAATCACTCTCCCCACCTTCAAAGCCTTATTAAAAGCACATCTCCTCCAAAAGGCCTTCCCTGACTAAGCCCTCATTTCTTCTTCTCCCACTCCCTTCTATGTTACCCTTGCACGTAGATTTTGAAGAGAAGCAGTGGGCCTAATAATAATAATAATAATAATGGTGGTATTTGTTAAGTGCTTACTTGGTGCCAAGCACTGTTCTAAGAGTTGAGAGGGATACAAGGTGATCAAGGTTGTCCCACGTGGGGCTCACAGTCTTAGTCCCCATTTTACAGAGGAGGGAACTGAGGCCTAGAGAAGTTAAGTGACTTGCCCAAGGTCACACAGCTGACAAGTGGTGGAGCCAGGATTCAAACCCATGACCTCTTACTCCCAAGCCCGTGCTCTTTTCCACTGAGCCACACTACTTCTCTTGCCTAGTGGCAAGGTCACCTGCTTAGGAGTCAGAGGATATTGGTTCTAATCCCGGCTCTGCCAGTTGTCTGCCGTGTGACCTTGGGCAAATCACTTCACTTCTCTGTGCCTCATTTACCTCATCTGTTAAAATAGGGAATAAAAACTGTGAGCCCTATGTGGGACAGCCCGATTATCTTGTATCTACTCCAGTGCTTAGAACAGTGCTTGGCACATCGTAAGAGTGCTTAACAAATACCACCATTATTATTATTTTAACCTTTATTCACCCGTCCCTCAGCCCCAAAGCACGTATCTACATTTACATTTTTGTTATGTTAATGGCTGCATCCCCCTCTAGGCTGTAAACTCACTGTGGCCAGGGGAAGAGACTACTAGCTCTGTAATACTGTACTCTCCCAAGTGCTCAATAAATATGATTGATTGATTGATTGGGAAGTGCAGAATGAAGACGTAACATACTTCCTGCCCACAACACGAGGCAATTGGAACCCCCAGGCAAAGGAAATTGGACAAAGAACCTGAAAACATCTGTCCTCCTCAGGGAGCTGCCCCAGTCACAAAGCCTAGCGCAGTATATTCAGTCGGTCAGTCAATTGTATTTATTGAGGGCTTACTGTGTGCCAAGCACTGTTCTAAGCACTTGGGAGAGTACACTATAACAAACACATTCCCTGCCCACAGTGAGCTTACGGTCTAGATGGGGGGACAGACACTAACATAAATAAATAAATTATAGATATGTATGCAATAATTCTGGGGCTGTGAGGGGTAAGGGGAAGATGAATTAAAGGAACAAGTCAGGGCGATGCAGAAGGGAATGGGAGAGGAGGAAAGGAGGGCTTCATCCCGGAAGGCCCCTTGAAGGAGATGGACCTTCAATAAGGCTTTGAACCTGGGGGGAGAGTAATTGTCTGTCAGATATGAGGAGGGAAAGTGTTCCAGGCCAGAGGCAGGATGTGGGTAAGAGGTTGGTGGCGAGATAGACAAAATTGACAAGCATTCAGTAGATGCTCAATATTATGATTATTACTACCACTATTGTTACTGTTACTGTCACTGCTACAGATTATTTCCTCACTTCCTCACTTCCTCACTTCCAGAATCCCAGATCGAACAGACTACCAGCAATATCCAGGATATATGTCCTATATCATACCCATTTTGAGAACTTTTGTTATATATGTTATTTAATTGTTCAATTTACTTTGTACATTCATTCATTCAATTCTATTTATTGAGTGCTTACTGTGTGCAGAGCACTGTATTAAGTGCTTGGAAAGAATAATGCAGCAATAGAGACAATCCCTGCCCACTGTGGGCTTACAGTCTAGAGGGGAGAAACAGACATCAAAACAAGTAAACAGATATCAATATAAATAATTAGAATTACAGATATATACATATACACATAAGTGCTGTGGGGCGGGGACGTAGAGCAAAGGGAGCGAGTCGAGGTGCCACGGAAGGGAGCGGGAGCTGTGGAAAAGGGGGTTTAGTCTGGGAAGGCCTCTTGGAGGAGGTGTGCCTTCAGTAGGGCTTTGAAGGGGGGAAAGAGTGATTGTTTGACAGATTTGAGGAAGGAGGGCGTTCCAGACCAGAGGTAGGACATGGGCCAGGGGTTGGCAGCAAGACAGTTGAGATCAAGGCACAGTGAAAAGGTTAGCACCAGAGGAGTGGAGTGTGTGGCCTGGAATGTAGAAGGAGAGAGGGAGGTGAGGTAAGAAAGGGGCAAGGTGATAGAGAGCTTTGAAGCCAATAGGGAGGAGTTTACAATCAATTTCTTTTGATTATTGTATTTGTAAATAGTTTTTTTTAAATGCCTCTCCCTCTGGCATGTATGCTCTTCCTGTAGACTCTAGCTTCCTTGTGATCAGGGATTGCGTCTGCCAACTCTGCTGTATTGTACTTTCCCAAGTACTTAGTACAGTGCTCTGCACAAAATAAGCACTCAGTAAAAATGAGTGACTGCCTGCTCTGCAAGTGGTAAGAGTCCAGTAAACACCACTAATTGATTGACTGCTTGATTTTTAGGTAGGGACTGTATCACTTCTCTGTTGCATATTTGTCATAAGCTAGACAGAAGAAATAATAATAATAATTGTGTTATTTGTTAAGCACTTACTATATACCAAGTACTGTACTAAACACTGGGTAGATAAAAGATCAGCAGGTGCCACATGGGGCTCAAGTCTAAGTAGGAAGAGGAACAGTTATTGAATCCCCATTTTGCAGATGAGGGAACTGAGACCCAGAAAAGTTAAGTGACTTGCCCGAAGTCACACAGGTGGCATGTGGTGCAGCCAAAATTAGAACCCAGCTCCTCTGACCCCATGCTCAATAAATATTACTACTGCTACTACTAACAACTTCCACTACCATAGAGGGTTGGTTGGATCTGGACAGATTATTTAGTCCACCACCTTGCCTTTTTTACAGGGCCACATTCTTATCTTGTCAATATGTTTGGGATCCCTTTAAAAGTTTCCAGCACTTTAAACACTCTTGTCACCCGACCCAAGATTGTAAATCCTTCATTCTTAGAAAAATCATATATCTTTGAAATTCATTCAGTTAACAATATTTATTTTCAATGTCTAGAACATTATAGTGATTGTTTGGGAGAGTATGAGGAAGGCAAAAGATGTGATCCCTGCTCTCAAGGAGTTTACAAGTCTAACAGGGAAGATAGAAACAAAATTACAATGAAGAGGAAAAAGAGAAATACCTATGATTACAGCAAGGGAATGGAAAAATGTATAAGAGAATAAATAAGTTCAAATAATCATAGACATGGAGTGTTTTGGGTAACTGAGAACAGAGTGTGAGGTGAGAAGAGCTGTGTTTCTGATTCAGCAGTTCAGGGTTACAAGTATTTTAATGGGGCCCCTGAAGACACATGCTAAAGATCACTTCGAGGAACAAAAGGAACAAGGAAGTGGCAACAAAATGAGGGGTGTATAAACAGTAGAAGTCACCTCTTTACTTTGGATTGATTGCTTGCCCCTTTGCTTTACCTGGGTAAACCTGAACTGACAGTGAATTTTGGAAACCATTCCATCAGCAAATAATTGAAGCAGAATTTGGATGGCTGAACTGATACTGAGTTTGGAGAGCTCCAACACCTTGGAGAACCTCATGTAACACAGGATCAAAGATTTTCAGTATGAAGGTATCTTTAAGCCTCAAGGGTGTTGATCCTACTAAATTGACTTTGAAAACACTGCTATGTACTGTTCTCCACCTCTGAGCCCATATGCTACCTCATTAAGAGCATCAAAACAAGGTTTTTTTTTGTGGTTGTGTTTTTTGTTGTGTTTTTTTCCAACAATTGACAGGCCGAAACTCAACTCTGAGTCACTACTCTGTTGAAAATTTGAGGTCATCTGCCAGGATTAAATGGCCAATTAAAACTAAATACACTACAGAAACTCAAATGTAAACATCTCCAGTGACAATTCTAATGAATAAAAACATGAGCAGCTTCTGTTTTATTGCCTTCACAATTCTACGCTTAAAAAGCACTTTTTTTTCCAAGGTTTACAAAGTCATTTCACTACTGGTAACATTTCCTTTATCCTCACAGTACCTCCTTGACCCTACACTGCAAATCACGGAGTTGGGTAAGTGCTGTATAACAGAGGCACTGAGATATTAAAATCCTTGTCCAAAGTTGTCCAGCAAATCTGTGAAGAAGCTAAATTCAGAGCTCGTAGCTCTACATCTAAATCCAATGCTCTTTCCATTAGGCAACACTGTCTCTTCATAATCCACCAAACTGCCATTGTCTGAGGATATAATTTACCCTCACCATAGAGTTCAAACTCCAAAGTCTTAAAAAATATCCATAAATCATTATCACAATCTAAGACTTTCGGAGTACTCAGAAATCCTTGGGGAGAAGGAGGATGGGCTATGCAAAGCATCCCAGACAAAACAAATTGGACTTACATTTTTAAAATTGCCTCACTATCTACAGGTCCTAGGATTGGGATTCTCCTTCCAATTTGAGTGGACTGAGCTTCCAGTTCAATCATGAAGTGGACCGTGGACATCCCAAATTGGAATAGGATGAGGAATGTGTCTACCGACCGTGTTGTATCGTACTCTCCCAAATGCCTAGTACAGCATTCTGCACACAGTATGCCCTCAATAAATGTGATAGATGACAATGATGATTATGGTGATGATGGTCTGTGTTAAGAAGGGCCTCAGAATCAGAATGGGCATGGGTCTCTGCTGAAATGAAATCCTACGGCACTGATTATCCCTGTCTTCACCATTGTTTGAAGTCTAAAGCCTCACATGCAGTGAATAACTAGCTGGACATCAGACCAGGGAAGAGTAATTTGAGGGGCCATTCTACCTTATAATGGATCTTTTGGACAGAAATACTCAAGCACACACACATACTCATACACACACACACACACACACACACACACACACACACACACCCCCCTTCAAAGATGGAATTCAATGTACAACAAATACCTCTTTATTACAGGTCAACCTGACCTACAATTTCTTAAGTCCTGTATCCTCAAGCACCACTTGTACTTCAAGCCAGCCCACTTTGCTCAAACAAGGACTAGGAAAAGAAACTTCCCGGAGTCCTTTTTTCACAATCTCTCCCCTCAGTTTGTGTTGAAGGGTTTCTGTGCCCCTGGCTACATTCCCAATAGCTATTCCCCCTCCCAGGATTGCCCCCAAGTATCCACTTTATGCTAAATCCAAGCTTCCAAGATCTTGACAGACTAACCCCCTCCCACCTTGCTTTCCCCCTTCTCCCAATGACCACGTTGATTGGAGGGAGGGAAGGAGATGACCAGGATCTCAGGGAATAAGACACCTATTAATTGTGGTATGGGCTAATTAGAAGTTGTGTAGTGGAAGAAAATTGCTAGTTGCTGTTAAAAGTCTACAAAATAAAGCTGGCAGGCTAATCTATAAACAGATATCAGAGCAAGCAAGCAGACAAGCTCTGAATTAAAGTGAAATGGGAGGCTAGGGAAGCTTAATTTTTGGAGTCGATCTGAAAGTGAATGCAACATATTTCTCATTTACTTTGATACATAAATGGAATCCTCAAGGGCACAACTTGTACAAGCCAAAGTGGGATGCTTGGATGTCTAGGGAGAAACCAATTCCCACCCGGCATCTCACTGAACACCCGCCCACCTAACAGACGGGAAATAGCTACCAGTTCTCTGGCTGAATAAATGAGACTCCTCCATTTCCAATCCATACAGCAGACTATTTGAAACTGTTCCTACTGCAGTTACACTCTATAAATCACAGTAGTGCCTGCTGCTGTTGAGGTCGCAGAGATCAAGATGGCAACATTTCTCCCTGCTGGCCATCTCACCATACATTCAACTGGGTACAGGGAGACCAGACAAGAGGATGTGCCTAGATCACAGGAAAAAAAAACATTACAAAAACAATTCAAGCACATATCCTACTGGTGGTGAGATATAGCTTTCCCCTTTAACTGTTAGCATCTGATCAATGCTCACCCACATGACAGGGCACCAGAAAAGGTGCATTACTGTATTTTCACAGACAAAAAGTCTCCAAGTGTGCAAACAATTCTCCCTCAAAGACACTTGCGCTCATGGTCACCGTCTCACTGTCAGCAGCGTCACCTTCTAATGAAAGGATGGCTCTACTACTATGGAGCTAACCTGCTTCTTCTGGAAGATATCTGAACTGAGCTGGAGAAGGACAACATTTTCCTACTGACTTGGGATCGAGAACTGTCAGAACTACCTGAATTTTCCAGAGAAAATAGTTATTTCCTTTGGTTGTAGATGGTCTGATACCTTTGTGTTAGATCCAATGCAGCCTTTTCAAAGGAATCTGCCTTGTTGATCTGAATGCAAATCCACGCACAGTGAAATCAGTCATTTCAACATCTTAATTCATTCCTAGGTAAAGTCGATATTGATTGGGAACCCACACTCTCCTAGACTTGAAATGTCCCTGACCTGAGGAATTAATTAATTCATTCATTCAATAGTATTTACTGAGCACTTACTGTGTGGAGAGCACTGTACTAAGTGCTTGGGAAGTACAAATTGGCAACATATAGAGACAGTTCCTACCCAACAATGGGCTCACAGTCTAGAAGGGGGAGATAGACAACAAAACAAAACATGTGGACAGGTGTCAAGTCGTCAGAATAAGTAGAATTAAAGCTAAATGCACATCATTAACAAAATAAATAGAAGAGTAAATATGCACAAGTGAAATAAATAAGAGTAATAAATCTGTACAAACATATATACAGGAGCTGTGGGGAGGGGAAGGAGGTAGGGCAGGGGGTATGGGGAGGAGGAGAGCAAAAAGAGTGCACAGTCTGGGAAGGCCTCTTGGAGGAGGTGAACTCTCAGTAGGGCTTTGAAGGGAGGAAGAGAGCTAGCTTGGCGGATGTGTGGAGGGAGGGCATTCCAGGCCAGGGGGAGGACATGGGCCGGGGGTCGACGGCGGGACAAGCGAGAACGAGGTACAGTGAGGAGGTTAGCGGCAGAGGAGTGGAGGGTGCGAGGAATATGTAGTCACTTCTGCCTGGCACCTGATGCTGCTTCCCGATGTCATCAGTCGCTAGTCTCCAGGTCAGATCCCTCAGGAAGGCCCAAGCCCACCTGGTTAAGAAGCTTCCCCTCTACGGATATGATGATGGCATTTGTTAAGTGCTTATTATGTGTCAAGCACTGTTCTAAGCACTGGGATAGATACAAGCCAATCAGGTTGGACACATGGGGCTCACAGGCCTAATCCCCATTTTCCAGAAGAGGGAACTGAGGCCCTAAGAAGTGAAGTGACTTGCCCAAGGTCACACAGCAGACAAGTGGCCGTGTCGGGTTTAGAACCCAGGTCCTACCAACTTGCAGGCCCGTGCTCTTTCCACTAGACCACACAGCTTCAGATATGGGTTCCAATGTACCACAGGGACTCCCAATTATATCCCAATGTAAACTGCAATATAAGTTCAGGAGGGGAGAAAGGATTTGGAAATGGAGGGGAGAAGAAAATCTAAACAATAATGAGAGGGTTTCCATTTGGCCCTGATCTATCCCTCTGCAAAATTTCAAAATTAAAGAGTGATTTTAACAGAAGAAGTCTTGTTCAGAGTGGAACGAAAGAGGAAAGAGAGGAAAGAAAAGGGAGAGTTGGAAGGCACAAATAGTGTAAACATCAATCAATAGTATTTATTGCAGAGCACTGGACTAAGCACTTGGGAGAGAACAATAGAGTTCGTAGGTGCAATCCCTGCCCTCGAAACATGATATCATAGTTGGCCTCTAAGCATCAACAGCTCATGACGAAATCAGCCAAAGGAGAAGGTGCCAGCCCAGACCTTCCATGCAATGAGAGAACCTCTGGTGCAAAAAGTCACAGTACTCCCAAATAAGAGCATCTTCCTCCGTCCCAAATTTCAGAGTCACTAAGTGCATGTGGTTAGTATTTTGGATCAGCTTAGTTTCTCACATTCAGCTCTTAGGGAACTAAGCCTCCCACAAATCCCACTCTATTTGGTCTGACTTTACCTAGGAGTTGAGGGGGGCTTTTTTGTTGGTTTTTTAAATGGTGATGTTAAGCACTTACTATGTGCCAGGTACTGTACTAGGCACTTGATGTCCATCTAGCCAATAACAATAATAATAATGATAATAATAGTATTTGTTAAGCACTTACAATCTTCCAGGCACTGTACTAAGTGCTGTGGTGGATACAAGCAAACTGGGTTGGACACAGTCCTTGTCCCAGTTGGGACTCACAGTCTTAATCCACATTTTACAGACAAGGTGACTGAGGCACAAGAAGTGAAGTGACTTGCCCAAGGTTACACAGCTGGCAGGTGGCAGAACCAGGATTAGAACCCGAGTACTACTGATTCCCAGGTCCATGTGCTAGCCACTAGGCCATGTTGCTTCCCAGTGAGGATTGTCCTGAAAAGAGCAATTGAACATTTGTCCACGCAGTGCAAGATGTTCAGGGCCAACAATGAGATATTTCTAAGCTCAGAGGAAAGGTCCTTGAACAAGAATGTTTATGAGAATTTTCTCCTACAGCACCAGATGCGAGAACTCCAGGGACTTGATTAGCTCTTTTTTTTTGACAGTATTTGTTAAGCACTTACTATGTGTCAAACACTGTCCTAAGATCTGGGGTAGATAAAAATCAATCTGGTCAGACACTGTCCCTGTCCCACGTGGGGCTTACAGTCTAAGTAGAAGAGAGAACAGGCATTGAATCCCCATTTTGCAGTTGAGGAAACTGAGGCACAGAGAAATTAAATGACTTTTCTAAGATCACACAGCAGCCAAGTGGCAGAGCTGGAATTAGAACCCCGAGTCCTCTGACTTCTTGTGGGCAGCCATTGTGTCTACCAACTCTATTGTATCACTCTCTCCCAAGGGCTTAGTATTGGGCTCTGCACACAGTAAGTGCTCAATGAATACCAATGATTGAATGATTGAAGGATGATTATGGTGACCTAGTTTAAGAAGGCTGTTCTGCTCCCAGGGTTTGATATGCAAAATGGAGGTGCCAAACTCCTCCCTGTAAATTATGGTTCTGGCTAATCCAGGCTCCTGAAAGTGGTGAAGCTGCTGAGCTCCAGGGAGTTGATTTCTCCAGTCAATTCAACATGCCAGAATCCTGGGCTAGCAAGATGCTCTCCAGTGCCAGAATGGCTGCTGCTTTTCCAATTACCATTATTTATTTAGTTTTTCTTCCTCTCACTGTGCTAGATGAGAAGGCCTGAGGGAGCTTGCCGGCCAATACCGGGCAATTCTGTGCAAGCATAAAATAAGAATATTCGGTGACATTAAAACACACATTAAAAGGTGGATGATTTGCCCAGTTGAACTTTACAAGTTTTATGAGCAGAATTTTCATCAGGAGGTTCACAGAGGCTGGAGGAGATTTAGGAATGTAGCATAAAGTCCCTTCGCTGTAGGTCTTCCCTTTACGGCTGGAGAAAACAACGGAGAGAGTCCGCTGGGGCTTATAGCCACAATCACACCCAGAGGTTGGCTCGTAAAATTTAAACCTGGAGGCTCAATACTCTGGATAAACTTCAATTATCACATCTATCAGCAGACTGAAGATTTGCAAACTCTACCATTCGCCATGTATGGTAAGGTTAAATATCAGTAAAACTTTAAGCTCCTGTTTTTCTCATTTTGAATCAAACTCAGGGGGAGGGTGAAATAAAAATGTTTTAAAAAGCAAAAATACACTTTTCCAGCTACTGAACTAAACCCTCAAGTTTAATTCCAAACCACCAGGAGTCTGTTTACCCCCAAATTAGCATAACTGTTAGCCCCAAATGTTGTTACCATTCTGTATTTATTGAAAACCTTTCCGGATCCTGGGTAAAGACCACCTGTACTTCAACTGGAGGGAAGTTTTGTTTTATGGTTTCTTACTTTTATTTTGATTTGAAAAATCCCCAAATGAAGAAATGAGAAGTAATATTTGCCTATAATATCTTGAGCATATGATTATTACGGCTGCCTAAAACCCAAACATCCTTTTAGCAATGTGTCTTTTGGTACTCTCCAGAATCATGAAACCAATATTCTGAGATGAGGCTATTTGGACAAGCAGCAGAACATTTGATTTTTAGACTCTCTTTTCTGCTCAAGCATAAAAAAAATTAAATGCTACCCTGGGTCAGAATAATAGTTCATCCAGCCCATGTTTTGTCTTCAATAGCGGAAACAAAGGATGCTTGGAAGAACAATGGAATGGCTGCCTTATTTGACAGGCATTTTCATAATTAAAGACTATGTCAACTAACATGCCTAACTTCCCTTTAGCCTTTCATGGACCTATTATCTGTGCATCTATTTTACGAACACTCTTTAAGCTTTCCCTCTAAAAACCCATTAAGAACTGCTGTTTTAGGAATTTATCAAGTATAAAATTGTTTACAACATGACATTTGACCATCAAATAGCCCGAGAGCAAGGTGGGCAACATTAAATGCCAAATTCTTCGTGGGTAAATCATGGAATCCAAAACATTCTTTTCCAACGGTATTTGTTAAGCACTTACTCATTTGTAAACACTGTGCCAGGCACTGTACTAGTACTAGTGTACAAGCACTACTGTAGATACAAGATTCATTCAATCGTATTGAGTGTTTACTGTGTGCAGAGCACTGTACTAAGCGCTTGGGAAGTACAAGTCGGCAACATATAGAGATGGTCCCTACCCAACAATAGGCGATAACTGTATTGGATGCAGTCCCTGTCCCACATAGGTCCCACAGTCTTAATCCATATTTTACAGATGAGGTAATTGAGGCACAGAGAAGTGAAATGACTTGCCCAGGACCACAGAGCAGACAAGTGGTGGAGCCAGGGTTAAAACTTCTAACTCCCAAGCCCATGCTCTTTCCACTAAGCCTTGCAGAACATTCCAGAAACTCAGCGCACATGGTCTCTCTCTCTCTCTCTCTCTCTCTCTCTCTCTCTCTTTCTTTCCCCCCTCCCCTTTCCTTATATTTCTTGTCTTTATTACCCCTTCTCTCTCAACCAGGTGTAGCTAAGGTGTAGACACTGGTCTAGATACTTCAATCTCAGGAAAAAAAAATAATCAAAGTATAAAGCATGGCATCCTTGGGTTTGTAAAGCCAAGAGTACTTCTTTAAGAAAAAAACCCTCAATAACCTAATTGCCTTGTTATTCAAACTTTTAATTCCTATTAAATGATGCTGTTGTTTCAAACATCAGTTTTAGTTTACCTCTTTCCTGGCAAATATTGCTACTAAATTTCTCTCTTTTAATAGATATGTCCAACACTGCAATATTTCTAAGAGAGAAAAGGTTTAGAACTCATTTTTTCCTGGGCCTGGGGAATGTGGGGAAGTTTGTGTGGGAGTAAGAGCAGGAGGCCTGCTTCATGCTTCTTTCTCTCTCTGGCCTTATCTCTATGCCAGCTGTTGTGTATCTTTGCTGAGAATTAAACCAGCCACTGCATGATTTATAAAACAACAAATAACTTGTTTATTTATAGAATTTGACTATGCACAAGTCAATATCTTTTCGGCTCCTTCTGCTATTAACCCGCACTCTCCACAGCAGTTCCTGGAGCTGAAATGTTCCCTCTCTTAAAGGTATACCATCCTAGAAGTTTTTTATTTATAATAAACATCACCATGTTTTATGTTCCAATATTAATGTTTCAATTTATCTTTCGGGTTGTCTTCTAATGAAAGCTGACTTTCATAAAATACCTTATTCTTTCCTGTTTCCTTCACCTTCAATGTTGTCATTATTTCCCATATTTTCATGCATCTTTGAACATTGTGTAAGGTACGTAAGTCAATCTACTTGGTAGAAGCAGATTTCAGTAAATTGTAATCTTTCTTAAACTTAATTTTATATCTGCTACTTAATGTTCCTGACCTTTCAAATTCCTATTAATAGATTTCCTTAACACACTCATTATCCTGCAAATACCACTTCAGACCTTCTATGCCTCTTAAGCTCCTAAGTAGTCACAACCCCTTAACACACACTTATGTGGAGATCTTATATAATCTTTTATCTCCTGCTATCTATAAGTGTCTATATCCCTCTCCAAATTGTAAGATCTTTGAGGTCGGGGATCATGTCTATAAATTCTCTGATCCTCTCCCAAGCATAGTACAGTGTTCTGCTCAATGTAGGTACTCAATACATACAAATGTATGTATTAGAGACGCAGCATGGCTTAGTGGAAAGAGAATGGGTTTGGGATTCAGAGGACGTGGGTTCTAATCCCAGCTCTGCCACTTGTCTACCATGTGACCTTGGGCAAGCTGATTCATGTCTCTGTGCCTCAGTTACCACATCTGTAAAATGGGGATGAAGACTGTGAGCCCCACATGGTACAACCTGATTACCTTACCTGATTACCTGAGCGCTTACTGTGTGCAGAGCACTGTACTAAGCACTTGGGAAGTACAAGTTGGCAACGTATAGAGACGGTCCCTACCCAACAGCGGGTTCACAGTCTAGAAGGGGGAGAAAAACAAAACAAATTAACAAAATAAAATAAATAGAATAAATATGTACAAGTAAAATAAATAGAGTAATAAATATGTACAAACATATATGCATATATACAGGTGCTGTGGGGAGGGGAAGGAGGTAAGGCGGGGGGGATGGAGAGGGGGAGAGGAAGGAGGGGGCTTAGTCTGGGAAGGCCTCCTGGAGGAGGTGAGCTCTCAGTAGGGCTTTGAAGGGAAATTACAATTACAACTATTACAATTGTGTCTATTAACTCTACTGAATTCTTCCAAGTGTACTACAGTAATACTCTCACAAGTGCAAGTATAGTGCTCTGTGCATAGTATGCACTCAACAAATTAAATTGATTATGATACCATTAATATAAGCATTCATCAATAACTAAGCTAGACTTCAGTTTCATTGAATATTAGCCTTTTAATCTAATCTGGATTGTTTTCATTCATTTTTATATTTCCTATCATCAGCTATGTCTGCTATTGTCTTTCTTGTCTACTGTAAATTGCTCAAGCACATTGCTGCCATTTTCAGTCTAACTGTTCATGTTGTCTCTTTTTGATTTTTGTATTCTTTTTGCTCACGGAAATTAAATCAAATGATTATATACATTGTAATAATGATACTTTTTTTCCAGATGGTTGACATATTTGTGGTTGATGACTCAACACATTTTTGCAATTTAGTGTGATTTCTATTCTTACTGAATTGATATTTTTCTTATTGGATCCACTTCAATTAAATTCTGATTATCCTTTCACATCTGATGTATCAGACTGTAAGCTTCTTGGGAGGAAGGCAGAACTTCTTTTGTTCATTCCTAAACCCCTAATACAGTGCTCTGCCCATAGTAGGCATTCAAAAAATTCTGTTGATGATGATGATGACAAGGAGGATTTTGATTTTGTCTATTGATGTTAACCATCAAATGCAGCATATGTAAAAAATGACTTCAGATACTTGACATATTTTATGGTTTTGTTCAAATCCAGTTAAATCCAATTGTCTCTCCATTCCAGGCATATCTGTGAGGGAAGAAGAAGGCAGGGAAGGAGGCCAGAGTGATGCAGCATGAGACAAAACAGAGCAAGACAAAAGACAGAGACAGACAGAATAAAAGATACAACCGCAGGGACAACAGACAGACAACCACTCTCACAGAGACACACACTTGCTGAGACAGGCATACTGGATTATGGAGCAGAGAAGCTGTGACAGAAGAAACAAACAGGAGCTACAGTTAAGGCAACAGTTAATAGTGCAGCTTCTCTGGCACACCTTGCCTCTGACCACCCATCCTTCCTGTCTTGGCCAGTCCTTACTGGCAGAGCGCAGAGCAAGCAATTCCTCTCCCCCTCGTCCCTCTCTCCATCCCCCCCATCTTACCTCCTTCCCTACAGCACCTGTATATATGTATATATGTTTGTACATATTTATTACCCTATTTATTTATTTATTTATTTTATTTGTACATATCTATTCTATTTATTTTGTTTTGTTAGTACGTTTGGTTTTGTTCTCTGTCTCCCCCGTTTAGACTGTGAGCCCACTGTTGGGTAGGGACTGTCTCTATATGTTGCCAATTTGTACTTCCCAAGCGCTTAGTACAGTGCTCTGCACATAGTAAGCGCTCAATAAATACGATTGATGATGATGATGATGATGACTCCAGACTGCCAGGGGCAGTGGTGGCCATGATCTGTTCTCATTCTCCTTGCTTTCCCCACTGTTGCCATGGTCTAAGTTGAACTCCCAGCTTCCCTCATCTTGGCAAATCTTGCCAGCCATTTTTCAGGTGAAGGGACCCGGAATAAAAATGTGTGACTGTCCCTCTGAACATGGACCATCTGCTCATATTATCTATGGATCTTTCTTGTCTTAAAAGCATGCTCTACTAACATTAGCTAGCAGTAATTTCACCTCCAACCTGCAGAGTCTCCAGAGCACTCTGTGTTCGTTTTTATAGACTGGAAAACTTCGGAGTTTAGCCTACAAAATCTAACACCTTGAAAGAAAAATCCCTTGATTGTTTAGCTTCTAACTTCATTTCCTCTACAGTATCCCCTAAGCACTCCTCCAAGAGTTGAGGATCCAGGACTTTCCGCCCAGTGCCAGTTAGGTTTGAGAAAGATATGAATAGACAGGAGGGGCAGAAGAATGGTGGTCTTTGAGACCCACAGTCTGATTTTAATTAAGCTATTTGAAAAAGTACTGTAAGCAAGGACTGTAGGCTTCTTCCACTAGACTGTAAACTCCTTGAGGACAGTACCAACTGTATTGTACTCGCCCAGATGCTTAGTTTGTTGATCTGCATACAGTGAGCACTTACTAGATGTCATCGATGATAGAGATGATGATGATGATAGTGATGAGGGTAGAGGAAGCAGTTAAGGAACAGTAAATGAAGCCTCAAACAATGCTATATCCCAGCTGAAAACTGGGAGTCAGTAGCGGAAGCTTGACTAGCATGGTACAATCCAGACTGTAAACTCCTTGTAGGCAGGGAATGTGTCTACCAACTCCATTATTTTATACTCTCTCAGGCTGTTAGTTCAGTGCTCTGCACATGGTAATTGCTCAATAAATGCTATTGGCTGGTTGACTGAATAATTGATGGAAAGGAATATTGATTTTCAAGCAAAAGCTTCATAAGGAACGATAGATGAGTAAGCAAAAGGGAAAACAGGACCAAGCACTGCAAATATTAAGCATGACAATGTAACAGGGACTATATTTTTTTCTGCATACAATCTGGCCAGGACTGAGGGTCCTGCAATGACCTTTCCAGCCGCATATGCACCCCTAGGTGAACTTCAATGCTAGTGATGTCTTCTTCAGTTAGGCAGGATGACTATATTCATTTATTCATTTATTCAATCATATTTATTGAGCACTTACTTTGTGCAGAGCACTGTACTAAGAGCTTGGGAAATACAAGTCAGCAACATAAAGAGATGGTCCCTATCCAACAACGGGCTCACAGTCTAGAAGGGGGAGACAGACTATATATTCAGAGAGGTAGGGGATTCCCTGAGAACCGCCGCCAGTACTCTCATCACTACAGATTCCAACTTAATATTCCTTGTAGGTATCTGGCCAAATCTGGTTTTCCCTAACTGAGAAGGATGAAGAGCTGTGTGACACAGTGGAAAGAGCATAGATCTGGGATTCAGAAAACCTGGGTTCCAATTTTGCTCTGCCATTTGTCAGCTATTTGACCTCGGGCAATTTGTTAAACTTCTTTGTGCTTCAGTTTCCTCATCTGTAAATGGGGATTGAATGTTTGGTCTCCTGCCCTCCTGGACTGTGACTCCTATGTGGGACAAAGAGATCTGATCTGATTGTTTTTATCCCAGTACTAAGCACAGTGCTTGGAATGTAGTAAGTGATTAAGAGGACCGCAATTATGATTATCATTATTGCTATTAGCAGCCAGCTGACCACTGTCCACCGGCTTGCCCTTGGTTGTAAACTCTCTCCAGTTCCATATCCACTGTAGTGGGTACTACTGAGTGTTTTCTGGGTGTATGCTGAGGAATGATGCTAGCATTGGCATGGGATTTACTAACTGGTGCTTTTCTGGGACAAACTTTAAATCCATTTCTTACACTTTGAACAGTAAAAACAAACATTTTTGGTTTGGCGCTACAGTATGCGTGAATGTAAATTTTCATTTTTAAAAATTAATTCCATTTTTTTCTTGAGTTTTTTTTCTTACATACAGGCTCTGACACAAGACTTAACAAATCATCACTTTGGACTTCATAGTGTACTCAGTGCAGCTGCAAATCCCTCCTTAAGAATGTGAAAGTTCAAGTTGTGTCCTAGAGGAAGGCTGAGGGGCCTGGTTTCAGTTTGTATCAATTGTTTACTTAACCCTGTGTATGGGTTATAAACAATGAAAACAAAAGACTGAAAGGAGAAAGACAGCTCCAATTCATTTCACTTTCCTGCCCCAGGGTTTTCTTTTTCCCAGGAAATTTAGTGAAAGACCCAGATCACCAACCCTATGTAATCCTGTGTCCTGAACAGTGCTTAGTGCCCTTTTTTGTTTGTTTTTATGGTATTTGCTAAGCGCTTACTATGTGCCAGGTACAGTACGAAGCGCTGGGGTAAATACAAGCAAATCAAGTTGGACAAAGTCCATGTCCCTCATGGGACTCACAGTCTTAATCCCCATTTTGCAGACGAGGTAACTGGCACAGAGAAGTTAAGTGACTCGCCCAAGGTCACAGAGCAGACGAGGGTTGGAGCTGGGTGGGATTAGAACCTAGGTCCTTCTGACACCCAGGCCCTGGCTCTATCCACTAGACCACCCATGCTGCTTCTCTAGTGTTCATTCATTCATTCAATTGTATTTATTGAGCACTTACTATGTGCAGAGCACTGTACTAAGCACTTGGGAAGTACAAGTTGGCAACATATAGAGATAGTCCCTACCCAACAGCGGGCTCACAGTCTAGAAGGGGGAGACAGACAACAAAATAAAACATATTAACAAAATAAAATAGAAGAGTAAATATGTACAAGTAAAATAAATAGAGTAATAAATCTGTACAAACATATATACTGGTGCTGTGGGGAAGGGAAGGATGTAAGGCAGGGGGATGGGGACGGGGAGGAGGGGGAGTGGAAGGAGGGGGCTCAGTCTGGGATGGCCTCCTGGAGGAGGTGAGCTCTCAGTAGGGCTTTGAAGGGAGGAAGAGAGCTAGCGTAGCGGATGTGCGGAGGGAGGGCATTCCAGGCCAGGGGGAGGACGTGGGCCAGGGGTCGACGGCAGGACAGGCGAGAACGAGGCACAGTGAGGAGGTGTTGCTATTCAATACATGCTGAAAGATCTTAATACTCGGAGCTGAGAGCAGGCTTGAAGATGGAATTTTCTATGAACCCCAATCAGCTGTCTGGTGAATTTTGTCTGGTCTAGGGCTACTGGAGTTCCCAAGAGAAAAACTGAGATAATGAAATCATTAACCCTTTCTGTCCCACCCTCTGTCTGGAATGCCTATGGCATTTACAAACAGCCATGCCAGCTTCCCACTCCCATGGTACTGGGATTTTGGAATTACTGATCCCTTTTTCCATTTGAAACAAATCTGGTAGTTGTCAGCGGGAATGACAAAATCAGGAATTCCTAGTTCCCGAGGGAGCACCCCAGGATTTAAGGCACTATAGATATTCAGAAAATAATGGTGGCCCTCAGATCTGGGGTTGTTTCAGATTTGTGTTTGTGTTGAGAAGGAAGGGGATGGGTTATAGGGAGAATGGCCAGTGAGGTGGGAGGAACAATCGATCAGTGGTATTTATTGAGTGCCTACTGTGTGAAAAGCACCATACTAAATGCTTGGGAGAGTAGGTTTAGACAATCCTTACCCACAGGGAGCTTACAGATTTGAGAGGAGACAGACATTAAAATAAATTATAGAAGAATATATGCATAGGTGCTGTGAGGCAGGGAGTGAGGTGAATATCAAAGGGCTTAAGGAGGACAGATCCAAGTGCATAGACAATGAAGAAGGGAAGGCTAAGGCAAGGGTCAGGGGAAGGCCTCTTGGAGAGAAAATTTTTGTAGGATGGAGAGAGAGAGGTGGTCTGTTGTATATGAAGTGGGAGGTAATTCCAAGCCAAGAGAGAATGCAGGAGGATGTAGACAATGGAGTTGCAGAGAGAAAGAAAACACTGAGGTACGGTGAGAAGGTTGATGTCATACAAGGGAAGTATGTGGGTTGGATAGTAGTAGGAAATCAGCGAGATAAGGTAAGACGGAGAGAGCTGACTAAGTGCTTTAAAGCCAATAGAGGTTTTGTTTGGGGGATGAGCAATCACTGGAGGTTTTTGAGAAGGGAAATGTGGACTGAGAGATTTTTTTAGAAAAATCATGGACAGAGACTTTTTTAGAAAAATCATCTGTGCAGCAGTGTAATGGGTATAGCAACTGGAAGATGCATGACTATCGATTGATTGTTCCCATGTCAGACTTTTTTTATGGTATTTGCTAAACCCTTAGTAATAATAATAATAATAATAATAATAATAATAATAATAATGGCATTTGTTAAGCACTTACTATGTGCAAAGCACTGTTCTAAGTGCTGGGGAGGTTACAAGGTGACCAGGTTGTCCCACGGTGGGCTCACAGTCTTAATCCCCATTTTACAGATGAAGGAACTGAGGCACAGAGAAGTTAAGTGACTTGCCCAAAGCCACACAGCTGACAAGTGGCAGAGCTGGGATTGGAGCCCATGACTTCTGTCTCCCAAGCCCACACTCTTTGCATTGAGCCATGCTGCTTCCAATGTGCCAGGCACTGAACTAAGTGCTGGGGTAGAAATAAGCTAATTGGTTGGACATGGTCCATGCCCCATGTGGGGCTCACAGTTGATGGCTTGGCCCCAGAGATGCTGACAGAGAGCTGTGGTGGAGATCTGAAGCTCCCCCGAGAGACTAGTAACTTATAATCATGTGGCTTTTATTCTACATAGTTGAAATCCTCATGGCTTTTACAGTTGGGGAAATAGGTTGTGAAGGGACGCTCTGAATTAAAGACCCACACTGGCACTGAGAGTACCTTCCCAGTGTGGAACCAAAGAGTCTTTGAAAATAGTAGTGACGGCTGGCATTCATAGAGGACTCAGGTCAACAAAATACTCTCATAGCAACACTTGGAGACTGAGAGGGAGGAAGAAGCACAACTTGCTTATGAATGTGAAACAGAGGCTTAGTGAGGTTACTCCAAGAGACCCAGTGATTTGGGTCATCTGCGTCCAGGTAGATGTGCCACCAATCAGATAGATCCTGTCTGGGAGAACCAGAGATGGGCAGCCAGTGGGCGTCCTCTAAAGCAGTCAGTCAATCAATGATATTTATTGAGGACTTAGAGAAGCAGCATGGCTAGTGGGTAGAGCACTGGTCTGGGTGTCAGAAGGACCTGGGTTCTAATCTCACTCCACCACTTGTCTGCTCTGTGACCTTGGGAAAATCACTTCACTTCACTCTCCCTCAGTGACCTCATCTGTAAAACAGGGATTAAGATTGTGAGCCCCATGTGGGAAAGGGACTGTGTCCAACCTGATTATCTTGTATCTACCCCATGCTTAGCACTGTGCCTGGCACATAGTAAGCGATTAACAAATACCTTAAAAAAACCCAAAACTTACTGTGTGCAGAACTCTATACCAAGCACTTGGGGGAGTAAAATACTATTGAATTGGGGAATTGGTGGACAAATTCCCTGCTCACCAGGAGCTCACAGTCTACAGCAGGAGACAGAGGTTAAAATAAATACTTTATAGATTTATAAATAAGTGCTGTGGGGTTGAGGGTGGGGTGAATTTCAAGTGCTAAAAGAGTACCGTTCCAAATGCATAGGTGATGCTGAAGGGACAGCTAGTAGGGAAAGAGAGGGCTTAGTCGAGGAGGACCCTATGGGGGTGTGAGTTTAATAAGACTTTGAAGGTGGGGAGAATGGTAATCCGTTATAAGTGTATGTATGTACGTTCTCTAGTTTGGAAGCTCATTGTGGGTTGGGAATGTGTCTGTTTATTTTTATATTGTACTCTCCCAGGTGCTTAGTACAGTGCTCTGCACACCGTAAGTGCTCAATAAATATGATTGAATAAATAAATACGCTTGAGTGAATGTGAAGGGGGAGATGTGAGGGCTAGAGGGAGGATGCGAACCACCAGGCAGCAGCAAGAAAGATGAGATAGAGGTACAATGAGTAATCACTCCATCTGGTGAAAGGTTACATTAAGAAGGTCATTTGGATTTAATCAATCAGTGGTATTTATTGAGCATTTACTACATGCCGCGCACTGTACAATGCACCCTGAAGCTATAGTTTTTTGCAGTGGCACACACCTCTTAACTACCCACTCAAGCCACCAGGCTGTGTTGTTTTGTTGATGGTGGGAGGTGTTTTCATTAGTGGTCCATTTTTTCTTGGATTTCAAATTGGAAGGATCTAAAGGAAAAGAGAGATAATGACATTGGGCAAGCCTCAAGAGACATTTCGCCTACCAGAAGGCCCACACTTGGATTACTGGAAATTACACACAGTTTCACTGTTTATTGGAAAATGAAATATTTCTTTTAAAAGAGGATTTTTTTTCAATTTTTTCAGGACTTTCCAAACACTTTAGTCATCGGTAAGCTGCTCCTCTCCCGTTCCTCCCATTCAACTGAACGCCAGTTGTCTGTCTATTCCAGTCAAGTTCCTTTACTGCTGTTTCATCTTCCAGTAAACAGCTTGAATCAAAATGCTGGCCATCCTGCTGCCAAGGGATGTCTTGATGGGCTGGCGTTCAGAGTGAGAGGCAATAGACAAAGGAGACGGTGACTGAAAGATGTTACAGAATCCCTATCCTTGGAGATTTGTGCCTCTAGACTCTAAGCTTGCTGTGGGCTGGAAATGTGTCTGCTGACTCTGTTGTACCCTTCCAAGTGCTTAGGACAGTACTTTGCACATAATTTGTGCTCAATAAATGCAATTAATTGATTGATTAAAGAAAATTGATATTTTCAACTGTAACGGGAAACTGGATGTGGAGCTTGAAGGAAGACTGAATTTCCAGAGACAGAGTGTCCAGGAATTCAAACAGTAAGAAAGATAGAGGAAGGAGAAAAAAAATAGGGAGATAGGATAGGGCAAGGAAGAGATAGATGGTCACAAAGAGGCAGGCTGTAGTGAAAAAGTCAGAACAAAAAGATGACATTCAAGGAGTCAGAGACAAAGAGAGACAAGAAAAGACATAAATTGAGGCAGGCATACAAATAAGGACAATAGACAGAAACTCCAGCTGAAAACACAAACACAAGGACACTCCTATCCTTACACAGATATACATGGACCCAAACATACCTTAGCTCTAACTTCTGAGGAAGGAACTGCCCTAGTCAGAACCATAAAAACAGTAAAGAACTTAGATCTGATGACAGTCCTGCAGAAATCTATAAGCAAGGAAAGGGTCTGATCTTCAGATGTGTCTAAATGGACTTCTCTTCATGTCCTCAACATATAGGCCAGTAAAGAAATGCCACAACACTTCAAATATGTTATCGTAATAATAATTGCAGTATTTACAAGTTTTACAAGATTATCAGATTGGACCCAGTCTGTGTCTCATAAGGGGCTTACAGTTTATTTTATCCCCATTTTACAGATGAGGAAACAGAGAGGTTAAGTGACTTGTCTGAAGTCACACATCAGGCTGGTTCCAGAGCTGGGATTATATCCCTGGTTTTCTGACTCTCAGTCCCATTCCCTTTCCACTATGCCCAGTGCCTTGATCTAAAGATAATCTTCATCTTCAAGAAGGAAGGAGAATTGAAAGTTGAAACTATCAGGGCATTCTTATTGTTTTCCATCTCTATCCTTGTTGAAGAAAATGGTTAGCAGTGCCATATCTGAATCACGATGTGGCTTCAGACAGGAACAAAACATAGTCTACAAATGTACTCCCAAGCGCTTAGTACAGTGCTCTGCACACAGTAAGCACTCAATAAATACAATTGAAAGAATGAATTAATGTGATTGTAAGCTCCTCTAAGCTGTAAGCTCTTTGTGAGGGGGAACACAGCTACCAAATATCTTATACGGCACTCTCCCAAGCTCTCAATATAGTGCTAGAGAAGCAGGGAGTCAGAAGGTCATGGGTTCTGATCTTGCCTCTGCCACATGTCTGCTGTGTGACCTTGGGCAAGTCATTTCACTTCTCTGGGCCTCAGTTACCTCATCTGTAAAATGAGGATTGAGACTGTGAGCCCAATGTGGGACAGGGACTGTGTCTAACCCCATTTGCTTGTATCCACCCCAGTGCTTAGTACAGTGTTTGGCATATAATAAGTGCTTAACAAATACCACAATTACTAATCAATACAAATGATTCAGGAAAAGTGCAGGGAACAGCACCAGGGCCTAGGCAATTACCCCTGAGCACCTTGCTCTCAGCTGCTTCCACTGGCCTCCCAGCGGCCCTGAAGAAGTCGGTAATGGTAAGAAAAATACTACATTTTTTCTCTTTACGGGTGGTTCTGGGGAGCATTTGGCTTTTGGAGACCCATGCTTTCCTGTTAGATTCCAGGAAATGGTTGCAGCAGGAGACCTCAGAGCTATCACCATAGGTGGTAACTTTTCATTTCGGGCATGGGGAAAAATGGGACTGGAGAGGGGGAAAATATGTGGGGGATGGAAAATGGCTGGAAAGAGAAGGAGGCAGCGAAAGGGCCAGAGACACAGCCAAAAACACTGCTTTGGGGCCAGGCCGACGGGGTGAAGACATGTCCTTTGGCACAATCTTATCCCATGTGAGAAATTCAGGATTTAAATTGCAATCATGAACACAGCAGAATTCCTACTTTAATAACTCACACTCAAAGTGTCATTCTGAGTTTGTTTGCTTTTTTCCAGGGGAGATAGAGCAGCATGCAGAGCAGTACAGTATATCTCCAAATGAAAGACTTGGAAAGCCAAAAGAGATCCACATTCCTTCCATTCGATAACCCCAGCCAAATCGTTGTGCAATAATGAAATGGGGAGACCAAGGGAGTTGAGTGGAGGGATGGGTAGCTTTTTTTACAAGTCGGATTTTTGCCCTGTCCTCTGTTCTTGTTTCTCCTGAGCTTTTAACGCCTCACTCCTTCATTCCTAGACAGTGAGTGCCTTCAGAGGACTGTACTGAGTGCTTGGCAGAGCATCAGAGCACCATAGGGCAAAAGCCCCTTTGCCTCACAAAAGCTTTCAGAATTGTTCTCCTGAGGTTTTTAAATCAAAGACTGTGCCTGAAGTTGTGGGGAAGGCTAAAGACTTCTTCCTCCCTCCAAGTATTGTTGCATTCCTTATGTGTGCTTGAGATTTAGATTCTGTCTAATCTGTTTCCCTTGTAATTACCCTAGAGTTTAACACAGTACTTCACACACAGAAAGCAATTAGCAAATACCATTACTATTGCTATTACAATGTAATAATTGTGGCACTAGTTAAACACATAGCATTTACCTTAGTAAATTATGAGATCAGAAACAGGTCCTATCCCACTGAAGATTCTCTATTTTACAGGTGAGGAACCTGAGGTCCACAGAAAGTAAGTGCCCAAGTTCATAGAGTAAGCTGTAAGTGGAGCTGGGACTTGAACTTGGATCTCCTGACTCCCAGCTTCCTGTTCTTTCCACTAGGCCCCACTGCCTCCCAGTAAAAGAAACATTGATACTGGCCCTGGAGGAGTTTACACTCTATTGGGGGAAGTCAGTAGACTCCTCCACTACTTACCCCACTTTGCTTGTTTGCACACCCCTTTGCCAGCTCCACCACTTGTCTGCAGTGTGACCTTGGGAAGGTCACTTCGCTTCTCTGGGCCTCATTTACCTCATCTTTAAAATGGGGTCAATCCCCATTTAATCCCCAACTGTGAGCCCCACGTGGGACAGGGACTGTGTCCAACCCGATTTGCTTGTATCCACCCCAGTGCTTAGTACAGTGCCCGGCACACAGTAAAAGCTTAAAAAATACCACAATTATTATCATTATTATTTTACTCTTCTCCCACCTTACTTTCCTGCCCCTACCCTCTGCTTTTTGCCTTTCTTCTCTGTTTTTCCTCTCGTCTTCCTCTATTTTTCACTGCCTATGTAAGACAGCCAGTAGGAAGTGGCTCAGCATATTTTTTTTCTCTGGACTGTAAACTCCCACTAGACTGCAAGCCCACTGTGGGTAGGGAATGTGTCTGTTATATTGTACTCTCCCAAGCACTCTGCACATGGTAAGAGCTAAATGGATATGAATGACTGACTGACAGAAAGTCATGCTGTAATAGAACCCTTCCTCCACACACTACCGGATCCTCTTTAGAATCTCACTGTTTCTAGCATCTCATTAGCTGCTTGTTCTGACTTTTCAGAGAGTAAGATAAGCATCCACTGAGTGGCCCAGAGAATTCTGGACACATCTTTTCCCACCTGGAAGCAAAAGACAGACTTTAAATGTTACATAATGACCTCAAAAGTACATCAAATGATCTTTATGGAAATCTGTGGAATCCAGAGACTGTTGTTGAGAAAACAACCAGGATGCTGCTTCTGAGCCACAGGACTCAAGGGCATGAGTCAGAGAGCATAGAGGCTGGGCATTCAAAGTCAAAACCCTGAATATAAAGGAGTCTGGTGCTGCTGCTATGTGACTATGGAAAGAACATGGGCCTGGGGGCAGGGAACCTGAGTTCTAATCCCAGCTTCACCATTTACCTGCTGTGCTGTTTTGGGTAAATCACATAATTTCTTTATGCTTCAGTTTCTTCATCTGTAAAATGGAGATTGAATACCTCTTCTCCCTCCCCCTTAGACTGTGAGCCCACATAGGATTATCTTGGAACTACCCCAGCACTTAATACTGTGCTTAATAAATACCACAATTAATGTTATTGTTAGAGTAAAGATTAGCTCTGTAGAAATGTAGCTTTCTGGAAAACCAATTTTTCCAAAGATGATTTTCACCAAAGGTGAAATGGCACCTGCTTGAATAGTCTGTAATGAAGAACTGGAATCTCCAAAGGGTAGGATGAGAATTACAATTTTAGAGGAAAGACTCCAAGGAGATGGCAATACAAGGCCTGAAAATCAAAAATAGGGCCAAGCCCAGTGGTAGCAAATGAGGTACTGCAACAAGGAGTCATCATTCCCAAGAGGCCTTCCATGAGCAATGTTTTTTCTCCCTAGTTTTTATCTACCCAATTACTACCTCAACACTACTACATCAACTATGCATTTACACACTCTCACCCACCCATCTCACTTCTACACAAATCGTCTTACATAGCCTACTATTTAAGCACTTACTCTTCAATGTATCCCTTATTTCCTCTCTTTCTAAATTATTTTGTGTCAGTGGCTGGAATCTTTCTGAGGGCAGCGATATTGTCAACTAAATCTATTATATCTCCCAAGTGCTAGAGTAATTCTCTGCACATAGTAGGCACGCATACTGATGTACATACGCACTGACTGACTGATTTGAATTTTCCCCACTGCCTAATCCATGGCTTGTTGTCTGAAAACCTTCAGCTCTTGGTAAGGGTAGCCATTCATCTGGTTTTATTTCAGATACCCCAATTTTCAGCTGGTCAGTCTCTTGTTTTTTATTATTGTTGTTGTTATTATTATTGTTATTATATATTATATTGTATTATATTATAACAACAGTAATAATAGTGGCATTTGTTAAGTGCTTAAATTGTGCCAAGCATTGTACATGCTGAGGTTGATACTGTCTAAGCAGATCAGACAGATCCTGTCCCAGATGGGACTCACAGTCATAGGGGCATGGAGAACAGATATTTAATCTCTATTTTACAGATGAGGAAACTGAGTCACATAGAAGTGAAGTGACTTGCTGAAGATCCCACAGCAGGCAAATGGTGGTACCTGGATTAGAAGCCAGGTCTACAGACTCCTAAACCCGTGCTTTTTCCACAGGCCATGCTGTCATCTGTCCAAGAAGTCCGTAGGACAGGAGCTTCCCACTTTCCCACATAGCAAACACCGACACATAAACACACACGGAAAAATCATCTCCTTCCTTAACTTTGGTGATTCAATATCACTAATTCTGGAAAGTTCAAAAGCCATTAAAGAGCCACTTCCCTCTTTGCACTAGACTGTCAGTTTCTTGAGGGCAGGGATTCCAACTCTTACTGCTATTATAAAGTCCTATGCACCTACTACAGTGCTCTACACTTTAGAGGTACTCAATCAGTGCTACTGATGGTGGTGATGTTGCTATCTAGCCTGATGAGAGGCTTGGGCCCACTTTAGGGAAGGAAGTAGACAGGGAAAGAGGTTCAGGCCAGAGCAGCAGCCCGGCCTACCTGATTGAGTCAGTTTGGACCCCCCAGATGACGTCAGCCATTTAACTCATGCTCTCCATCTCCCAAGCTGACAACTAGATTAAACAACTTGTGAATAAGTAGTAATGGAAGCAGAAAGGAAGGAATGAGTGTCTGAAAACAACTGTGAAGACTTGGGAAGCAACATTGCCTAGTGGAAAAAGCATGAGCCTGAGAGTCAGAGGGCCTATGTTCTAATCCCGCACCTGGCATATACCTGCTGTGTGATATTGGGCAAGTACTTAACTTCTCTGTGCCTCAGTTCACTCATCTGAAAAATGGGGATTCAATAGCTAATCTCCCTCCTAACTAGATTGTGAGCACTATGGGGGATCTGATAATCTTGTATCTATGCCAACACTTACAACAGTGCGTGGCAACAAATACCACTGTAATTTCCACTCAGGAATAGCAGTTCAGCCCTTCTTTCAGATTCTGGGCCCCTTTGGTCTCTCTAAGTCCACCACACCATCCACCATCCCAGCTCATCTCAATTCACCTTAGACTTTTGCCTTGGCAACAGTGTTGTTTATTTGGAGAGCTGCAACTGAGACACTTTTGTTAAAGCTGTTTTTTCTCCATCTCTTTTTTTCTTCTTCATTGTCTATCCATTCACTGTTGGATACCACGTGCTGTCTGAGTAGCAGAATTTGGTAGCATTCAGCCTGGGTTGCTGATGAAAATCTTTGCTTAGGTACCACACACTTGTATTTTGAGAGAACTATCAGTGGCAATCAATCGCCATACTAACGGGCCAAATAGAAATGGACTTGTCATGGGGAATTAGAGATGATGCTGATGCAAATGAAGAGGACTCTGAATGCCTTATGAATGTTGTCTGGTGCCCAGGTGTGTTTACACACATGGAGGGTACCGGGATTTTTCAGGAATCTGGGCCCATAGAATTTAAAGACCTAGCTGGCAGAGCTTCACACAATGTTACATGGAGTGAAATAATTAGATCTGGCTTTGAGCTCTGTTTGGCACAAAAGATAACTCCAACTCCTCAATAACTGCAAATAAAGACTTCCAAGCTTAAAGCTTCAATCCAAAGGTGATTTTCAGAAAAGAGACAACAGTGTTAGAAGCCCCACAGCTTAATGGGAAAAACTTGAATAGCGTGATTCTCCTATGGTTAAGCAGGAGTTGCCCATCTGTCTGAATTGGAGGGAAAGACTTTGTTTTTGGGTGTGGTTTTTATTTTTATTTCGCCTCCCAAAATGGAAGCAGATTGGTCTCATCCAAAATGTTAGGGTGAGTTATTGGGCTGACTACCCAAACTGCTGAGGGGGGGAAGCCTGGTTCCCTCAGAGCAAGAGACAAACAATTCTGATTACTTTAGACAAACAAATCTCCCAAACACCCAACCCCCAACCAAATTGAAGTCCTTGTTTAAAACATTATTTTCTATTAAATGAAATTCAATGTAAGGTCAAGGTTTGAATAGACCAAAAAGAAATAGCAGGTGTTACATTGAGATTAAATTGTTTTGTGAGATTCAAAGAGGTAATTATCACTAAAAATGCAATGAATTTATGTCAAGTTTAATCTCCTGAGTGCTTAGACAGTTTTATTTAATTTTCCCTGCATAAACAATACTCCAGTCACGTGTGTCAGAAGGGATGCATGAATAAAGTGATTTATTGTGCTTCTTCCGTGAATTTTTTGCCCTAATAAAACCACTTAACTTTTCATTCAAATACTGTAGAACCAAAAACACCATTTATTGATTAAGGACAGGAGAACCTCTCAAAAAAACCCAAAGCTCAAAATAGTTCCTAAAGAAATACTGAAAGCAAGTTAAACTTTATTATTTATAGTAATGATGATAATAATAATAATTGTGGCATTTGTTAAGGACTTACTATGTGCTACATGCTGTACTAAATGCTGGGGTGGATACAAGCAAATCAGGTTGGACACAGTCCCTGTCCCACATGGGACTCACAGTCTCAATCCCCACTTTACAGATGAAGTAACTGAGGTCCAGAGAAGTGAAATGACTTGCCCAGGGTCACACATCAGACAAGTGGCAGAACTGGGATTATAACCCAGTCCTCTATAACTCAGGCAAATGCTCTATCCACTACACCACACTCCTCAAAGGTGGCCAAAAGTGGCTCCCCACTCATCGTCTCTCCTTTATGGCTTGCCTCTGTCATCTCCAGTATTCTCCCTCTAAAGGGACAAGAAACAGGGTGAAAACTGATGCAAAACCATCTTGGTGGCACTTCCAGGCAAGGTCAGAAGACAGCTTGGTCCTGGGAGATTGTCCAGGTGTAACTGGGGAGCCAAGTGACTTGGGAAAAGCCCCTTCTGCAAATCTTTGCCAACAAAATCTCTCAGGATTAGTGATTAAGAAAAATAATCTTGAAATATTGGTCTCAAGCAGAACAGAGTTCAATAAGTACACATTCTTTATCTGTGCACAAGCTACTCCTCAGCAGACTACAGGATTATACACGGCCAGTCTCGCCGGATGTCAAAATCCCCCACTCAGATTTCTTCCACACTTCCTGAACTGCTTCAGAGCTTGTCTTTTCAGAAAGACTTCCGGTTTAATCTCTTACATGTTTCCTTAAAAAATAAGATTGATTTTCCTGTTGTGTCTAGGAGTTCCCCACTTTCATTGCCTTACTCCTAGTCAAACTCGCTCAAGAAAAGAGTCCTTCAAAACTAGCCCTCAGAGCTTTGCAAAAGTCAGTCTTGCAAATAACTTCACATCCATTCAGGAAGTTTTATGTTCGGCAAATGGAGAGTAAATCTGATTTTCTGTTCTATCCTTTCTGTCTCCTGATTTTATTAATTGGGAGTCTACTGCACTTGGGAGAGTACAGTAGAATTATGAGAAGTGATTCCCTGAACAAGGAGCTTACAATCCAACTTGGATCTGGTGAGAACACTTTTTGTGCTATTTTTAATGGTATTTGTTATGTGTTTACTATGTGTCAGACACTGGGTAGGTACAAGCTAGTCAGGTTGGACACACACCGTTTCCCAAATGGGGCTCACAGTATTAATCTCCATTTTACAGATGAGGTAACTGAGGCACAGAAAAGTTAAGTGACTTGCCAAAGGTCACACAGCAGACAAGACACGGAGTGGTATTTGGAACCCATGAGAAGCAGCATGGCGTAATGTATAGAGCATGGACTTGGGAGTCAAAAGGTCGTGGACTCTACTCCCAGCTCCACCACTTATCTGCTGTGTGACCATGGGCAAGTCTAAAGGGCATTTCCTTTGGGTCTGGGCGGAAAGACAGGGAAGGTAGAACCACCAGCAGAAGCTGGAGAGGCTGAGATGTCTGGCTCTCAACCTAAAGTCAGCAAACATACATTCCCCAGGATACCTAATGGACCAACTGATAATAATAATAATAATAATTGTATTTGTTAAACACTTACCATGTGCCAACTACTGTACTAAGCGCTAGGGTGAAAACAAGCAAATCAGGTTGGACATAGTCCCTGTTCCATGTGGGGCTTACAGTCTCAATCCCCATTTTACAGATGAGGTAACTGAGGCATAGAGAAGTGAAGCGACTTGCCCAGGTTACACAGCAGACGTGTGGCAGACATGTGGATTAGAACCCATGATCTTCTGACTCTCAGTCCTGTGCTCTATCCACTACTCCATGCTGCTTTAATGGGTTCTAATACCACTCCACATCTTGTCTGCTGTATGACCTTTGGCAAGTCACTTAATTTCTTTGTGACTCAGTTATCTCACCTGTAAAATGGACATTAATGTTGTGAGCCAGCACAGCACAGCACTGTCCTGCACAGCAGTGGGGAAACATTGCAGAGATGCCAGGCCCAGGAGTTTTCACCCTTCCATTTCCCTTCATCTGCTTCCAATCCCTGCCTTCCCTTACACTTCTCAGCATTCCTTCCTTTCAGCTTTCCCTAGAAACCATTGGGCTTCCAACTTTAAAACATGTTTATTTGGACATAAAAAGAGGAGACATGCTGAAAGGTGCTTCCCTACGCTGTCAAGGCTTGTATTAGCCTTCAGCTAATCCCCCATTCTATGGCCTGTAACACCCCTTTCGTTAACAGGACATGCTGGGGTGTTCCTGAGGCCCCCTCCAAAACCAGGGTAGGGACACAAATGTTTCCAATCCAAGTCTGGCGCTGGGCGCGTGTTGAGCTTTCAGCACCCCCAGGCTGCACCCCCAGCTCTCGAACAGGAGGTGAGCTCGACACATTATTAAATGACTAATTTCTGGAGCTGAGCAGGTGGTGCCAATTACAATTAAAGCTCCCAGTACCAGAGCAGCAGGCAGCTGTTTATTGCTGTTGGGCAAAAAGGAGATTTTGCTCCTTCCCCTGATGCCCCTGCCCTCCATCCTTAGTACTGCATTGACTCAATCAATCGATTGTTTATTGAGCACTTTGTGCAGAGCACTGTACTAAGCACGTGGGAGAGCACAGTACAACAGAATTAGCAGACATGTTCCCCTCCCACAACGAGCTTGCAGTTTTAGACTGAATCTGAATTGAGTTAATGGGAGTTTGGGTGGCCCCTAATTTTAAGGGCATGTAAATTCTATTTATATGGATTGGGTAGAAGTGTTTTCTTTTTTTTAAGGTGTTTGTTAAGTACTTACTAAGTGCCAGGGTAGATACAAGTTAATCAGTTTGGACATAGTCCCTATCCCACACAGGGCTCGTAGTTTTAATCCCCATTTTACAGATGAGGTAGTTGAAGCACAGAGAAGTTAAGTGACTTGTCTGAGGTCATACAGCAGACAAGTGGCAGGGCAGGAATTAGAATCCAGGTCCTCTGATGACTCCCAGGCACAGGCTCTATCCACTAGGCCTCTCTGCTTCTCTCAAACTCTAAAACATTAAGGTGTAGGCTGCAGTGTGATATTAAGCCTACTGAATGGTTGGTTGTGCAGTGCAGCTGGGGAGGAAATACACTATCCAAATACCCTAACCAATTAATCAATGGTATTCATTGAGCATTTACTGTGTGCAGAGCACTGGACTAAGCTCTTAGTACAATAAAGAGAGAATCCCGGTACTGTACTTAGCGCTGGATTGTATACAAGCAAATTGGGTTGGACACAGTCCCTGTCCCATGTGGGGCTCACAGTCTCAATCCCCATTTTACAGATGAGGTAACTGAGGCATAGAGTAGTGAAGCGACTTGCCCAAGGTCACACAACAGACAGGTGGCTGAGCCGGGATTAGAACGCATGACCTTCTGACTCTCAGGACAATCCTCTATTCATTACACCAATAGAGTTGGTAGACACAATCCTTGCCCTGAAGAAGCTTACAATCTATTTTACAATCTTAGAAGTCAGTCTCTGTCATCAGCTGTAACAAGTAAGGAACAGAATGAAAAGACTGTGAATTATTTTGAAACTAAAGATTGTTTTTGAACCCCCCTCTTTAAGGGTGGTTTAGAAGATTACTGGAGGAGACAGTTGGTAGGACAGTGTCTGATAGCGGGAGAGACAAACACACTGTTGGGGTTCACTAAACTGAGGGTCCAAGCTGAACTAGGTAGAGAAGCAGCATGGCCTAGTGGATAGAGCACGAGCCCGGGAGTCAGAAGGACCAGAGTTCTAATCCTGCCTCCGCTATTTGTCTGCTCTGTGACCTTGGAAAAGTCACTTAACTTCTCTTTGCCTCAGTTATTTCATCTGTAAAATGAAGAGCAAGACTGTGAAGCCCATGTGGGATATAGGCTGTGCCCAACCTGATTAATAATAATAATAATAATGGTATTTGTTAAGCACTCACTATGTGCCAGGCACTGTTCTAAGCACTGGGGTGGATACAAGCAAATCAGGTTGGCTTGCATCGGATTATCTTGCATCTACCTACCCCTTACTACGCTGCTAGAATATATGCAATGGGGACTCCGTCAGGCTAGTGTATGCCCCTGTCCCAGTCCCAATAATTAATTCAGAATGATAGAGGACTGCTCAAGAATTCTATCACTTTTGGCCTAATTTGTACCCACTTAAGACAATTTGAGAAGTCCCATCAGCCCAATCATAAGGAGTCAAGGAGGATGGGAGGGGTGATAAATGATTGCATACGTGGAAGGAAAGAAAATATGTTTTTGGACAAGAGGTTTTAGCACTATTTGACTCCCTTGTCCATTTCAGAAAACCCCAACAATACCAAGCATCTTAGATGCTAACTTACTGAGGGTCACATCCTACCCAAACCTTTTCCCCTGATTAGACTGCAAAATCCTTGAGGGCAACTCTATCATATAGTACTCTCATGAGCACTTAGTACAGTGCTCTGTGCACAATAAATACATCATGGATAGATTGGCTAATCAGACAGGATTTATGATCACTGAATGACATATCACCACTCTAAATTTCCTTTCTAATTGAGCGAAGAACTAAGATGTAATAATTTATTTCTCAGGGTTTGTGATACATCTGCCCCTGCAATTCATACTGCAGAACTTATACACTCTTCATAATAGGAGTGAATTGAGTAGAATCATTAATGATGATAATGCTGCTTCAGATTTCTAATCACAGGAGAGTGATTATAATACATCCTGAAAAGTTGTGAAAATGTTCCTAGCATTTTGAGTGAACTTTGGGTTTGTTGTAGGTTGTAAAGAGTCAAGGTCCTGGAGGTTTCCCTAGTTAGAGAGGAGCACAACTTTCAAACTCTCCACTAGAGAACTCTGCCTAGCTTCCTTTTTTCTGTGCAATAATCCAATTATTCTATGGCATTAATTGAGCACTTACTGTGTGCCGAGCATTGTACTAGGGAAGCAGCACAGCCTAGTAGAAAGAGAATGAGCTGGGGAGTCAGACGACCTGGGTCCTAATCCCAACTCAGCCACTTATGGGCTGTGTGACCACGGGCAAGTAACCCAACTTCTCCGTGCCTCAGTTCCCTCATCTGCAAAATGGAGATTTGATACCTACTCTCCCTCCTACTTACAGTAATAATAACAACTGTGGTATTGTGGTATTTAAGTACTTACTATGTGCCAGGCACATAGATACTAGCAAATATACTGTGAGCCCCATGTGGGATCTAATTTTCTTGTATCTACCCCAGCACTTTGTACACGCTTAGCATATAGTAAGTGTTTAAATAATACAATTATTGTTATTATTAAGCATTTGGGAAATTACAATACAACAAAGTTAACAGACATATTCCTTGCCCACAAGTAACTGAGAGTCTAGAGGGGGAGACAGGCATTAAAATAAATTTCAGATATGTAAAGCAGCATGGCTCAGTGGAAAGAGCACGGGCTTTGGAGTCAGAGGTCATGAGTTCAAATCCCGGCTCAGCCAATTGTCAGCTGTGTGACTTTGGGCAAGTCACTTAACTTCTCTGGGCCTCAGTTATCTCATCTGTACAATGGGGATGAAGACTGTGAGCCCCACGTGGGACAACCTGATCACCTTGTAACCTCCCCAGCGCTGAGAACAGTGCTTTGCACATAGTAAGCGCTTAATAAATGCCATTATTATTATTACAAAAGTCCCGTGGGACTTGTGGTGGGGTGAATATCAAGTGTCTAAGCGGAACAGATCCAGGTATACAGGCAATGCAGAAGGAAGAGGAAGTAGGAACATAGAGGGTTTAAACTGGGGAAGGCTTCTTCGAGGAGATGTGATTTTAATAAGCCTTTGAAAGTGGGGAAAGTGGTGGTCTGTCATACATGAATGAGAAGGGGGTTCCAGGCCAAAGGGAGGACTAGAGTAAGGGGTTGGTGGATAAATGAGATTAAGTACGATAAATAGGTTGGCATAGAGGAACAAAGTGTGTGTGTGTGTGTGTATGCACGCACATATAGATGTGCTTACATGTATAAACAGGAGCATGAAGCATTTTGATTCCAATTCCCCCTGTTGCCCAGATGCAGTACTCTGAATGAATCACACATCTCCAGTGTGTGACTATCATAGCCCTTTTTTCTTTTAACAGAACACTTTGCTTACTCAAAAATATGAAAATAGGTCTGGGTAGTTGGTCTTTTTAAAGAGCTTGATTCCGATCATAGTTTTGTTGGGTTTTTTGTTTGTTTTTTAAACCTAAATAGAATCCTACTAAATATGTTTTCTTTGTTTCCAAGGGAGCAGTGAGGTCTAGTGGAAAGAACACCAGATTGGGAGTGAGTCAGGAGATCCAAGTTTTGTTCCCAGCTCTGGCACTGGCCTTGATGCATGAAATTGGGAAATTCACTTAACTTCTCTGTATCTCAGTTTCCTCAGCTGTAAAGTGGGGATAAAATATTTCTTCTCCCTCCTTCTTAGACTGTGATCCCCATTTCAAGCAGGTTGTGCTTCTGATCTGATTTATCTTGCATCTGGACCCAGCACTTGACCCACAATAAGGCTAAATAGATCCCATAAAAATTATGACTTTATCCACCTTTTTGATCCTAAAAGGAGCCAAACTCCCATTTTCTTTCAATTTGCTTGGTGGTTGGACCTGACTTTAGCTGCTCCAGTGATGGCGACAAACAATCTATCAAGGCAAAGCCTTGTATTGTGAAGGAAGCAGGGGTTGGCTGTCAAACCTGCTTGTCACCATTCCAATCACTTTGCTATTTGAAAGGGAAAAGACATTTTTTGTTTTTCCTTTGATTCAACTTAATGAGCATTTTTTAAAACAGTAAAATTATATTTAGAAATGTTTTTGTTCTGGCTTCTCGGCAGGGGTAATTGCTTCAATTTCCTGCAAATTATTGTCAAGTGTCTAGACGGGAGAAATGGAAACAAAGATAAGAAATCAAGATTTCTAACAGAAGGACTATCATAGTAACCCTAATTCAACTTGTTTTCTCACTCTGAAACAAGTGAGGAAGCACTGTGCGCCATATATCTTGCACTCTACTTGGACTTCTGATAAGAAGAAGAAAAGTAGGAAATGATGATGGGAGCCCATGATAATAACCACCCCTGCCATGTGTTTTCCTTAATCTCATTGGAATCCCAAAGCTGAGAAATCTGACAGCTCCACCACCAGTCATCATGTTTAGGAGCATTTGAAACTCCACCAGGAAGTAGGCATTTGTTTAAAACATTTTGGCTGCATTTTGGCTGTAATCCAGAGTCATTAATCTTACCAGTGGGAAACCCTAAATTCACTGCCCTCGGGTCCGACGAAAACCTCCACCCAGAAATGTGGGGCAATAATTTCAAAAGGTGCCACCCGGTGGGTAAGCACTTCCCTCCTGGCGTATGTGAAACGGGAAGGATTTCTTACAGAATTACAGTAGTGAATAAACACCTAATTCCTGAATTCCCCTGAATTCCTGCCACTTGGCTCTTGATGGACAGATGGTTCAAACTGAAGCTTGGTAGTCTGTAGCCCCCAGGCTAGGGTATTCTGAGTTAGCAGTCCATTGGCTAGCAACCTCCCCCTAGGACTCCGCAGGCCTCTGCTGTGGTCCCCTTGTTACTCCTAGTTCTCTGCTGTTGACTCCCTCTGTTGGCTCTGGATTGTTGGCTTCTTCTGTGCACTATAAATGATGCTACTCAAGAAGCCTTGGTTCGTTACAAGAGTTTCTCTCACCTCATTCAAGGACTGAGCATCTTCCTGCCCAGAAAAAGCCCTTTTAGGCTGTTTTCCCACCCTCTAGGAGGGAATAATGTTCTCAGCTCTCATAACCTCAGCATAATTTTATCACCCCCCCTGCCCCACCAGCGGCTTCTCTGGGAAGCATCCTGGATGTTCACGTCCTGTACACTGTCCCATTAACTTTCCACCCACAGCTTGACACAAGAATCACACCAGTGTGGCCTAGTGGAAAGAGCATGGGCCCAGAAGTCAGAAGACCTGGGTTCTCATTCTGGCTCCACCATGTACCTGCTGTGTGACCTTGGGCCAGTCACTTAACTTCTCTGTGCCTAAGTTGCCTCATCTGCAAAATGGGGATTCAATGCCTGTTCTCCCTCCTATTTAGACTGTGAGCCCATTATGGGAGTTAACTGTCTTGTATCTACTCCAGTAGTTAGTACAGTGCTTGGTACACAGTAAGCACTTAATAAATACCACTACTATTAGTATTATTATTCTCTTTAGACCACAAGCTCATCGTGGGCAGAAAATGTGTCTACCAACTCTGTTATCTTGTACTCTCCCAAGCACTTAGTACAGTACTCAGCATCCAGTAAATAATAAATGATTGATTGATTATTATTACTGTCATTGTTATTGTCAGAGCTCTCACATGGAAGTTTATATGGTATATTCCAGCTCTGTCCAGGCAGCTTTTATTTATTAAATAATCAATTCGGCACAATTTAGCACTCTTTCATATGGCACTGTTTCATTACCGCATTCTTGATTCTACAGCTCCCCAGTACTTCCAACTTTCCAGCTCCTGTATTCCCTTAATAATAATTATTATTATTATGGTACTTATTAAGCACTTACTATGTGCCAAGAACTGTTCTAAGTGCTGGGATAGATACAAGGTAATCAGGTTGTCCCACGTGGTGCTCACAGTCTTTTATCCCCATTTTACAGATGAGATAACTGTGGTGCTCACAGTCTTTTATCCCCATTTTACAGATGAGATAACTGAGGCCCACAGAACTTAAGTGGCTTGCCCAAGGTCGCACAGCAGACAAGTGGAGGAGCTGGGATTAGAACCCACACCTTCTGACTCCCAAGCCCACGCTCTTGCCACTAAGCCACGCTCCTTCCCCACCTATGAGTCTCCAGGTTTCTAAGCCCTGGGTTGGTGGAGTTGGAGAAGCTGATTCAGAGGAGCAGAGGAGTCAGGGTTCCAAAGAGCCAGGGAGTTGGAAGAGTTAAATAACTAGGATTACAGCTCCATATATGCAATGTATAATGACCCGAATTTGCATGGTTTCATTTAGCACTCTCTTTTCCAGGAATACATCGAGATGGGGACAGGGAAGGAGCCTTGTGCTTCTGTGTGCCCTTCCAAGTCCTTAGTATAGTGTACTGCCTCAGTAGGCACTCAGTAAATCGCATTACCACTTGTATGCTGTGTGGCCTTGGGTAAATCACTTCACTCCTCTGTGCCTCAGTTAACAAATGGAAAATGGGGATTAAGGGCTGTCCCTGTGGGACAGGGACTGTGTCCAACTCGATTACCTTGTATCTACCCCAGCGCTTGGTACAGTGCCTGGCACATAGTAAGCACTTAATGCTTAGTACAGTGCCAAGCGCTTAGTACAGTGCTCTGCACACAGTAAGCACTCAATAAATACGACAATGAATGAATGAATGCAAAAGGAAGTAATAGAGGAGAGGAAAACCTCCTTTAGCACTCTGGATCATTATACATTGTATATAATGAGAAGCAGCATGTCGTAGTGGATACAGCACAGGCCTAGGAGTCAGGAGGTCATGGGTTTTAATCCTGGCTCTGCCGCTTGTCTGCTGTGTGACTTTGGGCAAGTCACTTCACTTGTCTGTACCTCAGCTCATCTGTAAAATGAGAATTGCAACAGCGAGCCCCATGTGGGACAGGGACTTTTTCCAACTTGATAAACTTGTATCCACCCCAGCACTTAGTACACTGTCTGGCACATAGTAAGCACTTAAGAAATACCACTATTGTTATTATTATTATTATTATTATTATTATTATTGTTATTATGCTCTGAAAACTTGTTTATTTTTTATTTCCCCTTATTTTGCCATTAAGCAGTAAACTCATTGTAGGCAGGGAACATGTCTACCAACTATGTTAGATAGTACTCTCCCAAGCTCTTAGAACAGTGCTTTGCACATGGAAAGCATTCAATAACTATGATTGATTGACTGACAGCAGTAAGAATATACCCCACATCATGTGAGTTCTTCTTACCCCAAAGCCCCAGAACAAACTGCACAGGAAAAAAACTGCCCGCCCTCCCCAACCATCCTGTCGGGACTTCTGTTTGACCTCCTGCTCCAGTCCAGCAAAGCCACAGCTGTGGCTGTTACTTTTGTGACAGTTGAACTGAACCACAGAGAACCTGGTCCTGTCCTTCTAGACACAGCACCCTACTGCTTTGTATTTATTATGATATTTAACTTCTTAATTTTAGTTTTCATCTTTTCTTCTGTGTCTCTCACCAACACCCACAACCTCCCTTATTCTTAGATAGAAAGGTCCATGGGGGCCTGGATCGTGTCTGTCTAATCCATGGGCTTCTTTCCCAGTGCTTAGTATAGTGTTTTGCACAGAGTAGACATTTTTAAAAAATACTAATTTTACTTCTATTATAAAATTTGCAAGACTCAGTTGAATTTCCCTAAATTATGGTCACAACCCAGAAGCAGTTGCTCACTCAAAGACCCTCCCTGATTAATTAAAAGTGAGGATCATGTAATGGCAACAAGATACTGGGATTCTTAAGGAACGGGCCACTCTAGGAACTGTTAGTACTATGTGCCCAAGCCGGAAGCTAGCCACACTGGGTAACAGTTTAAATCTACAATCGTTAACAGACAAGAGGTCAGCTTTGACTTCTTCATGGAAACTCCAGCTTTAATGGAAAAGGCAAAGAACGTACCTTCCTGGAGGCTCCTTTCCCAAGTGAAAGTGTAAGCTAGACTTTCTAGCCCCTTCTTCCTTTGCCTAGACAAGTGGTTCAACATCTGATATTTGCCAAATTCACCAGTTTGGCTCTCAGCCACATTTTCTGCTTTACATGCTCTGATTCAATTCATTAGGCCTAAGAAACCACAACAACAAAAGCTCCTTGAGGGCAAGGATCATGTTTACTATACTGCACTCACCCAAGTGCTTATTTAATATTGCGCTACAAACAGAAGCAGTGTTTCCCAGTGGATAAAGCCTGGAGTCAGAAAGACTTGGGTTCCAATCCCGGCTCCTCCACTTGTCTGCTGTATGACCTTGGGCAAGTCACTTAACTTCTCTGTGCTTCAGTTACCTAATCTGTAAAATGGGAATTAAGACTGTGAGCCCCATGTGGGATATGGACTGTATCCAACCTGATTAGCTTGTATCTACCCCGCAGCACTTAGTACGGTGCTTGGCATGTAGTAAGTACTTAGCAAATACCATAAAAAAAAACACAGAGTAAGCACCCAATAGATACTATTGCTTGACTGATGGAAAGAAGAGCATAAAGATTTATGTTCCATTTCAACTGGTCTCTTCTGTACTTCTCCCAAATAACCATCCTTCTGTGCCTGACACACCTCAGGAATTTCTTGCATCTCCTGTGTCCTTGGAGGTTATTTTGGACTAAAAACCTTAAGTCAATCCAACATGAGTTGACAACAGGTGGATGACAATAAGCAGATCAGTGCACACCACTAAGATCCTGAATCTTGGTCCTGAAACAACCCAACATTGCTGGTGTTACAATAGGATGGGGAAAATGAGTCACCAAAGGAACACCTACAGAACCTTGCTTGAGCTATGCATGTAATCTTTGGGGATCTAACTTGTCAGACTTTCAGCATGGTGTTCCTCTAAATGAGAACCCCTCCTTGTGTTTCTCATATTCACCTTGACCTCCCTAGTTCATCCCAAAGTTCTGCTTCAGCTCATTCTAAATTTCCAACTGTTGTTTCCACTTCAGTTCTGACTAAATCCTTGATCTGATTTCAACCTCCAATCCCTCTTATTCCTTGAAGATTTCCACTTTATCCTTTTGAACTTCTCTCTCTGCAGAACTGTCTCATTTTTCCTTACAAAGAAAGAAAACAATAAATCACTGCCTAGTAACCTGAATAGCAACAGGCAAAAATCCAAACCTCCAGAGTTTGATTTAGGTTTAGATAAGCATCCAAAAGGGCTGTTTATTTCTGAAATCTGTTGCGCACGGACAGGGCTGAGCCTGGCTTGCCCAGGTCTATGGGCAAGAAATGCTGGCAAGAGAAGGGCAGGGTATTTCCACCTCTACTCAGGACATCTCTACTTGTCCCACTGACACATGACACTTCAAACATCCAAAACAGAACTCCTCATCTTCCAACCCAAACCCTGAAGATGAGGGTTCTTGTGAAAGGCAGTCACTAGGACTTTGAAAGTGCTAAGCTGAGAAACAGGACTACAGTAAAGTAAATCACTGCAACCTTACCCAGAATCCCCAGGGTGGCAAGTTTGGTTTGGACGTTTAACTTAACTAAGGGACATTCCCAGTGGAGAAGTTGGTGCTGCCTGCCAGAGTAATAATAATAATGGCATTTATTAAGCGCTTGCTATGTGCAAAGCACTGTTCTAAGCGCTGAGTAATAGAGTAATACTGGCTTATTCCATACGTGTTTGTGTGTGTGTGTGTGTGTGTGGTGTGTGTGCGTGTATGCATTTGTCCCCCATATTAATGGTGACACCACCAATAATGAATCCCTGTGTGTGGGCACTTATATCTAAAACCACCAATGCATACTACGCAAGTGTACTTATTAAGCACTTCCTGTCTCTTTGTTTATGTCTTATTGACTTGGCCTCCCTGACTAAAAGCTGACCAAAACCTTTGCTCAAGAGTCACTTTGCTCCTGACTGCTATGTACCAGATGTAGCTTTCCAGTACTATTACCTCCCAAGGCTTCACATCCATTCCACATTGCCTGCTAAACTATTCCATCAATATCCTCCCTGGTCTTCCTGCCTCAAGACTTTCTCCACCTCCAGTCTATACCACATGTTGCTACACACATCACCTTGAAATGTCACTCGTGACATTTCTATCTTTCCTCTCGTCAAAGCTCCATTAGCTTCCCGTGTCGGCAACAAATAAAAATAAAAACCAAATAAAAACCCTTGCAATTCGATTCAAGTTTCTCTATCAGCTTGCCTCATCTTGCTTATCTGCACTTTTTACCTGCTATTCCCCAGTTCACTCCCTTCTCTCCTCCCAAGCCAATCATCTATTTTTCCCCCTCCCTTGACTCCCCTTCTTTTGTCCCCTTGCTTATGCTGTTTCCCCAGCTTGGAACTCTTTACCTCCCCAAATCCGACAGACCATAGCTCTCTCCATATTCAAAACCCTTCTAAAATCCCACCACTTCCAACAAACCTTCCGCAATTAATTTCCCACCATTCTATGCCATATAACCCATCAGCCCAAACGAGCACTTTTGAACTTATTTATATCCATACCCATCCTCATTACTCCTGTATATATGTTTATTCAAGTCTCATTCAATTATTTATTTTGACTACCCCTGGAAGTATTTTTATGTTTGTCTCTACCATTAGGGTGTAACCTTCTTGTGGGTAGGGAACATGCCACTTCATTCTGAACTTCCAGAGCACCTCACACAGTACACTACTCTTAGTAAATGGGCCCCCAAGAAATACTACTACTACTATTAGTAATATAACTACTATTACTGAATGAACACAAGAAAAAACAATAGAAGTGTTTCCAATCTACTGAATTAAATCACACCTATTAGTGGTCCTTCTCCGTCTAGTTGCCTGTGGGGAACAGCATGGCATAGTGGCTAGAGCCAGGGCCTGGGATCGGGTGGTTGTGGGTTCTAATCCTGGCTCTGCCACTTGCCTTCTGTGTGACCTTGAGCAAGTCACTTTACTTCTCTGGGCCTCAGTTTCCTTTTCTGTAAAATGGGGATTGAGACCATGAGCCCCATATGGGACAGGGACCGTGTCCAATATGATTTGCTTGTGTCCAGCCCAGTGCTTAGTACAGTGCTTGGTACACAGTAAGCACTTAAATACCAGAATTATTATTATTATTATTTAACAGCAACTCAGGATTACATCTGTTTTAGAAATGGAAACAGTGAAAGATTAATAACCAATCTGTTAAAAACAAAAATAAGGGGAAAGATCAAGATTTAGGCCTAGGGCTTTGGATCACATTTCTTCTAGATGGTGTAATTTGTGACAGCAAATCTGACTGGCCTCCTCACATAAGAGAAGGGGAAGAGGAAACCAGAATAGACACTCCATGGTGTCCCTCACCTGAAGGAAGTTTAAATATTTAGCCTAGACAATGAGAGAGAAATATCGGGGAGGAAGATGTGGGGCCAGGCTGTTGGAGAAGAAGAACCTCATCCATCTAGAGGTGAGAGGTTACAAGCTGAGAGCCTGGGACAGCAGGACACAGGGAGAGTTTGTGCTGTTACCGAATGGGCACAGGGATGGATCGGAGACATTCCCAGTTTAGGGTTAGGATACCCTGAAAGTTCGGAGTCCAGTGGTGAGGTTAAGTGTCAAGACCCTCCCAGTGTGACTCCCTAGGCTCTTTTGGGTGGGATTTTAGGTTGAAAACCCCCAGTAATATCATAGCATCTCAGTGATAGCCAAATGATAGCTCTTCTTGGTTAGCCACAATAGATATTTTTCCATTTCCTGTTTCCGTTACATCCATGTTGTTGAGCTTTTATAATGGCTAATAATAATAGTAACTGCGATGTTTGTTAAGCATGTACTGTATACCAAGATGGTACTAAGCACTGGGGTATATACAAGATAATTAGATCATAACTAGTTGTTTGCAGGAAGACATGGGGCTCACAATCCAAAGTGGAGGAGGAACAGGTACTTCATTCTCATTTTACAGTTGAGGAAACTGAGTCACTTGCCCAAGATACCACAGCAGGCAAGTAGTGAAGCTGGAATTAGAACCCAGATCTCCTGATTCCCAGGTCGGTGTTCTTTCTACTAAGCCATACTGCTTCCAAAGAACTAAAATGTTCAACTTCCTTGCATATGTACTCAAGCCTAACTTGTCTGGCAATAAGATGTGTATTTTATGTGCACCAGGCTAACACTACAGTTGTTTGTGACCTTGATGATATACAGATGTTTGACCCAATTTAAACAATGAGGCTGTCTGTCTAAACAGTTTTTCAAATCCATCTCTTGCCATCTCCTCCTCTAGGCCAGGAGAATATTGGGAATTGAATTCTTTAGGACATATTTGAACAGTATTTATTAAAAGCCCCCACTATGTTAAACACTCTTTAGACTACCTCTAAGTAGTCTAAAGACTACTTTTTAGACTACTACTCTTTAGACTACCTCTAAGCCACGAAGCAGCGTGGCTCAGTGGGAAGAGCACGGGCTTTGGAGTCAGAGGTCATGGGTTCAAATCCCAACTCTGCCAATTGTCAGCTGTGTGACTTTGGGCAAGTCATTTAACTTCTCTGGGCCTCAGTTCCCTCATCTGTAAAATGGGGATTAAGACTGTGAGCCCCCGTGGGACAACCTGATCACCTTGTAACTTCCCCAGTGCTTAGAACAGTGATTTGCACATAGTAAGCGCTTAATAAATGCCATCATTATTATTATTACCTCAAACACCATATGCTTTGTGAAAGCTTACCCTTTAAAAAAGCAGTATGGCCTAGAGGAAAGAGCATGGGTTCAGAGGGCCTGGGTTCTAATCCTGCCTCTGCCTCTTGCCTGCTATGTGACCTTGGGCAAGTCATTTAACTTCTCTTGGCCTCAGTTTCCTTATCTATAAAATGAGGGTTCACTATCTGTTCTCCCGCCTCCTTAGACTGTGAGCCCTATATGGGACAGGGACTGTGTCCAACCTGATTATCTTTTAACTACCCCAGTTCTTAGAACAGTGCTTACCCCAACGCTTAACAAATGCCATAAAAAGAAAAACAGACACACATAGAATGCAAGGATTCAAAACATAAAAATATACCAGAACTGAAGGCTGTTACAGATTTTGCTGTCCTGTGGTGTCCTGGACTTGTGCTTTCATTCCTAGTCCAATCCTGATTTAGGGTGAGTGGGGATGTAGTCACATTGGTTGTGTGGTATAAGGTAGATATTCACACAAAAACTGCTCTTGACCAAGAAAAGCTGTCTAGAATAGGGTCTATCATTGGTTTTTATGAGGTGCCTCTCCAAGGAGTCTGAATTCCCTGAGGTATTTCCCAAAGCCCCATGTATCCATCAATTAAGATCCATGTTAGTTCAGAGCTGTGTTTCTTAAGTGGAAAACTTAGGGATGAGGGGAGAGAGTTGTGCAGGAAGACAATCTTTCCTCTTCTTCCCAACTTTCCCTTCCTGCAAAGAGCCACCTTATTCTACCTCAATCTTGTCTACCTCGCCACTGAACCACTGCCCACATCCTCTCTTTGATCTGGAACTCCCCCTCCATATACAACAAACCATCACTCTTCCTATCTTCAAAGCCTTGTTAACATCACATCTCCTTCTTCACTCTGCTGAAGTCAGGTTTGATTATGTTAATGGTCAGTTCATTCCCCCATAACCAGTTCACAGTCGGTTATGTCCTCAACTGATTGAGCAAGAATAATTTAGAATCAAACAATGGTATTTGTTGAGCACTTACTGTGTGCTAACTGTACTGAGTACAATACAATAGAGTTGGTAGATGTGTCTCCTGCCCCTGAGGAGCTTACAATCTAGAGGGGGCGACAGACATTAAAATTAATTGCAGATATGTATACAAATGCAGGAGGCTGAAGTTAGGTGACTATCATGTGCTTAAGGGCTACAGATCCAAGTACATAGGCGATGCAGAAGGGAGAGAGAGTAGGGAAAAGGAGGGCTTAATCAGAGAAGTGAATGAAATGCCACCAGTTGGGTCAGACCGATTCACCTTCTACTGAGAATGGAATGAAAAGATGCTGAAGCAGGAAGATATGAGGGAAGGGCAAGGCAGATATGTGCAAGTGACAACTGGAAAACAGATTTGTTGGGAGAAGGTGGGGGTGGGGGGGGGTGTCCCCATCTGGTAATAGCACAGAACTGATAAGGGAAAGTGTTACATTACAGGCCGAGGCTGTGGTGGATGCCGACTATGAACCAAGGGTCTGGGAACTTAATTGCTGTGAAATTTCCACATCCCTGTTCTGCCGGCAAGCACCGGCAACCCTGCCCTTCCCCCCTTCCACTCGGCTGCCCCACATAACATCACTACACTTCTGATGAGAGTGCTCCAGCAGCTCATTGATCATGAAACATCACAGGGGCTGAAGATGGAAAAGATCCACTGGGCAGAATGAGGTAGTTACAGAAGGCGTTTGGCTGGCCAGCGGCGATCCATCTTTACGAATCTATTTTACTAAGATGAATGTCAGAAGACCCTACTGCAGACATCTCTGTCAGGCCTTTAAGATGTTTAAGGGCTGAAGTGGGATATTCCCAAGGTAGCTAGCCACAACACTTAATGGGATGCAGGAAAACAGTTTATGGCTATTAAGAGTTTGGAATGCTTTCAGGTACTGTACTTCTGAAGCAGCTAGGCATCTCCAAAGATGAGCAGTGCTATTCATACAGTGGGATATTTTTTTTTTTAGCAGATGTGGGAAGCTATTCTGGATACCACAGTGAGAGACTAAGGATGCCTCACGCTAACACAGAACAAATGAGAAAAATCTCTAGGTTGAACAAGAAACTCTCGAACTGACACTGGGTGAGGTCTGCATGATATAATTAACATCTTAAACAACATAAGGCTTATGACTAGGACCATAGTTTGCAAGCCAGAAATATATCCTTCTCAAGTACGATGTCGTGATGAAATAAAAGGGTCTCTAATTATTTATGTACCTATCATGAAGCGATTACAGAAAATGTCATTGTTTCCTGTTACCACTAAAACAGAAGAGGCCGTGCGATCTTCAAAGAGGACTGATGATTTCAGATGTCTTTGATTCATTACTTGGGTTAATGGTTGCGATTTGGAAAAGTTCCACTGTCAGTATGTTACAACCTTTAACTTTTAATACCAGAACTCTTGAAGTGGACTTCTTTTTGTCTTGAAAAAATCCACAACCAGGTGGGACCAGACTGAGTATAAGTAGGCAGGGGTTTTCCCTCCAAGACATCTGGTTCACTAAGGTCAGGACCCAGTTTAGAAGTGATGTGGCCTAGTGAAAAGTGCACAGGCTTGGGAATCAGAAGACCTGGATTCAAATCACGGCTTTGCCACCTGCTGTAATTGTGCACATTATTTCTCATCTCTATGCCTCAATTTTCTCATCCTGTAAAGTGAGAATTCCATACCTATTCTCCCTCTTACTTGGATTCTGAGCCCCATGTGGGACAGGGGCTGTTGTCCATCATGATTATCATATATCTACCCCTGCCCTTAGAATAGTGCTTAGCATGCAATATGGACTTAAAATAGTATTATTATTATTATTATTATTATTAGAACCCCAAGGTTCTTCCACATGAATGAAAGGTAGTATCTAGTAGAAGAAAGACTCTACTTTCCAGGTATGGCAAAGGGATGTAAAAGGAAAGTTTTATGGACAATGTTCTCATTCCCCAGGACCACCAATCTCTCCCTCTTCCACCAATCTCTCCCTCTTCCCAGGCATTGAAAAAACAGTAAAAACAGTAAATTCTAAAGTTACAGATTCAGTTACTGATTCCAACCCAATCCACTAGCAGATTGACAGAAACCAATCATGAAAGAGTTAGAGGAAGAATGTTCATCTTCATTGAAGAAGCTTGGGCTATGGCCCTGATACATTTGCTGAGTTTGTTTTTGGCTGACCCAGTTGAAGACCACTTCCAGTGCATCCCCCGTGTGGAATTAGAAACAAGACCCAATCAATTCTAAATAACATGGCCTAGTGGAAAGAACACGGGGCTGGGAGTCAGAGGACCTGGGTTCTAATCCCAGTCACTACACTAATCTGTGGTGTGACTTTGGGCAAGTTATTTAATTTCTATATAACTCAGTTTCTTCATCTGTAAAATGGGTGTTGAATCATACTCCTTCCTGCTTAGACTATGAGCCCCATGTGGGACAGGAACTGTGTCCAACCTGATTATTTTACAACCACCCCAGTATTTAGAACAGTGTTTGGCACATAATAACGGCTTAACAAGCACCATAGTTAGTAGTAGTGGTAGTAGCAGTAGTTAAGGGGTCTTAGAAAAGTTACTCAACAGCTTCACTGCATTGGAGAAAGTTAAGGGGTGGATTTCTGTGCCACTGTTAATAGAAACAATGAAATAGCAGTTCATCTGGGTATTCCTGTATAGACATAACTATTACTCCCTTCAGCATTGTGTTTATGGAGAGGTAGTACCTTGCTGTGCTGATGTGCTTGACCTTAACTGGGCTTGTCTTTGTGTTTTTAACCTCTCTTTTGAATCCCTCTTTGCAAAGTCTATACTCCAAGAAAACAACCCCTCAATCAGTCAAACATATTTATTGAGTATTGATTGTGCGCAGAGCACTGTACTAAGCATTTGGAAGGGTACAGTATAACAGAGTTGGTAGACACGTTTCCTGCCCACAAAAACCATACAGTCTAGACAGTCTCTCAGTTACTGTTTTCTGGTGAGTTCCTAATAGCCCACAGCAAAGTTGTGTTGTCTAAGAGTGTACTTCCCTATGTCTTTAAATACATTTATTTTGTTCTCCCTGCTTGTTGTGTTCTCTTCACTTCGCCTACAGGAGCTGCTTGGATTTCCTGCCAAGATCTATTTTTTTTTACACAACTACACCCAACAAATCTGGGTGGCTGTGAGCCTTGTTTTAATGTTGGCAAGCAGACTATGTTTGAGAAGCTTTTAGTTGGCTCTCTTATCCTGCATTTGATTTTAAATTTGGTTCATAAGTGACACTAATAAAATAGCTTAGAATCTGCCTTTGTCTCCCCTAATAGATCTAAGTCTTACTGCCATATAGAAGGTTGGTCACCACATACCTGCAAATTAGTATATAGTTCAAAGCCCTATTTTAGCCACAGTCTACCTGCAGTCTGCCAAAAGTCATGCTGGACTTCCTGATTCTGTTTTCTACTCTGTCTTCCCATGCATCTTTTTTTAAAATGGATTTCGTTAAGCACTTATTTGTGCCAGGCACTAAGTGCTGCGGTAGATACAAGATAATCAAGTTGGACACAGGCCATGTCGCACATGGGGTTCATGGTCTTAGTTCCCATTTCCCAGATGAAGGAACTGAGGCACATGGAAGTTAAGTGACTGACCCAAGGTCACCCAGCAGACAAATGCTGGAGCCAGGATTGGAACCCAGGTCCTTCTAACTCCCAGGCCTGTGCTCTATCCACTAGAAAATGCTGTTTCCTTATCAATGGGACTCTAATGCCTTGGTAGTAGAATTCAGTGACTGCTTTAAATTCTAGATTGCCCAGAAAGATCTTTGATTGTGTGTAGGGTTTTCTGGGTGAAAACTGGTTCATAACTTGCAGATCTCTGTGATCATGATCTACAAACCCAGCAGGCTGCATTGAGGTCTTGCTAAGAAAGCTGTTTGGCTGGTGGTGGGACACCACAGCTGACGAGGATTCAGGAATAAGGTTATAGCCACTAAACCAAAGATCTTTGCTCATCACTAAAGAATCTTTGTGGTTCTACTCACACTATATTGCTTTAAAAAAATGGTATTTTTGAGCATTTACTATGTGCCAAGCACTGAAGAGTACTGATGGAAACACCCTCATTAGTGGCAGGGAGAGACTCTTACACAGATGGCAAGAACACTAGAGTGAACACCTCAACACAAATTCCACCATCAAAAACAAGGTCCTTTGAGACCTAGAAAACCAATCAAAATATTAAGGCGTGAGTTTAGCTAGATGACTGTGCTCTTGAAACAGATGCAGAAGATATGCAAATGACTATGAATCTCTTTGCAGATTTGTCACAGTGTTATGGGCTGACCATAAGTTTGATTAAAAAAAAAACAAAGCTAGGATAACAACACTTGAAAATAGCCACTCTAGCACTGGAGCTGATCTCCCAGCAATAAAACATTTCACTGATAGGGAACACAGATGTAAGTATGAGTCACCACATTGGCTTGAGGGATCTCAACAAATTTATACAAAATATTTGCAAAATTTTCTTTTTTTCTTTCCAGAAGTCAAATACTCAGGTAATTTTTTTGACTGGCTCTGCAATTCAGTTTTCCAGAGGTTGAAAAAAAAAAGATGAAGGAACAGTGAAAGGTTTATGGGTTTCAGACCTATCCTGACCACCCATCTACTGAACTTTGAAATCTGTTTCCGATACACGCTGAGTCATACATGAGGGCCTGCACAATTATTAGATTAACTTCTTGGCATTTGGTACTTAATACAAATGATGCAAAGTTGGATTTTGTGCTCTCTACAATAGGCTCTCTCCCCACTAAGAGGAACAAAAAGACTGAGGTTCCGTAAGACTTCAAAAAAATTATGTCTCTTTTCACCATTAATTCCACTTAGACTAAATTATAAAACCATAAGAGGGATCCATTGGGCCAATGTGTACACAGCTGCCTAAGTGGTAATTCCATGAGGATTTTGCAAAACAGTCTGTGTAAAGATATGGTGACCATGGACAAAGTCAACAGTGGTCCAGGAGATGGCAGATTACATTTCCTCTGCTCAAATGATTGAAAGAAAACAGGTTTGTGCTCCTCCTTCGTTTTCCAAATAATGGTAAAAGGAAATAGTGTTTTTTTTTTTATTACTTCCCGCTTTTCTTCAATGAAGGAACATGTCTTTGGGGTCATTTTTAGTTCAACTTCTCAAGTTGACATGGTTATCATCTTCATAAAATGAATGCAGCCTGTAAAATTACCCCTATAAATACACTCCAAGCCACAACAAACACAAAAAGAATAGACATTACTATTCACTGATGTTGTTTCGATCCTCACTTGTCAATAACTTCCTTCCGGCAAGCATAATATGCAGAGACTCTAAACAGCTGGCTCAACTCAAAGGTTCACAGAATGGATAGACTTTCCAGGAGGATGGAGATGAAATTTCTTATCAAGCCAGTCTTCATTCCCTCCACCACCATGAAAAGAAGTTGAGCAGTGAGCATTAAGACCAGCTAGGGCACATAAGGGGACCGAAAATCTGGTCATTTTAGGCAGGCTGTGAGTGAGGTCTAAAAGAGGGAGTGAGGCCAGAAAGAGAGAGGGGGTGACAGGGGTGAGATGAGGAAAGGAGAGAGGGGTGAGACAGAGAGGGAATGGGACAGAGAGAGAAGGAGAGAAAGATAAAAGGAAAGAGAAAAGAGTAGAAGGGAGGGGAAATGTAGAGGGAAGAGAAAGAAAACAATGGAGAAATGAAGAGAGGAGAGGGAAAAGAAAAAAGGGGACGGGAGAGGAAAGAGGTTTAGAGGGGAAACTCACCCTCATTGCATACCATTTCCATCAATCGTATTTATTGAGCGCTTACTGTGTGCAGAGCACTGTACGAAGCGCTTGGGAAGTACAAGTTGGCAATATATAGAGACAGTCCCTACCCAATAGTGGGCTCATCCTCCACCACCCATCTTCTCTCACTCCCTTCTATGTCACCCTGACTTGCTCCCTTTATTCTTCTCCAGTTCCATTCCCACAACACTCATGTACATAACTGTAACTTATTTATTTATTTATTTATATAAATGCCTGTCTTCCCCATTTAGATGGTAAGGCAGGGAATGTTATACTGTACTCTCCCAAGCACTTAGTACAGTGCTCTGCACACAGTAATCACTCAATAAATATGATCAAATAAATGCTGCCTCCTGGGTGGAAGTTTTGATCATCCTGGAAACAGGGCTAAGAATGGAGGAGTTCATTCAGGGCCAGTGCCACTGACACCACCTTATTAATTAATTAATTCATTCATTCATTCAATCATATTTATTGAGCACTTACTGTGCACAGAGCACTGTACTAAGCACTTGGAAATTACAATTAGCCTACCTGATGGTGTGGAGAAGAAGAGTAGCCAGTCACTGTTAACCTGGACTGTGTTGGAGCATGTTTCTGGGTTGCTGTTGCCTTGAGTGGGCCGTACCAGCAGAACTCATGGTTACGTCAATGGCTCAGTCCAGAGTAAACCAGCTCTGTCAGGGTTTTCACCAGAATCAGTACAACCACCTGGGTGGGACCAATGGCATGGCTGAATTAGCCAAGAATGGTAATTCCAGCACTGAAACCCACATTATTCTGGCTATCTAGGGGACGTTTTATGCATAGCCCCAAGGTGGATCAATTTTAGTCATGGTGGTAGGTTGCAGTTTATCTGTCATTTATTTATATTAATGTCTGCACCCCCTCTAACTGTAAGCTCATTGTGGGCAGGGAATGTGTCTGTTTATTGTTCTATTGTACTCTCCCAAGCTCATAGGAGGGTGCTGGGCCAAAGTTAAGCACTCAGTAAATACAGTCGACTGACTGACAGTAATGTCATCGACAGCTGTTATGGCCAAAGAGATGAAGAAAGAGAGGAAAATTATTTCTCCTCTGCATCCTCTTTTCATCATTCTTGCTGCTATGGTACCACCCCCTCAGTTGCCATTATGGAATCCCAACTAAAAATGGGATACCAATGCTCCTTCTCATAGACATCGTAGGCTGTGGGGCAGAGCCCCCAAATTGCCAACCTATAATGGGGTGCCTGTAGGCCCTAGCCCTCAGGAACCTCATTCCTGAGCCTCATCTTGACTAGTTCCACAGAATCCCCAGTGGATCCCTTTTGACCTCCAGACCTTCTCCCAGCATATTCAAATGAAAATCCACTCTAGATTGTAAGCTCATAGTGGGCAGGGAATGTGTCTACCAACCCTGTTGTACTGTACTTTCCCAAGTGCCTAGTACAGTGCTCTGCACACAAGCACTCAAATACTACTCTGATTGATTGATTCAAAATCCAATCCCCAGTGGCTATGTGAGGGGTGGAGATAGGAAAAGGAAAGGAGGAAGTTATTCTTGAGTCATCTACACCTATTTTGAACAATTCCTGCACACGAGGCAGGGTGGTCTAGTGGAAAGAACACAGGCCTGAGAGTCAAAGGGCCTGTATTCTAATCCTGGCTCTGCCCCTTGTTTGCTATATGACTTTGGGCAAGTAAGCCACTTAATTTCTCTGTGCCTCAGTTACTGCATCTGTAAAGAGGGTTTGGACTGTGAGCTCCATGTGGGACATAGACTGTGTTCATTCATTCATTCAATTGTATTTATTGAATGCTTACTGTGTGCAGAACACTGCACTAGGCACTTGGGAGAGTACAATACAACAATAAACAGATGTATACCCTGCCCAAAGCTAGCTTAGAGGGGGAAGACAGACATTAATATAAATCAGTTACAGATATGTACATAAGTAAGTGGTGCTGGGAGGGGGAAAGAACCAAGGGAGCAAGTCAGGGTGATGCAGATGGTTGTGGGAGAAGAGTAAAGTGGTGGCTTAGTCAGGAAAGACCTCCTGGAGGAGATGTGCCTTCAACATAGTCTTGAAGGTAGGGAGAGTAATTTATTGGATTTGAGGAGAGAGGTTGGTCTAAGCCAGAGGGAGGAAGTGGGTGAGGGGTTGGCGGTGAGATAGAAGAGATCGAGGTACAGTGAGAAAGTTAGCATTAAAGGAGCAGAGTGTGTGGGCTGGGTTGTAATAAGAGAGTGTGAGATGAGATAGAAGGGGGCAAGGTGAAAGTGTGCTTTAAAACCAATGGTGAGGAGTTTTTGTTTGATGCGGAGGTGGATGGGCAACCACTGGAGCTTTTTGAGAAGTGGAGTGATATGTCCTGAACATTTCTAGAGAAAAATGATCTAGGTAGCAGAGTGTACTATGGACTGGAATGGGAAAAGGCATCAAGGAGGCCTGTCCAACCTATCTTGTGCCTATCTCAGGGCTTAGAATAGCACCTGGTACATAGTAAGCACATAAAAAATACCACAAAAACAAAACAAAAATTGCTTTTACTCTGACTACTCTAAATACTTAGAATTTGGGACAGAGTAAAAAAAAATCAATGCATTTACAAAGGAGAGCCAATTCATGTAAGGGGAGCTAGTCAGAGAAGGGCCTTCACCTGAAATGGAAAAAATGGATATTCCTCCTGTGGAGACCTCAAATAAGGTCTAGTACATTTATTGGATAATAAATGGTGTAACTTTAACTAATGCAGGCCTAAAACAATCTGCTTTGCTAAAGAGCATGAGGCTTCATAGAACATTTGGTATTGATTAAATTTATTGTGTGCCAATTCTGTGTGCAGTATGGGTAGATAGAAGATAATCAGGTCAGATGAAATCTCTACATGTGGCTCATAACCTAAGAGGTAGGATGATCAAGGATTATCAATTTTATTATCATCCTTCCCTAATCCTTATCCTGAATTTTGCTGTGTGAATGTGTTAATAGAATAGTTGTAGCAGTAACAGTATGTATTGTTCTTCTACTGGGTGCAATGCACTGCCCTAAGCACTTGGATAAATTTCAAAGAAGTATTACATCTAACAGTCCCAAAAGAAGGATTTATTTTACAATCAATCAATGGTATTAAGCGCTAACTGTGTGCAGAGCACTGTACTAAGCTCTTGGGAGAGTACAATATAATAGAGTTGGTGAACATGTTCCTTGCCCACAATAGTGATAATAATAATAATAATAATAATAATAACATTTGTTAAAATCTTATTTGTTAAGCACTAGAACAGTGCCAGGCACTGTTCTAAGTGCTGGAGTAGATGAAAGTTAATCAATTTGGACAGAGTCCCCTTCCAGCAGGACCTCAGGCTCTTAATCCCCATTTTACAGATAAGGTAAATGAGGCCCAGAGAGTTAAGTGACTTGCCCAAGGTCACACAGCAGACACATGGAGGAGCCGGGATTAGAACGCAGGTCATTCTGATTCCCAGGCCCGTGCTCTATCCACTAGGCCAGTCTAGAGGGGGAGAAAGACATTAAAACAAAATTACAGCTGGAGCACATAAGTGAAGTGGAGTTTAAGGGAGGGGTGAGTATCAAAATGTTAAAGGTAAACAGACTCAAGTACTTAGGAGATGCAGAAGGGAGGGCTAAAACAGGGAAATGAAGACTTAGCCCAGCACCTTCTATGGAAACAATAATGCACTCATCTTTGACTTTTGGTTAAGATTGTAATGTCTCTCAGTAGATTGTCTTTTAATTCAAATAAAATGGGCTAGAACCAGATTTCTGTAATAAGGATGTGTTTTTATAAATAATTGCTTCTGTCTAATATTTTCCTCAAAGTTGATCTCATAAGCCAGATTTCTCTCCCATTAGAAGTGGATTTGGAAAAGCACTGAACAACGTTCTTTAGAAGTGTTCGCATTGCATAGGTCGCCTGATTTCCCTTTCTTCCACTATATGTTAATTATTTTTGCTTTTCTCCACATCTTGAAAAATCTATAGCTAAAGAATTTATAAAAACCTCATCTGAATGTAGTTAGGCAGTCTTCCACTCGGCAAGCTCTGAGTGTTTATCAGAGCACTATAATTAGTCAAGAGCAGGAGTCGTAAACATACATTTTAAACGGTATCATGACAATGGGATTTTGACAATGAAGTCTGGCTGGCAACTCTGACCTAAGGAAACACAATATTGTTTGGCACAATCTACTCGACCTCATACCTTGAAAACTGTCACTTTTCTATTCATCTAAGTCTATTCATCTATTCAATCTATTCATTGATCATCTAATATATAGTTTAAAATGTGAAACAGCACCACACTGCGGGATCCTTTCTAAATCCTTTTCGACGGTATTCTCAGACTGTAAGCTTTTTAAGGGTAGGGATCGTGTCCACCAACTCTTTGTATTCTATTCTCCCAAGCTTTTAGTACAGTGTTCTGCACAGAGTAAGCATCATCATCATCAATCGTATTTATTGAGCGCTTACTATGTGCAGAGCACTGTACTAAGCGCTTGGGAAGTACAAATTGGCAATATATAGAGACAGTCCCTACCCAACAGTGGGCTCACAGCACTCTTTAAATACCACAGAATTCACTGTGGGCAAGGAATGTGCCAGTTATATTGTTGTGATGTAGTCTCCCGAGAGCTTAGTCCAGTGCTCTGCATATAGTAGGTACTCAGTAAATATGCTTGATTGATTGATTGATTTGGGTCTGTCTTAGAGCAGTGCAATGCTGGAGCATTGGGGAGAAGGATGCAACACATCCTTAGAGCACAGTGACCCGATCAGTAGTGGCTAGTGTGGCATAGCTGGACCTTCTGTTACACGTTTGTTGTCATTAAACATCTTCTCACCGAGCTCCCCCAGCAGAGAATTCTCAGGAGCCCAGGAAGAAGTGGAGTAGCAGGGTAGGATCAGGTGAAAATAGAAACCAGCCCTTCAATGTTCCTGCTCCCCAAGAGGAAATGAGAACTCATGGTAGGAGCGGGAAGAATAAAACAGCTTCTGCCACTACTGGCATCTCACCCCTCAGCTTACTGCTACTGCTCTTCCTGTCTGGCTTCCTCCAATGAGTTTCTCAGGTGAGTGAGAGGAAGGGAAGTGGGGTGGGGTTTTAAAATAATAATGACAATGATAATGATAAAAAGAATAATAATGCTACCTGTCAAGTGCTTACTCTGTGCCAAGCAGGGTACTAAGTGCTGGGGTAGATACAAGACTGAGCCCCCTCCTCCCAGACTGAGCCCCCTCCTTCCTCTCCCCCTCCTCACTCCCCCCGCCTTACCTCCTTCCCCTCCCCACAGCACCTGTATATATGTATATATGTTTGTATGTATTTATTACTCTATTTATTCATTTATTTTATTTGTACATATTTATTCTATTTATTTTATTTTGTTAATATGTTTTGTTCTGTTGTTCTAGACTGTGAGCCCGCTGTTGGGTAAGGACCATCTCTATATGTTGCCAATTCGTACTTCCCGAGTGCTTAGTACAGTGCTCTGCACACAGTAAGTGCTCAATAAATATGGTTGAATACAAGATGATCAGCACAGTCCCTGGCCCACACAGGGCTAATAGTTTAAGTCGGAGAGAGAACAGGTATTGTATCCCCTTTTGACAAATGAGAAAACTGAGGCACAGAGAAGTAAAGTGATTTAGTCAAGATCAAACAGCAGGCAAGTGGTAGAGCCGGGATTAGGTCCCAGGTCCTCCAACACTCAAGTCCATGCTTCTCTAGGTTTGGTGTGTATATTTGGCTGGGTCCGTGTGTGAGTTGCTCAGGGGGCAGTGGAGGGGGAGGGGTACATGTGTGTTTGTAGGGATAGAGCTGTGGGCATGGGTGAAGCCAGGGTTGCTCTTATTCCCACCTAGCTAACACTAGATCAATCAGTTGTATTTATTGAGTGCTTACTGTGTGCAAAGCACTGTACTAAGCACTTGGGAGTGTACAACACAACAATAACACAGACGTATTCCCTGCCCAAAGTTGGGCAGTTCTTCAAGTAGTAGCAATAGTTTGGAAGTGAAGACAAGGATATTAAAACTCTCAATGGCCCTGCAAGAATCCAAGACTATGTGTTTCATTTCATCAGATTTTTAAGTTAAATTCAAAAGTGTATTCACCCATCACCTGATTATCCTTAAGCCTGGTCTAGTTTCTTTCAGGTCTTAACCTCTGCTCTTGTGCTAATTTGTAAACTGGAGTAAAATGCTTAGGGCAAAAGCTCATGATGCCTTTAATTAATTAATCAATCAATGGCATTTATTGATTGCTTACTATGTGCAGAACACTGTATTAAGTGCTTGGGAGAGTAAAATACAACACACTTGGTAGATACAGTTTCTGCCCTTAAGGAGCTTACAACATAGTGGGGTCCAAGTTTACCAGTCCAAGTTTCTAGAGCTGTGTCAAGTGCTTTTTTTATTTGTTGGCTTGTTTTTTAATGGTATTTGTTAAGCCCTTACTATGTGCCAGGCTCTGGACTAAACACTGGGTTAGATACAAACTATTCAGGTTGCACACAATCCATGTCCCCCACAGGGCTCATAGTCTTACTTCCCACTATGCAGATACAGCAACTAAGGCACAGAGAAGTTGCCACCCAACTTTCATTCATTCAATTGTATTTATTGAGCGCTTACTGTGTGCAGAGCACTGTACTAAGCGCTTGGGAAGTACAAGTTGTCAACATATAGAAATGGTCCCTACCCAACAGCGGGCCAGGATTAGAATACAGGTCCTCTGGCTCCCAGGTCTGTGCTCTTTTCACTAGGCCACGCTGCTTCATGTGCATGAATTGTTCAAAAAATGTGCAGATAACTCAAGAGTCACTGCCTCCTCCTTTCCCCTCCCTATCTCCACCCCTCACACAGTCACTAGGGGTTGGATTTTGAGTTAATTGACTATGTAGTGCTCCCAGCCTTTAATCCCCATTTTATAGATGAGGTAACTGAGGCAAATTAATTGACTTCCAGATACAAATCTGATTTCGATAGGGAACTTCAACAGGGAACCCAGAATTATGAGTGGGTCTCTGTACTGGGCAGTTTTGCATCTTTGTAGGCTCCCTCAACTGTTGCAGTGGACTGCTTCTTCTTTGCTTCCTTCAAATCCTTCAGCTTTGCTTACTTTCCACCCAGCAACACTGGCTGAAGAAAGACAAACCAGAAAGTCATTTGAAAGCAAACCAAGAGAAGCCCAGGCTTGGGAATCAGAGCACCTGGCTTCTAATCCCAATTCCATCACTTGCCTGCTATTCATTCATTCAATCATATTTATTGAGCACTTACTGTGTGCAGAGCACTGTACTAAGCACCTGCTATGCGACCTGGGGCAAGTCACTGCACCTCTCTGTGGCTCAGTTTCCTCACCTCTAAAATGGGAATGAAATACCTGTTCTCTTTACAATTTAGACTGTGAGCTCTGGGTGGAATAAGGACTGTGTCTGATCTGATTAACTTGTAAATACCTCAGCACTTAGAACAGTGTTTGACACATAGTAAACATTTAAGATATGCCATAAAAAACACCAATAATAACAACAGAACAACCTGGTGTGTGGTAGAGGTGTCTGCCTTTTGCTATGCAAAGGTAAAGGCCATTCACAGATTGATTGGTCATAAATCATGACTGCTCTCCGAAGATTAATGTTCATTTGTCAATAACCTGGAATGCATCTTAGTATTGAGCACTTTTCCATCCCTTTTGTCAAACCTTAGGACATGTTCCCTCCTTTCTGACCATATCTGCACATGATGGACAGCCACACAAACCCTATTAGGGTCACACTATAAAAACTGTTGCTACTGATTTTGATCAGAGTCAACTTTGAACACGATGATAAATCAGTCCACCGTCATCCTGTTTAGTGTAGCCTCCAAAGCATAATGACCTTCTAAGACCTTTCTTTAATGTTCACTGGGAAAAGCTTTGGTAGAGGAAATTCCAGAGAATGGTATGTAAGGATAAAGTCATCCATTCAATGTGTGGGGGCCGTGTGCCCCAAAACAGCACTCAAGTAACCAGAAAAAGGAAAGAATAATGAATTAGGACAGAAAGTCAACAAAAGTCCTAGACCACAACTATAATCACATTATGAACCTTAATTCTACTTAGTTGCACTCCTAGCAAAGTGCACAAAAATATGGACACCGCTAATTTAAATGAAGGAAAAAAAACTTCCCTAAACTTTGTAATCTCATCCAAAAAACTTCCTTCTAACTTCTAACTGCTTCTGTTGGATCCAACTAATTCAGCTATAGCTGCAGCCCTTTTAAATAGAAACTCACGTAGTTCTCAGAGATGATAATAAGTAGGCAAATCTTCACTTCTCATTCAGTGCATCTTCTTGGCTCAAGTTACTAGTAACCATGCCGTTACTGGCATCTGGTTTTTAAGGAGATCATTTGATGTGCACCAGAAGACTCCAGGGCTTATTAGACTAGAGCCAGGTCACTCTAGAAAAGCAAAGTGGAGGACTGGACTGATTATTTAGTTGATTTAAGCAAAAAAAAAATGTATTTTGTTTGAATTATCCATTTCCACTACAGGTTATGAGAAAAGAAACCATCTGTATAGGACTTAATTGAAGGAATTAAGCCAACTGGAACCCTATTTATTGTACTTTCCCATATACACAAAGTGAAATCTTTGCCCTCTTAGGCAAGCCAAGACCTGATATTTCCACCAAATAATTCAAGGGAATTGAGCTGGGGAGGCAGGATCATGCAGTGAAAAGTGAAATCTAAGACCAATTCTAACACCACCCTAAATACTCATAATTAATTCCGATACCAACTGCACTCCTGACTTGGACACCACTTCTGCATTGGTGTAATTCAGTCTCAATATATGCCTAAACTCCAGGTCCATCTAGACTGTAGCATAACAGGTCTAATGAAAAGTGCTGCCATATGGGGGAAAACAAGAAGGCTCCATCTGCAGTGAAGATGATGTAATGGTTTATGAATCTAGCCGTGTGCAAATCCAGTAGGGAGGCAGATCTGCATTGGCAGTGAAGATAGTGGCCTTGACACAGGAGCAGAACTGCTTTGTTTCACTCCAGGTTTTTTCAAAAACAGTATAGACTCTGCCTAAAAGGTCAGTTGACCATTCCAGGAAAGTCTGTGCTTTACCCAGCCTGAATAAATCCTACTTGTTCACCTCCTATGACTGCCTTGTCCTATGTTCTGATATTTTTAGGCTACTTTTCTGCAACCAGAGCAAAGCAGAGCTATGAAACAGTGGAAAGAGTATAATCCTCAGCATCGGGAGTCCTGTTGCTGAACTGGGTTTGAATTGCTGATGTGCCACTGACCTGCCTTCCTGGGTCTTAACTAGTTCATCATTGGTGGTATTTTAGGTAGAGCCTGACTCTCATTTCTGATGTTCATTCGCTTCTCACCCTGGGCTTCTTCTCCCTATCCATTCTCCTGCCCCTTAGACTGTGAGTCCCATGAGGGACTGGAATAATCTCTGATTTAATTCTATTGTGCCTATCACATTGCTTGAAACATAGTAAGTGCTTAAAAAATACCACTATTATTAAGGAGGGCAAACATCACACATTTCCTCCTAGCTTCTGGTTGTCACTGCTGAAGACAGAATAGTAGTTTGGATGGTCAGTAATAACCCTCCCTAAGTTCTTATTCTAACAGGGGCAATTACCACATTCCATATCACCCAGTCCAAAAAATCAGTGGAGGGAAAAGTGAATGTTTTTCCTGAATTATTGCAATAATTTCTTCACATCCCTGATTTGTTTATGGAGATACAAATCCTCTTGGCCAGAAATGAGATTAGTTCTGATAAATGGAGTCACGCAAGCAGGACAGAACTGGTGTCAGGCCAGAGTGCAGTTGGTACTGGAATTAATTCTGTGTATTTAGGATGCCCGCCACACTTTTCCTTTTCCAGAACTTTTCCATCAGACTTCAAATTGTTGATTGTGGTCCACTGCCCTTTGAAGGCAGCAAATCAGACTCCCTGTAAGCTGCTCCCTGCTCTGGCAGAGACCAGGCTTAAAGAAGACTGTCCAGCTGAGCTTCACAACTCTGCCCAGGCCATGCTGGGGTCTGAGGTCCTGACTCTATGCCCCTCAGGTGATACTGAGAAGCAGCATGGCTCAGTGGAAAGAGCCCAGGCTTTGTAGTCAGAGGTCATGGGTTCAAATTTTGGCTCCACCACTTGTCAGCTGTGTGACTTTGGGCAAGTCACTTTACTTTTCTGTGCCTCAGTTACCTCATCTGGAAAATGGGGATTAAGTCTGTGAGCCCCACGTGGGACAACCTGATCACCTTGTTACCTCCCCAGTGCTTAAAACAGTGCTTTGCACATAGTAAGTGCTTAATAAATGCCGTCATTATTATTATTACTGAAGCACCACCTCACTTTGGGCCAGGTGCAATTGGCATCTGGAGCTTCATCCAGGCCTTGACGACATGTGGGTTGAGCTGCCTGACCTATTTAGTACCTTTGCTTAGGCCTTAGTGTGCCACCCACATGACAACTTTGAAGTGTCATACCTGGCTGGGGCAGGAAGCCCCTACATCAGAGCCCTAGCCTCTGGGCTTTGGGACCAAGCTCCATGGCGACTGGTGAGGGTCCGTGGAACAAAGAAAACAAATATATAAGACCTGTGCTGAGACATGTTATTGGTGCTGAGGCCAAAGCACCTAAGGCTTGAACCAGGATGGCATGCTGCAGGAGACCAGACTCCTTGAAACTCCTCTGACGTGGAACTATCTTCAGAAAGCTTGGGGAAGCCAGCAGGACTGATGAGGGAACTGAAGCACAGAGAAATGAAGTGACTTGCCCAAGGTCACCAGCAGACAAATGGTAGAGTCAGGATTAGAACCGACGACCTTCTGTCTCCCAGGCCTGGGCTCTTTCCACTAAGCCATGCTGCTTCGGTGAGCATCTCCCTCCAGGTGTGCTGGCCGGGCGGGTTGGGATGGGGCGGGCTCGAGATGGCGGCGGTTCTGGGCATGGTGGGGCCCTCGCCATGGCAGCGGCCTCCCTCTTCCACGATGAACCGCAGGCTCAGCTTTTTCTGCTCTTTAAACTCACCACCAATTTCCAGGAGGACGCGGACCCCTGCAAGCAATTTGGTGCTGTGACTCAGATGACAACCCTTGACAACGGTCCAGAGCGGTCCATCTCTGTGACCCTCAAACACTAACCACAGAACCACAGAGCCTCAGCAGGTCCCCAAATCCGGAGCCATGGGAAAGCGTGGGTCCTTCCCAGCCTCAGAAGTTGCTCTCGATGAACCAGTGGTAGAAGCCCATAGAGGGGCTGCAGAAGGTGGTAGGAAGCTAAGCGAGGCGAGTGAGCCACCGGCCCCCGCCTCCCCAGGAATTTAGTGGAATCACCTCTGCACAATCTCATCTTCCGAACCAGCGCATCGTGATGCTTCTGCTGCATTCTCAGGGTGTTCCCATATCCGGGGGCCTCCTTGGCCTGTGGTCTCTTGCCCTCACGGAGGGACTGCTTAGATGGCCAGCAACCAGACAAGTGGCGTCCAGGCCTAAACCCAGTGCTCCTGGTTTGGCATATCCCGGTCTTCTCTGGAAAGCCCTTCTCTCTTTCTCCATCCCGGCCTGTACACTCTGCTCTTCTGGCACTAACCTTCTCACCATGCCTCAATCTCACCTGTCCCACAGTCGACCCCAGGCCCATGTTCTACCTCTGGCCTAGAATGCCCTCCCTCCTCAAATCTGCCAAAAGATCACTCTTTCCCCCCTTTAAAGCCCTACTGAAGGCTCACCTCCTCCAAGAGGCCTTCCTAGACTAAGCCCCCCTTTTCCTCAGCTCCCCCTCCCATCCGCATCACCTCAACTCACTCCCTTTGCTCTTCCCCCCCTACCCACTTATGTATTTATGTATATATGTATAATTCTATTTATACTGATACCTGTATACTTGTTTTGATGTGTATCTATAATTTTATTTATTTATATTGATGCCTGTTTACTTGTACTTGACTTGTCAGCTGTGTGACTTGTCAGCTGTGTGACTTCGGGCAAGTCACTTCACTTCTCTGTGCCTCAGTTACCTCATCTGGAAAATGGGGATTAGAACTGTGAGCCCAATACGGGACAACCTGATTACCGTGTATGTCCCCTAGCGCTTAGAACAGTACTTGGCACATAGTAAGCACTTAACAAAATACCAAAATGATGATTATTATTATTATATTTCCTGCACAGGCCCACATGCATACACAGGCTCAGGGACAAGCCTATCACTTGCAAACACAAACCAGAAATAGGCTTACACCTAGACACACAACTATCCAGTGAGAGATTTCAGTAGACACACACCAGGAAACAATATATCCCCAAAAGAGGGAAATTCACAAGGCAATATAGTTTCAGAAGCACATAAAGGTGCCAAACCACCAAAAAGACACTGACAGAGAGCCTCAAGAATACAGGCCAGAGACAGGGAGTAATGGAGAAAGAATATTAGGTGAAAGAATGAGAAGTACAATATTATCCTTATTAAGATCACATCTTCTCCATGAGGCCCTCCATGACTAAGCCTTCTTTTCCCCAACTCCCTCTCAGTCAGCCAGTCACCTTTATTTACTGAGTCCTTACTGTGTGCAGGTCACTGAACTAAGTGCTTGGGAAAGAATAATTAACAATAACCAGATACATTCCCTACTCACAGTGATCTTACAGTCTCCCTTCACACCATCTATGCAATTGGATCTGTACCCTTTCAACACTCGATATTCACCCCACCCTCAGCCCCACAGCACTTATATACATGTCCACAATTTATTTAAATTGTATTTTTATAATATAAGAACGCTATGTAAGCTTGTTGTGGGCCGGGAACATCTATCAACCCTGTCGTATTGTACTTTTTGAAGTACTTAATTCAGTGCTCAATAAATACCACTGATTTCTAGATTGATTAATTGATTACAATATAGAACTAGAGCAGAAGAAGAATTGTAATTCTGGAGGATAGAACTAATTATTCATATTTCCTTGTATTTGGAATTATGGCCCTCAAAACTCATGAGCTTATCTCTATACTTTTAATATATTTGCCAATTGACCAAATGGCAATAGACTGAATGATTTCCTTGCATATGAGAAGATGCTTACATTCATAATAAGATGCAGTTATATTAAAATCTTTTTTAACTTTTTTACATAATTTCATAATTTTACATAATTTCAAACCAAAAAAATAATAAGAATCATATTAAAACAGGGCGTTAAACTCCAGTGACTTCCTCACTTAACTTATCTGTGCCTCCGTTTACCTCATCTGTAAAATGGGAATTAAATCCCACTCTTTTCTATGTACACTGTGAGCCCTATGTGCGACAGGGATAGTGTTCAATCTGATCAAATTTTATCTGCCCCAACACCTACAACAATGCTTGACACATAGTAAGTGCTTAACAAATGCCATAATTACTCATTATTATTACTCACCGCTATCCTTTCCCCTGTTTCACCTCCACTTCCAGATCTGCTGATCAGTCAGCCATGCTAGGATGAGGCTGTCAATGATAATTCTGAGCTACCTACAGTCTAGCACCTCTACCTTCTAATTTCTGATTAAAAGTCTGCTCCTCTGGCCCCCTGCCAGTTGGCCCTCCCTCTTCCCATTTACTAACTTATTCAGAGTGGCTTAATGGCTAGAACATGGGTCTGAGAGTCAACAGGACCTGGATTTTAATCTGGCTCTGCCCCTTGAGTGCTGTGTGAACCTGGAGAAGTCACTTAACATCTCTGTGCCTCAGTTCTCTCATCTGTGAATCCCATGCGGGGCATGGACTGTATCCAACCTGATTACCATGTATTCATTCATTCAATCGTATTGATTGAGTGCTTACTATGTGCAGAGCACTATACTAAGCCCTTGGGAAGTACAAGTTGGCAACATATAGAGACGGTCCCTACCCAACAGCGGGCTCACAGTCTAGAAGGGGGAGACAGACAACAAAACAAAACATGTAGACAGGTGTCAAAATCGTCAGAACAAATAGAATTATAGCTATATGCACATCTAACAAAATAAATGGAATAGTAAATATGTACAAGTAAAATAGAGTAATAAATCTGTACAAATATATACAAAATATATATATGTTGCCAACTTGTACTTCCCAAGCGCTTAGTACAGTGCTCTGCACACAGTAAGCGCTCAATAAATACGATTGATGATGATACAAGTGCTGTGGGGATATTGTTACATTGTACTCTCCCAAGTGTCTAGTTCAGGGCTTGGCATACAGAAAGTGTCAATAAATATGATTGATTGAATGAACGAATCAGCTACTCTTAGCTATGCAAAGGGGCTAGGAGCTTCTCCTCCTCCCACACTGGGAGAAGCAGCGTGGCTCAGTGGAAAGAGCCTGGGCTTTGGAGTCAGAGGTTATGTATCTACCACAGGGCTTAGTACAGTGCCTAGCACATAGTAAGTGCCAAGCCAATACCATTAAAAAACAAAGAAACAAAGCCTCTGTCTCCCCTTCTGATTTATTCCTGACTTTTATTCTTTGTGGAAGGTGAGCAGCTCTCTCACCATCCTTAGTGCCTGCTGCTGGGCCTTCAAGCCCCCATAATATCTCTGTCAAATAATAAACACAAGCTAAATGTTACTCTAGAATCAAATCCAAGAACTTCAATGAACGCTGCTGACTTGAATGTTTGGCTTTGTTTCTTAAGGTGAGTCACACCCAGGAGGTTTTCATTAAGGTGTAGATGAGTTTTATTACTCTTTGTGGAAGTCTGTCCATAGTGTATGTAATTCTGTAAGGCAGCCAAGAAGTTCTAACAATATCATGGACCAAGATTCAAAACATATCAGTGTCTCATTAGATCTTTCAGTTTGTATAAAACTGTACATTTAATTCAACATGTTATGGTCACATGGATATTGTTTTAGGGTAAAATAAAACCTGCTTTAAATGAGTTTATTGCTTCCATTGTATTAGTATTCCTCAAGCTGTCACATTCATCTGGATTGAGTTCCCTTAAAGAGAGGAAATAAACTCACAAAATGAAAGACTTGCTTTGATATAGTTCAAAGTAATGGGGGTGGGGAGGGAAGGAGAGAGGAATGGTGGGGGGCGGGGGGGACGGGATGGGAGGAGAGGAGAGAGACTATTTTCCTAAGAAAAAATTCACTGATTTGCCTTTCTAAAGAAATTGGTCTAGATTGTCTTCAAATGAAATTTTTGTACAGAGCAGTCCAGGAAGCCTAGTCATTATGGGTCTGTTCAAACAAGCCATTGCCTTGGCTGCGATGGAAGAGAACAAACAGAAACATGGGGAAAAGGCCCCAAGCTGTCTCTATAATTCTTCAGCCTTTCCTCCCTCCTCCTCCCAGCAATCAATGGAACATTTCTGGCAAATATGACTGAGGGAGGGGAAAGTCACCAAAGCGAGGAAGGCTAAAAGTTCTTTAAAAAAACAAAAAACCTTTTCCTCTCTAAAACAAACTTACCCCTTAAACTTTGTAGTGATAACCTAAGACTAAAATTTCCCTCAGAATGACTTCTTTTCCTTTCCCATGATGCTTCTCCCTCTATAGAAGACTAAGATGGAAAGTTGGGGGAGGGAAGAAAAATTAAAAATGAGCCAGTAATATTTTACATGGAGAATCTGTTCCCCTCTGCATCTGGTTTTGTTTTTTTTTTCTGATCTTCCCTCTCTGCCTCTAGTTCTTGCTGAAAAGAAAGTGATTATGATACTTTCTAGGGGTGAACGGTTGTGGAAGATTGGAATCAGAATCAGGAGGCAATTCATAAATCTCTTCTGGAGTTTGGTGTAGGAGCATGAAGAAAGCAGGAGGAAAGAAAGTAACAAGGTCTGTGAAGTAGCGATTAGTGAAGTATCTGACCAAAGTGCATTTGATTAGTGTATTCTTCTGGGGGATTATTACATTCCATCTTCACTGAGGACAGAACAAAAAGGTCTCAGCATTATACATAAGGAAATAAACTCCTTGAGCTGGCAGGATTTTGCTTCCCTGGAAGTCTTTGCAGGCTCTCAATGAATACCACTGACTGATTGATTCAGAATTGGATACATGACTGACTTGAAAAATTTAGTCTGAAGGCAGAAGGAAAGGCAAGATGATCTCTAGGCATCTCTGCCTGTCAGAGGATCTACAGACTCCTTTCATTTGTCTGCTTTTATTGTTGCATTTTACTTCTCACAAATGACAACTTTAAGGATATAAATACATAGCATGATAAATTAGGTATAGTGTTTCAACCTACGATCATTAAGGAGTAAGTCTAACATCATGTATAAATATATACATATATATACAAATATACAAGTGCTTAGTACAGTGTTCTCATGGTAAGCAGTCAATAAATACCATTGATTGATATGTACTTGTGTATACAAAATTAATTGCAGCAAAGCTTCCACCCTTGGCTACTGAAATGCTGAACTATGCCTGAAATTCTGAAATATGTCTAATAGCCCAAAATGGTTATAGTCCAGAAGTCTTTAACAATCTTTTTATTAGTCAAGGATCAATGGGGTTTTCCTTCAGTTCCATTGTGTTGACTGAGAGTGACATCCAGTGGCTCATAATTTAATCACTCATATGAGAAGTATCTAGGCATCCATGGGTACGAATCTCAAACTCACCTAGCCAGTTCCATGGGAAAGATTGATTAACCAGCTAGGTGTCTATCTCTTCATCAATCAGCCTGGTCCTTGTTTGAACAAGGCTTAAAAACCATTTTTTAAAAAATAATGGTACTTATTAATAATTTACTGCATCCCAAGCACAAATGCTAAGTGCCAGAATAGGTACAAGATAATCAGCTCTTATGCAGTCCTTGTCCCAGATGGGTCTCACCTCACCAAAATGGGGGATTTTTTGCAGAACAGTGAGCATATCCAAATTGAGTCCGAGGGAGACAGAGATTCAGAGAATCTGAGGAGAAGAGCACTTTTTTTGTGTGAGAAGCTCGGCTAAGGTATTTTCAGAAAACACCTTTACTAAAATAGTGTTTTTAAATAGGAAACAGATTGCATGTCCCAAACTTAACAATGACTGTAAGAACGTTCACTGACTGGCTCCATTTTATTGTCACATGGCAAGACTGCCACTGGATATTGTTTGGCTAACCTTGGGCACTCTCCCTGAAAAGGGCCCCATAAGAATGAGGTGAATCTGGGAAAAGCTCAGAAAGTCAGAGTGCATTCATTCATGGCACTTCAAGGTGAAGGCAGAACTGATGATATCTGAGGATTCTGTTTTTGGAAGAACTATCAGATCCATTAACTCCATCTTCACTGATTGCTTCCATATGACTTTGCTTCTGAGTTATTACAAAGTATGCCCATGCACTCCTCCCCCTTAAAAAGAGGAAAGGAGGCAATATACTTATCACAAAAGCTTCCCCTCTGACCTGCCCATTTCATTCTGGAGGGGGAAGAATCTACAAGAGAAGGATGATAACAATCTGTGAAGAGGTCAGAGTTGTCTTTCAGGAGTTGACTTTTACATGGTGAAAAGAGTTTAGCATTAATTGCTGTCTTTGAATAGGATGTGGATGTTATTTACCAAGAAACAGGAGAGGTAAGAGGAAGAAAAATGTATTTTACATGAGAAAGGAGCAGTTTCAATTGAGCTTCCTTCAAACACCTGACTCAGATCACAACCCGATGTTGACTTAGAGAACAAGTAAAATTTTCCAGACTTTGCCCTGAAATAGGGAGACAGGCCAAAGGCAGCCTCACTCAAAAAAACACCGGAGTCTCTCAGCCCCCCACACAGTTAAGACACAGAATGACCAATAAAAAATGTCTGATACAAACCCCAGCCCGCTGGGATTTTTTTGCTACGGAGTCCCAACTCTGTAAATTGGTCACTCCCAGGATGGGAGATTGTAACTGACATTTGCACTCCTCTCCGGTTAGAGAATGGGACCTCAAACTCCTCATGGAGAGAGATCGTGTCTACTAGAATAATAATAATAATAATAATAATAATTATTATTATTATTATTATTGTATTTGTTAAGCACTTACTGTGTGCTCTCCCCCTCCTCCCCCTTTCCATCCCCCCTGCCTTACCTCCTTCCCTTCCCCACAACACCTGTATATATGTGCATATGTTTGTACGTATTTATTACTCTATTTATTTATTTATTTTACTTGTACATATTTATTCTATTTATTTTATTTTGTTAATATGTTTTGTTTTGTTCTCTGCCTCCCCCTTCTAGATTGTGAGCCCACTGTTGGGTAGGGACCGTCTCTATATGTTGCCAACTTGTACTTTCCAAGCGCTTAGTACAGTACTCTGCACACAGTAAGCGCTCAATAAATACGATTGAATGAATGAATGAATGCTAGGCACTGTACTAAGCGCTGAGGTGGATTCAAGCAAATCGGGTTGGATACGGCACCTGTTCCACATGGGGTTCACAGTTTCATTTCCATTTTACAGATGAGGTAACTGAAGCACTGAGAAGTGAAGTGATTTGCCCAAGGTCACGGAGCAAAGTGGTGGAGCCTGAATTGTACTTTCCCAAGTATGTAGTAAAGTGCTCCGGCACCCAGTAAACACTCAATAAATGTCATTAATTGAGAGAGGTCAGCAGAGGGAAGGGAATAAATGTATATTGCACAGGGACTCTTCCATACCAAATCTACATGAAAACAATGACACATTATCTCTTCTCCCCTCCCCACCCCCCCTCAACCGCCCCGGGTCCCCTGTGCTGAGTAAGGAAAACGGTGATCCCATCTACATGTAGATAGATAGGAACAAAGAAAAAACTGAGGATTATCATCTTGCGTTTTAGCCCATGAGGTCTAATGGAAAAGTAGAGTCGTGACTGATTCAGTAGAAATCTCATTTCTCTGGGAGATCTCTGACCCCTGCCACTCATTGCTACAGAGCTCCTGCAGTCCCCTCCCAGGTTCCTGTTCAGTCGTGTTAGTTTTGACTCCATTTTTCTGGGAACTTCTAAAATTTCAAGTAGCACCTCCCTGCCATCTGCCTGACACTGGACCCTGAGGAATTTTACCTCAATCTGCTTACCATCTGAATCTGGTCCTGATCAAGGCATGGGTTCTTTTTCGGATGAAGCAAACAAGCATGCATGGAGATAAAGGGAAAGGAAACCATATGATAGTGAGAAAGATAAGTTAGGGTGGAAGGGTGGATTTTTTTTTAAAGTTGAGAAGAGATGGTTCAGTGGTACAAGTAGATAGGCTTGAATCTGTAAACTCCTTAGGTGCAAGGAAAGTGTCTACCAACTCTGTTACATAGTACTCTTCCAGTGTTCTGTACACAGTAGGCTCTCAATAAATATGATTGATTATTAAGAGCTGGTGGTATCCTCACTCTTGGAGAAAAGGGGAGTAGAAAAGAGGACTGTGGATAAAGGGGCAGAGTGGCACTGAAGTGGCGAGGATGGCATTAGTGATGGTGAGGTCTGACTGTTTCAACGTAGTGTGGTTATCAGGGTTAGAAAGGGAAGAGGTGGAAGTGCTGGAGGCTTTAGGAGGGAGTCAAAGGCTTGGAATGCTTGGTAAAGAGAGAGAGAAAGAGGGAGAGGGTGCTTTACAGATGTAAAGAAAGGTTTCTACCAAGAAATAGTACATTGGCAGTGGTAGAAATCACCCTGGATTTGGGATTTCTGTCAGGAAGCAGTGAAGTTTAGTGGATAATAATAATAATAATGTTGGTATTTGTTAAGTGCTTACTATGTGTCTAGTATTGTTTTCAGCACTGGGATAGATACAAAGTCATTAGGTTGTCCCACTTGGGGCTCACAGTCTTGATCCCCATTTTACAGATGAGGTAACAGGCACAGAGAAGTTAAGTGACTTGCCCAAAGTCACACAGCTGACAAGTGGCTGAGCCAGAATTAGAACCCATGACCTCTGACTCCCAAGCTTTGCTTTTTCCACTAAGCCATGCTGCTTCTCAATAGAGCATGGACTTGGAAATCAGAGGACCTGGGATCTAACCCCAGCTCTACCACATGTCTGCTGTGTGACCTTGGGCAAGTTACTTAACTTCTCTGGACCTCAGTTACCTCATTTGCAAAATGGGGGTTAAGAGTGTGCGCCCCATGTGCACAGGGACTGTGTTCAACCTGATTAATATGTATTTACCCTAGCACTTAGAACAGTGCCTGGCACTCAAGTGCTTAACAAGTACCATAGTTATTATTATTATTATCATGAGGAATGCTCAGTTGAACAAGTCCAGGAATAGGGGAAGCTGATTGTGATCCAGGACTGAGTTGGTGGAGTGGAATGGTGGAGAAATGAGGGAGTGGAGTTCAATGAAGAGCATGGTGTTGGAGATTGGTTGTCAGGAAGTCCTAAAGAGGCATGATCATTTAGGATGGGTGGAAAAAGTACATTAATCAGAGGTCTTGGTGGGGACAAAAGACAGTTTAGATGGGGAGGGGGTGTGACTGAAGTGGCAAATTAGAAGGATATGGTCAGAAAGTGGTCATTCAGAGTTGGAGATGTTGGGGATGAAGTGTATGATGTCAGATGGCACAAAGTCTAGTACTTGTGGGGAATATTAGCCATAACTTGTTGTGGGCAGGGAAAGTGTATTCCAACTCTGTTATATTAGCTCTGGTGCAAGGCTCTGCACACAGAAAGCACTCAATAAAAACAACTGATTGATCGATAGGGCTGCCTGATTTTCAGAGGCCAGCTCAGAGGGTTTAATATATCACTGAAAATAAATGGATCCAAGAGCACAGTGACATTTTGCAGTATCCAGAGTAGGTACTTGGAAGTAGATGACTCATACCCTGGATAGCTTGTTTTTCCCTCTCTTAAAAAAAAATCACCTATAGCTAATGATTAGATTTAAATCTTCAGTCACCCAGATCCTATCAGCAAAGATGCTATACCTGACAGGTCACTTCAACAGTCTGTTCCTCCCCTAATCCAGTTGTAATGTGGGGCTAAATTACATAGCGCATTAGTAAGTCCACCTTTGTTTCGGTGATGTTAAGGTTGAAGAAATCTTGACACATGAAAGGAAAGATAAAAGATGATTTTCCGGGCAATTGAAGTACCTAAAATTTTTCATTATGGCTGGGGTAAGAAATGGGGAAAGGGTGAGGAAGGATGAGTGACAGGAAATGAATCCAGGGATCCCTAAACTGCTGAGTTCAGAAATAAAGGATTGTGGGGAAGAAGGACCTATGAAACCTATGAAACTGGACCTATGATTTCCCCACTCTCACCTATAAAGCTTGATTAAACACATTACAAGTAGTGCTCTTAGTGCACTGCACTGCTTTGTGCACTGCTAGCAGAAAATGTTACACAAAGCCAAGTGGATCAAAGGTTTTGGTAAATTGAGGCTAAGCCTCCATAGGAGTGAAGTTTTACTAGAGCCTTGAAAAGCTCTTACATGAATCTGTCTTTCCCATCATTGTACACAAAATCGTATTTTGTTTTTAAAATTCAGGGAGAAAATCCAGTTAAACCTATCATTTCTCTTCTAGGCCAAATTTTCCCAGTAATTTTCACCTGTATATTTTTACATCACATGATTCTTTCATGCACACTGCAATCATTCATGCATTCATTTCCTAATTCTGGTTAAATGTGTTAATAGGTAAAGTTTAGATTATGCTTCATGAGCTCGATAACAAGAGATCATAAATGTCTACTTAGAAGGTTAAAGACCAAGGATGAAATTCCTTGGTAAGAAGTGAAAACATAACATGCAGCAGAATGGAATGCTGTCACCTTGATTTACGCTCAGGGAAAGTTGGAAAGAGATCAGACAAAAGTGAGAAAAGTGAAGGATTAGCAGGCAGCTCAGTTCTTTTACTTTGTACATCCCCAATTTGTACTTCCCAAGCGCTTAGTACAGTGCTCTGCACATAGTAAGCGCTCAATAAATACGATTGATTGATTCTTTTATATCGTGGTGTTCTTATCCTACACTGAACCACTAGATGGAGACGTGAAAATGAGCATTATTGATGAAGGACAAACATATAAATTTCTGATAATCTTGGCAAACATTTATTAAACCAGGATAGCCAAATGCTTAAACCACTTCTTTCCTTTTCATTAGTCCCCTTTAGAACAACAACAACAATACTACTACTACTACTACTACTACTACTACTAATAATAATAATAATAATAATAAGTGCCAGGCGTGCAGGGAATGTGTCTGCTGTATTGTTATATTGTCAAATTGCTTTCTCCCAAACGCTTAGTTCAGTAAGCACTCAATAAATACAATTGACTGACTACTATGCCCTGAGATAGATACAAAATAAGCCTCAGACACAGTCCCTGTCCCACATGGGGCACTCAGTCTTCATCCCCATATTACAAATGAGGTAACTAAGGCTCAGAGAAGTTAAGTGCCTTTCCCAAGGTCACCCAGGAAACAAGTGGCAGGGTAGGGATTAGAACCCAGGTCTTCTGACTCCCAGGTCTGTGGGCCTTTCTTTAGGTCATGCTGCTTCTCTGAGCTGTAGCTGCAGTCACCTTCTCAGATCATTAGGGCTACTGAGTACACTGAATACTTACACTAATGATCTAAAAGCATTAATGAGAACTTCCAAAGGGGATCTAACATTGCTCCAGGAAACAAGCCATCAGTGGCATCACAATAATAATAATGGCATTTATTAAGTATTTACTATGTGCAAAGCACTGTTCTAAGTGCTGGGGAGGTTACAAGGTGATCATGCTGTCCCACAGGGGGCTCACAGTCTTAATCCCCATTTTACAGATGAGGTAACTGAGGCCCAGAGAAGTGAAGTGACTTTCCCAAAGTCACACAGCTGACAATTGGCAGAGCCGGGATTTGAACCAATGACCTCTGACTCCAAAGCCCATGCTCTTTCCATTGAGCCATGCTGCTTCTCACTTGAGCATCTCCTGAGTGCTAGGCACTATATTAAACCCTAAGAGGGTTAACACAAAGCAAAGCATATTTTAACTGTCCTCAAGGAGTTTATTATCTAATGGGAAAGGCAGACAATAATTATTTGTTACTATTAATAATGATGATGATAATGATGAAGGTATTTAAGTGCTTACTATTATAAATACTTAGTACAGTGCTCTGCACACATTAAGCACTCAATAAACACGATTAAGTGAATGAACCAGGCACTGGTCTAGGCATTGGGGTAGATACAAGCTAATCAGGTTGGAGACAGTCCCTGTCCCACATGAGGCTCATAGTCTTTATCCCCATTTTGCAGGTGAGGGAACTGAGGCACAGAGAAGTGAAGTGACTTGCCCGAGGTCACAGATCAGATAGGTGGCGGAGCAGGGATTAGAATCCGGATACTTCTGACTCCCAGGCGCGTGTTCTATCCATTGGAAGAGCAAATGTAAAGCCAAGAGCAACACAAATACGTCAGAAAGAAAAACCTGAACAAAAAATTGAAGTACATATGCTCAGGAATACTGTGATCACTCTGCCCAAGTGAGTGTGTGGAGTATTCTATGCAGCAGAAGTACGTAGTCCGAAATATCGCAAATCAGGATTAGGGAATTTTTCTAATTCACTTTCAAATTTCAAAACAGATTTTCCTTATCTCTGCCTTAAAGATTTGAATTTAAAAATCGTAGTTAGAACACTGAATTTTCAGAATGCAAAAAAGACTTCTGGATCTTTGAAGCTCACCTACCAAATGAAATCAAATAGATATACAGTTTCTCCAAATGTTGATATACAGGTAAAACTGATTAAAAATTAAAAAAAAATTTAGTCCTTTCAAAAAATAAATAGACAAGCTAGTTGAAATTGAAATTTGGGTTTTTTGAGCTAAAATAATTTTCCTCTCAACTTAGAACTATAAGCATCTCTATTGTCAAAATAGTTGGAAATCCATAGCATCCAATAAGTTTGAAAAGCGAAATGTTCTTATTTTTGTATATCCCAGCAACAGTGAATTTTTTTCAGTGATTGACAGATAATTTTTCTCAATTATTTACGCTTCAGGCTGCAGTAAAGAAATCATTCTTCAATAGTTCCAGCATTGAAATATTAGCACAACTAACCAATGACAAATGAAATACTGTTTTATATTGATCCCCAGGCCATTTGATTTATTATCCACAACTTTATAACAAATGGAAGGTACTCAAGGCTAACAAGGGCAGTACCTAGATTTGATGACCATAAATAATTTAGACTGATTCCTCACCAGAATATATTCAAAACACATTTTAAAAGAACATCAGTTCTCTAACTCCTAGCTATTGCTTTTAAGTCACTCAATCAACTCTGTCCTTCCACTTTCTTCTCCCACTACACCCCAGCTGACACACTTCACTTCGCCCAATCTAACTTGAAACTGTACCTTACTCTTATTTCTCTCACCACCAACACTATTTCCATGCCCTTCCCCCTCACTGAGGGCAGGGACCATGGCTACTATCTCTCATATTCTTCCCAAATTAATTAATAATGGCATTTATTAAGTGCTTACTATGTGCAAAACACCGTTCAAAGCACTGGGGAAGTTACAAGGTGATAAGGCTGTCCCATGTGGGGCTCACAGTCTTAATCCTCATTTTACAGATGAGGTAACTGAGGCACAGAGAAGTTAAGTGACTTGCCCAGAGTCACACAGCTGACAATCGTTGGAGCCGGGATTAGCCTCCGACTCCAAAGCCTGGGATTTTTCCACTGAGCCACGCTCCTTCTCTGTACTGTTTCTGTGCACAGAAGGTGCTCATCTGTACTACTGATTGATTGTTTTTATTAGATCTTGAGAGCTTAAAAAAAAGGAAACCTGCTTGAAATAAGGCTGCCTGAGATACTAGACAAGTGAAACCACATGCAACAATTTTACATTAATATTTAGATCTCACAGTACTATATGTTCTCAAATTGGAAACCCTTATTTTAACATGCTAAATCTCAGATTGTCATAACTAGCAATCAGATCAAATACCCTTCAATTTTACTGATCAGATGTCTATAGAAGATTAAGGGGAAAAACCCCCACAGATTTCCTCCATACATGCAGTTCAAGTTATGTTTTGTATTTTATTAAAAGGAAAAATTCCAATAATTGAATCGATTAATGGCCAGTTTGGATGTTTAAAAATTCTGGCCATGCACCTTGGGGAGAGAGAATCTCGCCATATGCCAAAAGTCCTAAGTTTACTGATGCACCTACAATTCACGTATGGAATCAAATTCCAGGGTACTGGAAACAAAGTTCCCCAAGCTCTTTAGAGTGCAAGTTCTTGATTCAGGGAAGAAACTGTTATTTTAAATGAATAAAATAGTATTTAGTATACTCATACATAATTGTTGCATCTATTTGTCAAATTATTTTAAATGCAGAAATGTTTAAGGAAACATACCTTTAAGCAAATCACGTTGATGACTGTCAGTCAATCATATTTATTGAGCACTTAAAACAAAAAACAGACACAATCCCTGCCTACAATGGGTTACAGTCTTTGAAGCCATGTATAAGGTCTATAAAAATGCATGTATTCCCAGTGCCTAGTAGAGCATTTCCAACAGTGTGAATGTGTTATAAACACTGACTGCATGACTAATTGGTTGGCTTTGCACTAAAAATAGTGGGAGGCTTTCCAGATTGCTTTGCGAGAGGATGAGCAGATTCCTTTCCTGCCTAATTCAAATGTGATATGGTAGCATATTCATTCAATCATATTTATTGAGTGCTTACTGTGTGCAGAGCACTGTACTAAGCATATCATAATTTTTCTTTCTAATGCACCAAGGATACTGTTTGAATATCCAGTCATATTTGTTGAACACTTACCATGTGCAGAGCATTGTACTAAGTGCTTGGGAGAGTACAATATAACCAAATTGGTAGATGCAGTCCCTGCCTACGATGATCTTACAGTTTAGAGGGAAAAATCGTGTATGTGTATCAGGAGTTTCTGACCAATTATCATTCATCACATTTACTTCCCTTGAGGAATGATAGAAGGAACAAGGAGAGGAGTCACGTTTTTTTAAATGGTATTTATTAAGTGCTTACTATGTGCCAAGCACTGTTCTAAGTTGGAAAAAGCTTTGGATCACATAACTGAGGGGAGGTCATGGCTGGCCAGAGAGGATCTGGAAATTTCGGTGCAGCTGATTTTTTAATATATAGTATTTGTTAAGTGTTTACTATGTGTTAGGCACTGTATTAAGCACTGCGGTAAATACAAGATAATTGGGTTGGACACAATCCCTGTCCCACCCGGGGTTCACAGCTTTAATCTCCATTTCACAGATGGGGGAACTGAGGCACAGAGAAACCAAGAGACTCACCCGAGGTCACACAGCAGGCAATTGGCAGAACCAGGGCCAGAAACCAAGTCCTTCCGACTTCCATGCCCATGCTCTGTCCACTAGATCATGCTGAATTTCTCACCAGCCCTCCTGCCTCTCCTCCTCAAACCTGTCGTGAGTCAGTTCTCTTTGATCCCTTTTCCCACCCCCACCAATATCACAGATCTTGTTCCACCGTGGCTTCCCACCATCACCTCCATCAGTCGACAGGTCCCTTAGATGACTTTTACTTACAGTCACCCTTAGATGACTATTACTTACAGTAATAAATGTACATCTCCAACAAACCACATTCCATCTGGGTAGTAGCACTACCAGCCACAAATCTCCCTCCCAACATAGTTTTGATCTTCTCAGAGTGTTAACAGGGTAACTCCCTCACAATAAATATTTTATGTGAAGATTTAAATTTTTCTTGGAAGAGGTAGAATTCTCCTTCGGGGATCCACTTCTCTTGAGAGTGTTATTAGGTAACAATGATTAAACAAGAGCAGAGCATGAAAGGCTTTCCAAGTCAAAATTCAATTTCGGTAATTAACCAGATGGGTCTTAAGCTCCATTAAGTCTCCTGTGCTTCTTGTGTTCTCCAAAAGTGACTGAGGACTGGACTTCCCAGGTTTTTTAAAAGATTTCCAGTAATAATTCTTAGATTAAATTGGGTTTCAAATGTCACCCATGTACAGAAAAATCTGAAATTTTCCTCAATCTTTGTCATTAAAACTGGATTTTCACTTGGCGGAACACAAAGTAGGGATTCTTGCCACATTAAGATAACAATCTCTTCTGTTTGGATTTCCAGTACCGGTGGGATTCAGAGATCAAGTTGCTTAGAGACCCCGTGGAATTTGCAGAGAAAGCAAACACCAATCTTGACATCTGTAATTAACGTTTTATCTCACTCCAGAAAGCTACAGTTTTCTGGCAGTAAGTCTGCTTTCTGCAGCTGAATATTACTTCCCCACCCACTGATTCTTCCCAGCTCAGGAGTCTCTGGCAATCACTGAAGACTGTTTTTTGTTGATTTTTTTTTAACTGAGTGAATTGCTGGGCTCTTGCACTTGCTACTTTAGGAGTTGTAAAATGCTCCAACAGGGTATTAGTGTCCTCTCAAGCATGTTTCCTGCAGCTTTTCTGAAAATATTTGCAATTCTTCCTGCCTCTACTGTGCTTCATGCTTTCCAATCTCAGGCCAAGACTACCCAGTAAGAAATAAATGAGAATTGGGGCATTACCCAAATACTTTAGCCAAAGTAATCCAGCTTCTCTCCCCAGGTTTTCCTGGAATTTCAGATCAAAAGAGGATTTTTTTTGCCAGAATCACTTGATTTCTTTGATGTTACCCGCGGGTAAGGCTGTCCTTTGGCTCAAAGACCACACTACTGTGAGGTTGGTTTTTTTTCCATGAGCATGAATGGCACTGAGACTCTCTTGCACACAGTGCCCATGAAAAGACATAGGACATCTTTTCTAGTCCCTTGCCATTCAGGGAGAGAATAACTCAGGCACCAGGAGACTGACCAAATGGCTGTCTCTCTGCAAGAGGTCAGATTGGGGTCACCAATGGTTCATAGAATTTGAGTTTTGGGTTAGGAGGAGAAAGGGGGAAATAGATACAAGTTATCAGGTGGAACTCACTGTCTTATTTTACAGATGATGTAATTGAGGCACTGAGAAGTTAAGTGTCACACAGCTGACAAGTGGTGGGCCTGTTAGCAGGCACTTAAGTTGTTTTTCCAAAAGTAGTAATTGTTTGCATTCACACTCTGTGCCCCTGTGCCCAGCATACACGTGGTGAAGCAGTTCACAGTGATAGTGGAGGTAGTCTATGATCTTGGGACAGAATGTCTTGGTGGCTTCATCGGTGGCAGACACTACTACGTCCTTTCCCATTCAGCGAGCCACTATGACAGTGGCTGAATAAGGGGTGGGGAACCTGTTCTATTCTCTTGAAAAAAGTGATAGTATTACAAATGCTGAGTGTGACACATTGTATTGAGTGTTTGGGAAAGTATACCACAAGCAAAAGACAGGTCACCTGTCCACAAGGTGCTTACAATCGATTGCAGGGAGGACAAACACAAAATCTATATTCAGAGAAATGTCAGTAAGTCAGGGAATATAAGTTATGCTAGCAAGGATTCTGATTTCATTGTACATGTCCCAGGGTGTACACAGCAAGTCCCTAAAAAGCACAAAATAAAATTTAATAAAATGATTTCATCGCTATCATAGTTTTCATAGGCTATCATTATGCATTTGGGACATCTGAAAGTTTATGATACTGCATTCAAATAAGTGACCAATAATAAACTATTTTGCCTATGAAACAATTAAAAATCATCCTATTGTTGTCTACAAATCTACTATTGGTTTATTTTTTTATTGGCCACAAAAAATATACAGCCTGTGACATGATTCAATATGAGAAAAACCCATTGTATGAGTAGTGGGTTTTAAGACTCTCTGTGGAACGAGAAAAATTTATCCTAATTAGAGCATAAAAATGTCACTATAACAGCAATATCCTTGAAGGCCCATCAAGATTCAGGGCCTACGTGAATAATGGAATGGTGTATGTGCTCTGCACTGTACTCAGAGCTTGGGGGAGTGCAGCACAGCAGAGTTAACAGACATGAATCCTTCCCATAATGAGCTTACTGTCTAGGGTGGGAAGCAAATAATATAAGCAAATTATATTATATATTAGAATGTTATATATTTTATTATTATGTTATTTAAAGATTTGTACATAAGTGCTGTGGAGTAAATATCAAATGCCTAAAGGTCACAGATCCAAGTGTACAGATAAAAAAGAAGGGAGAGGGAGCTGGGAAAAATAGAGCTTTTTGGGAAAGGCCTCTTTCAGGAGCTGTGTCCTTAATAATGCTTGAAGGTGGGGAGAGTGGTGGCCTTAGGAACATAGAGGGGGAGGGAGTTCCAGGCTAGGAGCAGGGCATGAGAAAGGGGTTGGCAGTGAGATAAGGTTGGGGCACAGTGAATAAACTGAAGCTAGAGTAGTGAAATATGCAGGGTGGGATGCAGTAGGATATCAGTGAGGTGAGATAGGTTGGGACAAATTGATCAAGTCCTTTAAAGGCAATAGTAAGGAGTTTCTGTTTGATGCAGAGGTGCGTGGGGAGCCATTGCTGTTCTTGATGGGTGGGAAGACATGCAGAAGAGTGAAGTATGGACTAGAATGAGGAAAGACAGGAGGCAGGGAGGTAAACGAGGAAGCTGGTGCAGAAGTCGAGGCAGGATAGGCTAAGTGGTTGGATCAGTGAGGTAGCAGTTTGGATTGAGAGGAAAGGACGGATTTTAGCAGTGCTGCAAGGTAGAACGGACAGGATTTGGTGTCATTGCATATGTAGGTGGAATGATGATGATGATGATGGCATTTGTTAAGCGCTTACTATGTGCAAAGCACTGTTCTAAGCGCTGGGGGGGATACAATGTGATCAAGTTGTCCCACGTGGGTCTCACAGTCTTAATCCCCATTTTTACAGATGAGGGAACTGAGGCTCAGAGAAGTTAAGTGACTTGCCCGAGGTCACACAGCAGACTTGTGGTGGAGCCAGGATTCGAACCCATGACCTCTGACTCCAAAGCCCGTGCTCTTTCCACTGAGCCACGCTGCTTCTCTAATGGAATGAGAGCTATGAGTTGAGGCCAACACCAAGGTTACGGGTGTGTGAGACAGAGGAGAGTGAAATTGTCTACAGTGATGAGAAAGACAGATGGAAGTCAGGGTTTGGGTGGGAGGATGAGGAGTTCAGTTTGGGACATGTTTAACAGTTTGAGGTGTCAGCAGGACATCCAGATACAGAGATGTCCTGAAGGCAGGAAGAAATGTAAAATTACAGGGAAGGAGAGAGGTCAGGGCTGAATGTTTGAAGCAGCATGACTTAGTGGAAAGGGTACGGGCTTGGGAGTCAGAGGTCGTGGGTTCTAATGTCCGCTCCACCACCTTTCAGCTGTGTGACTTTGGGCAAGTCACTTGACTTCTCTGTGCCTCAGTTGCCTCACCTGTAAAATGGGGGATTAAGACTGGAGCCCCAGTGGGACAACCTGATAACCCTGTATCTACCCCAGTGCTTAGAACAGTGCTTTGCACATAGTAAGCGCTTAACAAATGCCATTATGATGATCTACATGAAGATGGTAGCTGAAACCATGAAAGCAAATTAATTCTCCAAGGAAGTGGGTGGGGATGGGCAATAGAAGGGCACTAAGAACTCAGCCTTGAGGAACCCATTCCCCCGACCCCACAGGAGCGTGGGGGTGGGGGGCAGAGGGCAGTAGAGGACTATGGCTAGTAATTGGAGTGGGTAGTAATAATTATAATAATGGCATTTGTTAAGTGCTTACTATATGCAAAGCACTGTTCTAAGCGCTGGGGAGGATACAAGGTGATCAGGTTGCCCCACGTGGGGCTTACAGTCTTAATCCCCATTTTACAGATGAGGTAACTGAGGCTCAGAGAAGTGAAGTGACTTGCCCAAGGTCACACAGCAGACATGTGGCTGAGCTGAGATTCAAACCCATGACCTCTGACTCCAAAGCCCAGGCTCTTTCCACTAAGCCACGCTGCTTCTGGATGATGTGAAATGAGAGGGCTGGGGGAGCGAGAAGGAAGTCGACTACTTCCTACTTGTGGCTATAGCATAGCATAGGGGATAGAACCAGCGCCTGGCGGTCAGAAGATCACGGGTTCTAATTCCACTCCACCGCTTGTCTGCTCTTTGACCTTGGGCAAATCTACACCTCAGTAAATTGGGGATTGAGACTGTGAGCTTCATGCGGAATAGGGACTGTGTCCAACCCAATTTGCTTATCTCCACCCCAGAGGTTAGTACAGTGCCTGGCACATAGTAAGCACTTAATAAGTGCTATAATAATTATTATTACTTTCCCTTTCCCAGAGAGTCCAGGGGAGTAGGTGAAGATGAGGACCCCTAAAGTGAGCTGAAGGGGAGATGGAGTCATATGGGGAGAGCCAGGTTTCAATGAAGGTGAGGAGGAGCAATGGCTGGGTCAGAAACATCAAGATGGCCTGGTTTAGTGGAAAGAGCCCGGGCTTGGAGTCAGACATCATGGGTTCTAATCCCACCTCTGCCACTTGTTAGCTGTGTGACTTTGGGCAAGTCACAACTCCTCTAGGCCTCAATTACCTCATCTGTAAAATGGAGATTAAGACTGTGAGCCCCACATGGGAAAACCTGATAACCTGGTATCTACCCCAGCGCTTAGAACAGTGCTCGGTGCATAGTAAGCGCTTAACAAATACTATTAATATTACCCCTTCTAGACTGTGAGACAGTTGTTGGATATAGATTGTCTCTGTTGCCGAATTGTACTTTCCAAGCGTTTAATACAGTGCTCTGCACACAGTAAGCGCTCAATAAATACGATTGAATGAATAAATGAATGAACGAACAGGTCAAGAATAAAAGGAAGCTTTCCCATGATGGAGCGGGGTGGGGAGCTAGGAAGTAAGGGAAAGTCCAGAGCTGCAGTAGGTGATCTGTAGAGCCCAGTGGCCAACGCGGTTTCCTCTAATTAAGGGGAGTCTCCCAGCAGTATCTTCAGAGGTGATCTCCTCCCTCCTCTCAAGTGCCACCCCCTCCACTTACATTTCTAACCCCATTCCCTCTCACTTTATAAAAACCCTCATCTCTTCCCTCCTCCCCTTTCATCTTCAACCTCTCACTCTCCAACGTCTTCTTCCCCTTTTCCTTCAAACATGCCCACGTCTCCCCCCCATAAAAAGCCCCTCCCTTGACTCCACAGCACCCTCCAGTTATCGCCACATCACCCTCCTACCTTTCCTTTCCAAACTCCTGGAGTGAGTCGTCTACACTCGCTGCTTCAAATTCCTTTCCTCCAACTCTCTCCTGGACCTCCTCCAATCTGGCTTCAGTCCCCTCCAACTCCACTGAAACCACCCTCTCAAAGATCACCAATGACAACCCTCTTGCCAAATCCAATGGCTCCTACTCTGTACTAATCCTCCTCGACCCCTCATCTGCCTTCGATATTGTGGACCACCCCCTTCTCCTCAACACGATATCCAACCTTGACTTCACGGACTCAGTCGTCTCCTGGTTCTCCTTTTATCTCTCTGGCTGTTCATTCTTAGTGTCCTCCATGGGTTTCTCCTCTCCCACCCATCCCCTAACTGTAGGAGTTCCTCGAGGGTCAGTCCCCTTCCGTTCTCCATTTATACTCACTCCCTTGGTGAACTCATTCACTCTCACAGCTTCAACTATCATCTCTACGTGTATGACACCCCAATCCAGGGAAAGCCTCCACCAAGTCTGTTATACTATACACTCTGGAGCGCTTAGTACAGTGCTCTGCAAATGGTAAATGCTCAATGAATGCCATCGTTTGATTATTTATTGAGCACTTTCCAACATTCACAAAGATCAGAAGGAACCCCACCACTTTTCTGGGCTGGATCTGGGCCGATGGGAGTTCCTAATGGAATGGAGGGGAGAGTCTCCCATGGTGGTAGGCCCTGGCATCCTAGTGTAAAAAGACAGGTTGTGGAATTTCACCTTTTGCTAAGATTTTCATAAAGCAAGGAACTTTGGAACTCATGTCTCTGGCCAGAATTTCGGAGGGGTTGGCATTATGGAAAAAAGCAGGAGAGGGCAGGGTTCCCCAAACTCTTGGCTTCTGGTTAATGAGGTGGCGGGGATAAAGACGTAATTGAAAACACACACACACACACACACACACACACACACTGTTTATAGCCTCTCCAACTCTGTTGAGTTGAAATATGCTGAATTCGAATAAAAATTACTAGTAATTACATCAACCTAACTTTACCTGGGTAATAAATGTTGTCAGGCACATTAAGACAGTAGCAGAGTCTGAAGTGTTTTAAGCCTACTGTTAAATTTACTTTGGGCAGTCACGATCATGATGATTACAGATGATTCTTATCCTAATAAATTATTCCTTATGCACATCAGGTTGACTGAAGGACAATTTGAAAAAAAAAAGTTTCATTCTTGACACTTTCAGTGGAGTAAACTTGGATTAGTTCACACCAAAGTGTTTCCTAGAGGATTTTGATGATTGAAATTGTCTCCTGATTTTGGGAACACTATGGGAATAATGATCAGTGAATGGAAATGTGAATTCAGGATTTTTACATTTTTAAAGCCACATTTGTGCTTTCCTATACCTCTACTACAGCAAATATTGACAATCAAGCTACTTATGGTTCAGAAGTCAACCCATATCATCAAATATTAAATTCATAGCCCAAGTTATGACCAAGACAATTATTGACATTGTAACCTTCACCTTAACTCTGGCTCTAACGCAGTAATAATGCAATTCTTCAGGGATTTTTTTATGATTCATCATTCCAAAAAGGACTTACTGTTATCTGCAGTCAATCCTTTGTCTCAAGAACCTTACTTCTTGCTCATGTAGAACTTCCACTTCCTACGCATATGTACACACACACGTATTTTTGATTACAGAGTTCTAACGTCTTTGTAATTGAAAAGTGGTTTGGCTCAAGTAACTTCAAGTAGTTTAGGCATGCCAAATCAATTTCACTGTATCTCACTATGCTATCTCACTATATCTCACTATATCTTTCCCACTAAGCCTCCCTTTCCTCTTCTCCCACTCCATTCTGTGTCACCCTGAGTTGCTCCCTTTATTCATCCCCCCCCCCCCAGCCCCACAGCACTTATGTATATATCTGTAATTTACTCATTTGTATCGGTGTCTGTATCCCACGCTAGACTGTGAGCTTACTGTGTGCAGGGAATGTATTGTCTGTTTATTGTTGCATTGTACTCCCTCAAGTGCTTAGTATAGTATGATACAGTGTAAATACGCACTCCAGTGGTTTGGGATGCAATCTCTCAATGGCAAACTTACAGAAAAATGGACATGGAGAATTCCATATACTCCAGGGCAGACTCTGCTTAGTGACAGTGTTGGATGAGACAAGTAAAACGAATCGATCCAAAACAACAGAGTTCACTAAATTTCTCTGATCTCGCTAGCTGGAAAATCACATTTTCTACCGTATCCTAATAACAGAAGCAATAGTATTTCATATATACCCGCCACTGAACTGGAGCTTTTTAAACGAATTAGACATGATCTCTTTTCCTTGGGAGTTTTCAATTTAAGTAAACAGTTGTTGCAAACATACAAGATGAAATTATATTACCAACCAAAAGAATTACGCACAAAAGAAAATATAGACCACGAAGTTAAATCATTATAATCCCTACAGAGTTATTAAGCCTGATGATACAATCCATGACCACAGAAAACTTCCAGCACTGTGGACAGCGCCAGAACTCTAGTGAGAAACAGCTGCGTAGGCTGCTGGCCAGATTGTGTGGGCGCGACCCCTAATACCGGGATATATAGGGACATGCAAGTCTGAATGTTTGTATATGCGTGTTATGAGGATGTCGACATTTGGGAGCAAATCTAGGCACACGTACGTATGTGCATTTTACCCCCTATCACCAGATAGGTGTGTATACCCACAAACCCATCTAAATAAATAGTCTCTTCTTTGAGCTTGAAGATGATGCTATTATGAGATTCTTCTTGTTGTCATTTGAGTCCTCACTATCTTTCAGCTCTCAAATTCGAGCTACTGCTAAACCCTGACTGTTCTTACTATCCAACGCTTCCCACATCCTCTCATTCCTCTCCACTTAGGCTACTAACGCACTGCTGCTAGCTCTTCATCATACCACATCTGGGCTATTTTATCATTTTCCCTACTATGTGAGTCACTACTTTTTCCAATAACCTCATATCTCCTTTCTTCTCAAATCCCATTTATGGCTTTTCATTAACCACTGAATCAAACAGAAACTTCTTCACAATTTGCTTCAAGGCTGTCTACCCACTCTTCCCAACATATATCAACCCTCTTCACTCATTACTCTTCAGCTTGCCCTCTTTCTCCCATGCCAATCTTCTATCTGTACTTGCTCTCAACTTTCCCATCTCTGTTTCCTCACACATGCTGTTCCACCAGCTTGAAACTCTCTTCCCACCCTAATCCATCAGGGTATAGCTATCCCCATCTTCAAAACCCTTTTAAAATCTCACCTTCTCCAAAACGCCTCTCCTGTTTATTTCCCAACTACCCATCACATCAAACCAAAAGCCAACATTAAAGCTTACATATTCTATTTATACCTTCTAGATTGTGAGCCCGCTGTTGGGTAGGGACCGTCTCTATATGTTGCAAACGTGTACTTCCCAAGCGCTTAGTACAGTGCTCTACACAAAGTGCTCAATAAATATGATTGAATGAATGAATGAATACCCCCTCAGCACTTATGTATATACGATCAGTTGTACAGTCAATGTATTCTTATAACCCTATTTGTAAAACATTTGTAAAGGAACTTATATTCTAATAGGGAAAATATAAATAAATTTTTTATGCATTAAGTGTTTAATGCTTGTGCTTTATTTTTCCAAATATCTAGTATAATGCATTTCACCAAGAGGATATTTAATTCATTTCTTTACTACTACTAATAATAATAATTATTATGATACTCGTTAAGTTCTTATTATGTGTGAAGCCCTGTTCCAAGCGCAGGGGTAGATACAGGTTGGACACAGTCCACATCCCACATGGGGCTCACATTCTTAATTTCCATTTTACAGATGAGGTAACTGAGGCCCAGAGAAGTTAAGTGACTTGCCCAAGGCCACATAGCAGACATGTGGCAGAGCTGGGAATAGAACCCAGGTCCTTTTGACTCCCAGCCCCATGATCTATCCCTTACTACTATGTGTATGGATGTAGATAAAAATATTAACAATCAACATTATACTCTACATTGTGTGCTGCAATGATGTGCCTATAGAACATTTCATTATATTCACATCTATTTTCTTGATATTTTCTGTTTTCCAGTGTCTCTGCTCAAACTAGAAAAATCCCTCTTCTGACTGTCATATTCTTGACTATCTGCTGCTGGGGTCTACTGCTATGCAATCTTAGTTGAGACTACTTCATGTCTTTAAGCAATTGCTGTATGATAAAATGTAGGATTATGTACTTGTCTCCATACCATAGTTCTCCCTCTTCCTTGACTTCTTCACTCTATGCATCCAAGTCCTTTGCAAATACATTATACCCTTCCTGTTCTTCATGACTCAAAATAAATTTTTGCCATTGCTTTGTGGTAAAATTCTTCTAGACTACACCCAAACTTAAGTTTCCCCTCATATTATCAGTACACGGCATGAGGTTCAATTTATGAAGTATTTTAAGTGGAAAAATATTGTGGTGGCTCTTACTGCGAGACAGAAGTTTGTGTGTTTTGATAGAGGAGAAAATAAATGTAAGACATCTTTAATTCTCTAATACATACAACAGTTGCTTAGTTATCCTGCTGTCTTCTATTCTCTTCAACTGACTAGCCCAATGAAGTTATATAAGAATGCACTGCTCAAAACTGGTTGACTTGATTATGTTCTGGGGCATTATTGCTGGTGAACTCATAGGGTAACTTATGGCTTGTAGGCAATGCTACTGAGGCTGTTTAAGAATCTGGATGTGCCTTCCACTAGACTGTAAGCTCCTTGAGGGCCAGGATCATGTCTACTTCCTCTACTGTACCCGCCCAAGTTTAATGCTCAGCACAGAATAGGCACACTGTAAATACTATGGACTGCATGATTCTGTGGTAAGTATAGATATCACAGCTGTATATATTGTACCTTCCCAAGCGTTTAATATAGTGTGCTTCACAGAGTGCTTAATACCATTGATTGACTCTATAGAAGATTGAACATCTTTATTAAACTTTAATGTAATATGACTCAATTATACCCACCAACAACTAAGGGATAACTGGGTGTAAAGCACAGCTTCTGAGGCTCTCCACAAAGAGCAAATTAAAGACAAAGTTCCAAGTGAAAAGCTTGTCTAAAGAAGAACCTTCTCGTGATCTGTTCAATCCTATCCACGTCCTCCTTTACTTTGACTTCAAGGCAGAATGAACAAGTTTCCCTAGTCAGTGGTTTCAGTGCAGAAACCACCAGTGGATTGGCCTGTTATCTCTACCCTGCATGGGTCTCCTTCTCTGTCCCCCTCTCATTAAGCGCTCAATAAATGTGATTGAATTAATGAATGAATTCTCACTATGATCATGCAGAATATCAAGGACAAACTATCTGAACTATGAGCATCGTCAGAAAGCTTCAGTCTCACCATCTTCAGGGGGCTGGGGGAAGTCAGTATCCTAGGAATGGGATTTTCCTTTTATTATAATAACAATAACTGTGGTATTTGTTAAGTGTTTACTATGTGCCATACACTGTACTAAGCACTGGGGTAGATAATCAGGTTGTACAAGGAGCTCATGGTTTATCTAGGAGGGAGAGCAGGTATTGAATCCTCATTTTGCAAATAAGGGAACTGAGGTACAGAGAAGTTAAGTGGCTTGCCCAAGGTCACATAAAAGGTAAGTGGTGGAGCTAGGATTAGAATCCAGGTCCTATGATTCCCAGGCCTTTGCTTTTTACAATAGGCCATGCTGCTTCCCAACAAATGATCCTTTGGACAGAGGCCAGTCTCAAGGGTTTGGGTCACGGCTGAGCTGTACAGTTGTCTCTTTGCTTGGGAACCCCTAAACAGATGGAATGGATGAAAATGGCCTGCTCTTCTGAGCCTATTTCCAGCCCATTCTAAAGAAAAATAAAACATGTTAATTATTCTTCACTCTGAAGAACTGAGAAAGAATACTTACTTATGAATATTAACAGGAAACCAGAGGAATAGAATTATATACCTGAAAGATAAGAGCTCCCCGTGGAGGAAGAACTATACTAATTATCTTGTACTTATTCCACCACTTAGCTCAGAGGAAGCACTTAAGAAATACCATTATCATTAAATTCATTCAATCAAATTTATTGAGCCCTTACCATGTGCAAAGCACTGTACTAAGCGCTTGGGAGAGTAAAATATAACAACTGACACATTCCGGCCCACATTGAGCTCACAGTCTAGAGGGGGAAACAGACAATAAATAACATACACATATGCCAGTGCTTAAAATAGTGCTTTCCACATAGTAAGCACTTAATAAATGCCATCATCATCATGTATAAATACATACACACCACAACCCCCCCCCCCCCCCCACACACACACACTTTGGGGATGGGAGAGGGGTTGAAAGAAGGAACAAGTAAGAGTGGCAGAGAAGGAAGTGGGAGGAGAGGAGGGTTTAGTCAGGGAAGGATTCTTGAAGGAGATGTGCCTTCAACAAGGTTTTGAATAGGGTGAGAGCAATTATCTGCTGAGATGAGGAGGGAGGGCATTCCAGGCCAGAGGTGAGATAGATGAGATCGAGGTACACTGAGAAGTTTAGCATCAGAGGAACGAAGTGTGCGGGCTGGGTTGTAGTAAGCATGTAGGGAGGTGAGGTAGGAGAGGATGAGGTGATTAAATGCTTAGTGATGCACCTGTGTCTCCACCTCTGCAGATTCCAAGCCACCTGGCCCAGCCAGTGGTCAGGTTTCATGTATACTGTAAACTCCTTGCAGTCAGGGATTTCGTTTATCAACTCTGTTGCATTGCGGTTTCCCAAGGGCTTAGAACAGTGCTCCACACATAGTAAGCACTCAGTTAATACTATTGATTGATTATCTATGGCATTTTGACTGGTTTAAAGATCTCCTTGTCCTGACTCAAGTAGGAACAGCAGAGACTTGCATTTGTAAAGATAACCTGTAAATTCTGAAAAGCTTGGTGGCGTAAAGTGCCTTTATATGCCAAATCCTATTTTATTGTACTTCAAGATAAATGCAGAAGCTAACCCTAATAAAAATGAGGAAATCCACCATCTAATAAATGGTCCCAGTTACAAAGCTGATGTTCGAAACCATATCTCGGGTCAGAGGGGCTATAAAAGCAGGATGGTTCTATCTAGCTCCTAAAGCATCAAATTGTCAAGGTCAGTTTTTCCACAGTTTATCGCCTACATCACAGAGGAGCACTGGCCATGGTAACAATAATTGTGACATTTGTTAAGCACTATGTGCAAAGCATTGAATTAAGCACTGGGGGAGATACAAGGTAATCAGGTCCCACATGGGGCTCACAGTCTAAGTAGGAGGGAGAACAGGTATTTAATCCCCATTTTGCAGAGGAGGGAACTGAGGCACAGAAAAGTTAAGTGACTTGACCAAGGTCACACAGCAGGTAAGTGGTAAAGCCACTATCCCTCTGCACTGTGCAGAGAAAGGCTCCAGAGAACAAGGAGCTCAAGGGAAATGCTCAGGACTATAGAGCAGGAAAGTATAACAGCTACCATTAAGAATGAGCTCCGGACCTTCAGGGCTCAGCCAATTACAACAGCACCTAATCCAGCTAAATATTTAACACAGCCTGTGACTTGAACCTGAATACTGGTTTGTGCATTTTATAGATCAGGTTTCTAAGAAACAAGCTGGGCTGCAGAAGTAATAAAAACTGATTATTTATAAAGGAAGCATTTTCCCTCTGTGCCAAACTACTCCTCTTGGCAACCAAACAGCTGTTACCATTGCCCGTGGGTCAGTGGTGAGGGACTAATTCCAAATATCTTTAAAATTCCAAAGTCTCAAAAAAGAAAAATCAAAATTCTGAATATTTATTACTTTCAGAACTTCATGAGAAAAGAAAAGCCCAAATGCCATGTTAAGTAGAGCAGCCGGATATTATACAAGCACATATTGAAGAGAGATAAGGCTACCACATTTTTTTTTAGCAAGAATTATCGCCCCCGCCCCACCCCCCACCCCCAAAAAATGCTATCTAGGTCGAAAGCTTTTAGTCCATCCATTTTGTCAGCATAGTCAGACTTATTTTTTATTTTATTTTAAAGTAAAATATCTTCTCATTGTACAGCTCTAATCATAGGAAACAGTCTTTACATTCACTCAGAGAAATGATGTGGTGTGAGATGATTTGAACTTTAGGTAAATGCTTCAAAGTCTTTGTTAGGATAAAGATGGTTTTTGGTTTGTTTAAGTGAGAAAACTAATTACATTATACTTTGCTGTTAAAAGAAATGCCTCTAGATTAGTAATTTCAGAGTTATGATAAATAGCATTAGGATTTGGAAACTAAATCAGAAATGGCCAACATGCCTAAGCCTATGCAAAACAAAGTAGAGTTGAGCAAATACCAGTAGACATCAAATATAGATAATTTAAAAAACCAGTTTTCCTTTAGCAGCCTGAATTGCTTAATTGCTCTTCTTATCTATCCCATGCTAATTAAGTTTGGGGCCTGATTGATACACCGAATAGCTCAAAAATGGTTATAAGACTCTGGAAGTGAGGGTAACCAAAGAGGAAATCAGGCACTATTCTTTGAAGATGATATCTCACTGAAATATTGATATTGACCATAATTCTTCAGTTGTAAGGTCCCTGAGAGCAGGGGTGATGTCTGCTCCTATTGTACTCGCAATCAACTGTATTTTTTGAACTCTTACTCTGTGCCCAAGCACTCACAGTACTCTGCACTGATTGGCTGATCGCTAACATGGTAATAAAAATGGTATTTATTTTGTGCTTACTATCTGCCAAGCACTGTGCTAAGTACTGGAGAGCTAGATTAACATCAAGTTTGACCCAATCCCTGTCCTATAGAGGGCTCAATCTATGGGATAGGGAGAGCAAGTTTCCTATTCCATTTTGTAGATCAGGACACTGGAGCACAGAGTTAAATGATTTGCCTGAAGTCACACAGCAGACAAGTGGTGGAGTCAGACTATCACAAAGGTCTTCTAACTCCCAAACCTGTGCTCTTTCCACTAGCCCACACTGCCTCAAGTGCATCTCCAGAACAATCATGTTAATGTGTCCTGACTGTCTTCCTGCAGCAGACAGAAAATTTTATCTGCAGAAATCCTGGAGTCATACCCCAGTCAAATTCCTCTTTTAAAGCACCAGAGGAATGCAGTAAGGCAAAAGTATTATGTCCATCTTTAAAATGAGTTGACACCGGTAGTTACAGACCTGAACTTTAAAAAAAATAATTTTAAACATTGTATAAGAGCATGAAATACTAGAAAACTACTAGTAAAGCTTTTTGAAGAGCCAATTATGCGTATGCATTCAATTTCCTTTATAGGCTAAACTAGAGGAATGCAATGAATGTGGTTGTTCTAGATTTCAGTAATTATTTTGGAGAAGTTGCATGAGAGACACACACATCAACAAATTAAGACAGTATGGTTTTGACTGTACTGACTTAACCCAGCTAAGTGTTCTTAATTAGTTCCATAAAATTAGAATCTTCAGTGAAAGAGTGCTACCCAAGCTTAGTGTTCCCAAAGTCCAAAGAATTTACCACAGTGGTATGAACATATTAAAAACCAATTATTAAAAACCACAAAATAACTACATGATCAAATAGCAGTGTTAATATTTCCAATGATAAGACTATTTGAATAAAATTTTGTGTACAATGTAAATACAGTACTTTAATTTTCAAAGTGGTGTCCTTAACATCCTAGTCAGTGGGAAGAGCTGTGCCAACAGATCCATTTATACTAAACTGAAATGAACTTTCAACCAGTGTGGCCTCGTGGAGCTGTGAGTGGCAGAACTTTTTTTTTTTTGATAATATTGAGGGTACTGTTCTTAAAGAGTCTGCATTATGAAAGAGTCTCATTGTTGTACTCCTGCCTTAATCTATGCCATGCATGCACACACGGTCATTTCTTCGGATTTCCCCACTGTATTTGTCAGAAAACTCTCTAACTCTCCATTGAGTTTTAACCAAAATGTGGATTGAAATCATGTGTCATGGGAACATCAACTTTTCCTCAAGTAGAAGGGTCTGTGATTGGCAGAAGAATCACATTCAAAAAGTTATTACCAATAACTCAGTGTTTCCTGGATTCTGTGGTGTCCTTCAGATTGGTCTTAGGGCATATTTTGTTGCATACTTTTATTAATGATCTAGACAAATTGGGGGTTTGCCTATCAATTAAAAAAATGGACAGTGATGTTAACAGTTTAAAGGTCAGAAATCAAAATCAAAATCACTGACTTGATAGATTTAAATTGTAAGATAAAAACAGGATGAAGGGGACAGGTACAACATACAAAGTAAACAGGAAAATTGAAAATGTACAAATTCAGGAGAGAAGAGATTAGTTAGGCACCATGATTGCAGAAGAAAATCCAAGGGTCACAGTTGACCAGAAGCTGGTAAGTCCAGCATGTTGTTAAAAACAATCTGGTACTTAACTATTTTAAGAGGTATGAAATTCAAGTTGACCAGGAAACAGTTCTTATTTAATTTGAATAGGCCAGACACTTAAGAACTTGTATGTCTGGTTTCAGGAATTATATGAAGAATTTTTCTTGAGGTGAATCCTGGTCATGTTATTTCTCATTTCTATAGAGTCAACTGAAGAAGAAGAAAGTGACTTAAGTTCAAAGGAAATATTTAAATTTGAGGAATTTGAGGCAGCCATTATAGGTTTTTGTGGTTGTGTCTCAGATCATTCAATTTAGTGAAAATTAAACTTAGCTTAGTGAAAGTGATTATATGTGTGTTGTTAGTATTTGAAGAAACTGACATCTTGAGGAGAGTTCAGTAAGAGTTAAAGTTTGTGTCCAATAAATGACATTGTTGAATGTAGTAAAAGAATAATTCAGTTACTCAATAAATTGTGACTATTGCATCTGACCCTGTTCCATTTTGTAAACAGAATTTACCACTATTCCTTTAAGTTGGAGTCATACAACTTTCCTTTTGCATAAAACCACGTGATGTAAAGCTAATCCAGGAGGCCACAAATGTACTTTTTGAGGTAGGCTAGATTCCAACTCCTTCCTATTACCCCTCAGTTCTGCTGCTTTCTTTCAGCATGTATTTCCCTTTGAACATCCACTATTTCATAATAAAATCCATGTTAAACTAAAAAGATATCACATTTCACCTGTTTTACAGACTTCCTTTACCAAACTTGGAGAAAAAGATGAGATTTGACATCTTACCTGTTTTCCTATGTCCTCCAGACAGGAAGACATTTTAAGAAGGTGTTCATCAGAATATCAGTTCCAGATAAGTTTGGTAAACTCATTATAGTAGCTGCTTTCTGTGAGTTATCTAGAAGTCTTGCTGCTTTTCCTTTGATTCCGAACTTGACTCGGGTCAAGAAACATAGGCTCTTATACTTTCTCCACCCACAACTTTTTATTTACAACCGAGGCCTATTTGGGCAGTTGGGCAAGAGACTGCAGGAACGTGAGCAGACCTCAGAAGCTCAGACTAAAAGGCATCCAAAATGCTCTGGAAACCTCCTGAGGATGATGCTTTTATGAGCTTGCCATGACTTCCTGCATTTCCACTAGGTCGTGCGCACTAAATGATGAGAACAGCTCTGCCTGGAAACTCCACTTCAGCTCCAGCCAAAGACAACAAGCATCAGAAGTAAAGAAATGTTATGAGAAAAAGAAAGGTGATAAAAGGAAAAAAGGACCCAAAACCCAACTAAATAACCAGGGATGAGCCCCTGCAGGCATGGCTGCCACAATTTTTCACATCCACCTGACTTTTATCTCCTATCTCAGAATGCAAATTTGAGAAATACTAATCTTTCTCATTCACAGACCCTACGTTCCTCACCATAGAGTGGGGAAAACAAAATTAACCAGAGTGTGGGAGATTATGTGAGCCTCATCAGGCTCCTAAATCATCTCACTTGCGCCTTCTTTGCAACTGACAGGCCACAAACCCTTGGCCCTCTCCTTCTTCTGGGTTAGAACTCCCTCACTCTTCAAATCCTGCAGACCACCGATCCCATTGTCAAAGTTCTGCAGAAATGTCACCTATTTTAGGAGAACTTTTCCTGTTTATCTTCTTCCTAGGTCATACCTTCCCATTATCACATCAAGAGTTAAGCACTCACAACCACCACAGCCCTTTTGGACACATCAATTTAAGTGCTTACTCATTCACAAGCCCATCTCTCTATTCTCTACTTCCTCATGGCTTTTAATTAAATAATTCCTCACCCATTAGACTGTGAGCTCCTTGACAAGAATTATGTTTCTTACTTCCCTTGGATATTTAGTACAATGCTCTTTGCACAGGAGGTGTTCAATAATTACTATTGCTTCATTGTTCCAGGTTTGTGGCTTGTTTACTAATGATAAAATTTTTCTGGACAAAGACAATCTCTGCAGAATCAGGAAAGAAGCATGATTCTTCTTTTACTGATAACAGAGGGGAGGTTAACCCAAGGTAGGCAGTGACCAAGGGATATAAGCAAGAGCTTTAAATCAGGGAAAAGAGTAATGGATGAAGACTTTTTATTCCCCTCCCTATATCTCTATGGAGCCACCACAACTGTGATCAATTTAGTACTCAGAGGGGAGCTCAGTGTGAGGGGAGAAAGAAGATGGGTCTTGAGCCTAATCAGTTGGTCTTGGTTGTTCTGGCAGATCTAGTGAAATAACCGGAATGACAAGTGACATATGTTATTTTTCCAAGTGTTTTTTTAGTAATGAAGAGTTATAATATTACATCCAGGACATGATCACTTTCACTCTCAAACTTATGGTTTTTTAGGTTTGTTTGGAGGTTTACTGCACAGGATGTTATTTCTATACATTGAAAGTTTTTTTTAATAATAATAGGTTGCTTTACTAACCTTTTGCCTCTTGATCTTATGGAAGGTTAGAATGAAAACGTGTCACAAGTTTCCAAGCAGTAGTCTAAGCGCTGTGGTAGATATAGGGTAATCAAGTTGTCCCACGTGGGGCTCACACTTTTAACCCCCATTTTACAGATTAGGTAACTGAGGCACAGAGAAGTTAAATGACTTGCCAAAGGTCACACGACAGACAAGTGGCAGAGACAGGATTAGAACCCATGTCCTCTGACTGCCAAACCTGTGCTCTTTTCACTACACATACTGCTTCAATATGAGAACTAGCTACTATGGAGTTTTGCACATTACAGCAGCATGGCCTAGAGAAAAGAGCATGGGCCTCAGACTCAAAGGTACCTAGATTCTTATTCACATTCCACCATGTACCTGCTGTGTGACCTTGGGCAAGCCACTTCACTTCTCGGTGCCTCAGTTTCCTCATCTGCAAAATAGAGATTCAATACCTGTTCTCCCTCCTACTTTGATTCTGAGCCCCATGTGGGACCTGATTACCTTGTGTCTACTCCAGTGCTTCGTACAGTGCTTGGCCCATAGTAAGCACTTAACAAATATCATTATTATTATCAGTATTGACTGACTAAAGGGAAAAACTGAATGACTAAAGGAGAGACTTAAAAGAAAAATCCTGGTGACAGCTTTCAGGTTGTTGCCCGAAAAGGAAAGAGTAATCTGGGGAATGTGGCATTCAGATGAAATTGGAAAAAATAATAATTATATTTTGTACTCACTTGACCTCTTTTCTCTGTGTCTGAAGAGCAAAGCACACATCCCGGGAATACTAATCCTTGAACAGTAAGTGGGTAACAGTCTAAGGGATTATTCAGATGTGAGACTTTAACCTACTAGACAGAAACTGCCCTGAACATGATTTCAGAAAAAAAAAGCAGTTAGATTGAGAGATCCCAAGGAGCCTACTTCGTGGGAGGATGTGGGATTTATCCCAGCTGTTTTGGTAATTCAACATCTGGCCAAAGAATTGACTTTCAGTGAAGAGAGTTGAGAAGTTCCAGGGCTGGGATTCTGTAAAGAGTGCAGCTCCTTGTAAGAAATACTGGACAAATTATTGCAAATGTAGTGTTGTGGTGTGGCTTGGTGTGTGAGGATAGCGGCAATATGAATCTGAGGTAAAGAGAGAGATCAGTGCTAAACTTGTTGATGACTCCTTTTCAGCTTCTACCTTTTCCTCTCCAGAGAGTCACACTAGCCCCAGGTGGCAAATAAGTTTTTGAAACACTGGTAAATATTTCATAAAATGAAATTAAGAAAATAAAACACAGATTTCATGTCAGAATGGCCTAGCAGATAGAACAGAGGCCCTGGGTTCTAATTCCGGCTCCTCCACCTGTCTATTGTGTAAACTTGGGCAAATCACTTAATTTCTCTGTGCCTCGGTTACCTCCTCTGTAAAATGGAGATTAAGAATGCTAGTCCCTTGTGAGACAAGGATTGTGTCCAATCTGATTATCTTTCATCTACTCTGTTGCTCAGTACAGTGCCTAGCACATAGTAAGCACTTAAATACCACAAAAAACAAAACAAAAATAACAAAAAAAACCCAACCAGCATTATTTGAATTGTGTAGTTATGTGAGAAGAAATATGTGTGACACACTTCAGAGCCATGGGACATTTTGAAACATTGTAGGAAAGAAATATGAGTCTTTGTTAATCCAAGTGCTGGAGCTATTATCATTCAATCAATCCATCAATTGATAATATTTATTGAGCACTTATACTTTGAGCTGAGCACTGTATTAGGAGCTTGGAAGAGAACAACACACACTTTTCTGTCCATTCACACTACTTCTTTGATCCAAGCACTTTTCATATCCCACTTTGACTACTACTGCATTAAACTCAATAATAATAATAATAATAATGGCATTTATTAAGTGCTTACTATGTGCAAAGCACTGTTCTGAGCACTGGAGAGGTTAAAAGGTGATCAGGTTGTCCCACGGGGGGCTCCCAGTGTTAATCCCCATTTTACAGATGAGGTACTGAGGTCCAGAGAAGTTAAGTGACTTGCCCAAAGTCACACAGCTGACAATTGGTGGAGCTGGGGTTTGAACCCATGACTTCTGACTCCAAAGCCTGTCTCTTTCCACTGAGCTACGCTGCTTCTCTGACCTCTCCGCTCCTTGCTGACCTCAACGCCTCCTGTCTTTCTCCTCTCCAGTTCATTCTTCTTTCTGTGCTTCAAATCATTTTTCTAAAACTACTTTCAGTTCATATCTTACCAGTCTTCAAAAACTTCCAATGATTACCCATCCATCTCTGCAACAGAGATCCTTACCATCAGCTTTAAGACACTCGATCAGTTCTCTCTCTCCTCTTACTTCACTGATCTGCTACTATAACCATAAACGTTCTAATAATCCACCAACTCTGCTTCTCTGTTGCCAATTTACTCTCTATATCTTAATCTCACCTACCTCACTGCTGACCCCTTGCCTCCATCCTCCTTCAGGCCTGGAATTCCTTTTTCCTACAATCCATCATTCTGTCAACCTTCAAAACACTCCTAAAATCACATCTTCCCCAAGAGGTCTTCCCTGTCTAAACCTTTATTTCCCCTATCTGCCTTCCCCTCTGGATCAACTGTCAACTTGGCTGTGTACCCCTTAAGCACTTTGATATTCATACCAACCCCATAGTGCTTCTGTAAATATCAGTATACTCTACCATTTTCTCTATTTTCTCCGACATTCTGAGAATGTCAGCAGACTTTAAGCTCCTTGTGGGCAGGGACTGCATCTTCCAAACTCCGTTACATTGTATTTTCCCAAGTGCTTGGTACAGTGCTCTGCACAGAGTAACTACTCAATAGATACCATGAGTTAACTGATTGACAGAAATCTGCTAAATTGTCAGCTCCTTGAGGGCAGGTATCCAGTCTCTTAACTCCAGTGTACTCTTCCAAGCATTTAGTACAGTGCTCTACTCAGAGTAAAAGGTCAGTATATATGAACGATTGATTATTAGTAGTTTTTTTTATCAAAGTTAAGGCTTGAAGCAATTGCCCAGATACTCTGACCCTAGAAAATCACCTTTCCCTAAAGTAACTAGAAAATTGAGGTGTTATTTTTTTTAGGTTTACATTATCTGGATAATTGATTCAGCTCTCCACATCCACAGATCTGACCTATGAAGTAGAAAACTAGAATGCTGTTGGAAAAAAAGCATGCTTTTAAAGATTTTTGGTTTCCTGTTGTATGTGGGAATTCAAATTATCTTCACGTCTATAGAGTACTCAAGAGAAAACTGGTTGAACCATGAAATAGCTGTTAAAAAGAAAATATTCCCACCATTGTTGGAAAATGATATTAGAGGGGGTTGTTTCAGCAAGATTATTTTAAAAATACAAACCCCAGAGACAGAGGAATTCACACACCCATTCTCTCAGACATATATTTTTTTCATTAATAATTCAGTTTGTCAGTAGCCTCAACACCCACATACACCCATTTCCTGAATTTCTGTAAGAAAACCGAAATTCAGCATTTGCACAACCTCATTTTATAGAATTACACTCTTCTTTGGAACAGCTGGTATATGTAAGTTTTGAGTAGAAACACAGTGAAATTTTAGATCCCTTTTAAAAATAAAAAAATACCCTCAACAACCAGTATCTGGCTTTCTGCAGCATATCCAACTAAAAATCCTCTCAGGGGCTTATTACGTGATACATTATAGTCACGTAAACTAAGATTTTCCAGAATAGCAGATTTATGTTTTAACTATTTGAATGTGTTCAGAAACCAACTTGCACATCCGAGTAAGTTACAGGGTGCTTATCAAGTACCTGAAAATCTTGAGTGTACTAAAGAATGGTTCTGCTACTTTGAAATTTAACTAATTATTGCTATAACAGATTAACCATTACATTTTATTAAAGATAACAAGTTTATTTTCCAGGTTGAAGCCTAAGCATTTTGCATGAATTGTGAGAATATAAAAACTTAATTTTTCATTCATAATACAGTACCTTCTCCAGAATATTTCTCTTTGTTCTTTCTCTCCATGTTTATCACCCACTGTCAAGGGTAACAGACCTAGATGAAGCAACATATATTTTCCCTTTGACAAAGTAAAAACAATTACCATATTAGGATGTACGTAGGTTGCAATCAGTACGAAACAATCTCTGAAAATCAAATTCCCAGAGTCTTGAAAATAAAATATTGGGGGAGGACCGCCATCTTGTGGAAAACTTTATGCAGCGACTGAAGTCAGCTACTCTATTTCGGAGCCATCTGACTTCATTCTAGCTTTTCCCCTTCCACAGCCTTTATGTCTTAGTCGCATTTCTCATAAATGTCCTTGAAAATATGGTAAACTAAGACCCTTCCAGGTGAAATCCAGGGCCACTGTACCATAACTTGATAGAAATAGGGCTAAGGACTAGTACTCAAACAGTAGTTAGAATTGAGGTTAAAAAAAGATATCAATCAATCAATCAATCGTATTTATTGAGCGCTTACTGTGTGCAGAGCACTGTACTAAGCGCTTGGGAAGTTCAAGTTGGCAACATATAGAGACAGTTCCTACCCAGATATGAAACTTTAACTCGTAAGATTGGTACTGTTTACCCTCAGGCTAAGAGGTTCCTTGACATCAAATACAGCATCATTAGAGAATAAATGAATGGAAATGGGCTGTGGAGTATTTCACAAAACAGTGCCTTTTTTCAACCAATCTGCAAGGTGATCTGTAGCTTTTCAGCTCCCAGCTCTCCCACTCACCTCTCTGAATCTAGCCAGTTGTGCTCCCAGACAGAACACATTCCTTTAGCTTTCTTGTCAGGTTTCAAAGAATTCTAGCCTCTCCATCTGTTTCCATCCAGCTCAACTAAAGTCCAGGAAGATCAGCAATGTACATGACAGTTCATTTGGGATTAGGGTTGTCTTCTTGGTCTCTGCTCCCAGGCCTAAACGCCAGACTCTAGCCTCTCACCGATAGAAGAGGCAAATAGGCTGAGAGGATCTATAAGATTCAACTGGGATGACCAGTCAGGCCTTGTAAAGAATGATTAAAACTAAAAATAAAACATTACTGGACGAGAAGTGGGAATATGGGAATCTTAGTGACTGACACTAAATTTCAGGTTGGTAAAAGACTGTAGACTCTAAACTGTGAGGTTGTTGTGGTCAGGGAATTTATCTACCAACTCTGTTATATTGTAGTCTCTAAAGCACTTAGTACAGTGCTCTGTACACTGTAAGCACTCAATAAATACAATCAATGCTACTAGCAGAACACAAGGGACTCACATTCTCTCTTTGCTGATCTAGATGTTCCCATGGGTCTCCAGCTTCCTGATAGTTAGGGCACTTCAATCGGTAGTATACTGAGCAGAGTGCTGTGTGCCGTGCTTAGGTGAGTACAGAGAAGCAGCGTGGCTCAGTGGAAAGAGCCCGGGCTTGGAAGTCAGAGGTCATGGGTTCTAATCCTGGCTCTGCCACTTGTCTGCTTTGAGACTGTGGGCAAGTTACTTAACTTCTCTGTGCCTCAGTTACCTCATCTGTAAAATGGGGATTAAGACTGTGAGCCCCACGTGGGTCAACCTACCTTGTATCTACCCCAGTGCTTAGAACAGTGCCTGGCACATAGTAAGTGTTTAACAAATACCACCACTATTATTATTATTAAAGTGCAATGAGTAGACATGACCCCTGGCCTCAAGGAGTTTGCAATCTAGGGAGAGAAGAAATACTATTGCGTTCTTAAATTCACAAAGCTATAACAATGATAATCTTTCATAAGACCAAAAGCTAAAAAGGCTTATAGAAAATAAAGGGCCTCTGAACAAATTAGTCATAAGTGAGACTGGTGTCTGCTACAACTGGGCTCATTTTACCTTGAGACCATTAGCATTCATTAGGAAACATGCATCAGACTTGCCTTGGGAAATATTTTAGTAAACAGAACTTTCTACTGAAAAGTTTATTTAAATTTATTTAAATCACAAATTGGCAGGAGGAGTCAAGCAAGATCTTTTTATTCTGCTCACTGCCTCTGTTGGCTTCATTTCAGAGCCGATCACAGTGAACTAAAAAAGCAATTTTCTGAAATCCTCTGGGCTGGCCATATGTTACCAGTAATGTCATAGTTTGCTGTATTTCTGCCAGAATGGGATTACTCGCATCAAGTCCCTATTTTCCTTGTTAAAATAAGTAGACCTGCCTTCTGGCTAAATCGTCACCTGACAGAAAATCTGCTGGGCAGCCCATTGACTTTTCTTTGGGAGAGCTGCCTCTGCTTCTTTAGCCCAGGAGATCAGGTGAGTAGCTTCTGGTATTTAACATTTAGAGATTCTTTGAATCTTACCACTGGAAGGAACCTTGAGAACTCATCTAATCCAGTCCCGCCCAGACAAATTGAAGTCTTTCTGAAACAACCCCAGGAGGTAAAAAAAAAACAAAAACCCAAAAAACGTTTTTCCCTAACTGAAATTGGCCAAGGTGTAATTTTATTGCTGTTTAGCAGGTGGCCCTTTCTCAATTACTCCAACTCCAGCTTAAAGTGGATAAAAAGCTGTCTGTCTGACTTTTCAGCTTATTAAGTGTCATTTTAGCCTTAGTCTTTAAGTGTTTTCATGAGTAGTCAGTTTCACCAACTGACAGTGATAGTCAAGTGGCAATCAAACTTATGGGCTAAGAAGAACTGATGTTATAAAGCACCAAGTAATTTTAGAGCCAAAAACTTGACGTTGAAAAGTTCTCATTCTCTCCAGGAAAAGAAAGCATTTTGGTCTGAAGTTGCTTAAAATATTTGTGATGAATGCAAATGTGTTGCTTCTATTTTCTCCTATCTGTAATTTATTTTAGAATTTGTCTCTCTGGCTAGAATGTATACATTTTGAGAGCGGGGATTATGTATGCAAATTCTATTGTACTCTCCCAAACCCCTTTCTATGGGAGCTATGGAAACAGTAAGTATTCAATAAATAGGATTGATTGTTGCTATTTTTCAGTCGAACATTTTGGGGAACTTTTAAACTGCCAGTTGGGGATTTATAATTATTAGTAGTTGAAGTCTATTTTCTACCAGTCAAGGTCTCAAAGCCTCTTTTCCTACAGGCTGTGGCCTGTAGTGGCACTTTTTTTTAATGGCAATTTTTCAGAAAATTTTGTATTAAAATAAGAATTATCAATACATTTTTCAAAAAATTTCAATATGCACTTTACAAAATAAATGAGCACAGTGCAGTGAAGAAACCAGAGGCAAGATTCCTCATATGACCGAAGCAACCTGGAGGTGAGCCCCTCAGCAATGGAGGAGTCACTTAAACTCTGTGAGCCTCAGTTTCCTCATCTGAAAATCAGATTATGATGCTTCCTATCTAATTATTAGACTGTGAGCCCCATGAAGTGTAGGGATTGTGTCCGATATTATCCTGAACTTGCACCCGCCCTTAGCGCAGTTCCTGGCACAATACTAAGCTTAATAAATGATACCAACATTAAATAAAGGACAGAAGGAAAAAGTTGAGTGGGACTCAGTATAAAAACAAACGATGGTAAAAAAGTGATTATTAAAAAGATGTTGAGAATTACTGTCATTCAACTCCAACAACATCACTTCCTTTGCTCATCAATCATCACCATCCATGGTATTTACCGCACATTTACTGTGTGCAGAGCATTATACTAACTGCTTGGAAGAGTGCAATGCCATGGAGCTGGAAGACATTCCCTGACCACAGCAAGCTTACAGTCTAAAGGGAGAGATGGACATTAATATAAAATAACTTATAATATGCAATATATGGATGTGTACGTAAGTGTCATAGAGTGAATATCAAAAGTCCAAAGGTCACAGATCCAATTGCATAGATGATGTGGAAGGAAGAGGGAGCTGGGGAAAAGAGGTCTTAATTGGGAAACGCCTCTTGAAGGAGTTGTGACTGCAATAAGGCTTTGAAGGCAGGGAGAGTGATGGTCTGGCATTTATGGATGGGGAGGGAGTTCCTGGTCTGAGGGAGGATGTGGAAAAGAGGTCTGCCTTCAGATTAACAAGATGTGGGCACAGTGAGAAAGTTGGTACCAGAGGAGTCAAATGTTCAGGCTGGGCTGTAGTAGGAGATCAAACATTCAGTAATACCTACTGTGCATTGGCTGTGTGAAGAGAACACAATACTAATCACTTGGGAGTCTACAATTCAGTTTAACAGGAACCCCACACTCAAGTAATTTACAGTACAATGGGAGTAGCTTATGGTACATAATTATGTTGGCAAATGCCAATGGTAAGATCATAAAATAATAAACATTTGTGTAATTATTGAGATGAAAATGTTATAACAAGTGTTTAGTACAGTGCTCAACACAGTAAGTGCTCAATTGATTGAGTGATTAAAAATTAAGGCAGGGAATACACTTACTGTTTATGGGCAACAGAGTGATTAAACCACCCTTCTCAGATAGGCTGTAAAAATGGATACGTTTACAAAAGAGGAATTTAAATACTTTGTTCACCTCTTCCCCAGTATCTTAGTTACTGGCCAACATTTACTAAGTTGCAACTGGATGTTTGCAGAGCACTGGGAGAATATAACAGAGTTGGTAGACATGTTCCCTCTCCACAGGGAGTGCTTTCACTGTGCAGAGCACTGTTCTAAGTACTTGGGAGAACGTCATGTAAGAGTTGGTAGACCTATTCCCTGCCCACAAGGAGCTCAGTTTAGCGCTGGAGAGGGAAATTCAAATAAATGGATACGTACATAAGGGCTGAGGGTGGGGTAAATAAAGAGAAGTGGCAAGCGCTTAGTACAGTGCTCTGCACACAGTAAGCACTCAATAAATACGATTGAATGAAAGAATGAATATTTAGTTTACCTGTACATATTTATTCTATTTATTTTATTTTGTTAATATGTTTTGTTTTGTTGTCTGTCTCCCCTTTCTAGACTGCGAGCCCGCTGTTGGGTAAGGACCATCTCTATATGTTGCCAACTTGTACTTCCCAAGCTCTTAGTACAGTGCTCTGCACACAGTAAGCGCTCAATAAATACGATTGAATGAATGAATGAATGGCCTAGCAAATAAAGTATGGGCCTAGGAGTCAGAGGGAACTGGGTTCTAATTTCCCTTCTGCCACATGTCTGCTGCATGACTTTGGGCAAGTCACTTCTCTGTACTTCAGTTCTCTCATCTGTAAATTGGGGATTAAGACTGTTAGCCTCACATGGGACAAGGACTGTGTGCAACCTGGTTAGCTTGTTTCTACCCCAGTGCATAATACAGTGCTTGGCACATAGCAATTAACAAATACCATAAAAATAGTAAAAATATAATGAGAACCTGGATATTTGGGGGCTTAAATGTGGAATTTTTTACTTACAAAATCTGAGTTCTTCCACTATGATTCTCCTCTCTTGTAAATGACCTTGTAGACTCGTATTCCAGCTCCCAAACTGCGCAAGAGGTGTTTCTGGAGGTGCATGCCTTCTGCCGGGTTGAAGGAACACACGAAGAACATATGAACAAAAGTTCTTTGCCAGCTGATGTTGCCATGGCAACCAACTTTCAAAAAATACATAGGCAGGATTTTTTTTCCAAACAGTAGCATTTATTGAGCACTTTGGAAAAGTATAAAAACAGTTATAAGACAAGATTCCTGCCTCCAAGGAATTTATAGTTTAGTCGGGGAAACAAAACCTTAAATATGCTTACAATATTGTTGACAACGCAATTTGAAGATTTCTTCAGAGACTTTAACTGCTTTGTCTTTTCTCCTGAGGTTAGCATGACCTAACCACTTCTGCAGGGAGACAAAGTATATCCGTCTCAACCAACCAGTGCCATTTATTGAGTGCTTTTATACATAAGTGCTGTGGGGCTGAGGTGATTGTCAAATGCTAAAAGCATGCAGATCCAAATGCACAGTCGGCACAGAAAGGGAGTAAAAGAGGGCTTAATTGGGCCTCTTGGAGGAAATGAGAAGCAGTGTGGACTAGTGGAAAGAGCATAGGCCTGAAAGTCAGAGGATTTGGGTTCTAATTCTGCTCTGCCACATGTCCGCTCTGTGACCTTGGTCAAATCACTTCACTTCTCTGGGCCTCAGTTACCTCATCTGTAAAATGGGGATTAAGACCATGAGCCCCATGGGGGACAGGGACTTTGTCCAACCTGATTACCTTGTATGTACAACAGTGCTTGGCACCTAGTAAGCGCTTAACAAATACCATAATTATTATGATGTTATTTTCATAAGATTTTGAAGGTGAGCAGAGTGAATGCGTGTCGGATTCTAGACTGTGAGTCTGTTGTGGGGTAGGGATTGTCTCTATCTGTTGCTGAATTGTACTTTCCAAGTGCTTAGTACAGTGCTCTGCACACAGTAAGTGCTCAATAAATACGATTGAATGAATGAATGAATGAGGGAGGGTTTTCCGGCCTGCGAGACAGATGGAGGTACAGTGAGCTGTCTGCCATAGAAGAGTGAAGTTTTGCGGTTGTCAAAGGAAATCGTGAGGTAAAATAGGAGGAGGCAAGATAATTTTAAGTACTTTAAAGCAGGCAGTAAGGAGTTCCTGTTTGATGGAAGGAAGGATTGGCAACCACTGGAAGCATCACGGCTCAGTGGAAAGAGCACGGGCTTGGGAGTCAGAGGTCATGGGTTCTAATCCCTACTCCCCCAGATGTCTGTTGTGTGACCTCGGGCAAGTCACTTAACTTATCTGAGCTTCAGTTCCCTCATCTGTAAAATGGGGATGAAGACTGTGAACCCCACGGGGGACAACGTGATCATCTTGTATCCCCCCCCAGCGCTTAGGACCGTGCTTGGCACGTAGTAAGTGCTTAACAAATGCCATCATTATTATTATAACTGAGGCCCAGAGAAGTTAAGTGACTTGCCCAAAGTCACACATCTGATAAGTGGCTGGGCAGAGATTAGAACCCATGACCCCTGAATCCCAAGTCTGGGCTCTTGCCACTAATTCACGCTGCTTCTCTGCAAACACCATCATTTATTCATTCATTCATTCAATCGTATTTATTGAGTGCTTACTGTGCACAGAGCACTGTACTAAGCGCTTGGGAAGTACAAGTTGGCAACATATAGAGACGGGCCCTACCCAACAACGGGCTCACAGTTTAGAAGGGGGAGACAAACAACAAAACAAAACATGTGGTTAGGTGTCAAGTCATCAAAATAAATAGAGTAAAGTTAGATGCACATCATTGACAAAATAAATAGAATAGTAAATATGTATCAGTGCTTAGAACAGTGCTTGGCACATATTCATTCATTCAATCGTATTTATTGAGCGCTTACTGTGGGCAGAGCACTGTACTAAGCACTTGGGAAGTGCAAGTTGGCAACATATAGAGACGGTCCCTACCCAACAATAGGCTCACAGTCTAGAAGGGGGAGACAGACAACAACAAAAAAACCATGTGGACAGGTGTCAAGTCATCAGAACAAATATAATTAAAGCTAAATGCACATCATTAACAAAATAAATAGAATAGTAAATATGTACAAGTAAAATAGAATAATAAATCTGTACAAACAGCATGGCTCAGTGGAAAGAGCCCGGGCTTTGGAGTCAGAGGTCATGGGTTCTAATCCCAGCTCCGCCACTTGTCAGCTGGGTGACTTTGGGCAAGTCACTTCACTTCTCTGGGCCTCAGTTCCCTCATCTGTAAAATGGGGATTAAGACTGTGAACCCCCCGTGGGACAACCTGATTACCTTGTTAGCTCCCCAGCGCCTAGAACAGTGCTTTGCACATAGTAAGCGCTTAATAAATGCCATCATTATTATTATTCCCTGGGCCTCAGTTCCCTCATCTGTAAAATGGGGATGAAGACTGTGAGCCCCCCGTGGGACAACCTAATTACCTTGTTACCTCCCCAGCGCTTAGAACAGTGCTTTGCACATAGTAAGTGCTTAATAAATGCCATCATCATTATTGTTATTATTATACAAGTGCTGTGGAATCCAGACTGTGAGCCCGCTGTTGGGTAGGGTTTGTCTTTATATGTTGCCGACTTGTACTTCCCAAGCGCTTACAGCAGTGCATTGCACATAGTAAGTGCTTAATAAATGTCACCATTATTATTATTAAATAATTACTTCCCTGGGCCTCAGTTCCCTCATCTGTAAAACGGGGATGAAGACTGTGAGCCCCCCGTGGGACAACCTGATTACCTTGTTACCTCCCCAGCGCTTAGAACAGTGCTTTGCACATAGTAAGCGCTTAATAAATGCCATCATTATTATTATTATTATACAAGTGCTGTGGAACCCAGACTGTGAGCCCGCTGTTGGGTAGGGATCGTCTCTATATGTTGCCGACTTGTACTTCCCAAGCGCTTGGAACAGTGCATTGCACATAGTAAGGGCTTAATAAATGCCACCATTATTATTATTAAATAATTACTTCCCTGGGCCTCAGTTCCCTCATCTGTAAAATGGGGATGAAGACTGCGAGCCCGCCGTGGGACAACCTGATTACCTTGTTACCTCCCCAGCGCTTAGAACAGTGCTTTGCACATAGTAAGCGCTTAATAAATGCCATCATTATTATTATTATTATACGAGTGCTGTGGAACCCAGACTGTGAGCCCGCTGTTGGGTAGGGATCGTCTCTATATGTTGCCGACTTGTACTTCCCAAGCGCTTACAGCAGTGCATTGCACATAGTAAGTGCTTAATAAATGTCACCATTATTATTATTAAATAATTACTTCCCTGGGCCTCAGTTCCCTCATCTGTAAAACGGGGATGAAGACTGCGAGCCCCCCGTGGGACAACCTGATTACCTTGTTACCTCCCCAGTGCTTAGAACAGTGCTTTGCACATAGTAATAGCTTAACAGCTCTCTTCCTCCCTTCAAGGCCCTACTGAGAACTCACCTCCCCCAGGAGGCCTTCCCAGACTGAGCCCCTTCCTTCCTCTCCCCCTCGTCCCCCTCTCCATCCCCCTCATCTTACCTCCTTCCCTTCCCCACAGCACCTGTGTATATGTATATATGCTTGTACATATTTATTACTCTATTCATTTATTCATTTTACTTGTACATATCTATTCTATTTATTTTATTTGGTTAGTATGTTTGGTTTTGTTGTCTGTCTCCCCCTTTTAGACTGTGAGCCCACTGTTGGGTAGGGACCGTCTCTTTATGTTGCCAACTTGTACTTCCCAAGCGCTTAGTCCAGCGCTCTGCACACAGTAAGCGCTCAATAAATACGATTGATTGATTGAATGAATGAATGACTACACAACGGCAGAACGCTCAGCTCCGCCCCGCTCAGCGCTCCAACCCCTTGCGCCTGCGCACTGGAGCCCCCTCCACCCCCGGCTCTTGGCGGGGCCCCAGTTGTTCTCGCGAGACCACGTCGCCTGGTTCTCGCGAGAGCGCAATTCAAACCGCCGTGGCGCTGCCGGGGGCGACTGCCCGCGGCGGGCGGGGTGGAGGCGCCCGGATCGCCGCCCACAGGCAGGTAGGAGGAACTGCAGCTGGTTGGGGGCTGGGGCGGGCGGCGAACGTGTCTCTTAGAGTGCTGTAGTGGGCTCTCCCAATCGCTCAGTACAGTGCTCCGCACACAGTAAGCGCTCAATCAATGCGATTGAATGAATGAATGGTGGTGGGCGGTGAACGTGTCTGTTGTATTACTGTAGTGGGCTCTCCCAAGCGCTTAGTACAGTGCTCTGCACACAGTAAGCGCTCAGTCAATACGAATGAATGAATAGTGGTGGTGGTGGTGGTGGTGGGCGGTGAACGTGTCTGTTGTATTCCTGTAGTGGGCCCTCCCAACCGCTTAGTCCAGTGCTCCGCACACAGTAGGTGCTCAATCAATACGATTGATTGAATGAATGAATGGTGGTGGTGGGCGGTAAACGTGTCTGTTGTATTACTGTAGTGGGCCCTCCCAACCGCTTAGTCCAGTGCTCTGCACACAGTAAGCGCTCAATCAGTACGATTGAATGAATGAATAGTGGTGGTGGTGGGCGGTGAACGTGTCTGTTGTATTACTGTCGTGGGCCCTCCCAACCGCTTAGTCCAGTGCTCTGCACACAGTAGGTGCTCAATCAATACGATTGAATGAATGAATAGTGGTGGTGGTGGGCGGTGAACGTGTCTGTTGTACTACTGTAGTGGGCCCTCCCAACCGCTTAGTCCAGTGCTCTGCACACAGTAAGCGCTTAGTCAATACGATTGAATGAATTAATTAATGGTGGTGGTGGTGGGCGGTGAATGTGTCTGTTGTACTACTGTAGTGGGCCCTCCCAACCGCTTAGTCCAGTGCTCCGCACACAGTAAGCGCTCAATCAACACGATTGAATTAATGAATGAATAGTGGTGGTGGTGGTGGGCGGTGAATGTGTCTGTTGTATTACCGTAGTGGGCCCTCCCAACCGCTTAGTCCAGCAGTAGGTGCTCAATCAATACGATTGAATGAATGAATAGTGGTGGTGGTGGGCGGTGAACGTGTCTGTTGTATTACTGTAGTGGGCCCTCCCAACCGCTTAGTCCAGTGCTCTGCACACAGTAAGCGCTCAATCAGTACGATTGAATGAATGAATGGTGGTGGTGGTGGGCGGTGAACGTGTCTGTGTTATTACTGTAATGGACTCTCCCAACCGCTTAGTCCAGTGCTCTGCACACAGTAAGCGCTCAATCAATACGATTGAATGAATGGTGGTGGTGGTGGGCGGTGAACGTGTCTGTTGTATTACTGTAGTGTGCTCTCCCAACCGCTTAGTCCAGTGCTCCGCACACAGTAGGTGCTCAATCAATACGATTGAATGAATGAATAGTGGTGGTGGTGGTGGGCGGTGAACGTGTCTGTTGTATTACTGTAGTGGGCCCTCCCAATCGCTTATTCCAGTGCTCTGCACACAGTAAGCGCTCAATCAGTACGATTGAATGAATGAATGAATAGTGGTGGTGGTGGGCGGTGAACGTGTCTGTTGTATTACTGTAGTGGGCCCTCCCAACCGCTTAGTCCAGTGCTCTGCACACAGTAAGCGCTCAATCAGTACGATTGAATGAATGAATGGTGGTGGTGGTGGGCGGTGAACGTGTCTGTGTTATTACTGTAATGGACTCTCCCAACCGCTTAGTCCAGTGCTCTGCACACAGTAAGCGCTCAATCAATACGATTGAATGAATGGTGGTGGTGGTGGGCGGTGAACGTGTCTGTTGTATTACTGTAGTGGGCTCTCCCAACCGCTTAGTCCAGTGCTCTGCACACAGTAAGCGCTCAATCAATACGATTGAATGAATGAATGGTGGTGGGCGGTGAACGTGTCTGTTGTATTACTGTGGTGTGCTCTCCCAAGCGCTTAGTCCAGTGCTCTGCACACAGTAAGCGCTCAATCCATACGATTGAATGAATGAATGAATAGTGGTGGTGGTGGGCGGTGAACGTGTCTGTTGTATTACTGTAGTGGGCCCTCCCAACCGCTTAGTCCAGTGCTCTGCACACAGTAAGCGCTCAATCAATACGATTGAATGAATAGTGGTGGTGGTGGGCGGTGAACGTGTCTGTTGTATTACCGTGGTGTGCTCTCCCAAGCGCTTAGTCCAGTGCTCTGCACACAGTAAGCGCTCAATCAATACGATTGAATGAATGGTGGTGGTGGTGGTGGGCGGTGAACGTGTCTGTTGTATTACTGTAGTGGGCCCTCCCAACCGCTTAGTCCAGTGCTCCGCACACAGTAAGCGCTCAATCAATACGATTGAATGAATCATCATCATCATCAATCGTATTGAGCGCTTACTCTGTGCAGAGCACTGGACTAAGCGCTTGGGAAGTACGAATTGGCAACATATAGAGACAGTCCCTACCCAACAGTGGGCTCACAGTCACAGTCTAAAATGAATGAGTGAATGGTGGTGGTGGGAGGGGCGGTGAACGTGTCTGTTGTAGTGGGCTCTCCCAATCGCTTAGTCCAGTGCTCTGCATGCAGTAAGCGCTCAATCAATACGATTGAATGAATGAATGAATAGTGGTGGTGGTGGGCGGTGAACGTGTCTGTTGTATTACCGTAGTGGGCCCTCCCAACCGCTTAGTCCAGTGCTCCGCACACAGTAAGCGCTCAATCAGTACGATTGAATGAATGAATGAATAGTGGTGGTGGTGGGCGGTGAACTTGTCTGTTTTATTACTGTAGTGGGCTATCCCAGCCACTTAGTCCAGTGCTCTGCACACAGTAAGCGCTCAATCAATACGATTGAATGAATGGTGGTGGTGGGCGGTGAATGTATCTGTTATATTACTGTAGTAGGCTCTCCCAACCGCTTAGTCCAGTGCTCTGTACACAGTAAGCGCTCACTACGATCGGTGGTGGTGGTGGGCCGCGGACGTGTCGGTTATACTACTGTAGTGGGCTCTCCCAACCGCTTAGTACAGTGCTCTGCACACAGTAATCTCTCAGTAAATACGATTGAATGAATGGTGGTGGTGGGCGGTGAACGTGTCTGTTTTATTGCTGTAGTGGGCTCTCCCAGCCGCTTGGTACAGTGCCCCCCACACAGTAGGCGCTCAATAAATGTGAATGAATGGTGGTGGTGGGCGGCGAACCTGTCTGTTATAGTGCTGTAGTGGACTCTCCCAAGCGCTTAGTCCAGTGCTCCGCACACAGTAAGCGCTCAAATACGATTGAATGAATAAAGGGGAGGACTTAGATCTCCGCATCGGGGAAAGGAGGGCGGGGCGGGGGGCTCCTGAGACTGTGAGCCCAACTGTTGGGTAGGGACTGTCTCTATATGTTGCCAACTTGTACTTCCCAAGCGCTTAGTACAGTGCTCTGCACACAGTAAGCGCTCAATAAATACGATTGATTGATTGATTGGGCGAGGGAGGGAGGGAGGAGGTCCGGGGGCAAGGAGGAGGAGAAACAGCTCTGCCACGGACTGGTTGGGCTGGGCAAGTGGGCCGCAAGGATATAACATGTGTAAGGATTGGTTTTTTACATATATATATATATGTGTATATATATATATGTATATATATACGTGTATATATATAAATAAACAACATGTTATTTATATATGTAAAATATCATGATTATTATGTTACCTGTTATTGTACTCTCCCAAGCGCCTAGTCCAGGGCTCTGCACACAATAAACGCCCAGTAAATAGGATTGAATGAATGAATGAGGTCTGGGTCAGGTGCGGGCGTTGCTAAAGCCTACAGGACTCTAAAAAGGAGGACTCGTTGAACTGGGGAAGGGGGAAGGGGGGTCCTGGAAATGGGGAAGGAGTGGGGCGTGCAAAAGGGATTCTAGGAATAATAATAATAATGATGGTATTTGTTATGTGCTTACTATGTTCCAGTCATTCATTCAATCCTGTTGAGCGCTTACTGTGTGTAGAGCACTGTACTGAGCACCTGGAAAATGCAATACAGCACTGGTACTACGCGCTGGGGTGGATACAAGCAAATCGGGTTGGAAGCAGTCCCTGTCCCATGTGGGGCTCACAGTCTCAATCCCTATTTTCCAGAAGAGGAAACTGAGGCCCAGAGAAGTGAAGTGACTTGCCCAAGGTCATACAGCAGACATGATGGAGCTGGGAAGGAAAGGGGGCCCGGGAGAGAGGAGCAGGGGGAATGGTGCGGGGCTGGCCAATGGGAGTCTGAGCCGAATTGTAATCTCCCAAGTGCTTAGCACAGTGCCCTGCACATAGTAAGCGTTCAGTAAGTATGATGATGATGGCCACCTTGGGGCACGCAAGTTTCAGGCTAAGTGACTTGGAGGCTTTTAGGTGCCCACCCTCAATCTTTTACCGCAAGATCTTCCTGGAGGCTGAAGGGCTCTGCTCGGACAAAATTCTAGTTGGTCTTGCTGCCAGGCAGCACTGTGCCACGAGACTTGTACTGTTTTTTAATGTAGAATAGTAGCAACAAACCTGAAAGCAGAAGGACAAATGGAATGGAGAAGAAAGATTTTCAGAGACATCAAGAAACTGTTTTAAAGTAAAGGTTGCCATGAATTTCTCTTGTAACAGGGAATGAAATCAGCCTGAAGAAGAAATCATCTCAAGGTGAGTTAAACCTTTTCTTTAGAACATGGATTAGATCTTAAAAATGTAGACGGGGAACAATTGAATTTGCAGGAAATTGCTCACGTCATTCATAAGAAGCGAGGTTAATTTGGGAACAGCCAAATCACTGCTTAGGATTCTTAAAGAGCTGATTCAATCCCCCGTCTAAATTATGAATCTAGGAACTTAATGATAAATGTGAGCAAGAACGTAAATTTCCTGGGATTAAAAACCATTCTCCAAGCATGATCTTAGGTGGTTCTAAACTTTTTGGATTGTTTATCTTTTTCCCTTCAATTGCTATGTTCTTAATTGTATTGTTTCATTCAAAGTCTAGGGAAACTTCATCAGGCTTGAATTAGCCTTACAGTATTGAGAAGCCATTTAGGGCCTCACACAGTTAAATCTACATAGCTTTTGTGCATAAATAATTGGTCATTTAAATTGCTGTTACATTCAAGGCATTGATGTGAACACTTTTATAGATTAGGAGATATGACTTTAAAGCTTTCAATTGAAAATGAATTTCAATTTATGCTGACTTTTACATGAATGCAAACTCTGTTTTCATATAGTTTTTGCAGGAAGTTCAAGCAGCTAAGAAAATGGAGTCAGAAATAGTTTTGAGTCTTCGTCGCCAGCTCAAAGAGGCTGAAGAGGAGCGAAGGAAAGCAGCTCAGTATGGTTTACAACTAGTGGAAAGCCAAAGTGAGATGCAAAACCAGTTGGAAAAAATGCAGAAAGAAATCACAGCCACAACGGAGGTAACTTTTGCAGATTAGAAAAGCACAGTTGTGGGGAAAATTTTTACTATGGAGATTATTTTCAGTGGTGAATTTCATCAGCCGTGGCATGTTTAATACTCCTTCATTTGACCACACAGTTATGTAAACTTTTTAGATCATTTAATGTAACTCTGAAAATTACATTTCTAAACTACTTTGCTTCTCAAGGCGCTGATTTAATGCAGAGGTTTAAGGAATTGTAGTTTCAAAGAGTAGATTTTCCCTTTTCAGCCTCCATCCCCCCACTCCTATCTGCTAACCCCACATTTCCAGTTCTGCTACAACATATGTCTTGCTTATTATACAACTTGGGTGGGATATGATGGAAGAATTAGGGAATGTCAGTGGTATTTCTTGAGTGCTTACTATGTGCAGAGCATTGTACTAAGCCCAAGTGTTCTTCTTAGAATACAAGTCCGATTCTGATATAACTGATAAAATGCTGGAGAAGCAGCATGGCTCAGTGGAAAGAGCACGGGCTTTGGAGTCAGAGGTCGTGGGTTCGAAACCTGTCTCCGCCAACTGTCAGCTGTGTGACTTTCAGCAAGTCACTTATCTTCTCTGAGCCTCAGTTCCCTCATCTGTAAAATGGGGATTAAAACCGTGAGCCCCCCGTGGGACAACCTGATCACCTTGTAACCTCCCCAGTGCTTAGAACAGTGCTTTGCACATAGTAAGTGCTTAACAAATACCATCGTTATTATTATTATTATATAACATGATTCACAAGTTAGAAGCAGGTGGGTACCTATGCTTGGTGTCAAATTCATAACTCTAATCTGTTTCAGGATTATGAACAACAAAAGTATTCCCTTCAAAGAGAAGTTGAACTCAAGAATCGAATGTTGGAAAGTTTGGGCTCTGAATTTGAATCAGTTAAACAACAACAGAAATTGCAGTTGGATAAATTGCAAGAACAACTGAAAAGAAATTATGCGCAAGAAGTGAATGAACTTAAAGATAAGGTTTGGAATGTTTTTCAGTGAAAAATTTAATTATGTATTTAGGTTCAGAAATGACACTCTTGACTGAGATTATCTGTATATGAGCAAATAATCTGGTGTCTGATTTATAACTCCCTCCACAGTGTATGAATATCAAACAGTCTGTCTTCTACTGCCTCCCATCCACTCATTACTATGCCCTATTGTGTATGAATGCCTTGTGGCCAGTTGGCAATTAGTTGGGAGCGTGCAATTCCTGGAGGTTTTTGAGGAGTGGGGAGTCATGTGCAGAACAGCGTTTTTGAAAAACGGCCTAGGCAGCTTAGTGAATAAAGTGTGGATTGGAAAGGGGAGAACCTGGAAGCCGGGAGACCAGGGAGTAGGCTGATGCAACAGTCAAGCAGAGATATTAATCATTCAGTGGTATTTATTGAGCACTTACTATGTGCAGAGCACTGTACTAAGTGCTTGGGAGATACGACAACTGCCTGGACTGGGATGGTGGTTGCTCAGATATGGAGGAAGGGAAGAAATGTTCCCATTCCCCAGCAAAGTCGGGGAAGAAAAACCAGCTGGATTTGGTAATAGACTGAAGGTGGAGGCTGTTTTTGAGAATATCAGTGGATTAATTATGTTTAGGGATGATCTCTTAGAGTAAATTAAATCTGGGAAAAACAAGAAAAACTAGAAAAACTTCATCACCACAACAAAAAATACCCAGCTGGCCTCCACAGTTAGAAAGATTGAACCTGGGAAACCAACATTAGCATCAGCATAGGGTATATGTGCGCCAGGGTGGCTGTTTGAGGGAGCAGAGTGGGGCCACTTAATATTGACCTATGGGGAGATTTGGAAGACTTGAGTCTAGTAATTGACTGCAAATCCACCACCCTCCTCCAATCACCCCACCCCTGCATCAGCTCTCTCTCTGGAACAAGGTGCACCCAGGTTCCTTCTCCTGCAGCCATCCTGCTTCAGACTGGATTACTTTGCCCACTGATGCCATATTTTCTGGATGAAGAATTGTCGCCCACTACCCTGATCATTGGTGGGCAAGAATATGGATGGAAGTGATCAATTTGAGAGTGAAGCAGTAGGGTGAAATATGTTAAAAGCCCCCACTCTGGGCAACAGCAACAGTTTAAAGACAAGACAGGAGTGGACTGTTGGGAGATAGCAACATAAAACAGATCAGTTAGCGTGCAACACCATAAAGAGGGGTTGCTTTCCATAGCAGAATCTTTGGGAAGGTGAGAGAAATTTTCAAGTGGCAGCAGGTGATATAAACTGCAAAATTATCTGTGTGGAGTGATATGTCTTTACGTTCACAAAGTGTAGAGTGGATTGGTGGATATACATCAATTTTTTTTTTTTAGCCTCCAGCCGATCTCCATGCTATTGCGGTCCTCATCAAACACAAGAGAGAGCTAGGTACAAAATGGAAGATTTACTACATACTGCTTACAAAGAGTATGGCCAGCCTTGGTTTTGCAGGAAACTCTAAATTACTCATCAGTTCATTCATTCTTAAATTTAAATTACACCCCTGCTCTATTGTCTCTGACTTTTGGGAGATTTGATGGTTATTTTTGCTATTTTTCTTTCAGTTGAGGGATTCAGGGAAATTTTGGTGCGAGCTGTCTTTCTCACTACAATTGAGAAAGTTAAGGAAATTGAATGAAATCATCATGTGAATTTGTTCTCATCTGCTTATTTGGAAAACATTTCTTCAGAGGCAACTTGGTGACTTACTACAATTGAGTCATTCTAAATATAAGATGTATTTTTTAGTTGGAGAAATTGAGAGCAGAATTGGATGAATCCAGGCTGAGTGAAAAACAACTGAAGCACAAAGTGGATCATCAGAAGGAATGCCTGGCTGCTAAATCAGAAGAATTGCACATGATGTCTGAGCGTGTTCATGAAACGATGTCTTCAGAAATGTTAAATCTTCAAGTGGAGCTTACTGAACTTGAGAGTGAAAAGGTAAATTGTTATTGTATTTGCCCAGACTTACTATGTGTCAAGCTCTTTTCTAAGCGCTGGGGTAGATATAAGTTAATCAGGTCAGACACAATTCCTGTTCCATGTGGGGCTTAAGGTCTAAGCAGGAGAAAAAGCAGGCATTGAATTTTCATTTTGCAAATGGGGAAACTGAGGGACAGAAGTAAAATGACTTTCCCATGGTCACACAGGAAGCAAGTAGGGGAGTAGAGAAGGACTAGAACCCAGGTCCGCTGACTCCAAGACCTATGCTCTTTCCACGAGGCCACAATGCCAAAATTGAGTTCAAATTGTGGATTAGGCAATATTAGATATTACATCCTTCTTTGGATTTTTAACAGACTTAGAGTTGCAATGTAGAGGAGGCATGCTGTGGAAGTTTTTCAGGTATTTGTATGTGAAATGGCACTTGAAGAAACTACCAAAATATGCATTCTTTTTGAAATTATATTCTAACTGGTACATTAACTAGAACTGTTTATTATAGATAAAATATAGTGGACCATTTTCCACAATTGAGTCTCTAAACTGTAAGCTCATTGTGGGCAGGGATCAAGTCTGCTCGTTCTGTTGTACTCTTCCAAGCACTTAGCACAGTTCTCTGCATGTAGTAAGTCTTCAGTAAATACCATTGATTGAGGAAAAGGCAATAAAGAAGAAGGCAGGAAGCAGAGTCCTCACCCCATACCCCAACCCATACTGTTCACACACTCTCACATATGCTACCCCCTGTCCTTTACATGTTTAACTCCTTCAATCAATGGTATTCATGGAGTACTGAGTGCAGAGCACTGCACAGAGTGCTTGGGAGATTACGGTAGAGTTGGAAGACTCAGTCCTTGCCTTCAGTGTCTCTCTTCCCCACTCCCATTCAGCCAAATGATCTGTTCCATGTGGGGAAGTGGCCAGAGCAACAGGAGAGTACAGTTAACCTTCCTATTCCTCCTCTGACAGCTCATTGCTCCAGGTGGAAAGGGTCCAAGCAGTACTGCTGAGGAGCTGCTTTCTTGGGTCAGCTGGGAGAACTCTATGCTGACCAGCCCTTACACTTAACCCATGGAGGGGGCAGTAGCCACTTGAGCTTGGAACAAGCAGCAGAAGAGAAGGTTCAAGTTCACCTCAGTTTCTCTTCTCACTTCCCAGCTTCAGTGACCCTCATCGGCTAAGAGCTGGACCCACCGAATTGAATTTTGGAGTCAGATATCTGGTAAAGTGTAGACAGAAAGAATAGAATCTGATTTGCTTCCATGGATTATATAGGACTCTTGTAAAACACTGAGACTAGGTTATCGAGAGGCACATGGCCTAGTGGAGAGCATGGCACTGGGAGTCGGAAGACTGGGGCTCTAACCCCACCTCTCTCATTGTTCTAATGTGTGACCTTAGGCAAGTCATTTAACCTCTCTTGGCCTCAGTTTTCTTATTTGTAGAATGGGGATAATATCTGCCACTCCCTACCTCCCAAGGATTTTGGTCCCCTTCTGTTCTCAATCTACACTCACTCCCTTGGTGACCTCATTCGCTCCCACGGCTTCAACTATCATCTCTACGCTGATGACACCCAGATCTACATCTCTGCCCCTGCTCTCTCCCCCTCCCTCCAGGCTCGCATCTCCTCCTGCCTTCAGGACATCTCCATCTGGATGTCCGCCCGCCACCTAAAGCTCAACATGTCGAAGACTGAGCTCCTTGTCTTCCCTCCCAAACCTTGTCCTCTCCCTGACTTTCCCATCTCTGTTGACGGCACTACCATCCTTCCCGTCTCACAAGCCCGCAACCTTGGTGTCATCCTCGACTCCGCTCTCTCATTCACCCCTCACATCCAAGCCGTCACCAAAACCTGCCGGTCTCAGCTCCGCAACATTGCCAAGATCCGCCCTTTCCTCTCCATCCAAACCGCTACCCTGCTAATTCAAGCTCTCATCCTATCCCGTCTGGACTACTGCACTAGCCTTCTCTCTGATCTCCCATCCTCGTGTCTCTCTCCACTTCAATCCATACTTCATGCTGCTGCCCGGATTATCTTTGTCCAGAAACGCTCTGGACATATTACTCCCCTCCTCAAAAACCTCCAATGGCTACCGATCAATCTGCGCATCAAGCAGAAACTCCTCACCCTGGGCTTCAAGGCTCTCCATCACCTCGCCCCCTCCTACCTCACCTCCCTTCTCTCCTTCTACTGCCCAGCCCGCACCCTCCGCTCCTCCACCACTAATCTCCTCACTGTACCTGGCTCTCGCCTGTCCCGCCATCGACCCCCGGCCCACGTCATCCCCCGGGCCTGGAATGCCCTCCCTCTGCCCATCCGCCAAGCTAGCTCTCTTCCTCCCTTCAAGGCCCTGCTGAGAGCTCACCTCCTCCAGGAGGCCTTCCCAGACTGAGCCCCTTCTTTCCTCTCCCCCTCGTCCCCCTCTCCATCCTCCCGTCTTACCTCCTTCCCTTCCCCACAGCACCTGTATATATGTATATATGGTTGTACATATTTATTACTCTATTTATCTATTTATTTATTTATTTTACTTGTACATTTCTATCCTACTTATTTTATTTTGTTGGTATGTTTGGTTCTGTTCTCTGTCTCCCCCTTTTAGACTGTGAGCCCACTGTTGGGTAGGGACTGTCTCTATGTGATGCCAATTTGTACTTCCCAAGCGCTTAGTACAGTGCTCTGCACATAGTAAGCGCTCAATAAATACGATTGATTGATTGATTGATTGATCACTGATGAGAAAACAGTTTGGGAAAAAAAATGCTATATGAAAACAAGGCAGTAATAATAAATCCTGCATCATCTTAACAATGTGGCATTTAGGTGCCTTTAAAGAAGACTTCTGTCCCCCTTTTTTTTTTAAGGCTGCTCTGGAGGAGAAAGTGAATGAACTGAACTACAGACAAGAGCAATTAGCACTTACTAATTTTAACTTACAACATCAGATTGAACGCCTTCAAGGGGAAAAAGAAGAGAGAGAAAAGGAAGTTGTTTCTTACTGTAATGCATTAGAGGTACGGGACTTCATATTCATAGAAGTATTCATAGAGACAGTATTCATAGAGCTCTAGCATTGCCGGATCATTGAGTTTAGGAAAAATTGGTCATTTTACTCTGACTTAGAAAGTTCAGTTTGCTCATTCATTCAGTTGTATTTGTTCATTCATTCATTCATTCAATCGTATTGAGTGCTTACTGTGTGCAGAGCACTGTACTAAGCGCTTGTTGAGCGCTTACTGTGTGCAGAGCACTATACTAAGTGCTTGGAAAGTACAATTCGGCAACAGATATAGAAGTTTTTAAGCATCCTCTTTTAAAAGGATTTTCCTTTTTTAAAAGTTAGCTGGTTTTAGAGGTGTAGCCTCTGGCCATCTTCATGAAGGTGGTAAACTAATTTAATGTGTTAACATGCATATCGATCAATCAGTGGTGTTTACTGAGCAATTATTGGGTGCAGAGCACTATGCTAAATGCTAGGGGAAAATATAACAGGTGGTAGACACCATCCCTACCCTCAAGGAGTTTATAATCTAGGGGGAGACAGACATTAAAATATAAATAGGGCAAATAAGGATAGTTAGGGAGTAAGGACAGTTATGTAAGTGTAATGGGGGTGATTTATAGTGCCTAAGGGGTACACAGTGAAGTATGATGGGAGTGCAAATAGGGGAAACGAGGACTTGGTCAAGGAAATACAGGACTTTCCTTCCTGATATTTGTTTTTTCTTTTGTAAAATACAGAAAGCTCGTGAATCAAACCAAGATCTTCAAGTTCAGTTGGATCATGCACTGCAGCAGTCCTTGGACCCCAACAGTAAAGGCAACTCTTTGTTTGCAGAGGTATTCCAGCCATAACACCATTTTAATCATTTTTCCTCAAGATTAAATGATTACCAATCTACGGTATTTGAGTGCCCTTCTATGTACAGATAGTACATTTCAACAGAAGGGGTAAACGTTCCCTTCCCACAAGGAGCTTACAGTATAAGGGGGAGTCATAGTAAAATAAATTACAGATCTGAACATAAGTGCCATGGGGCTGATCCAAGTGCATGGGTGACGCAGAAGGTAGAGGGAGTAATTTTTATGGATTTGTCATTAATTTGATGTAGAGGGAGTAATTTTTATGGATTTGTCATTAATTTAACTTTTCGTCACAAATCCTAAAGCCATTTTTATAAACAAGGACTATGCCTGTTGGGAATTACTTTAGTTGTTTCTATTGGAACTGCATCAGAGACATTGGTGGTTTGACACTTTGTGCCGCTCATGGAAATTTCGATGGAGCTGGCCTTGGGATATAAGGTGATCACTACTCTTCAACCTTTCTGCTTTGTAATCTAGGTAATATTTTGAAGTTTTATAGTATTTTTGTTTCTTAGGTGGAAGATCGGAGGGCAGCAATGGAACGTGAATTGATCAATGTTAAAGTGAAATATCAGTCACTTCAAAAACAACATGCATTTATTAGAGAACAGTTGCAAAGAATGAAGGTATGGATTTTTGTAGCCTTTCAGGATTTCCTTGAAGAGAAGAGATGTCCCTAGTACTTCAGACACCCCAGTACTTCCGGGAATGCTACTTTGGAGTTTGTAAAAGTTATTTTCATATCTAAACAAGAAATTAGTTGATATATTTGTAATTGATATTTGATAGCTCATCTCAAGTCACTGAAAAAAACTGAACAAGGATTTATTTGAAGGCTTTTACTATGTGCAGTTCTGTATGAAGTGCTTGGGAGAATACAAATACGACAGAATGGGCAGACTTAGGGTTTTGGAGGGAGACAGTGTTTATCCTTAAGCCTTTTTTTCCTCTGGGCTTTTTATTTTAAAAAAATGCAATCTTGTTCTTTTACATTATGCACAGTAGTACCCCCGCAAAAGAAACCCAAAGCAAAACCCCAAAATTTTATCATATGTTTGAATAAAAAATTGTATTTTTCCTCTGTATATGAGCATAAATAATATTTGTTTGAGATGTTTTACTTATACTGTTTCATCTTTCTAGTTGCAAATGGCCACATTACTGCAGATGAGAGGGTCACAAGCTGAATTTGAGCAACTTGAGCGCTTGCAGGCTATGCTTGAACAAAAAAATGGTGAAATAAAGAACCTTTTAACAAAAGTGGGGCAGTTGGAGAAATTTAAGGTTTGTACAGTATACTGTGAAGAATAACAATCTTTTTAAAAGGTTAAAACATTTTGGCCCAAACCTTTTAACATTAACATGAACCAACTCAGAAAAGGAGTATTTCTGAATCAGTGTAAGGCCTCAAGTAAAATACTTTCTTATTTATTATAGTCATTAAGACCTTTGTTCAGGGCCTTTGTTTCTCCTTTACCCTCTAGACCATTTTATCCTAGTTTATGAACAAGGAAAAGAATGGCCAATAGAATTTTTCTATCAAATTATTAAGTCCATTTGTAACAGAACTTTTTGTCAGCTTAATTTTTTGAATATTTTAAAGCCAGAACCTTGGTTGTTTTCATGTAGAACCTGTATGAGAATATGGAATCTAAACCTTCTGGGAGCAGTTCCAACCCTGTACCTCTTGAAGATGATACCTACTATACAGATTTACTTCAGATGAAGCTTGACACGTCCAAGTAAGAGTTTGGGCTGGCTGAACTAGGACAATGCTCAGAATTTTTCTGGAAAGATTTTTTTAAATGAAAAAATTTATATTGGTATTTTTATTTTTAAAATTGTACAAAAGTTATTTGATGTAAGATATTCTAAAATTATAGTGAAATTACCTTTTAGTGTGTCCCATTTTTCAAGGGTAGACTATGAGATAAATCTTCCTACATATATCTTTGCTAGAATAATGGATATAGAAAAGAGGTGCTCTGTCAGGTGGCTCTCTTAATATGTGGAAATCTAAAGATATAGCCATAATCTGTTCCACAAAATGTGGATGTGTCTCAAACAGCTGTATTGTGTTCTATGTTTCCATTTAGACATGTGTTATAATTTGGAATCCATTCCAGAACCTCTGGAAAAGTAATGTGAAATTCCATTTCGTGCAGTAATTTCTAACATTAAACATGGATTTCATTTATGCTCCATTATTCTACATTACCTAAGTAGAGAACTATAATTAGATTAGCAGACTTTGTAGAAAGCCATAGAAGAAGAGGGTTACTTTGACTGTGGTCATGGTTTTTCAATTTAAGTGAAAAATGTGTCCATTTTAGGTTGAAGAAAATCTTCTTTTCTTCAAAAAGTGCTTTCTTCTGAACAACTCTGCACACCTTTGAATTCCTGTCTATAAGGGTTGTCGCTCATCACTTTTAAAAGTTCAACTGCTTTCCTAAAAATTGACACAAGACTTTAATCCAAAAATCTTTGAGTAGATTTAAAATGAAGAAATGTAATGCAAGCTTTGCAGTGTAAGATGTTTTTGTTAGGTGACTACATTTATATCAACATTTAAGCACATGAAAAAGTAATTTAACCTTAACATAAATGTGCAAATCATTAAACTGTTCTCACACTCTTCCTGTAGCAAAGAGATTGAAAAGATTCGGGATGAGCTGTCTTTACAACGCATGAAGGCTCTTTATGAAAGCCAACGAGTTCTGGAAGTTGAGCGAAAACTTTTTTCCAATGAAAGGCACCTCCAACTTTGTCAGAGTGAAAACATGAGCCTACGCGTTAAGGTGGATGAATTAAAAATGAAATATGAACCTGAAGGTATGTATGCTTGCCATTTTAAAAGAAGAAAATATAGATTGAAAAATAAGTATTTTCCACTTCAGCTGCAAGCATATCTATGCAGGCTATTAGAGGGACTAGGTACCGTGCAATTCTAAACTTGTGCGAAAGAAAGCTGTTTGCTTAAGATTTGGAAATTATATTAAAGTATAATTTTTCTCCCTCAGTGGGGTGGAAATATTTCCAGAGCTGCTGTGTAAGAGCGTGATTTGGAACTGTATGGGCAGAGACAGACCAGGGATAACTGTAACTTGTTTGCCCTGTGGAGTTTGAGGCTGGGTGAGGCCAAACTTGTTCAGGTTCTGACGATTGGGGTATGCCTCCTCCCCCATCTACAGGCAATTGGAGCTATGAGGCTTCAGGGTGGCAGCCTGGGTACTACCGTTAACGTTGGAAGCTTTGCACATGCTACACAACTCCTAGCAGCCAAAGGGGTGAGTGACCACAAGTGGTGGCCCTCCTTAGGAGCAGCAAGGCCTAGTCAAGAGCCTGGGAGTCAGAGGACCTGGATTCTAATCCTGGGTCTCTCAGTTGCTTGCTGTGGGACCTTGGGAAAGTCACTTCACTTTTCTGTGCCTCAGTTTCCTCAACTGTAAAAGGGGATTAAATACCTGTTCTCCTTCCTACTTAGCCTGTGGGCCCCATGTAGGACAGGAACTTTGTCTGACCCACTTAATTCGAACCTACCCCAGTGCTCAGAGCAGTATTTGAGACATATTAAGCGCTTACCAAATACCAAAAAATACCCCAACAAAACCTGGACCCTCTTTTGGTGTCTCTTGGTCCAGGTTAGACTTAAATATTACGCTCAGACTAGACATGAGCATAATATGGGGGCAAGGTTTGTTGGTGTCAAGCTATGGATTTCCAGCCCGATTGACATTCAGTAAATATGATAAGTAGTTGTGTCCCTGGCTTTGAGCACACATTTTCTAATTGTGTTCTGGTGAGTGGGGACTGCTATGTGTACACACTTTGTATGCCTATAAGCCTTATGCTTTTGATCACAGCATCTGAGCTTGGCTCCACTTAAAAGTATAGGAGAGAGTTGTAGCGGTTGGGTCTTATTCTCTCCCGGTTTATTTCTAGGGAGTATTCTGTTGCTCTGGGTGGTAAACTAGTGGATAGGGAGCATGTCTACCAACTCTGTTGTATTGTACTCTCCCAAGTGCTTAGAACAGTGCTCTGCACACAAAAAGCGCTCAGTAAATGGTGATGGTGGGAGGTGCAGGGTTGAAATTCAAGTTACTTGAGAATTTGTTTGGAGCTATTAAAAATTATGGAAGTTGGGAAATTTTAAAAGGTAATACAATGGCCTGCGGATTGAGTAAGGAGAATCAAATACATTGGGTGGAGAAAGTTGTGAAGAAAACAAGTGCCTATTTGAAATTAACTTAAAAACATAAAATGTCATTACTTGGTCAGCTCAGTGTCCATCCAGTCTAGTTAATCTGCCTCAGGAAACAGCAACAGATCATTATTGGTAGGTGCAATTGAATAATGGTCACTTGGTTTGACATTCATTCCATTATTTAGGTACGTACCAACTTTTGTATGCCCAACTTTCCCTCTAGTCATCTAGGAATGAATGCATATTTTTAGCTTTGTACAACTGACTGGCATGAATTCCATATGCTCCTCACCCTATGTGCAAAAGTGTTTCCTTTGGCTTATTTTAAGCAAACCTTGCTCAAGCTTCAATGGATGCTCTCTCGTCCTGATGCTAGGGATTTGCTGAATCGAAATTCTGTGTTGATTCTGCCTCTACCCATCCTGCTTTTATAAATTTCAATCATGTCCCCTCTCAGCTTTCTTTCCAGACAGGACAAATCTGGGTGAATGCTGATTGGTCCTGGTGATTTGTTTACGTATAGTTCAACAACTTGGTATAAAGCATCTTCTGTAGGCATTACTATTTAGTTCAGTTGTCAGTCGGTGATATTTATTGAGCACCTACTAAATGCAATAGCATACCCGGTGTTTGGGAGAATACAACAATCAGTCTATCATTTATTGAATGCTTATAGTATGCAGAGCACTCTACTAAGCTCTTGGGAGAGTACAATATAACAGTACAACAGAGTTGGTGAACATGTTCCCTGTCAACAATGAGCTTACAATCTAGAAGCAAGATACCCAGTCAGGGGTAGTTCCTCTGTCCCGTCTGCTACAGAAGCAGTTTTGGTTTGTCCATTTCTCTAAGATTTTACTCAGTAGAAATCAAACTAAAGAATTCTTTCAACTTGCCTATTATCGATCAATAATTGTACATACTGTGTGCAGAACACTGTACTGAGCGCTTGGGAGACTACTTCCTCTTCACCACCGATTGCCCTTTTTGTCACCCAGTCATGAAATATCTATACTGATTGCCTATTCAAGCTCTTGCTTTTCATCCATCTTGGGAAGCTTTTATTATTAGCTTTGGCATCCCTTGCCAGGTGCTCTTTGAACATTGTGGGACAGCCTATTTTCTGTTCGGATCAGACCTACCACTCTTAATGGACACTTCTCACTCAGTTGAGCTTTCTAATTTTTAAATTACGTAAAGGTGAGAGCAATTCTTCCACCATTCCCTTGGGTTCTAGACATAGACTATATTTTAAGATTGTTGAGCAACCTTATTTTGAAAGGAGTACTGTTTGTGTTCTCTGTGTATTTCCAGCACATAACGTGCATGTGTAAGCACAAAGCATAGGCAGGAAAGGTGATGTCTGAAACAGTTTTCAGGAATAAAAATAGGGTGTATAGTAACATAAACTTTGGTCTAGAGTGTGTGAAAGCCTGTGAGGTTTTGAAGATACTCAGTTTTATTTATCAAAATTTATAGTAGTCTTCATTTTAATTTCACTTTCTCTTATTGAACTATTTTATTTCTCCCCAGAAATAATTAAAATGCCCACACACAAAAGAAGGCGAGAGAAAATACCAATGGATATACCTCCTTCTAATAACACTGAATTGGAAGGCACTAATTTACCCATTCAAAATGATGAGGCAAAAGCAGGAAGTAACAATTTAAAAGAAGAAAATGAAGCACCTGTAGGAAAACCATTGTCTCTGGATACATCAGCAAATGCATGTCTTCCAAAAACTCCTCCAGGGAATAAATCAGTGAAAGAAAAGAAATGTGTGAAAATCATGGCAGGTACACCGGGAACTGAAGTTTTAAGTGGACGAAGTTGCAACACCCCCAAATTCCCCAGGTCAGTGACCCCGTTTGTGCTTTCTGAAGGCAACCAGCAGGCACCTGCCTCTTTTTTCTTTCACTGCATGAGCTATGCTATCCGTTTTCTCATCTATTTTCTTAGCGTTGCATGCAGTGTAGTCTCACAGTTTCACATGCCTAGGTTTAATGTTTCCAAAATCTTTAAAAGGGTTAGAAAAATTGAAAAGGTAAAGGACTCATAAGCAATGAATCAGGCTTTGTAAGCTCTTTTTCCTAATGATTTGGGGTCATGGCATCACAATTGATTCAATCTCCAAATATGTTACTAATTTAAGAGGAATTGAAAGGGAAGTCCTGGCTACAAAACATGCACTTGGTTGAAAATTTAGAAAAGCTGTTTTAATCCAGTGTTATTTAGGGTCATTTTTCACCAGTAATTGGTATTCAGTATTTCACCAGGTAACAATTTATGAAATGGTAAGTAGCTTTCAGAAATCCACTTTGATAGCTTTCCGATTTGTGAATGAGAACCTGAGCCTGACTAATCACGAGTTTATTAAGCATGATCTCGTGTTGGAATCAATTTTTGTGTAAGAGCAAGTCATTTTCAGAAGTAAGATGAGTTGGGATTTTGTGTAGAGGCTGAAGTGGTAATAGGAAAACTGGAGAGAGAAAGATAATGGAGGAGTTTAAGAATGACGAGTAGGTCAAATCAGTTTAGTGATTGAACTGGTGAAAGAGGGAAAATGCAAGTAGATATATTGAGCTAGAGGAAACGAAGAGTTTAAGAATTTTAAGGGCCACTGTTAAACAAGAGGTTATCTTACTAGGTGTGGTTTCTGGAGAGGAAAAAGTCGTAGGATTTTCATGTAAGAATGCTTTCAAAATAGAGTGACAAAATTCACAATTCCCCTTTTAGACCAAGTACTGTATTCTGTGCTTGGCCTGAATCCTTAGCTTCTTGAAGTACGGTGTTCCATTCTACAAATGTATGAATGTTTTGCAGTGGTGTTGTTTGATTAGCCAATTAGTTATAATTGTCATAGCAATGTAAATTCAGTAGTCATAACACTGAAACCTTACCTAATAAGACAAGTTGTGCTACCTGTATTGCCTGTAAGGCACATAAGGGGAAGTTTAGAATTATAAAGGGTAGAATTAACTTTAATAAATTAAGGCCTTGTGTTTCATATGTTTTTAAAATTTAATCAAAGTTTTTCATTTTCACTTATATATGTTCGTTGTGCAAGTTTGCTCTACCCCTGTATGTTTCTGGAGGTGTTTTTTTAACGAACTGAATGATGTAATATCTGTTGCTTTGCTCCTGCTGTCCTTTTACCTTTTTGTCTAGTCTTTTATGAGTTATTAAATAAATCTAATTTTTCAAGCAAGCAAAGGTAGTTTGATGTTTGCTTCACTTGAAATTAGGTAATGCTCTGGATTTATGCCTTTCTAATTTTCTGTCTTCACCTGAGAGGCTAAATTTCTCAAGCTTCTATCCTGTTAAAATTAACAAAGGTACACATTCATCAGTTGTTTTACAGTGTTAAATTTGAGCGTGATCACTTTCCTTGTGCTGGTACCTCTTTTCTTGCATGTCCAGCTTGCATGACCTTCACAAACTTGCTGAAAAATATCAGTGCTAAAATCATAAGTGATTGACTCCTTGGTTTTTTTTTTTTTAGGCCACAATAGAACCAGTTTCAACTGATTTATTGTATTAATTGTATTTTCTATTTACATAACTTTGTTCTTCTGTTTAACTTGATATATATTGCAATTTCCCAAGGTTAACAGAACTTTATTGCTAACATGTTGGCTCCAAGGCGAGTGCAATTACTTTTGCTTTATTTGGGTTTAGGAAGAAATAGGGGCAGGCAAGGTAAATGTGTGCGCGCACACACACACACACTCTCTCTCTCTCCCCCCCCCACACACAATGTATCTGACACAGAGCTGCAGTTTTAAAACAGGTAAGAATAAAATTGTGGTGCTGGCCAGCACAGACATCTATGAAACAGATGGTGGCAGCTGAAGCCTGCTTCTATTATGGTGGTGGCTTGGACAGTAGTGGAAGAATTTTCTAATTGGAAAAACTTCAGGGAGGAAGATATTTCTGACAATCTTTTGAGTTAAGCTACTTGGGAGTAAAGTTAGTAATTCAGTTGCCCTGACTGACTTTTTGTATGGTAGGAATTTGTTTTATCCTAGATTTAAAAAAAAAAATAAAATGTGAATTTCGAACGGCTGCTTTGCTGCCTATAGGTTAGCTGCTGAATCCATGCTCCAAACAGATGATAAAGAAGAGGAAGAAACTACAAGCAAACCTGAGAGGAAAACTCGTAAGAAAACGTATACTACCTTATATGTGTCCTCAAAACCAACCCCTGAAACACAGTGTCCTCAACAATAAAAAGGCTTGCCTCTTGCTTAGCTAAACTGATGTGCAGGTTACCACAATGTATGCTCTGTACCCCAAAATTTTATATTGCTGTTTTTTAAATACGATTCAGATTGTGGACTGGGAGAGGTCTGTTCCTCCAGAGCCTTAAACATTCATGCCTCTCCGGAATAGGAATGGTTCTTGTTTTTGCCTTTTGGTTGCTACAATATGCTAGCAAGTTCCACCGAGTAGTAATACACTGTTTCACAAAGCTGTTACGACATACAGTAATTAAAACTATAATCTGGAGGAATACACTGTAATGAATACAGATGTATTTGCAGTGTTTGCGTATGACTTGTCTGTTTGAAGAAAGGAGTGCTCATTTTCCTTAGGGCCCTATGTTTACATAGAGAAGACTGAAGTTGCTAATTGATACTTTTCTATATTTTTATTAAATAGTGTTAACATGTACATTGATGAAATATTTTGGAGTATTTAAAGCTCTTCTGCTATACTTATGCATACATTATGCATTGAAGTTGTTTTAATTTTCTTAAAACATGGGAAGCTGGGGTGCTTTTTCAATCCATTAAACAGAATGTCTTTAAAATATATGTTGGGGCAGGAAAGCTTGGATTTGTTCTAAGTTTGTTCAGGAAATAAATGTCGTAAACTAAATATTTTGAAGGACTTGAGTCATATCTGGGGTAATATGACTTCTGATACTGCTAAATAAAGGTTTTTATAGAATTGTATGTCATAATTTGTTTTCTCTGTGAATTGATATGAGCTAGGCTGATTACTGTCTTGATTACATATTTGTACTTGAACTGCATTGGAGTTGCTCAGATACCTGCTAACTGTAAATTTACACTGCAAATAATACCCAAAACTTAAGGAATGAAATTGGGAAACTTTTTATCTTAATTCTGAAGATCAGATTTGCCAAAAAATTCATTTTTAACCAAAAATAGTTTCACTGTTTGAAAAGATTGCACTTTGTATCCCAGAAGAAATCCAGGCTGGCAGTTTTCAGAGAACAGGCCAAATATCTGGAGGAATTGAAGACTAGAGTACTTTTTTTAAAAACTTGAGATGAATATTATGAATTTTAAGGGAAAAGATCTGGGATTTTGGTTTAGTCTATTTGGGAAAAAAAAACTTTCTAGTTTTAGTAATAATTTTTATAAAGTGCTATTGTGTGCAGTGCACTGCACTAAGCCCTAGGAAAAAGTAAGCAGGTGGAAATTAGATACTGACCCTGTCCTTCAAGGGACTTGCAGTTTATGATTATAGATGGGGGAATGGACCGGAGGCAGACATACTGGGAAAAATAAAGCATGAATACAGCAGCATAAGGGACAAGGACAAGTACACAGTTCACACAAAAAGGACTTGCCTAGTTTCTCATTGAACAGAACATTTGATTTTTGTTTATAGTGTGAAGTCATTATTTTCTGGTCATTGAAAACAGAAATAGGCATAGTCTTCTCCATCATGAAATTGTTTGTTTGCAGTCTCCTACTTTAGATTTCTCTAACAAGCACATCAAACCTGTGAGCCAGTTCCCATCCCTAAACCATCATTTGTTGGAGAAGATGAGTTTCTGATATGTCAGGGGTCCCCTTAAGGGTGTTTCATCTATTTTCCTTGGTGAAAATAGCAGCATTGTGTTCACGTTCAGAAACAAAATGGGGAACTGGTCCCATTCATCCCCATCTTGTTTGAGTTTAGGGTTCTCTTTTGGGGACAATGGATTCATCATGTTGTGTGAGCTTTCATCCTCAAGTAGACAGCTTGTCTGAGAAGCCAATTTGGAAGGTATCTTATTGGTCTGTGAAACCAATAAAAAGAATTACTTCTTAAAATATGTACCTAACAGACATTCAATTTGAACTTTTTATTTTCTGTATTACCATGTAGTTATTACTGTCATTTTTAGTGAAAATTGGGATAAAAGCACTTTATCCTATTTTACTACTTTAATCCTAGTTTAATAGCTAGACATTGTTGAAGGTAAGTAGCTAACCTTTCCCTCTGAGTCATGAACCACTGTTGGTTTAGTCTGCTGATGTTGAATTTTGCTCCTTATAATCTTTTCTAGAGTACAAATTTCTAAACAGTTGCTGAATTAGGTCTTCTGTTGTCCACATAAAGACAGGGTGGATGTGCTTGTCACAGCCTGTGCAGTATTTAACCGATGAGTTTTGGAAGATGAAAAAAGCACCCTAAACTGCGGGTGATTGTCTTTCCAAGGACTTTTGGTTTTTTCTTCATTGTTAGGAAGGTGTCTTCACTTGGCTGTGTAGATATTGCTTCCCCTTGTGTGCTGTCGAGTCGTTTCCGACCCACAGCGACTCCGTGGACATAGCTCTCCTAGAACGCTCCACCTCCAGTCATTCTGTTAGTGTATCCATAGTTTTCTTTCTAAAAATACAGAAGTAGGTTACCCTTGCCTTCTTCCCAGCAATAAACTTGAGTCTCTGCCCTCGACACTCTTCTATGCTGCTGCTGCCCAGCCCAGGTGAGTTTTGACTTGTAGCAGATTGCTTTCCACTCTAGCCACTGCCCAAGTGAGGAATGGAATGGGTATGCCTCTGCTTTACTCTCCTTCCCGTAGTCATGACTGGTAGAGTACTGGACACTCTCCAGCTGTGATCCTGAGTGAGGATTGTTTCCCCTAAATAATCATATTTCTGTTTTGTTTTTTTTAGCCTGCAAAGCCTAGGAAGAGTGAGTCATTTAACATTTCCAGAGTCTCCATTTTCAGTCACATGAGAGCAGTAGAGTGGTATTTGCTGAGCACCCACTCAGTATAGTGCACTGTATTAAGCACACTGGAAAGCCCAACAGCAGTACAAGGCGTATTTCCTGTCTGTGAGGAGTGTATGCTGTAATGGTGGAAGACAGATTGAATGAATGAACAGACATGGAAATAATATTTACAAATAGAGTAAAATTGTTATTAGTATAATTGAATATCTACAAAGACCAAGGGAGGGTAGAAATAAGCACTAGAGGCGTTGGGCAAATGTGCCTTGGTTGTTGGGAATAAATTGGGGCAGACGATTGTAGGTTTTTAAGTGCTTACTATGTGCCAAGCACTGTACAAAGTGCTGTGGTAGGTATGAGGTCATCTGACCCATATGGGGCTCCCAGTCTAAGCAGGAGTGAGAACAGGTATTAAATCCTCATTTAGCAGATAAGGGAACTGTGGCAGAGAGAAGCGAAGTAACTTGCCCAAGGTCACACAGCAGGCTAGTGGTGGGGCTGGGATTAGAACTCTGGTCCTCTGACTCCCGGGTCTGGGTTTGTTCCACTAGGCCATGCTACAGACTTGTTGGAAGAGGTGGGATTTTAGGAGAGCTTTGATCATTCAGATTCCTTGGAATTGGAAGTGAGGGGACAGAGGCAGAAGAATGGGAGCCAGATGCAGTTAGGCTTGCTTGGTAGAAATGACTGAGCCGGAGAGTAACAGGTGAATAGAAGTCAGTATGTAATATGAAGAGTTAGAGAACCTTTATGCTTGTCGTGAGGAATTTTCCTTGATGCAAAGGGAAGTTTTTAGAGTGGAGAGATGTGTACTGAGTGTGCTGCTTAAAGAAGATGCTTAGTGTAATGGTAGTAATAGATGGAGGTGCGGAGACCAGCAAGAAAATTGCTATAGTCTTTGCAAATTAACAATAATGATATTTAAATGCTTACTTCAGGCCAGACACTGTACTAAGCATTGTCCAAGGTCACAGCAGGCAAGCAGCAGAGCTGGGATTAGAGTCCAGATCCATCAGAACTCCCAGACCCGTGCTCTTTGTACCCTAGTGGCATAAGTAGAAGTATTTATTAAGCACTTACTGCATACAGAGCACTGTATTAAGCACTGGGGGAAAATGCATAGGTGGGAATTAGACAAATCCCAGTTCCTCATGGACCTTAATTCATTTATTTGCATTTATTGAGCACTTACTGTGTGCATAACACTGTAGTAAGTGCTTGGAAAAGTACAATATAACAAACAGGCGCATTCCCTGCCCAAAGTGAATTTACAGCTCACAATGTAAGAGATTAAGTGGGGAGAAGGGATCAGGGCAAGATGATCATGATGATGGTATTTGTTCAGTGCTTGGCACATAGTAAGCATGTTTCTAATCACTGGGGTAGATATAAGGTAATGAGGTTGTCCCACATGGGGCTCGCAGTTTTAATCCCCATTTTACAGATAACTGAGGCACAGAGAAGTTTAGTGATTTGCCCAAAGACACACAGCTGATAAGTGGCGGAGTCGGGATTAGAAACCACATACTCTGACTCCCAAGCCTGGGCTCTTGCCATGGAGCTGCATTGCTTTGTACATATTTATTACTCTATTTATTTATTTTACTTGTACATATCTATCCTATTTATTTTATTTTGTTAGTATGTTTGGTTTTGTTCTCTGTCTCCCCCTTTTAGACTGTGAGCCCACTGTTGGGTAGGGACTGTCTCTATATGTTGCCAATTTGTACTTCCCAAGCGCTTAGTACAGTGCTCTGCACATAGTAAGTGCTCAATAAATACGATTGATGATGATGATGATTGCTTCTCATGCAACATTAAAACAACACAAACAGACAAAATAGGCTCAGAGACTGTGGTGGTGGGGGAGTCTTACAGCATGTGAGAATAGGGACCCTTCGTGATGGAAGCGCTTCGTACAGTACATGCTCTACAGCATAGAGCGCTTACATCTCTAGAATCCATCCTTTCCTTTCTACCCCAATTGCTACCACCCTGATCCAAGCACCTGTCGCATCCTTTCTCAACTATTGCATCACCCTCCAATCTCTCCCCAATCCGGTCCATACTTCATTCTGCTCATTTTTCTAAAAAAAAAATTGTTCTGGACGTATCTCTCCACTCAGAAACCTCTAATGGTTTATCATCTACCTCTGTGTCAAACAGAAACTCCTTACCATGGGCTTTAAGGCACTGAATCAGCTCTTTTTTCCATAACTATTCCACTCCAACGTAGCTGGCACTCTTCACCTGTCCAGCACCAACTTACTGTGCCTCCATCTTGTCTGTCACTGGTGACCCTTGCTCATGCCCTTCCTCCTACCTTGAATTCACTCCCCCTTCATATCTGGCAAACAATCATGCTCCCCATTTTCAAAACCCTACTAAAATCATATCTTCTCCAGGAAGCCTTCCCTGACTACCCTCTCACCGCCCCACCCTCCCCACCCCACCCCTCTACATCACCAGTACACTTCAGTCCTTTCTCTCTGGGCACTTTGATCCTCAATCCACACCCACAGTACTTATGCACGTATACTTTCTTTCCCTTACCTGTAATCTATTTGCACATCTGTCTCTCCCACTACACTCTAATGTGACTGAGTGCTGGGATCAAGCTCTCCTAAGCACTTAGTGCAGTGCTCTCCACAGTAAAGGCTTAGTAATCATATCGATTGATTTGAGGGCACCAAAGTGTGTCTTGCCTGTGTTCCAGCAGCCACCTCATTTTCCTCTCCATCCTTCTGGAAATGTGTTTTGCCAGCAGATCACTCAATCAATGGTATTTATTGAGCACTTACTGTGTGCAGAACACTGTGCTAAGTGTTTTGGGAGACTACAATACAACACAGTTGGCAGACGTATTACCTGTCCACAACAAGTTTACAGCACATGGAGCCAATTGTCAAAAAGTTGATTGCATTTTATTGAAGCCCACCCATTTGTTACAAAAATAAAAGGTTTCAGATGTCCTTTGTAACCCCCCAATTTCAAAACAGATTCCATGATGTAATAGAGATGAGTTGGCAGGAGAGACGAAATTCTCATAAAGCATGCTGATATGTTTGAATGTATCTCAAGATGAATGTTTATTCAAATGTTAAATTGGGTGGGAGAGATAGATGAATTAATGCTCCCAAAGAAAAACTTTAATACTTTCTGCCAGTTTGTGCATGTATAGGAGGTAGTTGCACTGCTGAATATTTTTACATATAGTATATTTAAGAAAGTTAGGCAAATGAAAACTTAGGCAAGCATGTCTTAAATATTTAATATACAAATTAATTGAATAACAGATGCAATGTTACAATCACCTAAAAGTTTTATCTAGAATAATGCACTTTCTGCTGATTCATATCATATCCTAAATACAATCGCTATTACTACTTTTACTACTATACAAAGGGAAGCAGCATGGCTCAGTGGAAAGAGCATGGACTTGGGAGTTTTAAGTCATGAATTCTAACCCCGGCTCTGCCACCAAAGCTGTGTGACTTTGGGCAAGTCACATAACTTCTCTGTGCCACAGTTACCTCACCTTTAAAATGGGGATTAAGATTGGGAGCCCCACGTGGGACAAACTGATTACTTTGCATTCCCCCCCCCCCAGCGCTTAGAACAGTGTTTGGCACATAGTAAGCACTTAACAAATACCATCATTATTATTATTACCAAACTATTGCCTCATTAGCTTCTTGGAAAATGTAGACCTCAACATTGTAGAGTTCCTAGGAAGTGAAAGATGAAAGGTTAAATTTATTCTACAAATGCTGAACAATCAGAAGAAAGAGTCTAAATGTTCTTTGAACAACGTCTCTAAACCTTCTAACAAAAAACTGAAAAATGTGGATTTTTTTTTTTTTTGAGAAGTCAAGGTAGGGGTTTTCCAATCCAACCTTTTCTAGTTGCATAAGAAAATGATTGGGGAGGTGGGGAATATAATAATTTCTAAAACTGGAACGGTTTCCCCCACTGATTGAGCAACTTTTTTACCCAGACGTTTTCTCACAATGTTTTTAATAACTCGTGTTCATCAAGTTGGAAACAACTTTCTTCTCTCCGCTGCCAGTTTAGAGAGCAGCACTCCCCATACATAAAGGCAGCGAAACCGTATTGGCTTCGAATATCCCCAAAGCGACACTGGTCTGGCTGCCAAAAAGCGAAAAGGGGAAGTGCCTTCTAAATAAGCTGAAATGAGTATTTCCCCATAGTTGCTTGTTTTAATATTGCTTAATCTGTTTTTTTTTTAATTTCCAATCTTAACTTTTTCCTTTTTCTGTTTTTAAAAAAGGAGGGGGTGTGTGTGCTTTTTCTGTTTTAAAAATGTGGGGTGGAGGGGGGGAGCGTGTAAAGAGCGGAGCTGATTTGGGATACACCAGCCCTGGCTATGCCTGTTTGTCACTGAGTTTTTTGGATAAGGGGACCCGTCCTTTAGTGGGAGGTAGCAGATGCCCAGAAAAAAACCCGAATTATTGGGGTGGGGGGAAAGAAGGCGTCGGTTGAGCCGGGCTTTGGTGGCAGGTTCACCAAAAGCAGCGTGGCTCAGGGGAAAGAGCCCAGGCTTGGGAGTCAGAGGTCATGGGTTCTAATCCCGAATCCACCCCCTGTCTGCTGTGTGACCTTGGGGAAGTCAGTTCACTTTTATTATGGCATTTGTTAAGCGCTTACTATGTGCCAAGCACTGTTCTAAGCGTTGGGGGGGGGATACAAGGTGGTCAGGTTGTCCCACACGAGGCTCACTGTTTAATCCCCATCTTCCAGATGAGGTAACCGGCACAGAGAAGTTGTGACTCGGCCAAAGTCACTTCTACGGACCTCATCTATAAAATGGGAATTTAGATTGTGAGCCCCACGTGGGACAACCTGATGACCTCGCATCCCCCCACAACGCTTGGAACAGCGCTTGGCACATAGGAAGGGCTTACCGAGTGCCATTATTACTATTATTATTATTAGGTTCGGAGCAGAGGGCGAAGGTGGCGGGGCGGGGGCCGGGAGCAGGGGGTTGGTTTGTCCCCGTGGCCCCGGCCGGACCGGGGAAGAAGGCCGGGAGGGAGGGCGGAGAGGGCGGGCTCGGGCGGGCTGTGAAAAGAGGAAGGAAGTGGGGCCCGGCAGAGCGTGCATCTCCCCCGGCCCGGCCCGGCCCGGCCCGGCCCGCTCCTGCCCTGCGGTGCCCTGCCGTGCCCGGTCCTGCCGTGCCCGGCCCGGTCCTGCCCGGCCATGGCTCCCTGGCGGCGGACTGACAAGGAGCGGCACGGCGTCGGTAGGTATCCGACGGCGGCGGGAGGGCAGGCGGGCGGGCGGGCGGGGAGCCGGCCGACGGTCCGGGGAGCCCGGGGAGCCCCTCGGCCCGGCCCGGCTCCGAGCCCCCGCCCAGGGCTCGAGGGAGAGGGGCGTCGTGCCGGCCCAGGCCCCGGCTCCGGACCCCCGACGGCCCCGGACCCCCGACCGCCCGGCCGGACCCAACCCCGGGGAACTCGGGCCCGCCGCCCCCGCCGCCCCCGCCGCCCACTTCTGCATTTTGGAATAACTGGGCTGTTCCTCCTGAGGCCGCTTACCATCGACCTCCGCCCCCGTCTCGGCCTCTCTCGACCCTCTCCGTGCCCTCCTGCCTCTTCCTCTCCTCCTCCGCTTCCCACCTCCTCCTCCTCATCCCACCTCCTCCTTCTCCTCCTCCTCTTCCCACCTCCTCCTCCTCCTCTTCCCACCTCCTCCTTCTCCTCCTCTTCCTCCTCTTCCCACCTCCACTTTCTCCTTCTCCTCTTCCCACCTCCTCCTTCTCCTCCTCCTCTTCCCACCTCCTCCTTCTCCTCTTCCCACCTCCTCCTTCTCCACCTCCTTTTCCCACCTCCTCCTCCTCCTCCTCCTCATCCCACCTCCTCCTTTTCCCAACTCCTCACTCTCCTCCACCACTTCTTCCTTCTCCTCTCTCTCCTCTTCCTACCTCCTTCTCCTCCCTCTCCTCCTCTTCCGATCTCCTTCTCCTCCTCCCTCTCCTCTTCCCACCTCCTTCTCATCCTTCCTCTCCTCCCTCACCACCTCCTTCTCCTCCTCCTCCTCTTCTTCCCACCTCCACCTCCTCCCTCTCCTCCTCTTCCCACCTCCTTCTCCTCTTCCCACCTCTTCCTTCTCCTCCTCCGTCTCCTCTTCCCACCTCCTTCTCCTCCTCCCTCTCCTCCACGAGCTCCTCCTTCTCCTCCTCCTCCTCTTCCCATCTTCTTCTCTTCCCACCTCCTTCTTCTCCTCCCTCTTCCCACCTCTTCCTTCTCCTCCTCCGTCTCCTCTTCCCACCTCCTTCTCATCCTCCCTCTCCTCCTCCACTACCACCTCCTTCTCATCCTCCCTCTTCTCTCCCACCACCTCCTCCTTCTCCTCCTCCTCTTCTCACCTCCTTCTTCTCCTCCTCCCTCTCCTCCTCTTCCCACCTCCTTCTCCTTCCCCTCCTCCTCTTCCCACCTCCTCCTTCCTCTCTCCCTCCTCCTCTTCCCACCTCCTCCTTCCCTCCTCCGCCCACCACCCGGCACGTGGTCCCCGGGGTGTGAGGCCCAGGCCCCAGCCAGTAACACCAGTGTACACCCTGCCCGCCCCTCTCCTAGTAGTGTACCATTCAAGTGACCCAGGGCCGGGCTGAGTCGGTCAGAGGAGTATGAGAATTGTTGGCCATGGAAACAGAGAGCTCAGGGTACAACCTCCTCAGTCTGGGAACAGAGAGGTGGGTGAATTCCCTTATTCTGGTCAGCACTTTCACTTTTGCATCATTCTCATGCAGGTGCACATCAGTGAGACCCCGTGTTGTAGCCAGGTCCATGTTGGGGGCTGAGAATGTGCAGCAGCAGTTCTCCTTTTTGACAAGAGCCAGGAGATAGCCCCATGGGACAAGTTTTCAGGATACTGAGCTATTGTTTGGGCTTCTGGGTGCCTGCTTTAAAACGACCCATTTCCCTGAGTAAGACAGCATCTTGCAGCTTCTTCTTTCCTTGTATTTTTTTTCCTTTTCCTCTTTTCATCTTGTCTCCCCCTTCTAGCCTGTAAGCCCGTTGTTGGGTAGGGACCATCTCTATATGTTGCTGACTTGTACTTCCCAAGTGCTTAGTACAGTGCTCTGCACATAGTAAGCGCTTAATAAATACAATTGAATGAATGACTCTTCCCCTTGAACTTGCCTATCTATTCCCTCCCTTACTCATCTGTTCTGCTTCCTAATTCTCTTCCTCTTCCACTTTCCCTCTCTCCCTCTTTGTTCCTCTACTCTTCTCCCTCAGTTCCTTTCCCTTTCTTCTTCTTTCCTTCTCTCTGTTCCCCTTTCCTCTCCCTGACCTTCTCTTATGCTCCTTTCCTTGTTGAACATTTTCTACACCACTCAGCTTATGCCCAGCTTATTCTTTCCCTGATACTATTCTCTGCTTCTGTCTGTCTGTCTGTCTGTCTGTCTGTCTGTCTGTCTCTCTCTCTCTCTCTTTTCTGTCTTCAGCTTTGGATGCTCTGGGCTCTGCTAATTACAGGCCCCTTCAGCTCCCCCCAAGTCACTTCAGACTCTGGCCAGCTCAAGAGTGTTCTCTGACTGTAGGGGTGAGGCTGGGCCTGGATGCTTGTGGGTGGGCTGCTCCACAGTCCCCAGTTCCATGGTGAATTCCTCATCCTAGAGGGAGAGGCTTCTGGGCCTTGCCCCTCATACCTGTCTGAACTGATTTTAGAGATGGATGAAATTGGTGTTTGCTCGACATTGCTAATTCTAAGGGGGCACTGACTTGGAGGATTGTTGGTACCACTCTGGAGCCGCTACTAATATGAAACGTAGTAGTAATAGGACAGAGCATGGTATAGTGATAGAGTCTGGGAGTCAGAAGGACCTGGGTTTTAATTCCACCTCTGTCACTTGTCTCCTGTGTGATGTTCATTCAATCCATCATATTTATTGAGTGCTTACTGTGTGCAGAGCACTGTACTAAGCTCTTGGGAAGTACAATTCAGCAACAAATAGAGACATTCCCTGCCCACCATGGGCTCACAGTCTAGAAGGGGGGAGACAGACATCGAAACAAGTAAACAGGCAAGTCTTGGGCAAGTCACTTCTCTGTCCCTCAGTTACCTCATCTGTAAAATGGGAGTTAAGACTGTGAGGCCCTTGTGGCTTGTATTCACCCTATTTGCTTGTATTCACCCCAACACGTAGTAGAGTACCTGGCACATAGTAAGTTCTTAACAAAATACCACAATTATTATTATTAAAGGAATAATAGTATTTATTAGCGCTTAGAACAGTGCTCAGTGCTCAGAACAGTGTTTTGCACATAGTAAGCGCTTAATAAATGCCATTATTATTATTATTATTATTATTATTATTACATGACTACTGGGTATAAAGCACTGGATGAGCTTGTTGTGGGCAGGGAATGCAACTGTTACATTGTTGTGTTGTGCTCTCCCAAGGGCTTAGTACAGTGCCCTGCACACAGCACACAATAAATGCAATTGATTACTAAGCACTGGGAAGGAGTATGCAGATGATAATTTGAATGGTCCCTGACCCCCAAGAGGCTCAATAATCAAGCCACTTGGCCTAGTTGAGGGTGAAGGGCAGCAAGTCGGATCTGGGTTAATTTTAGCTCCAACACCTCCTCCTGGGTGACCCTGGGCAAATCGCTTCACTTCTCTGTGCCTCAGTCTCCCCATCTTTAAAGTGGGATTCAATACCTTTCTCACTTCGTTAGACTTTGAGTCACCATGTGGAGCAGGGACTGTGTCCAACCTGATTAATATCTATCCCAGTGCTTAATAGAGTCTTTGGCACACAGGTGATTAATAAATAATAATAATTATAATTATAGTGCTGGTTAAGTGCTTACTTTGTGCCAAGCACTGTTCCAAACACTGAGGTAAATACAAGTTAATCAGGTTGGACGTGGTCCCTGTCTCACTTGGGGTTCACAATCTTAATCCCTATTTTACAGATGAGGTAACTGAGGCCCAGAGAGGTTAAGTGACTTGTGCAAAGTCACAGCAGACAGGTGGCAGAGCCAGGATTAGAAACCAGGTCCTTCTGATTCTCAGCCCCAAGCTCCACCTACTAAGCCATGCTGCTTCTCTAATACCACAATTATTATTATGACAAATAAGGGGAAGATTGAAAATGGGCATGAAATAGAAGGTGAAACAGACGTAGAACAACGACTTAAACAGCATAAAAAGATGGGGCAATATTAAATAGCATAGGAGTTGCAGAATGCTGTGGCTCGAGGAGCAGTTTCCTACTCCTCAGTGCCCAGGCAGGGCTGTTCAAAGTCCTGCAGGTGGGGAGAGCTTCTAGGACTCTTCTTTGGCCTGAGTTCCAGCTCAAACTGGTTTCTTCTAAGACAGATGGTTCTTTGCAAATGAGTGAAACTCAAGCACCTCTTCTAGGTCAGGGCAGCGAGACTTCCCAGTTCTGTTGTGAAGGGAAACTCATCCCTTAGTTGGTATGTATAAGGTTCTTCTGATTCTTCTTTTTTTTATTTTTTTGCCTATGGTTTAGTTAAGTGCTTACTATGCACCAGGCATTGTACCAAGCCGTGGGGTAGATACAGGCTTATCCATTTGGACACAGGCCATGTCCCACATGGGGCTTGCAGTCTTAATCCCCATTTTACAGATGAGGTGACTGAGACACCGAGAAGTTAAGTGACTTCCCCACAGTCACACAGCAAGCAGGTGGCAGAACCATGATTAGAACCCAGCTCCTTCTGATTCCCAAGTCCGTGCGCTAGCCACTAGGCAATGCTGTGTCTACTCCTTTCGATCTATCATGTTTGTGCACTTACTATATGTAGAGCACCCTACTAAGCGCTTGGGAAATTACAATGCAATAGAGTCGGTGGACACATTCCTTTCATTGTAGACTGGCTCTGAGCCTTGGTCCATTCAAAGAAAGATCGGATTGGGATAATGTTAACAAATACCATAAACTCTGCAATCTCAACCACAAATTGCTCCAAAGATCCAGGAGTGATGAGTGATTAAATTCACTTTAGTGTCATAGGTAGAAAAGGTTCCAGAGGTGAGTTACTGGATTGCTGGACCTAACGTTTCCAGGATTTCCCCTCCCGGTAGACTCAGATCATTTCGGAGTGACAAAGATGACTTGGCCCCTTGCCCTCCTAGCTGCTGAGAGGAAACTCCCTAGGAGGGTGTCTGTGAGCTTGTCTATGGAGGGAGAGCCCAGTGCAGGATGGCTAGAGTGATGGGGTAGCAAGTTTGGTGACCTGTTCTAGAGTGCAGCCTAGGCCAAACCAACCCACGTGCTGAGCTAATCCATGAAATCTAGTCTTTTATTTATTATTTCTTATCAAAACCCCTTAGGTGGCTGTCATTTCCTACACAGGTCTGATGACATAATCGGTTCCCTTTTGGGTCTCAGGAAATCTATGAATATGGACCAGTTGACCTGCTGCAGTGATACTTGGATTTTCTCTGCTTAAGCCAGAGTGATTGTTCAGTCTTTGCTGTGACGTTGTATATTTGTTGGAACTGTTGGCTGTCCTAGTTTCCTTCCTGTCTGACTGGCTGCCAGGGTGACTGCCTCCTCCCTCACCACTGACTTAGATCTGTTATCAGCAGAGACAGACTTTCTCCTCTGCCTGGATGGAGCTCCAGCTACTAGGGTCAATTCATCAGAGCACTGTGTGCAGAGCACTATATTAAGCGTTTACCGGGTGAGTATGAGCCCTCCGCTCAAAATATCGTCAGGGATGGACTATGGACTGTAAGCTCTCTGTGGGCAAGGATCGAGTACAGTATTGTAGTGTACTTTTCCAAGCGCTTAATACAGGCTCAGCACACAGTAAATGCTCAGCAAATTCCACTGATTGATTGAGTGACTGACCATTCTGACTGGGATCTTTTTTTTTTAATGGTATTTGTTGAGCACTTACTATGTGCCAGGTACTGTACCAATCCCCTCTCAGGATCGCACCTAGAGAGCTTCCAGTGCTGTACCACTCTCAGCTATATGAGAGAGAGTTAAGAAGAGGCCTACCCATTCCATTCCTAGCTTGGGCAGTGGCTAGTGAGTGGAAGACAATCTGCTACAAGTCAAAACTCACCTGTGCTGGGCAGCAGCACCGGGAGAGAGTTGAGGGTGGAGACTCAAGTTTACTTTGCGGAAGGAGGCAGTGGTAAACCACTCCCATATTTTTACCAAGAAAATTCTAAGAATACACTACCAGAATGACTGCAGATGGAGAATGGAGGATTCTGGGAGAGATGTGTCCGTGGTGTCGCTATGGGTTGGAAACGACTCAACGGCATAAAATAAGACTGTACTAAACCCTGGGGTAGAGATAAGCTAATCAGGTTGGACACCATCCATGTCCCACATGGGCCTCACAGTCTTAATTCCCATTTTACAGATGAAGTGACTGAAGCACAGAGAAATAAAGAGAGTTGCCCAAGGTTATGCAGCAGACAGGTGGCAGAGCTGGGATTAGAACCCAGGTCCTTTTGACTCCCGGGCCTGTGCTTTATCCACTAGGTCCCTAGGCCAAGCTGCTTCTGACACTTCATCCATATTTTTGTTGGCCTGTTAGTAAGCTCAATGCAGCTGTTGGGGACTAAAGAGGTGAAAGCAAGAAAAAAGTGATGCCAACTTAATGGCCATGGGAAGCAGCTCTTCAGGGCCACCCTAGAGAGTCCAAAGAGGTCATGGGATGGTTTCAGCAATTGAAACAACCCAGCAAATGAGCAGAGTTGGCTCAGAACCTCAAAGAAATTGAAGCCTTCAGCAAATGAATTTTGATAGAATTGTAAAATTCTCCATTTTTACAATTGAAAAATATTCAATTCTGTACAACTTCAGGCTTCTGAGGTAAGGGCTAGGGACAGTTTATAGACCTCAGGAATTTTCATGAAAATTCTCTACAAGACTATTAGGTTTTGCTGTTTCCCTTCTACCTTTTGCTAAATTGAAGGGACTGGGTTTAAGCCATCTCAAAGGTTTGTATTTTCATCCACTTAAAGGGGAGCCATGCTTAGAAGACTTAAAAAAAACATAGATTTTGGGGTGTACACTGAAATCATCAAAATGGTGGAATGTAGTCTAGACTCTTACCACTCTTTAAACATTCTCTACAAGCTTTTAAAAGGCAATTACGGGCAATTAGCTGAGTGATGATATCCTGTATAGTATGTGTTCTCGACCTTTTAGAACTTGCATTTAAATCCACTGAATTCTACAGAACGGTGTATAGCGCAACTCAAAAATTGCCCCCTTTCATGGATAGCTATTTCTTGTATCAGAGGTAGGGAGAATGAGTAGGTAATTGATTTGGGTTACATTCATTTAAGGATTTTGTTGTAGAGAAAACAGTGTTCTGCTCTGAGAATTTGAATGTCTGAAATCACTCAATGGTACTATTAGAACACCTAGAGTGCTAGACCTTCGACTAAACACTCAGGAGAGTATTCAAGTAGCAAGACACACATTTTCTGGCCTCAAGGAGGTACAGTCTAATGATAGACAAAAATGATTAACAGATAGTGAAAGTCAGAAGAAGCACAATGATGAGGCAGGAAGCAGTGCAAGTCTTTTAGGATGAAATAGCTGAACCAATAATTGAACATTCAGAAAATCATATAAATAATAAAACAATAAAATATAAATAACTACAAAATGTGGAATCCAAGATGTGGAATACATAAATATAACATTAATAATAATAAATGCAAGTGTTAAGAATGAGTGTTAAGCTCACATAAATTGGGTCTTGTGAATTAAGGAATACCTCTGGAGGAAATGGGGCTCTTAGGAGGGCTTTAAATGTCGGGGGGCGGGTTGACTGTGGTCTGGAAGATTGGTTACAGGAAGGAGGTCCACACTGGAGGCTGGAGTGAGGTACAGTTTAAAGGTGAACTTGGGAGGAATCAAGAGTGCTTGGGAGGAATCGGGTGAAGAGCAGTATTGCCTAGTGGAAAGAGCACGGACCTGGGAATCAAAGGACCTGGGTTCTCATCCTGGTTCTACTGATTGTTTGCTCTGTGACCTTGGGCAAGTCACTTTTCTTTTTTAACAGTTGAAACCTTGCTATAACAAATGTGACCCATTGTGAGAATGACATTACAGAGAGAAGCACTACTGTAATAGTTGACCATGTAATTTTTTATAGTACTTAATGTGTCAAACACTGACACTATGTGTCAAACACTGTTCTATGTGCTGGGATAGATAGGTTGAACACAGTCCCTGCCCCATATGGGGCTCATAGTCTAAGTAGGAGGGAAACAGGAGAACTGAGGCACAGAAGAGTAAAGTGACTTGCCCAGGGTCTCACAGAGACAGTCCTTATCCGAAAATGGGCTCACAGTCCAGAAGGGGAAGACAGACAACAAAACAAAACATGTGGACAGGTGACAAGTCATCAGAATCAATAGAATTAAAGCTAAATGCACATCATTAACAAAATAAATAGAATAGTAAATGTGTACAAGTAAAACAAATAGAGTAATAAATCAGTACTAACATATATACAGGTGCTGTGGGGAGGGGAAGGAGGAGAGGAAAAAGGGGGCTAGGTAGATGTTTGGTGGACAGGAAAGCCTATTTGTGAGTTGTAATGGAGGAAGATTTGACAAGATTTAGCAGTTGGCTGCAGATGAGGGCTGAAAGAAAGTGAGGACTCAAAGATAACGCCAACCAAGAGTGTGGGCTTTTCAGGCAGGAAGGATGGTGATGTTACCAGCAGAGATAAGAAAGTTAGGAGAAGGGCTGGTTTTAAACAGCAGAATTGATGTGACAGTAGCCATTGTGTTTATGCACTTCCAAATTAGAACAGAATATGGGTAGGGGATACTCTTGCTACCATCAAAATCCCAAGTGTCAGGACTCTATAGGTGGGTTCACTGCAAGAGGAAGTGAGAGAACTGTGCAATAGGAGCACAAAATCATGGGATTCCTTCCCTTTTTCCATTTCCATTGCCTGTGTGCTGCACTTCAGATACAACTATTAGGAACAGTGACCAGGGAGAACATTGCCCCTCCTAGGGACACCATGGGGACCCTTCCAGATGTAAAGAAAAAGCCATGGCTGAGAATATCTCTTGAGTACCTCCTTTCTTTATTACAAAAGGTACTCTTGGTTTCTGAGACTGACCGGGAAGAGGGAGTTGGCAGTGGGTCACAGGTAATTCCTGGCTCAGTGCTCTGCTGGGACTAGAGTTTGAGGATGTCAAAGAAATTCCCTGGCCATGCAGTTTCATCAGGGCTCCATGATTTCCATTCCATCTTCTCCCCTCTGCCCCTCCCTCATCTTCTTTGATTTTCTTTTTCAATTTAGGGTAGCAGCAGGGTCACTGATTAAAGAACGGTAATCCTGAGTGAAGAGTCTGATTCCCAAGATTTCTCTTTTGGAATGTGCTTCCCTTAATAAATTCTCCTTCTGTAAGGTTTCATGATCTTTTTTTTTAATATAGTAGATATATCAAGTCACTAGGTCCTTTAACCCCTTGCTTAACTCCACTTTGCCCTGGCAGGAGGGGATTATTAATCAATCTGTCAATCAATTATATTTACTGAGCCCTTACTGTGTGAAGAGCACTGCCCTAAGCAATTGGGAGATTGATAATTAATAATCATGGTATTTGTTAAGCACTTATTATGTTCCAGGCACTGTACTAAGCTCTGAGGTAGATACAGACTAATCAGATTACACACAATTCCTGCCGTACTTAGAGCTCACAGTCTTAATCCCAATTTTACAGAATGTAGTAACTGAAGCACAGAGAAGTTAAGTGACTAGTCCAAGGTCACATAACAGACAAGTGGGAGAGCTGGGATTAGAACCCAGGTCCTTCTGACTCCTGGGCTCATGCTCTATCCATTATGCCATGCTGCTTCTGAATAGAAGCAGAGTAAGTATAATATAACAAAGTCGGTAGACAAGTTTCCTGCCCACAGGGAGTTTATAGTGTAGAGGGGGAGCTTTTTTATAAGTAACAACACTCACTTGGAATTTGTAACCTAGGGAAGTTGTGAAGTTCCCTTTTATAAATCAATCAATCAATGGTAATTATTGAGTGCTGAGTATAGAGCACTGTACTAGGCTCTTGGGAGGGTACAGTTCAATAGAGTTGGTAGACATGAATCCCTGCCTTCAAGAAGCAGCGTGGCCTAGTGGAGAGAACACATGCTTGGAAGCTAAAAGGACCTGGGTTCTAATCCCAGCTTCACCACTTGTCTGCTGTGTGACCTTGGGAAAGTCATTTAACTTCTCTCTGTCTCAGTTCACAGAGAAGTTAAGTGACTTGCCCAAGGTCACACAGCTGACAAGAGGCAGAGCCCGAATTAGAACCCATGACCTCTGACGCCCAAGCCCGTGCTCTTTCCACTAAGCCACTCTACAAATCCACATGTGTGGTCAACACAGAAGGGAGTGGGAGAAGAGGAAATGAGGATCTTAGTAGTGGAAGGCTTCCTGGAGAAGATGTGCTTTTAATAAAGCTTTGAAGGTGGGGAGAGTGATCATCTGTTGTTTATGACAGACTGACTCGGAGACTGTCTTTGTTCCATGACTTTGTAGTTTTAGTAGTATTTCCTAGCTCCTGCGGTGCGCAAAGCATGGTACTAACTACTGGGGATAACTATGCTGGTCAGAATTAGATATGTTCTCTGATCCAAGGGGCTCCCAATCTAAGAACAAAAACGGGAGATGGGTTGTGACAGACACATAAGGAAAGACAAAACTATACAATTACAAAAGCAAATACAAGCACTGCGATAAATACAGTAAGAGCAGTAAGAGGAGCAGAGTTTCACGTTCCTCATAGCTAGAGACCAGCAACCACTGTCCAAGCCATGGCCTTACCAGCATTCTAGAGGTTCAGAAGGCCTCACTGCCCTGTGTCCTCACCTTTCCTGGGATAGAGTGGGGGCTCATGGGAAGTCCAACAATCAATCAATCAATTGTATTTATTGAGCGCTTACTGTGTGCAGAGCACTGTACTAAGCGCTTGGGAAGTACAAGTTGGCAACATGTAGAGACAGTCCCTACCCAACAATGGGCTCACAGTCTAAAAGGGAGGGAGCCGGACAGCATTTCTCTCAAACTTCAGGCCTCTGGTCTGGTGGTAAATTAGAAGCTGAGATCACACTCTGCTGCTGATACTAGAGGATTAGAAGCATAATTTCACATCAGCAGCCAGATGTAAAATCAATTGAACAAGCCTGGACCTACTTCACAGTGGGGAAAGTAGATCAAACAGGGAACCCCATGCTGCCAGTGAAGCAGTCTTAGAATCCTTATGAGCTCTGCAGGGCAACCCAGTTTACTAAGCAATTCCCAGAACCTGGATCTAGTGATAGTGTCAAATGCTTTAGAAAAATCTGTAAAATCTGAACAGAAATCTCAGTGCTGCACCCTGCCTTTCTCCTGTATCTTATGGATTGTGCAGTTTGCATCTGCTTTGGCGTGCATTGGTTTGAAGTTGCATTGCCATTCTAGGAGTGGGCAGTCAGTGATTATCTTCAGTGGTCAGTTTTGAAGGACTTTAGCTAGCATCTCATGAGTAATTAAGAGTTGGGGTGGTTGGTACAATCTAATCTTTCACATTTCCTTTAGGAAGCAGTAGCCATAATGAGAGTTGAGGCCCTGTGGCACCTTCCCAGTGCTACTTGCCTGTGGTTTGAGTTTAGACAACTCATTTAACTTTTCTATGCTTCAGTTTCCTGATCTGTAAAATGGGTATAAAATACATGTTCTCCCTTTTAGACTGTGGGTCTGCAACTGTGCTTGAGCTGATTTTCTTGCATCTACCCCAACACTTAGCATAGCATTTGGCACATCATAAGTGCTTAATAAATACCATTATTATTAATATCAAACTGTACCTTTCAGTTTTTTCTTTTATTTTTGTGGTATTTAAGTGCTTACTATGTTCCAGGCACTGTATTAAGCACTGGGGTAGCTGGGAACTAATCAGGTTGGATACAGCCCCAATTTCATCTGAGACTCACAGTCTTAATCCCCATTTTACAGTTGAGGTGACTGAGGCCCAGATAATAATAATAATAATAATAATAATAATAATAATAATAATAATGGTATTGTTAAGCATTTACTATGTGTGAAGCACTGTTCTAAGCACTGGGGGGATACAAGGTGATCAGGTTATCTCACGTGTGGCTCACAGTCTTAATCCCCATTTTACAGATGAGGTAACTGAGGCACAGAGAAGTGAAGTGACTTGCCCAAGGTCCCACCGCAGACAAGTGGCAGAGCTGGGATTAAAACCCAGGTCTTTCTGACTCCCAAGCCCATGGTCTATCCACTAGGCAACACTGCTTCAGGGCTTTTGTGTGCACATTTTGCTTTCTGGATAGTTTGTGCAGATGTTGGACTTGAAGTATTTATTTCTGCTTGGGATGAGGGCTCTGGCAGAATTGGGTGGTTTTGCACGACAGTGCTGGCATACGGGCCCACTCCTACTGCCAAGGGCAAATGTGTATGGAACTGACACCAAAGAGGACGAGGAAATAGAGTCAGCAGAGAATCCTGGAGCTCTTAGGGGTAGACTGAAAGCTCGCTGTGGGCAGGGAATGTGTCTGCTGATTGTTGTATTGTACTCTCCCAAGCGCTTAATACAGTGCTCTGCACATAGTAAGCACTCAGTAATTACAATTGAGTGAATGAATGACTTTGTGACAATCTTTCTGCCTGGTTTTTGCTCATCAGAGGAAGAAAACAAAATTCTCTAAGAAAACCGTGTGGTTGGGGGTGAGATATTGGAGTCTACCCAAGGAAGCCAAGAAAATCCCTTTTGGTTTATAAGGGAAAGCTGGAGACATGTTGTTTACTCCCAGTGACGTATTGATGAGAGCAAATGATGTGGAATGAAAGGATTGAAGGTTCAACCTGGAAAATAGTTTTAAAAAATCATCAGGTGGTAAATTCTACTGCCTCCACATTTTTGTTGGCTCAGGCACTTGCGGGCCACTCTGATTCCCTTTTGTAATGCTCCTTATTCTCCCCATATCGCTAGGCTTATAGCCAGAATCAGCCTGCTGCCACACATGAGTTTTCCCTCCCCAAAGAGAAGCAGTGGCAAAGGGAATTCAGAGAGGCGGGTGGATGTTTTCGGTTTCTCATTATGGTCAGTGCCTTTCAGGTTCTGGTCACATGTGATGGAATCTATTTTCATGAGTGTGAGTAAAATTCCCAAGTCCTTTCTGAAGGCCAGGTATGCCAAAAAGTTTCTAGAGTATGGAAGATGATTTTGGGAAGAGTTTAGAAGTGACTCCTTCAAAAAGCTAGAGACAGGTTTCTCCAGGACCATTGCTTACCCTTACTTTATTGCAATGGATACTTTCCTCAGAGTTTCTGGCTTTTTTCTTCTTTTTTTGAAGGAGGATAGAGGTGTCTATTTTTTTCTGCGTCATAGATGCTAGTGGGCTACACTGCTTGAGCAGAGACCTTCAAGATTTGATCTCAACTTCTCTCTCTCTCTCTCTCTCTCTCTCTCTCTCTCCTTTCCCCTTTCCCCTTTCCCCTTTCCCAACCTTATAAGAGCCTCAGTCAGGGAAATCATTGATAGCCTCAAAAGTCAGATTGCTCTGCACTGAAGGGAAATTGGTACTGGTCTCAGAAGTATAAGCTCTCTCTATTCCAGGCCAATAACTCATTCCTATGTCCAAATCCTTAATTTGGCTTTGATCAGTTCAAGGAAGTTAGAAGTAAGTGTAGTAATTGTCCAATTAACCCCAATGGAATAGGTGAATGGAAGTCAATGACTGAGGGAGAACAAGAAGGTGAACACATTTCAGTGTCTTAGTATCTCTCTAGGGTTTATATTCTTTGGGAGACTCTGAGTGTGGCAGTATTGTGGCATCAGGCTTCAGACTAAACAGGTCTAAAGAGCTGTTGGGTTGTACAAACTTCTAGATTTAAAAAAATATGATATTTATTAAATGCGTACTATTCTAAACAATGGGGTACATACAAGGAAATCAGGTTGGACACAAGTCCCTGCCCCACATAGGGCTCACCGTCTAAGTCTTGTCTGCTTTATGACTTTGGGCAAGTCACTATACTTCTTGGTGTTTACCTCATCTGTTAAATGGGGATTAAGACTCTGAGCCCCATGTGGGACATGGACTGTGTCCAATCTGGTATAGTGGTATCTACTCCAGCAATTAGAACAGTGCCTGGCACATAGTAAGCATATAAGAAATTATTATTTAAAAAAAGTCAGAAGGAGAAGAACATCATAACTATTTTACAGAGGAGGTAACTGAGACACTGAGAAGTTAAGTGACTTGCCCATGGTCACACAGCAGATAAGTGGTAGAATCAGGATTAGAACTCAGGTCTTTGGACTCCAGGACCGTGCTCATTCTGCTAGGCCACAATGCTTCTCACGTAGATGTGAATCCTGAGGGATGAAACAGTGTCAGGTGCTGAAAACATCAAACCTGACAGCACCAAGAAGGACCATCATTGTGTGTGCACCATGTGGTTGTAACTGCCAAATCTGCATTGGTTTTTGCAGCTGCACATGTAAAACTTAGGAAAGCCTCACCATTGGTACTATCACTTTGAAGGGTGAAAGAAAAGACAGCTCCATGTATCCCTTGGCTCATGGTGTGTTTTTGTGATGTAATATGACAGTATTTCCCTAGGAGAGGGACTGTGGTCTTGAGGCTGGGGTTTGAAGTTTGGTTGGGCCTATGAGAAGTCAGGAAATTTTATGGCTGCTGAACTTGCTAGCTGATTTGTAAAACTGGGTAAATTGTGTTTTAATCTAATCAACAACAGCAGATATGTCTTCCTTGAAACTGAACTTGTTGTTGAGAATGTTAAGGTCTGTAGGTTCAATCAGGTTTTGTATTTTTCTTGCTTTGTGGTTACTTCTATTAACTATATTAATGCTGATATGGAACAATTCATAGTAGCAGGCATTTGTTGATACTGTTAGTTTCTGAACATGTCATCAAATAAGAGAACCCAAGTAAGGCATACACAGCCAGAGACATGTCAACACCCCTCCTGCATCAAAAATAAGAGAAAGCTGGGCCAGCCTTCTCCGCAACTCAGGCAAATTTCTGGGGCATCACAGAGCACTGGCTAAGCAACATGAGTAATGGGTGAGGAAAGAGGACTGATAGAAGAAAAGGAGTCAGAAGAATCATAGTATAGCAAATTTGGAAGAAATTGCGTAAACCCATTGAATCCAGTCCTCTGTCTCCAGGCAAGTGAGTCCTCTAGACTCTAAGCTCACTGTAGGCAGGGAGCATGTCTGCCAACTCTATTACTATATTGCTCTATTTATTTATTTATTTTACTTGTACATATCTATTCTATTTATTTTATTTTGTTAATATGTTTTGTTTTGTTCTCTGTCTCCCCCTTCTAGACTGTGAGCCCACTGTTGGGTAGGGAGGGACCGTCTCTATATGTTGCCAACTTGTACTTTCCAAGGGCTTAGTACAGTGCTCTGCACACAGTAAGCGCTCAATAAATACGATTGAATGAATGAACTCTGTTGCATTGTATTTTCCCAAGTGCTTAGTACAGTGCTCTGCAATTAGTAAGCGCTCAGTAAATACTATTGATTGCAGTGAGAAGCAGTTTTGCCTAATGGAAACACCAGGGGCCTGGAAGTCAGAGGACCTGGGTTCTAACCCCAGCTCTTCCCCTTGTCTGTGAGACCTTGGGCAAGTCACTTAACTTCTCTGTGTCTCAGTTCCTTCATCTGTGAAATGAGGTCTAAGACGGTGAGTCTCATGTGGGACATGGACTGTGTCCAATCTGATTTTCTCATATCTACCCTAGTGCTTAGTACCATGTAATCATAGTAATCACCTAACAAGTACCTCGAAAACAAAACAGAGGGAAGGAGAATTTCCAGATATTTTGGAAATATATTCCAATATAAATTATCCTGACAGTCAGTCAGCCCATAACGTTTGGAAGTTTCAGAACTCAAAAGAAGGCCAGAAATTCCTCAGAGAAGCTTTATCATCACCAAAAGTGTCATCTTCAAATGTGAAGGATGACTTAAAATATCCATTCCCCCAAATGAGTGTAGTTATGGCTGTGCTTGAGCAGCTCTTAGCATCCTTGCCGACAGATAGTCTGCAAGAGTTCAGGCGTCACCCACTCTCTGCCCTAAATCCTCAAGTGATTCTGTCTTTTTCCCCTTTCTACCCAGGCAGGCAGTCAATGGATATGACACTGTGGAATATAGGGATAGAGACAAATCTTTGCCTTTTAGAAAGGATGCAGAGGGATTGGAGATAGACCTCACAGTTCAGCCGAGAATGGCGTTCAGTGTTGAAGTTTCCTGTGACTCATTTAGAAAAGCCAACAGAGTCAAGTATTTGTATGTAAAGCCACTTCCTCTCACAGCATGTCTCTTCTCTCCAAAGGAGGCAGATAAAATGGAACCACAAATGCAGTCAAATGTTAGTGTAAATGGTAATTTTAGGTAGTTTTAATTTTGTTTACTGGAGGACAGTACCTGTGAGTGAAATTTGATTTCAGGTCACAGCATATAGCCCAACACTCAGCACTGACCCCTGTTAAAAATGACCGCCCCCTACTCTAGATTGGAACATTCCTGTTCAGGCACAGGTCATCTTAGTGAGCTTAAGGTTTTGATATTACTTGGTTGCTGAACAGTTTTGCTTTTAGGATATTCTGGGCTAAAATAAAGTTAATGATGCCCAGTCCCATTTGATTTTCAGCATATTCACTTTTGAAAAGGTACAGAGATCAAATGACTCATACTGCTGGCCTCTCCATGCACTAAAGACTCTTTGCCAGGTGGATGTTCAGACTCTATATAGTAAGTCAGCCAATTGTAGTTATTGAGTGCTTTACTGTTTGCAGAGCACTGTACTAAGTGCTTGGGAGAGTAAAATACAGCAACATACAATTTTCCTGCCCGTAACGAGCTTACGGTCTGGAAGGATAGTGTCCCTTCAGGCTGCCATGACCCTGCCACTCTAAAATACACCCAGTTTTCCTGCACTATGGGTGTGCAGGGTTAAGAATGACTTTCATTTTTTAATGGCGTTTAAGTGCTTACATGTGCCAGACACTACACTGAGACATGGAGTAGATATAATCAGGTTGTACACCATCCATTCCTGACATGTGGTTCACAGTCTTAATCCCTATTTTACCTTATGAGGTAATTGAGGCACAAAGAAGTTGTGACTTGCCCAAGGTCACACAGCGGACAAATGGAGGAGCCGGGATTAGAACCGAGGTCCTTCTGACTCCCATGCCGGGCCCTATCCAATGGGCCACACTGCTTCTCAACCACCCTGTGTCTGATGCTGTGCTCCTGCATGCCACAGGGACTCTTGATGTCAAACGTCTTATGACAGGTTCACGTTGTCAGAAGAATGTTCCATCATCCTGCCTTCACTTTCCAGATAGATCATGGGTCTGGGAGCCAGTAGGACATGGGTTCTAATCTCAATTTTTCCACTTGTCTGCTGTGTGACCTTGGGCAAGTCACTTCACTTCTCTGTGCCTGTTACCTCATCTGTAAAATGGGGGTTGAGACTGTGAGTTCCACATGGGACAGGAACTGGTCCAACTCAAATTTGCTTGTATCCACCCCAGTGGGATTGTCTCTGTATGTTGCCGAAATGTACTTTCCAAGTGCTTAGTACAGTGCTGTACACACAGTAAGTGCTCAATAAATATGATCGAATGAATGAATACAGTGCCTGACACATAATAAGTGCATAAGAAATGCCATCACTATTATTATTAACATATAATGGAAGAATGTATTTTTGGGAAAGGGCATGCACTTCAGGGTTTTCCCTGTAACCCCACTGGCCAGAGGGCTTAGAGGGAGCCCAGTGCCAAGGCTGTGTTGACCGGGCTGCTCCTGAACCACTGGAATTCCTCCTGAACCACTGGAATTCTAGTGAGGAGAGAGATGGGAATGGGGCAAAGGTGGGATGGGAGTAGTGAGGGGAGGGGCTCCACCAGGTTGGGCTCCAACATCCAGCCATGCCGTCTTTTGTCACTTCCTTTCACCCTGGAGTAGCCATTCACAGAGCTGTTTGGGCGTATCATTCAGAATTGTAGGTTCTTCTGTTCCACCATGGTCCATAGCTCTTGTTTAAATAGCAGCATGGCTCAGTGGAAAGAGCACGAGCTTTGGAGTCAGAGGTCATGGGTTCAGATCTCGGTTCTGCCACTTGTCAGCTGTGTGACTTTGGGCAAGTCACTTAACTTCTCTGTGCCTCAGTTACCTCATCTGTAAAATGGAGATTAAGACTGTGAGCCCCCTGTGGGACAACCTGATCACCTTGTAACCTCCCCAGCATTTAGAACAGTGCTTTGCACATAGTAAGCGCTTAATAAAAGCCATTAAAACTATCTCTAGGGTGGAGAGTCCTCTCTGGTGGTTTGTCCCCATGTTTGTCACATCATAGCCACTGTTTCCACTTGTGCAGCCTAAGTTGAACCTTTTCTGAAGAGAGACGAACAGAATAATCCGAAAACATGAAATTAGGCATGCTTTATGTTCCAAGTCAGGATTGTGAAGGGACCAATCTGAGGAGCGTTTGAAGGATAGAGTGATTTTCTGGCTCGGTTTTGAGTTGTGGTTTAATGACACTACTCTGATCCTAACATGGGATGTGTGCTGTATTTAAAAAGCAGCCCATTTGCTTGGGAGAGCAGCTGAGGTTTTTGAATTGAATGAATTTTCTGAAGCCGGAGCCACAGTGAGAATGCTGTTGACTGCAGTCGCTGGAAATGTTGTGTGCTCTCCCACCTTTTTTTAATTTCTCACCCTAAGCCTTAGTCCCAGAGCTTCTACCCTCCCCACCCACATCCTGCATTACACTGCCTAGGCAAGATCACTCACAATGAGTTTGGTGATGAGATGTACTTGTTTTACTAGCACTGTGTTAACTACTAATGTATTTCTGTCCGAGCAAATGGATCAAGACTCTTGCCCGGTGAGTTCTGAAGAACTGAGACGGGTCAGTTTGGTGAAATTCCTAGGGGAAATTAAACTAAACTTGGGATAGGACTTGTATTCAACTAGGGAGTATAGCCGAGTGGGAAGAGCATGGGCCTGGAAGTCAGAAAGCCCTGGGTTCTAATTCCGGCTCCACCACCTATCTGCTGTGTGACCTTGGGGAAGTCACTTAATTTCTCTGTGCCTCAGTTACCTCATCTTTAATGGGGATTAAGATTGTGAGTCCTGTGTGGGATATGGACTGTGTCCAACCTGATTAGCTTTTTATCTACCCCAGACCTTAGTACAATGCTGAGCACAGTAAGCAGTTAACAAATACCATTAAAAAAACAAAAAAAAAAGAAACCAGTGGGTGTGTGTGTGTGTGTGTGTGTGTGTATATACATGTATGAAAAAGATGGTGAAGGGTGCTGCCTAGTGCGGTTTTGCTAGAGAGATTCATTGTATGTGTAAAAGACAGAGTAGGAATCGCACCAGAAAGGGAATTGACCCAGCATTAAAGTCCCCATTTTATGACCTCCTTAGCACATTTTAATCCTTCGTTGTTGGGGCAGGGAAAGGATTTGAGAGTCTTTAACCATTTTATGTATTTTCCCAGTGCCCCACCATCCATTTTCTAATTCCTGAACTACCTTCCCTCTTGGAGTCATTTTCTCTGCAATAAAGGCCTAAAGGTTCAGCTAACATTGCTTAAATAAAGCATGTCTTGTAATTCTACCACGCTTTTGACAAGGAACACAGACTGGTGCAAATTCCAGTATTATATTAGTTTTTTTGGTAAGACACTGCTTTCCTTTTATTACTTGCTTTTCCCCCAAGACAACACAAACTCTTCGAAGGTTGCTAGAAAGTGATGTGTTTAAGAGGTTGGTGAACAGAGAAGCAGCATGGTGTAGTGGATAGAACATAGACCTTGGAGTCAGAAGGTCATGCGTTCTAATCCTGGGTCTGCCACTTGTCTGTTGTGTGACCTTAGGCAAGTCACTTTACTTCTCTGTGCCTCAGTTACCTCATCTGTAAAATGGGGATTAAGACTGTGAGCCCCATGTGGGACAGGGGGAACCTGATTTGCTTGTATCGGCCCCAGCTCTTAGTACAGTGCCTGGCACATAGTAAACTCTTAACAAATACCATGAAAAAAAAACCAAAGAGGATACAATCTGTGCCTGTTCTACTGTCAGCCTTGTAGGAGTGATAGGCACGAGGTGGGGACTTGATGTTCTTTTTGGCCAAGAAGTTGATGGATTTCTATGGATTGAAGTCTCTTCTCCTGCCTACCTCCAGGCAGAGCTACTGTTAAACCAGGATAGCTGGAATCTTATACTTAAAGTTTTCCGGGAAAGGAGAGTCCACATTACCTCCTTATAATTCAGCCTCACTTTGGTTCCAGTGCTGTATTACATGATGTGGTCATAATAATAGTATTTATTGAGCTCAATCTGGGTGCAATGCACTGTACTGAACATTCAGGAGAGTACAGCACAAAGATGTGAAGTGTTCCCTGCCCTCAAGGAGCTTTTATTCTGAGAGAGATGTATGTAAAACATTTACAGCCGAAATACTCAAAATAAATAGACTGTGCTATTGAATATAAGTATATCTATCAATATATACCTATGCTATGTTTCATTTCACAGCCATTTACAACTTCATTGGCAATGGAGCCCCCCAGCTGTCCCTTCAGATTGGCGATGTGGTCCACATACAAGAAGCTTGTGAAGGTAAACGGATTGTGTTCCTCTGTAACTGGTTTCTGTGGTTTGGTGGAACCATTCTGTGGTCTTGTCAATAGGTTTGCTGTTAAATGTTTAAGATGAATCAGGCTCAGTGTTTTCCAGACACTACACAGACTTGTTGAAGACTCATTCCCTCCATCATCATCACTGTGTAGGGAAGACAGTAATTGGACAAGCTCCCTATGCTGCCTCTTGGCTCCCACGGTTCTTCAAACACGTCCTATCCCATGAGAAGCAGCATGGCCTAGTGGATAGAGCACAGGCCCGAAGTTAGAGGAACCTGGACTGTAATTCCAGCTCTGCTGCTTGTCAGCTGGGTGACCTTGAGCAAGACACTTAATGTCCCTGTTCCTCAGTTCCCTCATGTAAAATGGGGGTTAAGACTGTGAGCACCACATGTGTCCAACTTGATTAGCACTTATATCTACCCCAGCACTTAGGCCTGACAAATAGTGAGTGCTTAACAAATACCATAAAAAAGGGTTATATCAGCCAGCTGCTGGAGGAAACTGACAGGCAAAAGTAGATGTTGCAGCCTTGGGTTTGGACTTCTCCCTCTGAGTCTGGGGGTCCAGACAGTAGGACCTCTCTCTCCCTGGCTTGCCACCATGGGTTCAAGCTCTGTCCAGGGACAGCAGAAGCTGACACTATAACATCCCATATTTCAAGCCAGTAGTTGGGAAGCTTGTGACTGTCAGGACAGGGTCAGCCCTGCCAGAGCCTTGAGGAGTCTGAAGTCAATCAATATCAATCAATCATATTTATTGAGTACTTACTGTGTGCAGAGCACTGTCCTAAGCATTTAGGAGAGTACAATAATGTCTAATGACTGTAAGCTCCTTTTGGGCAGGGAATGTGTCTGCTATTCTGTTGTTTTGTGCTCTTCTAAGCTCCTAATGCAGTACTCTGCATGTAGTAAACACATTAAATGATGATAGTATTTGTTAAGTGCTTATCATGTGTCAAGCACTTGTCTAAGTGCTGGGGTAGTTGCAAGCTAATTAGGTTGGACATAGCCCTTGTTCCACATGGGGCTCACAATCTTAATCTCCATTTTACAGATGAAGGAACTGAGGCACACAGAAATCAAGTGATTTGCCCAAGGCCACACAGCAGGCAAAGTGGTGGAGTCAGGATTAGAACTCAGGTCTTTCTGACTCCCAGGCCCATGCTCTATCCAGTAGGCCATCCTGCTATGACTGATGGATACAATATAAGAGTTGGTAGGCATGTGCAGAGTGAAAGTTTGCAATCCAGTTGGGTCTGGGCAGGGAATAGGGGGTTGGGGTTAGGGCTTCCTTAGCACAGTTTAGATTCAAATTTGCTCCTGGGTGGAATGGGGCGGATTGGGAGGGGTGCAGCCATGGCATTGGCTCCAGTGTTTGCTGGGAATTTCATGTTACATAATTTAAAATGTTCTAGAATCCCCCAGGTTCTTTTTAAAACATACAAAGTGAAAACTTTGCAGTCCAGCTCGATCTGGGAGGGGAACTAGTACAATTAGGATTCAAGGCTTGCTCCCCTGGCTGCCACGCAGCTGCAGTCATACTTTAACAAGGTTCAAACTCTTCAATCTTTCAATGAACTGATAGCATTTGTTGAGCACTTACAATGGACAGAGCACTGTAATAAGCACTTGGGAGAGTACAACAGAATAGAGTTCTCATATACCCATTGAAACTCTGCTCAATCCTGCACGACTTAATTGGGTGGGACATGCGAGGAGAATCGATGACTTGAGTATCCAAACAGCTGCTATATGGTGAGTTGAAATGGGGCAACTGAAAATAATGGGGAGAAAGGGGAGAAGAGGAAACATTTTAGCATGCCATAAAGTGAAGGCATAAGAGGAGATGATATCACAGCTGAAAACAGGGAGACTGTTTTAGCAGACTGACCGATATAGAACACTGTAATGGAGAAAGAAGTGACCTGGTTGGAGCGGACACTACAAGAGGATCATGAAACAAGAAGGCAAAGTGAAAACGGTATCAGGCACTGAAAGCAACACAACAGCACAGTGTATACAAAGCATGATGTGGTCCAGACTGTCAATCTTGCATTGATCTGGTTTAGTCACACCTGCATCCATAGGTAAACTGCTGTCATTAGCAGATCTTTGTGTGTGTATGAATACTTCCTTACGTACAAATACACAGACATACCATCAGTGACTACCCTGTGGGTTCTTTGTCCTGAGCTGTGTATTTGTTGAGAATTCATTTAGATAGTAATCTGTCATCTCAGCAGTGTGGCTTAATGACATTCTTGACAGACTTTTAAAATTTTCAAAGATAAGAGTGGCTCCTGTTATTTAGATGCACTAACAATTACTCAGGCCAGAAGTCACTGTGATCATTAATACTTTGTTGCTCATTTTGCCTAAGGATTGTGAAAATTCTTTATAGTGCTAAGGAGCATTCTCAGCCAATTCTGGTGACTGAGGGGAAGTGAACTGCCTCAGTTTATTCTGCCTACAAATCTACAAGTCCCCAGCTCCAATCCCAGATCACATTAGGAACGGGGCCTCCAGTATCTGAGAGTGGGGTCCTTCACTGTGGGAGATGCTGAGAAATACTTTTTGCTTTTTGCTTACTCTGTGCCTTTTTCCATTCCATCATAGTCTCCTGGAAAACCATTCACCTATCAGTCCACCAACTCTGTACGTTCTCTCCTCCTAACTCACCTTTGATCCCTTTTCCATTTAAGAAGCCCACCCCAATTAAGTTTCTAATCACCCAAAAATAAATAATAATCATGCTACCTTGTTTTTTTGTTTAGCATTTTAATTCTTCCAAGGGCCTTTCACATCAATTATCTCATTTTACCCTCACAACATCTTTGTGAAGTATGGAGAGGCAGGTATTATTAGCCTCATTTTACAGATAAGAAAACCAAGGCTCAGCAAGATTAAGTGACTTGCCCAAGGTTACAAAGCAAGCAAAGGGCAGAAGCAAGAAGACTCAATTTCCTTCCCATGATAGAGACTGTCTGTTGTAGGTCATAAATGGAGACAAGCAGCCTGGCTTAGCAGATAGAGCTGGGGCCTGGGAATCAAAAGGACTTGGGTTCTAATCCCAGCTCTGCCACTTGTCTGCTGTATGACTTTGGGCAAGGCACTTCCGTTCTCTGGGCCTCAGTTACCTCTTCTGTAAAATGGGAATTGAGTCTGTGAGCCCCATGTGGGACAAGGGACTGTGTCCCGCTGGAATTGCTTGTGTCCACCCCAGCACTTAGTCGAGTCCTTGGCAAGTCAATTCCTGCCTCTCCCCACTTCAGTCTATACTTCACTCTGCTGCCAGGTTATCTTTGTGCAGAAACGCTTTGGGCATGTTACTCTGCTCCTCAAAAATCTCCAGTGGCTGCCTGTCAACCTATGATTCAAGCAAAAACTCCTCACTCTCGGCTTCAAGGCTCTCCATCACCTCGCCCCCTCCTACCTCACCTCCCTTCTCTCCTTCTACAGCCTAGCCCACACCCTCCGCTCCTCTGCCACTAACCTCCTCACTGTACCTCGTTCTCGCCTGTCCCACCGTCGACCCCCGGCCCACGTCCTTCCCCTGGCCTGGAATGCCCTCCCTCCACACATCTGCCAAGCTAGATCTCTTCCTCCCCTCAAAGCCCTACTGAGAGTTCACCTCCTCCAGGAAGCCTTCCCAGACTGAGCCCCCTTTTTCCTCTCCTCCTCCCCATCCCCCCCCACCCTACCTCCTTCCCCTCCCCACAGCACCTGTATATATATTTGTACAGATTTATTACTCTATTACTTGACATATTTACTATTTATTTTGTTAATGATGTGCATATAGCTTTAATTCTATTTGTTCTGATGATTTTAACACCTGTCTACATGTTTTGTTTTGTTGTCTGTCTCCCCCTTCTAGACTGTAAGCCCGTTGTTGGGTAGGGACCGTCTCTGTATGTTACCAACTTGTACTTCCCAAGAGCTTAGTACAGTGCTCTGCACACAGTAAACGCTCAATAAATATAATAGAATGAATGAATGACTAGAACTCAGATCTTCTGACTCCCATGCTCTTTCCACTAGACTATACCATTGGACTAAATTGAAGGCTCAAAAAGGGCAAAGGCTGCCTCTCTCGTGTATTGGGCTCAGGACTGAGTGTTGAGGAAATTCTACTTCATTCATTCATTGTTGTATTTATTGATCACTTACTGTGTGCAAAGCACTGTACTAAGCACATGGGAGAGTACAATGTAATAATAAACAGGCACATTCCCAGCCCTTACAGAGCATACAGCCTAGAGAGGGAGTCTGACATTAATATAAATAAATAAAATAAATTACAGACAGGAACATAAGTGCTGTACATCATCTGATTGAGGGGCCTTGAATGTAGGACAGAATTCCTAAAATAAAATGTTACTAGGCTAGTACTGGCTGTCTCTGGGAATGGGAGGGTCTTGATGGCTACCACTTCCACGCTCCTCCACCGATGAAGAGTGAGGTCAACAGTTCGGTCCCATCTTAAAATGCAGTAGCAGGAGGCCATAAGCCAGGATACAGGGAGGGAAAAGGATTGCAAGAGCCAGCAGTTTTTCTTCTGCCTGGCTTCAACTTGACAAAGGTTCTGGGCAAAGGTGAAAGGAACAGGGAACCATTCAGAAAGTCACACTAGGAAAACAAGAGTGACCTGAAAATGATTTTGAAGCTGATACTCTTCTATCCTTCATGGCCAAGGCTCCTACCATGGCCTACTAATAATTGTGGAATTTGTTAAGGGCTGACTATGTATCAAGCACTATCCTAAGCACTAGGATAGATCTGAGATAATCAGTTCCCACATAGGGCTTACAGTCTAGGTAGGAAGGAGCAGAGGCATTGAATCCCCATTTTGCAAGCAAGGGAACTGAGGCACAGAGGAGTTAAGTGACTTGCCCAAGATCACCCAGGAGGAAGGTGGCTGACGGAATTAGAACCCAGGTCCTTTGACCTCCAGGCCCCTGCTGTTTCCACTAGGCCACACTGCTTCTCCGGGAGAGCAACACCACCCTTCCCCAGTCCCACTACCATGAGGTCAAGCTCTGTCCAGAGGCAGCAGAAGCTGAGATGGCAGTGTTCCAAATTCAGATCCAGTAGTTAGGCAGGTGATGACTGTCAGGACAGGGTCAGCCCTGCCAGAGTGTCGAGGAGCCTGAAACCGCCGTCAGCAGGATTGTACTGCAGCTCTTACTGCTTTTCTTGTTGGCTTTGTTATAGTGATTTATAACACTATAAGTGTCTCGTTATTCTTTCCTTGTCTAGCCATTGCTTGTTCCCTTCCTGCTCTCTATGGACCCTTAACTGGGCAGCCCCTCAGAGTCAGGGCCATGGCCAATCGCAGGTTCTGAATGGGGACCCTATAGAGGTGTAGCGGGGTCGGGAGGCTCCTCACTAGTTTGGGGTTCTCTATGCTGTTTGGGGTTCAGTGGGCTCACTGCTGCTTAGGGCTAAATCTAGTCCTTGCATGGTCAATTGGTCCTAAGTGTTTAATAAATACAATGGATTGTGCGAGGAGCGGACTTGACCTCCACGTGGTACTAATCCACTGAACCTATGCCATGGGGTCCAGTGGCAGTGTGCCACACAGGCCTTTGGCCACAGTCAGTACTGGCTTCTCCCGCAGTTAGCCCGGCACGGTTCTGCGGAGAATCCCAGGAGGGCAGGGGCCACTTTGGGATGGGGAAGCAGGGCAAACCAGTATGTGCTCCTGCTGCTCTACCTATTTCAGCCTGCAGGACTGTGATGCCATGGGGTCCAGTGGCAGTGTGCCACACAGGCCTTTGGCCACAGTCAGTACTGGCTTCTCCCGCAGTTAGCCCGGCACAGTTCTGAGGAGAATCCCAGGAGGGCAGGGGCCACTTTGGGATGGGGAAGCAGGGCAAACCAGTATGTGCTCCTGCTGCTCTACCTATTTCAGCCTGCAGGACTGTGGGGCTCCCATGATCATCTCTAGCTGCAAGGTGAGATGGAGTAGCTCTGGTCCCCCGCCCTCCCCTACAACCACACCTGCTCACTTTGCTTGCTGCCACCTCTGCAGTTTGGAATACCTCACCTTCTCCTCTGCTGCTCTCCCTCCCACACCACACAGCTTTGTCTCCTCTCCTACCACTACTCCTCCCCAATACCCACCTGCCATTCTGGTAAAATAATTTTCTTACTTTCCTCCCGTGCTTCTGGGTCACTATCCCGATGCTAGTCAGCTGAATATGATCTTGATTGATTCCCCTATTCGTAGTCAATCCACACACAGGTAATTTAGCATAGTGGCTAGAGCACGGGTCTAAGAGTCATGAGGTCATGGGTTCTAATCCCACCTTTGCCACTTGTCTGCTGTGTGACCTTGGGCAAGTCACTTTGCTTCTCTGTGCCTCAGTTCCCTCATCTGTACAAGGGAGATTGAGACTGTGAGCTGCATGGGCGACAGGGACCATGCCCAGCCCAATTTTCTTGCATTTACCCCAGTGCTTAGTACAGTGCCTGACACATAGTAAGTACTTAATAAATATTATTATTATTATTTTAGCTAAATTTGGCTACTTTGGCACAACCCTTTTGAATCAATCAATCAACTGCTACATGGCATTTATTGAGCACTTACCATGTGCAGAGCACTGTCCTAAGCATTTGGGAGAGTATAATAATAACAATAATGTTGGTATTTGTTCAGCACTTACTGTGTACCAGGCACTGTTCTTAGCGCTGGGGTAGATACAAGGTAATCAGGTTGTCCCATGTGGGGCTCACAGTCTTCATCCCCATTTTACTGATGAGGTCACTGAGGCACAGAGAAGTTTGAGTGTGCCCAAGGTCACACAGCTGGCATGTGGCAGAGCTGGGATTTGAACCCATGATCTCTGACTCCAAAGCCCGGGCTCTTTCCACTAAGCCACGTTGCTTCTCTAACACAACAGAGTTAGCTTACAGCCTAGAGGGAGACCACATTAATATTTGCACTAATTATAATTGATTTTTTAAAATTCATTTTTTCTGTTAATATAAATAAATGATGGATATGTGCACATGAGTTATGTGGGGCTGAGGGGGTGGTGAATTGATTTTAAAATCAGCAACTCTATTTTAGAAGTTTTTCTAAATTTCTTCTTTCAGTTCTGTTGAGATCTAACCCAAATGACTTTTCAGAAACTTTCTTCTTGTTTTTGTGTTGTTGCTTAAAGCTCTATTAATGAGATGATAGAAATGTCTTCATTTCTCCTAGATTGGTACCGAGGATACCTGATAAAACACAAGATGTTAGAGGTAAGGTGAAAATCATTTATTCCTTGGTCTTTAGGGAGTACTTTGCCTGCTGCTGCATGTAAAGCTGGATGTTAAGTTTTTCAAACTAACTCAAGTTTCTACCATGAACAGAGTTAGGCCCATAGAGGTAGAAAAAGAGAGAAGCATTTACATTCTCTCACCTGAATGGTGTCTGAAAGTATTCTCTATGAAGGTTCAATTTTGTCTAATAGAATTTTTTCCAAATCTTTCTACACATACTAAACAAAGATCAGTCCATCAGAAGTATTTATTTTGCCTGGGCTTTCTTGGGCCCTTTTTGGGACTTTATTTCTTCTTCTGTCCTGGCTTCCCCAGTCTTCCCTATCCTCTTGCATTTATTTTAAAAGTTTCCTCACCAAACCGAGAGCCCCCCTGGGAATTTCAACCTGCAGTGACCCCTTACCTCTGGCCACCTCTTCTGACAACCCTGCTGAGCAATCAGTTGCTGGACTCTTTAGCAGAGGGGCCAAATTAAGAGTCCAATTAAGATGCTGGAATATTAACATTTAGTAACAACTGCTGTTGTTTTTCCATTTTGTTTTTCTTTAGTTTCCACTTCCCCTTCCTTGTCAGCATTTGAGTGCTGCCTATGTTTAGATCACTATACTAAGCACTGGAAGCACACAATCAAAGTATGCCGCTATCTCCTATAAATAATGATAAGAATTGTGGCACTTGTTATATGCTTATAATAAATAAGCAGTGAAATGCACTGTACACTAAGCGTTGGCTTAGATTAAGGATAATCAGGTCAGTCACAGTTCCTATCCCACATGGGGTTCACAATCTAAGTAGTGGGGAGAACAGGCAATGAATCCCCATTTTACAAATGCGAAAAATGGAAGCACAAAGATGTGACTTGCTTAGGGTTATACAGCAGGTATGTGGCAGAGCTGGGATTAGAACCCAGGTACTCTGACTCTCAGGCCTGTACTCTTTCCATAGACCATGCTGCTTCTCTCTCTTCCTTTCAAATAACATACCATTGTGTCAAAGCAACATTTAACCTAACTGGGTATGGAGGGAGAATGGTTTCACCTCTCCATCAGTGAGTCAGAATAAAATGATATCAAACTGTTCTTGGTGGTCAGAACATTTTCTATGGTATTTGTTCAGTGCTTACTAAGTACCAGGCATAGGGGTAGACACAAGATAATCAGGTTGGACACAGTGCTTGTCCCACATGGGGCTCACAGTGTTAATCCCAATTTTACAGATGAGGAAACTGAGGCACAGAGGAGTTAAATGACTTGCCCAAGATCACACAGCAAAAAAACGGTGGAGCCGAGATTAGAAGCCAGGTCCTTCTGACTCCCAGATCTGCGTTCTATCCACTATGCCGCACTGCTTCAAAATCCCCTTCGCTCCCCTACCCAGTTAGAGAGACTCTTCTGAACTGGGGATCTGGATTACAGATCTGGGAGAATAGACAGCTGCTGACCACAACAGCCAAGAATCCTACTCCACCGTTTCAGGTCCTTTTTTTTCTTTTAAAGAGAAAATCAAATATTGCATGATACTTTACCCAAGGTTTACCCTGAGCAGTGATTGTGTTCTGTGCAGAGCATCGAGACGTTCAGTCATTTTTCTAATGTCATGTAATGATTTTTTTCTGTTTCTAACAGGGGATATTTCCTAAATCCTTCATTCACATCAAAGAAGTTACAATTGAAAAAAAAAGGTATCCAATTTTTCTGCGGTGCTGTATTGTCTGTTCAAAGGCATAGGTCTTGATCCTCTTCTAGCTGCTTTAGCTGTCAACCTTTAGACTATACCATTCTGAAAAGAACGTTCAGAATCCTAATTGCATGAATAGCTTATGTTATATTCTCTCTCTCTCTAATTCTCTCTCCTTTATCCCTCCTTTTTCTCCCTCTCCCCCCTTCTCTCTCCTTTTCGCCTCCACCCCTTTCTTCTCTTTCACCTTTGAGGGTGTGAACCTAATTGATTTATGTTCAGAGCTTTGATTTCCATGGGAGGTTTTTGCCAAGAAAGTTTAAAGAATCAAGGTTTTTGTAGGCAAATGCTGTCAAAGTGTATTAATTGGGAAGATTTATCTTTGATAATGAACATGAGAAGTCCACCCTAGTGAGAGAGGTAATTTGGAAGCAAATTTCTTTCATTTGCATAATGTAATTGGTGTGGCTATTGGAGAGAGTTTAGTCTCATGCCATTAAGGTAGATAAAAGTACTGTGGTTTCACTGCAAATTTGCCAGTGCTTCATCTTGTTAATATGCTAGGACTCAATTGTTTGGTCTCTTTTTTTTTTTGTTAAATAGAAACACCGAGACAGTGATTCCTGCTGAGATCCCACTGGCCCAAGAAGTCACAATGACACTTTGGGAATGGGGCAGTATTTGGAAGCAGCTCTACTTGGTGAGAAACTTTTTCCCCCCCAGACCCCAGCAGACACAAACACTGCCCCGGTGGTCCCTGGGCTTGTTCAGGCAGATTGGATTGAGGTTTACAATTTGGCTTCATTTTTCATGTGCAAGAGACATTTTAAAAAGTCTTTTGGAAGAAGCCATTTCTCTGTTCGTGAGTGAATCCATGCACTGCTGGGCCAGCGGAAAGTGTCAGTGGGATATGACTGCCCCAGGTAATCTCTTTTCACCTGGTGATCACAGTCTGATCAATCACTCAATCAATATTATTTATTGAGTGCTTACTCTGTGCTGAGAACTGTACTAAGTGATTGGTAGAGTACAAATTATACTGTTGGTAGACATGATCCCTACCCACAAGAAGCTTTCAGATTAAGGTATTTTATCCACATTTTACAGATGAGGAAACTTAGCTTGGGCACTAATAATCATAATAATGATAATAGTATGTATTAAGCACTCACTATGTGCCAAGCACCACACTAAGCACTGTTTAGACCCTCTAGACTGTAAGCTCACTGTGGGCAGGGAATATTTCTGTAATATTGTTATAGTGTACTCTCTTAAGCCCTTAGTATAGTGCTCTGCACATAGTAGGTGCTCAATAAATGCAATGGACTTGACTGACTAAGAACTGAGGTGGATACAAGAGAATCAGGTCCCACATGGGGTTCACAGTCTAAACAGGAGGGAAAACAGGTATTGAATCCCCATTTTGCAGATGAGGTAACTGAGGCACAGAGAAGTTAAGTGACTCACTCCAGGTCCCCCAGCAGGTAAGTGGCAGAGCCAAGCATAGAACACAAGTCCTATTACTCCCAGGCCCAAACGCTTTCCACTAGGCCAGGTTGTTTCTCAAATCATTTAACAGTGGCCAAGCAGCAGAGCTGAGTTTATAACCTTGGTATCCTGACTCCCATCCCAGTTCCACTAGACCATACTGCCTCTCAATGCTGTAAATTGCATATTAGTAATAATGATGGTATTTAAGTGCTTACTATGTGCCAAGCACTGTTCTAAACGCTGGGGGAGATACAAGGTGATCAGATTGTCCCCCATGGGGCTCACAGTCTTAATCCCCATTTTACAGATGAGGTAACTGAGGCACAGAGAAGTGAAGTGACTTGCCCGAGGTCACACAGCTGACAAGTGGCGGAGCTGGGATTCAAATCCTTGACCTCTGACTCCCAAGCCCGTGTTCTTTCCACTGAGCCATGCTGCTTCTCTCCTCTATTAGTGTGTGTGCGTCTATAGAATACGAAGTTACGTGTATATACTTCAATGGAGAATACATATAGGCATCATATATGTGTGCATATACATATATATGTCTATCTAGAGAGAGGAGAGAGGATTTTCTTTCATTGTCAAAGAAGACAGTACAACGGTAATGTCCTGTTCTTGTGTGGCTGAAAAGACCGATGAGTGGCCAACACACCTTGATTCATTGTTCGAGTTTTAGAATAGACCCTTGCTGCTCTCATCAGTCTGTTTCATTCAGGGCTGCCTCTGTTTTCCAGCCTGCCTGTTGGCATTTTGATCTTCATGAAGCCTTTCTCAAAGAGAGCTAGTCTCTCCCAATTGCTGCAGGCCAGGCTGGTCTGTCCAGGCAGTGGTCTCCAGTAATTCTAAGCTATTTTGATTTCCTTTTAAAAGAGAAAAGGACAATGCCTTCATTTCAGGTTTTGGAGAAGAAAGGCGGCAAAAGAACACCGTTGACTTCTTTTTCACAGGGAAGCAAAAAGGAAAGGTTTTACCAGGTGCAGTCCATGATGTACGACTTAATGGAGTGGAGGTCCCAGCTCCTGTCGGGAACCCTGCCGAAAGATGAACTCAAAGAGCTCAAGCAGAAAGTCACTTCAAAAATTGACTACGGCAACAAGTAACTATATTTCCTTTAATGTCTTCTTCTGCCTTCTTCATTCCCTCCCTTTCCTTCTTCCTTTTCCATTTCCTTCTCTTCTTTCTTCTTTTTCTCAGTCCCATTTTGTTCCCTCTCCTTCTCCTCTCTTCTTCTTCCCCACTTTTCCTCTTGGGGAATGGGGCTTCATCTTCAGACAAGAGAATGAATGCACTTATGTATTTAGGTAGCTGAGGTCATCAAAACAGCTTATAGAGCTCCATTTATGCCACTAGAAGTGGTATATGCTAGGGACCTGGAAAACTCTTGCACTCTAGCCTCACAGGTTGGAATACATAGGGCACATATCCAGTTTTCTTCTGAGTGGTTGGTGTGTAAAGTCATGTGGTTCCTTTTTCAGGTTCGGGAGTTTCCACAGCATGGTATGGAGTCCTCCTCTGTACCCTTCCTATGTTCTGAAAATTAGGCAAACTGAAGGGATTAACCCTCTGGATACCCAAAAACATACACTCCTAGGGGAAGCTAGACCTAAATCAGAGGGAGTAAGAGATTTCTGTTGAGCTAAATTGAAAGTGTAAAGTGTTGTCTGTCTGAAGACCTCTTTACTCATCCCCCATCCTTGAAATGAGACATTTAACAATTAATTCCTCATAGGTGGTAGTGATAGAGAGAGAGAGAGAGAGCATGTGTGTGTGTGTGTGTGTGTGTGTGTGTGTGTGTGTGTGTGTGTGTGTTTATGTGTTTGTGCTTGTGCACGCTGGTACATTACTGTTTTCTGAACCTGGCATCACCACAAAGAGATTTGGAGACATTTATTCAAGTTAATTTTCCCAGACAGAGCTAATGCTAATAGGGAGTTTGTAATGGCCTGTTAGTCTGGGCCACTGTGGTGGTCCTGCTCAGCATAACACAGCATTCCATGAGGATTACAAAATCATATCAAGACCTAAAGATTATCTTTATATGAAGATGACTGTATCCTGTGTGACTGTATCCATGAGGGTAGATGTCTTTGAAAGAGAATTACTGCACAGTAGAAGACTTTTTCCCTGAAAGTACAGTAGTGTAAGTTTTGTCCCCCTGCCATTCAAGTGACCATTGCTCAGTTACCAGTAGTTAAGAAGAAAATGTTGTTCCACAAACAAAAAGAAGAGTATCATTTTGTATTGAAGGCTCAAATGAGGTAAGTCATCTTCAGGGCTGGCAGCAGCATGGCTTAGTGGCAAGAACACAGGCTTGGGAGTCAGAGGATATGGGTTCTAATCCCAGTTCTGCCACTTGTCTGCTATGTGACCTTGGTCAAGCTGCTTAACTTCTCTGTGCCTCAGTGACCTCATGTAAAATGGGGATTAAAACTATGAGCCCCCCATTCGACTACCTGATTACCTTGTATCTTCCCCAGTGCTTAGAACAGTGCTCGGCACATAGTGAGCACTTAACAAATACCATAATTGTTATTATTGTGGACCCTCAGGATAATTTATTTTGCGAGGTTCCCCCATGTGATATATGATGCCATCACATAAGATTGCATAAAATGTGATTGGGAACTGCAAGAGAGAGAAAAAGAAAGAGAAAGAGAGAATAAGAAAAATGAGAGAAAAAGAGAGAAAAAGAAAGAAACAGAGTGTGTAAGTGTGTGTGCCAGTTCCCTGGAATCTCTAGGATCCCCCTCATTCCCACTAAGGCAAACCTGATCCCTGAGGACACCCAGGTTCATCTACTGGCATGTTCACTCCTGCCTCTCACCCCCTACTCCTGACAGTATTTTTCTCCACCTCCCTGGGGTAATGACCAAGCTCCATGGAGGGCAGGCTTGCTGGTGGGCAGGCCAAATGAGCAGCTAGCTGTTTAGGGCCTCAGTAGGGCAGACAGGGCCCAGTTGGCTGGGTACCTGAAGGGGAGATGAGAGCGAGAAAGAGAGAGGGAGTTTTTAAATTTAAGAACAATTAGAAATTTATCAAACTCACCTATTTCAACTATCTCCCTAAAACCCAAGTTATTGGGTTCAAGAGTATGATTTATTCATAATTTTAAATATGGAATTCACTAGATAAATTTTGAAGTGTGAGAACTAGCTTAGATAAGTAGATTAAAATATGCAGCAATTATACATGACGTTTTGGCCTCGGGGTGTTATCCACTATGTTATCTGTGTTAATTATTCATTAACCCCTATTACCCAGCCCACAGATTTCAGCTTTTGTTATGCAACAGTTGTAAGGTAAGCCAGGATGTGGGTTAATGACAGAAACCTTTTTTTTATTTTGCCCTGTATGAGGTGGACAGACATACTTCCACTTGATTCCCAAAACTCTTGAGGCAAGAACACAAATTTCTAGTTCCCAAAGGCCTGACTGTGCATTTTAGATATTAGAAGAATTTATGTATGTGAAGCAGACAGTCAAATTGATCATTTAATTTATAGTAAAATGTAGAAAATATATTGTCATGAAGGCATGGATAAATAGCTGTAAAGGATGCTGCATGTTTGAAATAGAGCCATTTTTTGACTTTTCTTATGCTAGCATGGAGCAACACTAGCATGGAGAAGCAGCATGGCATAGTGGATAGAGCATGGGCCCAGGAGTCATGAGGGAGTCCAGCTATGCCTCTTGACTACTGTGTAACCTTGGGCAAGTCACTTCACTTCTCTGTGCCTCAGTTACCTCATTTGTAAAATGGGGATTGAGACTGTGAACCCCAAGTGGGACAGGGACTATGTCCAACCCAATTTGCTTGTACCCACCCCAGCACTTAACACAGTGCTTAATAAATACCGTAATAATAATGATAATAATAACACTTTGAATTTCCAGTTTTTATTCCATATTTGACAGGTAATCAGTCATTCAGTCAATAGCATTTATTGCATGCTTACTCTATGCAGAGCACTGTATGAAGCACTTCAGAGAGTAGAACAGTGCTTTGCACATAGTAAGCACTTAATAAATACCATTATTATTATTATTACAATAGAGTTAGTAGATGTGATTCCTGCCCTCAGGGAGCTTACAGTAATAATAATAACTGTGACATTTAAATGCTTATTATGTGCCGCATAACTGTACTAAGCACTGGGGTGGATATGAGATAAATCAGGTCAGACATACTCACTGCTCATTATGGGACTCACAGTCTAAGTAGGAGGGAGAAGAAGTATTGAAACTTAATTTTACAAATGAGGAAACTGGGGCACAGAAAAGTTGAGTGGTTTGCCCAAGGACATACATCAGGCAAGTGGCAGAACCAGGATTAGAAACCAGGACCGCTAACTCCCAAGCCCTTGCTTTCTCTATTAGGCCATGCTAGGGACTAAGTGACTAGGGAATATGGCCTCAAGTGCATTGATAGTGCAATAGGAAGGAAACAAGGGGAGATGAAAGAGTAGTCAGGGAAGGCTTCCTGAAGATGTGATTTTAGTAGGGCTTTTTAGATGGTGATCACAGTGGTGTGCCACATGTGAAGGGGAAGGGAGTTCCAGGCAGGAGGGAGGGTATGCGCAAGAGATTAATGATGAAAGAGATGAGAGCGAGTCACAGTGGTTGGCATTAAAGGAGCGAAGTGCATGGACTGGGTGGTAATGGGAGAGGGAGAGAAAAATGCATGGAGAGAGCTGATTAATAATAATAATAATTGTATTTGTTAATCACTTACTATGTTATAATTGATATCTGTTCCAAGTGCTGGGGTAGATATAAGATAATCGGCTTGGGCACAGCCCTGTCCCACATGGGGCTCATAGTCTTAATCCTAATTTTACAGGTAAGGGAACTGAGGCACAGAGAAATTAAATGACTTGCCCAAGGTCACGCAGCAACCAAGTGGCTGAGCCAGGATTAGAACCCACATCCTCTCACTCCCAGGCCCATGCTCATTCCAAGGTGTTCTGCCTCCTGAGGGAAGCCCAGGATGGGGTTTATCTGCAGGTGGTGTAGACCTTGAGAGCTCCCCACACACAATTCGACAGGCCTAGAGAATGGGCTCGGGGGAGGCTGCGTATTTCAGTAGGATATTTGATTTCCCATCTTCAAGCCTTGCTAAAAATCACATATTCTCCAGTAGGTCTTCCCTGATAATCACTCCTCTCATCTCCCTAATTCCTTCCCAGCTGTTGCTTCAGGAATCCTGGATGACCTAAGAACTTGGGTCTTCACTGCTTTGTCCGGGTTGCACTAGGGACATCTTTACTCTTTCTTGCTTCCTCATGCCTGCAATTTAATCATAATTATGGTACTCATTAAGCACTTATTATGTGCCAAGCACTGTTCTAAGCACTGGGATAAATACAAGTTAAATAGGTTGGACACAGTCCCTGTCCCAAATGGAGCTCATAATCTAAGTAGGAGGGAGTAGGATGTAATCCCCATTTTACAGATGAGGTAATTGAAGCACAGAGTAGTAAAGTGAATTGCCCAAGGTCACACAGCAGACACAAGGCAGATCTGGAATTAGAACCCAAGTCCTCTCAGTTCCAGGCCTTTGGTCTTTCCACTAGGCCATGTTGCTTCTCTATTTTACATTCTTTACCTTCTACTTATTTTGTGTTCTTTCTCCTGCACTAAATTGTATGGTTCCTGAGGGCAGGGATCAGGTCCACTAACACTACTGTACTCTCCCAAGGGCTTAGAACAGAGTATGAGCTTAATAATAATAATAATAATAATAACAATGATGGTATTTGTTAAGTGTTTACTACGTGCCAAGCACTGTTCTAAGCGCTGGGGGGATACAAGGTGATCAGGTTTTCCCACGTGGGACTCACAATCTTAATCCCCATTTTGCAGATGAGGTAACTGAGGCACAGGGAAGTTAAGTGACTTGCCCAAAGTCACACAGCTGACAATTGGTGGAGCCGGGATTTGAACCCATGACTTCTGACTCCAAAGCCTGTGCTCTTTCCACTGAGCCATGCTGCTTAAGCACTTAGTACAGTGATCTGCACGGAATTAGTACTGAATAAGTGCTATTGGATGATTGTAGAAGAACCAGAGTACTTAAAACTATTTTTGAAAAGATTTAGCGTCTGTCGTGTAAAACAGTTTCCCCACTTTACTATACCTCACATTCAGTCTTTGATCTGCAGGATTCTTGAGCTAGATCTGATTGTTAGAGATGAAGATGGAAATATCTTGGATCCAGATAAAACCAGCGTCATCAGCCTGTTTCATGCACATGAAGAAGCGACTGATAAAATCAATGAGCGCATCAAAGAAGAAATAGTAAGTGGTGTTGAGCAGACCAAGAAGGAAAGAAATTCGAAACAAAGTCTAACTAAGCTTCTGATTATCCAGGGTGTCCTTTGTCTGGATATTGGGGCTCTGCATAACATTGGACTGTTTGTCTTATTTTTCTCTTTTTTTCTACTTGCTAAACAGTCAAAGGATCAACCAGATTATGGGATGTATTCCCGGATTTCCTCATCCCCCACGCACAGCCTCTATGTCTTTGTGAGAAATTTTGTGTGCCGAATTGGGGAAGATGCAGAGCTCTTTATGTCTCTCTATGACCCAAACAAACAAACAGTCATAAGGTAGGTGGCACGCTAAAAATGTCGTCCTTGGCTTCCCTTGGGGCATGGGCCAATCAAAGTAGGAGCCCATCCTCACATCTATGGCCTGCCAAAAATTTGGGAGAATCTGAGACCTTCTCTCTGGCCTTATTCTCCTCAGAGAAGCCATCTTGGTTGTTGCTTTGCTGCCTTCTTTCACCTCTTATTTCCAGGATAATTCTTGTGTGCAATGTGCAGTGCAGTGTAAGAATCAATCACTCAATCATATTTATTGAATGCCTACTGTTTGCAGAACACTGTACTAAGAGCTTGGGAGAATACAGTATAACAGTGTTGTTAGACGTGTTCACTGTCCATGGCTGTCTTTCCACTTGTTAACTATACCCTCTACCCCAAGAGGAACACACTTGGCAGAGATGAGAGCATCTGAGTGTGAGTGATGCCACTAATAATAATGATAATAGTGTCATTGTTACATACCATGTGCCAAGCACTGTACAAAGCATTGAAGTATCTGGAAGATTATCACATTGGACACTGTCCTTGTCCTATGAGGGGCTGTAAGAGGGAGAACAGGTATTGAATCCCCATATTACAGATAAGAAGCTGAGACAAAGAGAAGTTAAATGAGTTACCCAAGGTGACCCGGCAGGTAAGTGGAGGAGCCAGGATTGGAATCCAGGTCCTCTGATTCCCAGGCCTGTCCTCTTTCCACTAGGCCATACTGCTTCTCTGCAGTATATTCAGTTCCTTTTGTAGAGGTTCTCAGTCCCAGGTCCTAATGACAGGGTCGAGGAGAAGCATCATATCCTATCCCTCTTTGATTACAACACCAGCCTCCTTGCTGACCCCCCTGCCTCCTATCTCTCCCCTCTCTGGTCCATACTGCACTTTGCTGTCTGATCATTTTTCTACAAAAACATTCCGTCCATGTTTCCCCAACCCTCAAAACTTCCAGTAGTTGGCCGTCTATCACCACATCAAACAGAAACCCCTTACTATTGGCTTTAAAGTACTCAGTCACCTTACCTCCTCTTACCTTACCTTGTTGCTCTCCTATTACAGCTCAGCCTGCACACTTTGCTCCTCTAATGCTAACCTACTTGCTGTAATTCAATCTCATCTATCTTGCCTCCAACCTCTCTCCCATGTCCTGTCTCTGGCCTGTAACGCCCTCCCTCTTCATATCCGACAGATGATTACTCTCCCCACCTCCAAAGCCTCACTGAAGGCTTCCCTACTACCCCTCATTTCCTCTTCTTCTACTCCCTTCTGCATCACCCTTTAACTTGGAATTGCACCCTTTATTCACACCTCTCTCATCCCCACAACACTTAGGTACATATCCATTATTTATTTATATTGATGTCTGTCTCTCCCTCTAAACTGTAAGCTCACTGTGGGCATAGAACCTGTCTACCATCTCTGTTATATTGTACTCTCTCAAGTGCTTAGTACAGTGCTCTGCACACAGTAAGCATTCAATAAATGTGATCGATTGATTGATGAGTGTGCAAATTTGGGCCTCACCAGCAGGGCCAGTTTTAGGGACAAGCAAAGTGACGGTCACCTAGTTTCACTAATTTGAAATGACTTCCTTCTGGACTCCACCTCATCACAAAGGTGTAAAGTCCCTGGTCTGAGCCATTGAGTCTGGAGGGCTGCCTATCTTTCCCATCCGAACACACAGATGTCTGATGGCCCTGGGCATGTCCAGGGCTGGAAAGGGAGAATTAGGTGAGGAACTACCTCCTTCTTTTACTGCTGCACTGAGGCTCATTCTCTCCTTGGACCTAGCTCAAAGAATCCCCAGTTTCCCTAGTCCCATATGGAATGAGTGGTTTTATAATAATGATGGCATTTGCTAAGCACTTACTATGTTCAAAGCACTGTTCTAAGTGCTGGGGTAGATACAAGGTAATCAGGGTGTCTCCCACGTAGGGCTCACAGACTTCATCCCCATTTTACCGATGAGGGAACTGAGGTCCAGAGAAGTTAAGTGATTTGCCCAAAGTCCAAGTGGCAGAACCAGGATTAGAACCCATGACCTCTGACTCCCAAGCCCGGGCTCTTTCCACTCAGCCATGCGAATAGAGTTCTTGGAGAGACAGTTCTGCTTTTGAGACCCTTCCCTGCCCCTACCCCACCTCTGAAATGCTTGCTTATGTGGGGCTGACGCTGTTTTCATCACATTCTATTGCCATTTAGGATTGCCTATGATAAGACATTTTCATATGAACTGTTGAGCTTGACTCTGCTTTGGTTTGAGAATCTGTGCTTAGCGTGATGAGTTTTCATGAAGTCAGGGCTACCTCTGGTCTATAATCCCTTCCAGGTAGAGTATTGAGAATGGGAGCAATGGCAGCTTGGCTTCCTTGGGGGCTCATAGGGCATGATATGCTCACTGGCTTGCGTGGAACTGCATTGGGCAGGGCAGTGAACCTCCTCAGGTTGGGTAGCTATAGTGGAGACTGAGAACCATTCCAGACTATGAATGAAGTCTTTGTAGACAGACCATTTGGAGATTTGAATGCTCACCCCAATGATCTTTTCCATGATCATCCACCTGCACGTTTGGTAACTTCGTATGTTTTATCGTTAGAAAATAAAGGCATTTTTGGTGGATTAATATTCAGTTTGCAAGATGGCCTGAGCCACTCGAATGAATTGCCTTTGGGGATGTTGCATGGGGAGAGTCCAGATGGGTTTCAGGGGACTTCTGATTCAGCACATATGAAAGTAAACCGAAGTAGTTCCTCAAACACAATGATGATCTGAAAGACCAGGCTGGCTTGGGAATCCGTATGTTGTTCTGTAGTGCTGTTTTTCAACTTTAAAGTTAGAGTGAGACTAGGGAGGGAAGGTAAGATCCCACTCTCATTTTAGACTCAGAGACTGGAACTTGGCGCTCTAAACAGCTGATTAGTGATGGTAGGAAGGTGTGATTTTTTAAAAATAACCCAGCTTTGGTGTTATTTCTGCTGCTGATGATTATTTAAGCACCTACTTATTTTTAAACATTTCTCCCCAGGAACTGAAGTAGCATGCCATTCCACTTCATTCCCACAGAAAAATGTCCTAACAGTGCCTACACGGATTTTTCTTCATATTAGATTTTGTTCAATAGCCCGAGGCTGCAGTGATTATATCCAATATACATTTATTTTGTTTTAGATTTATATGGCAACTTGCTTTACAAGCTTCCATGCTCAGTAAATGACAATTAATTCAAGTTGTTTAATTGGGGCAGTATAGAATGGCAGATATGAAAAATCCAGAGGATACTGGAAGCAATGTGGTCCAGTGGATAGAGCATGGGCCTGGGTGTCAGAAGGACCTGGGTTCTAATACTGGCTCTGACACTTGTCTGGTTTGTGACCTTGGGCAAGTCACTTAACTTCCCTGTGCCTCAGCTACCTCATCTGTTAAATGGAGATTAAGATTGTGAGCCCCCTGTGGGACAAGGACTGGGTCCAACCCGATTATCTTGTATCTATCCTAGAGCTTACTACTGTGCCTGGAACATAGTAGGGGCTTAACAAATACCATTTCTTAAAATGCTGTTCTGTTCTCTTGGATGTAAATGCTGTTTGCTCATTTTGGGCACACCTTGCCTGAGAGAAGCGACCCTGGATGACTGTGTCTCCCTGGCTGCCTTGGTGACAGATTTTCAGCCTGTACATTTTCTCAACAGTGAGAGTGGGTGGAGGTGGTCTTCAATTAACCAGAACTATATTAGGACTCTAGGTTTCTGAGAGTCAGGAGCAGGTTGTTGACAACTGGGAATTATTCCTTTGGAAATTCTGTTGGCTGTAATTCCTCATAGCTTCCCCTGTAGACTTTAAATTCCTTATGGGAAGGAATAATAATAATAATAATTGTATTTTTTAAGTGCTTACTATGTGCCAAGCACTGTTCTAAGTGCTGGGGTAGATAGAAGGTAATCAGGTTGTTCCCTTTGGGGCTTAGAGTCTTAATCTCCATTTTACAGATGAGGTAACTGAGGCACAGAGAAGTTAAGTAACTTGACCAAGGTGTCACAGCAGACAAGTGGCAGAACTGGGATTAGAACCCACGTCCTCTGACTCTCAAACCCGTGCTCTTGCCACTAGGCCACGCCAGCTATATTATAAATCAATTAATGGTTCTTGTTGAATGCTTAGTGGGTGCAGAGCACAGTACTAAGTACTTGGGAAAGTACAGTACAACAGAATGTGGGCACATTCCCTGCCCACAAGGAGCTTTCAGTTTAGAGGGGGAGATGGACATTAAAATAAATTACAGATAAGGATATAAGTGCTGGGTGAATGAGGGTGGGTTGAATATCACTGCTTAAAGGGTTTAGATCCAAGGAAATAGATGACACAGAAAGGAGAGGGAGTAGGAAAAATGAGGGCTTAGTTGGGGAAGACCTCTTGGAGAAGATATAATTTTAATAAGACTTTTAATGTGGGGAGATGGGTGGTCTGTCATATATGAAGGCAGAGGGAATTCCAGCCCGAAGGAGGTACATATATGTAATTTATATATTTATATTAATGGCTGTCTCCCCCTCTAGACTGTAAGCTCATTGTGGGCAAGGAGTCTGTTTATTGTTATATTGTACTCTCTGAAGTGCTTAGTGCAGTGCTCAATAAATACGATTGAATGAATGATATGTGCAAGGGATTATCAGTGAGATAGAAGAGAGCACAGCCTAGTGATTAGGTTGGTGGTAGAGCGGTGAAGTATGCAGGCTGGGTTGTAGTAGGAAAATAGCAAGGGAAAGTAGGAGGGGGACAACTGTCTCTCTGCTTTAAAGTAAGGAGATTTTGTTTGATGCGGAGGTGGATGGATAACCATTGGAGTTTTTTGAGGAATGGGGATAAGTGGACTGAACATTTTTTTAGAAAAATGATCCAGGCAGCAGAATGAAGTAAGGACTGGAGTGGGGAGAGACAGGAGGCAGGGAAGTCAGCGAAAAGGCTGATGCAGTAGTCAAAGCAGGATAGGATTAGTGCTTGGATCAGTTTAGTACAGTGTTCTGCATGTAGTAAATGGTCAATAAATACCATTGATTGATTTAATTTTCTTCCTTTCTGGGTTGGCTAGTCCTAGGCTGGACCCCACTTTCCCCAGAAAAATTTTTCCTGTTTGGTTTGATGTTGTGACTCCCCAGTGGCCGGTTGTAAATACGAAGGGTGGTCACCATTGCTATAGAGGTTTGTGTTTTGTAGTGAGGCTCGGAAGTACAAATTCTCTGAGGAAAATATGCCCACCATTCTGAAGACCTAATTGAGCTGCTTCTTACTCAGCACCATGAGGGTATGTGATGCATGCTCTTTTTCTTGTGTTGGCTTCTCTCCCAAAGAAGCTAAGCCTGCAGCTGGCAGCAACTGCTTTCTGAACCCATAAACCTCACCAGCTGTGAATAGATGATGCTGGCTTAACCTTTTAGATGACTTTTCTAATTTACAGCAGCCTTTCTCCCAAAAGGAAATTGTTGAGGCTTCTGTTTTATTCCTAGCAGGTTTGGGCATCAAGGACCTGGCCACATATTACCTTTATCAAAGATTACTGAAAATGCACAACTCTTGGTCAGACACAGCCTGGTAGTCACCAAGGGAAAAATCAGTTAAAACAAATCCTCTGGATTGAGTCTGCTTCATTAGCTTGCTGAAGGTTTCAGCTAATTAAATTGTGGACCTAGCTTAAAAGCAAAACATTGTCTTCTACTAGGTTTTAATCATTGGATTGTTTGGAAACTGGCCTTTTTGATAGTTCTGCTTTTCAACTCTGGTTTTAATGAATCTATCAGGAAGGTTGGGGTGAAGAGAGGAAGACACCTGGGAAAAGAGAGAAAGCTATGCGTATGTCACTCCGGGCTAATGTTGCATATATCATGTCCCTTGGTGCTACGTATGATGAGCGTGATTTTTAAACCATCTGACTAGCAAATATGTTCCTTATTTTTCTCCAGTGAAAATTACCTTGTTCGATGGGGCAGTAAAGGCTTTCCAAAGGAAATTGAAATGCTGAACAATCTGAAGGTAGTCTTCACGGTGAGTAAGCCCTCTGGCTTCTGTGGGTTTCACTTCAGTTTCCCCAAGTTGCACCTGGGATTTGTAGTTAAAAATGTTCCCTTACCCAGTTGGGAGAGGCAGAGCTCCCAATTCAGACAAGAGAGGGAGCCCTAGTAACTGACTTGGCCATTGGGCATCACTGTGTCTGCCGTTTTCCTGGCGCTAAGATAGAGATGGTACTCTGTTCTCACTCATATGGAGGTTGTCAGAATTAATAACTGTACTGAGATCACTGGGTGAAAAGGTCAGCAGAAGAATCAGTTCATATTAAAATCAAACCATTTCTGTGATGAACGATTTCTCTGAGTACATTTTATGCCTCTGCCATGAAATGGGAAAAGGCAAAAAGCCAGAGGGGATACAGAGCTTTATATACCCTGTTTTTCCTCAGGATTTTTGCCATTTCCCTTGCCCAGGGTTGTGTGTTGGGATAGTAGGCCATTAGTGTGGCATTTCATCTGCCAGAACTTCTGGACATGAAGCTTGGGTGGTGTGCTGGGAATAGACTGTGGAATGAGTGTGGACTCATGAAGGCATTGAGGGAAGGCTGGGATTGGGACCGGAACCATGACCATGAGTTTGATCCAGGAATGGCCATCTATTAAATAACCTTCCCTGCTTTACAATCATTTCCCACTTACAGGCCATAAAATGTGATGCCTCGTGTCTTGCTTTTGGGTACAGTTCAAATGCAGTATGTATTTTATTCTGCTTCTGCTTTCTGGGAATTAACAAAATAAAACAGAGTAGCTCATAGGAAAAATGGGCTACAGGAATGATAGTCATGTATTATCATCGGTTAGACAAAGGTTTCTTGACATTTATTACTGAGCCCTGCTTTTGTTTATCTGATATTAGTAATGGGGGGTGGTGATGTTTATTCTCCAGGCAAATATAGAAAGCTTATTAAACCAGGAGACAGATGTTCTAAATGAAGGACAAGAAAATCAATCAATCATAAGTTCCTTTTGTGAAGAACTAACCAGAGACTTGTAATCTCAATGTAAGTAGGAAGGAAAGGGCATCAATAAATAAGGGCCAGTTCTTATTAATGAAATCTAGTCTAACTCCCAGTCGAATTCTGATTCTTGAAATAAGTGAAATTCCTGAAATAAGTGAACTTGAGTATCTCCCCATTTTGGTGGGCAGAGAGAGGCTGTCCTATTTCAAAAGAAAACCGAAGGCTTATTTCACCACCAGAATGAGCTTTCCAGCCTTTTGCTGCCACTTTAACTGTTGTGCCAGGTATCTGTTGTTGCAGCTGTCTGAAAGTAGTGTGGCTCAAGCCATGAAGGCAACTCTTCATTCTTTCAATCATATTTACAGAGCACTTACTGTGTGCCGAGCACTTTACTAAGCAATTGAGAGAGTACAGTATAACAAAAAACAGGCACATTCCCTGCCCAAAACAAGCTTACAGCCTTTTGGTAGCCTTGGCCTTGTACTGCCAATGCCCATTTGGTAGTTAGAGAGTACCAGCAACAGAAGTTACTGTTGTCTCCCTACTCTGATGAGAACCGGCTTTTGGTTTCTTCTCACAAACCATACTTGCGATATGCAAGGTGCATCCCCCAAACAGAGATGTGCACAAAAAGGCTTTTCTCGACTTAAGTTTTTGAATAGAAAACATTCAGCAGCATGGCCAGGGAAAGCAGCGTGACCTAGTGGATAGAGCACGGGCTTGGGAGTCAGAAGGACCTGAGTTTTAATACTGGCTCTGCCACTTGTCTGCTGGGTGACCTTGGGCAAGTCATTTAACTTCTCTGTTCCTCAGTTCCCTCATCTGTAAAATGGGGATGAAGACTGTGAGCCCCCTGCGGGACAACCTGATCATCTTGTAATCTCCCCAGTGCTTAGAACAGTGCTTTGCACATAGTAAGCGCTTAATAAATGCCATTATTATTATTATTCGTTCACTCATTCAATCATATTCATTGAGCGCTTACTGTGTGCAGAGCACTGTACTAAGCACTTGTACTAAGGGAAGTACAAGTTAGCAACATATAGAGACGGTTCCTACCCAACAACGGGCTCACAGTCTAGAAGGGGAATTGAAACTGTGAGCCCCATGTGGGACAGGGGCTGTGTTCAACCTGATTAGCTTGTATCCACCCCAGGGCTTAGAACAATGCTTGAGTGCTTAACAAATGCCATCATTATTATTCTCCGTGTAAAAACATTTATCAGCTTACAGTAATCTTTATGGCTGGCCTGTAATTGGGAACCTTTGAACTCTAGTACTTCCGAGCTGTGGGAGAATCTGCAACATTTTATCCCTTTCTCTCTTTAATTCTCTCTCATTTGTTCTCTCTTTCTTTCTCCACCTTTCCCTCCTTTTAAAGCCCTTTTTGTTGTAGTGGTTGAGAAACTATCCATTGGGCCAGGTAGAGGGCTGCTCTGTCAACTCCTGGGTAGTGATTACCTTTCTCTTCCTCCCTTCTTCTCTCCCTCTCTTGCTCCCAGTATGTAAGAGAGGGTATGATGTGGCTTCTTCCGTTTTTGAAAATAATGGGTAAATTATGGTAAGAGGTCCCTCGGGCTCCCCGTGGTGCTCATGTTGTATCAGTCCCATAGCCAAAATTCCACAGTTGATCATCTCATTTCTTCCCTCTGGTGTTGAAGACACTTAATTTAACTTGTGAGGCACATGTCGGGCCTAATGTAGTGGAACACAGTAATAAATGCTGTTGATTGACTGACTTTCTAACTGACCAGACTCTGCTGTGTGGTATTTTATGAGTACTGTTTGGCTGTGTCTCTTAGCTCTCTTCCCTAGATTTGTCATCTGTAAAGTGGGGATAATAATGCCTGTCTTTCCCCTTTCAGGACACATAGGTGGATAAAGTAGGGTCCATAAAATGCTTCTGCCTATACCTAAAGCGTGACTGCTGAGAAAGTTTTTATTGGATGTGTGACTCTCTAGACTATGCATTTTGGGCAGAAGTTTGAAGATTAATAGGAATAGACATAATAATACAAATATTGTAACTATTCTTTACAGGATCTTGGAAACAAAGACCTCAACCGGGACAAAATTTATTTGATTTGTCAAACAGTGAGGGTTGGAAGGATGGATCTTAAAGAAACTAACACAAAAAAGTACACTCAGGGACTGAGACGTCCATTTGGGGTGGCAGGTAACAGTGTAAATATGATGAGAATGTTTAAAGCCCTTGTCTCTATTAGTAACTCATTAATTTTTATCTTCCTTTATGTTTTTTATGGCTGAAGTAAAAATTTATTTTCCCAGTTAAGCCGGACAATTTTAGACCATAAAACGTTTTGCTGGGGAACAAGTTAAAATGATTAGTGATTGGTTCCAGATTTATGGTGAACATAATTGATCATTGGATTCCCGGGTAGGGGATCCGGTTGTTAGGTAAATGACATTCTTGGTAGTCAGCCTGTTCTCCCTTAGGCTCCTGAGAGGAAAGGGTGATATCAGTGATGTCTAGTTACAGAGAACAAATTACATTAAAACAGCATCCAAAAGGAGAATATATGTATATATATTGTGTATATAGCTATAATTCTATTTATTCTGATGGTATTGACACCTGTCTACTTGTTTTGTTGTCTATCTCCCACTTCCAGAATGTGAGCCCGTTGTTGGGTAGGGACTGTCTCTATATGTTGCCAATTTGTATTTCCCAAGCGCTTAGTACAGTGTTCTGCACACAGTAAGCACTCAATAAATACGATTGAATGAATGAATAAGAAATCTCATCACAAAGAATGAATGATCAGTCATCACTTTTTCTGATGAAAACCAATACTTAAATAAGTGGCCAGAATTGTTAGGAAGTTTCATAAAGGAGACGTGACCAAGTCACAGGGCTCTTGGTTCTTTTTAAAGCTCTCGCTCATGCAGAATTCAGCATGTTGAGATTAAAGAAACCAACCAAGGTTTCTTTGAAAAGAAAACCCAAAATGTTTCTCGTGAATTTTCGACACCTTTGAACAGGAAGTCTCTTTCATTGAGTCCTAACTGGTGTGGCAGAAAGAGGCTCCCTGTGGTGAGCATTAATGCTGGCCCTTTCTCAGAGGAGCCTGCTGCAAATTTAGCAGAGGAACGGAAGCAGTGTCCGGGAGATCCTCAAATTGCTTTGAATACACATTTTTCACATGAAAATTGACAGCACCTCTGAGATATTACAGGAAGCTATGAGGGTTTTTCTATAAATAGATCATGGCCTCGTCTTTCCCCTGTTTGAAGAACTGAAATGGGAACCTTCTCTCTCCTGTCAAGTACAAAACCTCTTCGCTGGTGACTACAGTTTCTTCGGTTAGCCCCATCAGGGAGCCGCTCCTTTCAATCAATCAATTAATCGAATGATGGTGTTCATTGAGCGCTTATTGTGTGCACAGCACTATACTGAGCACTTGGGAGGGTACAGTACAGTAGAGTTGGTAGACACAATCCTTGCCCTCAAGGAGCTCACAGTCTTGTGAGGGAGTCCGGGGAAGTGATGTAATTATTTTCCAAAGGAGAGAAGTAAGTGGAAACTTGGCCTCGGTGCAAAGTGTGTACGTGACTTAGTTCTAGTCCTGGCTCTGCTGTTAACAGGCTGTACATGTAACCTTGAAAGGTCAACTTCTCTTTCTGGACCTTTGAGTGCTACTGGAATTTTTTTTTCAAGGAATGAGTAGGTGTCATAATGGCATAGTTTGCCACAGGTCAGAAATTGGCACCAGCACTAGAAACAGAAGGGAGCCAAAAGATCATTTTAAAAATCCCCAAGCAAGCCCAGATAAATTTAAACAATGCCTCTCCCAGTGGGCCTCATTTTTTTTTTTTTAATTTAGTGTTAAGGGTCAACAATGTGGCAGAGGAAACTGGGTTTTGCTACGTGATATGAAATGTGAAAATGGTCAAATGTTCCCTATTTCCTACTTTCTAAAGTTCAGACACTTCCTTCTAGACTAATCTCCTATGGGCAGAGAGTGTGTCTGCTAATTCCATTGTGCCGTACTCTCCCAAGTGCTTAGAACAGTGCTCTGCACATAGTAAGTGCTCAATAAATGTTATCGATTGATTGATTTATTCCTCTTAAGGGTAAAATGGTCTTTTCCCTGATTAATTTCTGTTGTTTTTCTAGTTATGGATATAACAGACATCATCAAAGGAAAAATCGAAAGTGATGAAGAGAAACAGCATTTCATCCCCTTCCACCCGTAAGAGATTTCCATTATATTTTCATATCTTATTATGAAAAAAAATTCAAGACTCCCCCCAAAATCTGTCAGGCACGTTCTCTGAAGACATTCTGATTCTGTGATTCCTCTTTCTTTAGAGGCTCCTTCATAGGAGATGCTGTTTAATAAGCTAAAACTGGAGAGAAAAAGTGAGATTCTGGTACTTTGTGAAAGAGGCGTAAGGAGGGTGGGAATAGGAGAGAGGAGAGTCAGAGTGACACGTACCACTTTTCTGCACTGAAAAGGAGCCCAAGGTAGATTGGGTTATAGAGGCATACAGCATTGGAATGAACGTAAGCATCTTTGCTGATACCTGGCTCTCTGTTGCTGGCCAAAACCTCCCCAATAAATTATCAATAAGTAAGCAAGCAATATTGGACCTATCCTTGTTGTTTTAACTTCTGCAAGGGGAGTTCTTGACAATTCAGAGATCTCTCCAGACAACTTAGCTGACAGATTTTGGAGAGAGGCAGGGCCCTGGGCAAATTGATAGGAGTGATTTAACTGATTCCATCAGTTCCAGGTTACGAAGTTTATTACATTCAAGTTGGTATTGTGGAAAAAAAAATACAGGCTCCAGTGTATATTCTTTCTAGGTTTAGGTTCTTATTATTCTCAACCCTTCATAATTTTACGTTGGTTTCCAAATTGAAATTGGGCTTGATTTGATGCTCAGTGAGATTTCACGTTCTGCTTATTGGGGGTGGGTGCTCTTGGACCCAATCAGAGTAATTATAATAATAATAACTATTATGGTATTTATTAAGCACTTACTGTTTCCTTTGCACTCTTCTAAGCACTGGGGTAGATACAGCTAATCTGTATCTAAGCGCTGGGCTCACAGGCTTAATCCTCATTTTACAGATGAGGTAACTGAAGCACGGAGAAGTGAAGTGGCTTGCCCAAGGTCACACAGCAGACAAGTGGTAGAGTCGGGATTAGAACCCACATCTTCTGATTCCTTAGCCCGGGCTTTTGCCAGTAAGCCATGCTGCTTCCCTACAGAAGATGTGTTATTGGAGAAATCATTTAAAAAACTCACTCTGCATAGTCTGTACTTTGAGTGTCAGACCCTACCTTCCTGGCCTCTCCCAGCAGGACTTGGAGAGCAGGATGGATTATGGCTGGTAATCTTTTATGCTTTTATTAATTAATGTTCCAGGAGACTGGATTCCTTCCAAGCATCATCCATCTATTGTAAGATGGAGTGAATCATGAATGTATGTGTATAAGTACAGCTATGAATTTGGAGTAGGCATGTGCTTAGGTACACGTGTGAGGGTTTGTGTGGATCTGGACCTTGGACATGATGTCTGGTGGTAAACGTTTGTGGATGGAAGTGTTTGCAAAACTGGAACTGGCTTCAGTGAAGACCTTAATTTCATTCCTGAGGGTACATGATGACCTGCAATTATCAATCAAAGGGATTCATTGCATGCTTACTGTGTGCAGAGTTCTGTACTAAGTGCTCAGGAGAGTACGACAATTGAGTTGGTAGGCGTGATCCTTGACCTCCAGAAGCTCACAATCTAGAAGATCACTTCATGGCCTACTTTATGTTGGAAGAAGCTTCTAACTGATAGAGGGAGGTTTCACTGGGGTTGAGCATGATAATTTATCATTCATTCATTCAATCATATTTATTGAGCGCTCACAGTGTGCAGAGCACTGTACTAAGCGCTTGGGAAGTACAAGTCGGCAGGACCTCTGTTGTTAGGAAACTATACCTCACTGTCCCAGATAACTGTGGACTCATCATGTTGTCATATTTTCCCCAGGGTAGCTGCTGAGAATGATTTCCTACACAGCCTTCTGGGCAAAGTCATAGCCTCCAAAGGAGACAGCGGTGGCCAAGGTAAAAACATCATGAATTCATTCATTCATTCATTCAATCATATTTATTGAGCACTTACTGTGTGCAAAGCATTGTACTAAGTGCTTGGGAAGTACAAGTTGGCAACATATAGAGACGGTCCCTACCCAACAACGGGCTAACCATCTAGAAGGGGGAGACAGACAACAATACAGAACGTGTAGTCAGGTGTCAAAGTCGTCAGAACAAATAGAATTATAGCTATAATGCACATCATTAACAAAATAAATAGAATAGTAAATATGTACAAGTAAAATAAATAGAGTAATAAATCTGTACAAATATATACAAGTGCTGTGGGGAGGGGAAGGAGGTAGGGTGGGGGGATGGGGAGGAGGAGTGGAAAAAGGGGGCTCAGTCTGGGAAGGCCACCTGGAGGAGGTGAGCTCTCAGTAGGGCTTTGAAGGGAGGATGAGAGCTAGCTTGGTGAATGTGTGGAGGGAGGGCATTCCAGGCTAGGGAAAGGACATGGGCTGGGGGTTGACGGCGGGACAGGCAAGAACGAGGCACATTGAGGAGGTTAGTGGCAGAGGAGCAGAGGGTGCGGGCTGGGCTGTAGAAGGAGAGAAGGGAGATGAGGTAGGAGGGGGCGAGGTGATGGAGAGCCTTGAAGCCGAGAGTGAGGAGTTTTTGCTTGATTCGTAGGTTGACAGGCAGATACTGGAGATTTTTGAGGAGGGGAGTAACATGCCCAGAGGTAGAGGGAATGGGAGGGAAGAATGGAGGGAGGTAGAGGGAATGCCCAGAGGGAATGGAGTTAGACCACTCTTAAGAAATCCATGGTTGGGAGAGCACTCTGTTAGGGGATTAGGACCTGGTTTTAAAGTCTGAACCCCAAATGGTCAGCCCACCTTTCAGAGGTTTCTGGGAGAGTTAAGGCAATCTGCGAATGAAGTCAGTTCTGTCGTTGAATCACCCTTCTGTTACTAGAAAGCCTGGTTTATGATGCTCTGTGCCATTGTCCTCCAGAGCAGGAGGAAGGGGGATCAGGTATTGGGTTCAAGGAAACAAAAGTGCGAGATCTGAGTCTCAACCCTGAAGAAGTTGCACCATCACCAATCGTGTTTTCTCCTAGGCCTTTGGGTGACAATGAAAATGCTCGTGGGAGACATTGTACAGATAAGGAAGGACTATCCCCATCTTGTGGACAGGACCACAGTTGTAGCCCGGAAGCTTGGATTCCCCGAGATCATCATGCCAGGTGGGAAAGCCAATAGCCAGAGTTATTGTGGCTTAGCACAGCCAACTTCCAACTTTCAATTCTCACTTTAATAGTCAGGGAAGTGGCAGGAGTTTCAAATTGTTGGTTTAGGTCAGAGTGATTATGACATCATTTCCAATAAAAGAGTGATTTCCTGTTTTTCAAAACAAAATCACTCTTGTTTAAATTTAATGAATCTGGGGACTCTATCCTTAGGTGGCCCCTGCTTCATGGTAAGATTTAAGTATAAATGGATTGAAGTGGGCTTTGTGGGGAGGGCAGAGATTGAAATCTCTTCTTTTTTAACTGGTATGTTGATAATAGAAGGGAAGATAAGGGTTACTAACTCAAGAGGTTGTTGGTATTTATTCATCTATCCTGAAGCAATTTTCCCCTATAAATGAAGGAAATGCCTTTATGTCCTTCAATCCCTGTACTCTGTGTCTCCTGCAGCAGCAGGGTGTTTGAAGGCACCATGAGATGGTTTTCCTCCTTCACACTGAGCCTAACATTTAGGAATAGACCACCTAATATTCCCAGCCTTCGCTTTTGTAAACTCAGTATGGACCATGTAATCATGAATCAATCCAAGTCCCTCTTGATCCTATTGATAGCCTCTGCCTGCTAACTTCCCAAGTTTCCCCTGGATGAATTATTCTGGGTCAGCATCATCTTTCTGAATAATTGATGTCTCAGTTTGCGCCTTCAGGACCTCGTCTGACTCTTGTTTTCTCTGTGGACATCTTACCCTGATTGAACCTCCACTTAGCGTTGAAAGAAAGCTGCTCTGTCCAGTTTCAAAAAAATAGAATTCTCTCTGAGCAATAGAAGGTTGTAGTTTCAAGGCAGAGATCAGTTGTAGCATCTTCTCTTTGCCTTCCCAGAAGATGTCACTACAGGATGAGAATTAAATGTTTTAAATTTTAGGAAGTAGCATGGCTAGTTGGACCAATATGATGCTCCTACTCCTCGTCTTATTAATTTTCTAGGAGAGTTGTACCCTTCCCCCACTAGACCGCCTCCCCACCACCCCTATCCTCAAAACCCAATCTCAGAGTAGGATAAGAATCCCTTGATTTATTCTGATTTCCATTCTCACACAGATTAGAGAGCAAAGCTTCAGGACCAGTCCCTTTCACAGGGTGAAATTAATTGGTTTCTTTCTTTGTGCCTTTGATTTTAGTGGCTAACTCTCCCCTCTCTGCCCTAGGGGATGTCAGGAACGATATTTACATCACACTGCTTCAAGGTGACTTTGATAAGTATAACAAAACAACGCAGAGAAATGTGGAGGTGATCATGTGCGTCTGTGATGAAAATGGGAAAGTGCTGCCAGTAAGAGATTCCTCAAACTTCGGGAATGAAATGTGCAGGGAACTTTTCGATAACTGTCATAAATTTCCAGTTATTTGGTGCTCTTAACTTAAAAAAAATCCTCTTTCCTGTGTTTGTCTTCATCTATGTCTCATTATTTTCAGCCTGATTCTGTTATGTTTTTAATGACTAGTCATCTAACCCCCTGCTCCATAATGAGAAATGCATGTATCTTCTCTCTCTCTGTCCCTGTTCCGTCCCGTGTCTCCTACAAGCCTTTTTCCATGGGTTTCAATTCACGAGTTACTACCAGACAAAGAACTATTGAAACCAACATCAGGTTATACTCAGGGGACCTTTTCAGGCAGGACAGAGGACAGAAGGCAGAGGACAAAAGGGTTGAAGTAGAGAGAGAGACTGACAGGCACACAGAGAGACTGATTCTATGTAACAACCTAATGCTAGCAGAAACCAAGCAAATAAAGTTTACTCCCAATTTTGTCTCCAGCGGGCTAGTGTGGTATATTTCACTTAAGAATGCAAAGCACATAGCTATAAATATTTATGCAGCATATGTCCTGTACAATATTCATCATGAGTGTTTACATATATTTACTTATTTCTCCCTTAAGATTCCCAGCGTCTGTCCAAAGTGTGGGAGGATTTTACTTCTCCAATCCCCCTTCATGCTGTTTAATTGAAAATAACCTTAAATGCAAGGGGAAGTTAAAACATGGTTTAATGTTCCACAGATGCCTCAGTGAATGACCAGATATGAAAACTAGAAAACCAGATTGGCTCCTGAGGAAATTGTGAGGTTAGGGAAATGACAAAGATATGCACCTGCTCTGAGATCTGAAGGATCTCCATTCGCCCTTCTGCCTATTGTTCCATGTGAAAAATAGAAACACTGTCTGTTCTCCCCCTTCCCACCCCATAGTAGTGTGAGCATTGTTGAAATGTATAGAAATAGAGCATGATTGACGTGTAGAAATCTACCCATTTGCTCGGAGCTCATTTAGGTCAGGAAAAACCTGGACAACAAACTTCTTTCCCTGTAGGAGAGCCCATATGTTTCTGGAAACAAACAAACAAAAAAACCCCCCAAAGCAACAGAGGAGAAAAGTGGTGTCTTGCTCATTATCCTCATAGTCCTCTAGACCATAAACTCACTTTGTGCAGGGAATGTGTCTATCAACTCTGCTATTTTCCCAAATGTTTAGCACAGTGCTCTGCATACAGTAACCACTCAATAAATATCACTGAATGGTAAACCTACGAAGGAAGGGGAGAAGAAGAATCTTTATTTTAAGGAAAAAAATATTCAGGGGTCTGCAGAAGACAGTTTGAAACTATTTTTGTGCATCAACCGGTTGGCAAACTCTGTAACCTCGGGTTCATTAAAGAAAGCTGATATGCTCCTTGACATGCTAAAGAACAAATTGTGGTATAAGGAATAATTCCATAAGAGGAATTCAGGCTTCTTATCATATTACAGTTTTAACAAGCAGCCCTTAATAAGAATTTATGCCACTTCTCCAAGTTACAGTACATGGTAAGCAAATACTTATCCTACAGATTACTGTATTAGTTACTTTTTGGAGCATTTTTTATTCTGAGAGGAAACTCTGTGGTCATAATTAGAAATTGCCATTTTATTTTTAAGGGAGTCAGGGAGGCGTTCAATTGCCTAACATGAAAAAAATCTATATAAAGGCTGATTCAAGTCTTTTCTTTCACCTTTTGCAAAAATACATTTTTCAGCCTAATTAATGACACACTGCCCATTTATTTTCCTCCTGAAAGAACTGTGCAGTATCATGTGGAAAAGACCCTATTCAAGGTATCATTTTTTAGAAATAAAACTGGGTATGCTTTGCTCTGGATACATGCTGTTCTTAAGAGAAACCAGGGCAGAAAGGCCTAACAATGTCTCATCAGCATCCCATCCCAAATTTATTCCCAGTTCTGATTAATGCTTTTCATATTTGGATCATTTTTCAACATTGTAATAGAAAATAATGTGTAAGTACTTTACATGTCCCACATTATGTTATAAATCCTTCAAAGGCAGGGACCCTATCTTCTACCTTAATTGTAGGCTCCCAAGTGCTGAAAACTGGGTCCTTCATAAATATTGATGATGATAAAGATGATGAGTAAAAATAATAATATTTTTTGTAACAGCCAGATCTTCCTTAATATTCATCCCATATTTCCTTATAACAGGAGAAGAGCAGACACATCTGAATTCCTTTGCAGGCTTGCATGAATCAACTTTAGAGAGTAGTGACAAAATTACAGTGCCATGTAGGAAACTGATTTGTCATTGTCAAAGAAGGTGGACTAGATTACCTAATAGCCTTCTTGATTTCTGGAAGTTAAAGTTTCAGTTTAGTTACTTGGTTGTTATTCGGGACATTTTCTTAAAAGGGAAAGTGTACTTTCATGCCCCTCCTAAACAAAACTTCATCACAACTTAAAAAATAAAACATATTTAACGCATCATGGTGCTGGAGCTTTGCATTCCAATAATTTAAATGTCTTCACTTTAAATTATATTGTATAATTATAGTATATATTATGTATATTATAATTATGTTATATATTAACAATTATACTATTGTTTGTGTCTACTCTCACATTCTATTAATATATATTTGTCCATTTCAGTTGTCTTAACTTGGCCATTGTATTTTAAATTCCTTGAGGGCAAGGATTGTGTCTCTTACTTTCGAATGGCAAGGATTGTGTCTTTTACTTCTGAATGCCCCCCTAAGAGCCATTCAAGAACTAATGTTGATGGAGATTAACTATGTATGACCTTGGGCAAAGTATTTAACTTCTCAGTTTCCTCATCTGTAAAATAGGAATGAAATTCCTGTACTTCCTCCTACTTAGACTGTGAACTCCATGCGAGATGGGGACTGCGTCCAAACTCCTTATCTTGTATCTACCTCAGATCTTACTACAGTGCTTGGCCCAAAGTAAATGCCTAACACATACCACATTTATTAAGTGTGGAATAAGGGATGGCTTGGGTGAAACCTCAGAGACAAGAGAATGAGGATTATGTATGAAGAGCTTTCAAAAGGCTATGGGCAAGAGACTGTGTCTGACCTAATGAACTTGTACCTACACTAGTGCGTAGAACAGTGATTGACTCACAGTAAGCTCCTAAAAAATACCATAAAAAAGGCAAGATTGGTTGGAATAGAGGGTGTGGTTTGGTTCTAAAAGGAGATGTTTGCCCACGTCCTTCCTACTCTTCCCTGGTGCCCTGCTCATCTTCCTCCGTGCACGGTTGGACCTTTTTATGGGATGCAACTGATCATTCTTAAAACCTGCCTTTAGTTTCTGCTCCATGTGAATATCTCTGCTCCCCACTCCAGCTCTAGGCTTCAAGTGACAATAGGACAAAAGCCCATTTAAGATTTTTCAAACTCATCTTCAAACCTTCTTGTGTCTTCTCCCCACACCCCAAGAGGACTTCACCCAATCAAAATTAAGCAGATACTTTCTCCTGTATTAGAGGGTCTTTGTGGGAAAAACATAGGCAGGAATGACCCCCTCTATTTCCTTTGAAAGCTTTTTCTTGGGGGGAATCCTCAGTAGTAACAAGGGCAGTGATGGCAAGGGCCCATTTCTTTGGTCGTGTGCATAGTTATAGTGAGCAGGGCTGGTCTGGGTGCTTAGGCTGGGGCTGGGCAGGGGACTGGAAAGCCTAATGAAGGATTTAGCAAAACCAGCAGAGGGAATCAGGTAGACATGGCTGGGTGGAGAAGGTAAAACACTTCCTCACCCTGATGTCCACCTTATTTGCTTCCATCTTCTCCCTGCATGAGAAGAGAAGAACCCCTATCCCTAGACTGGCCTACTGCCGAAGTGCAGAACCATTCCAGCATTAGAGTTTTGGCCTACTGGACCTCCACCTTCCTACAAGTAGCCATCTGGGCCTGTATAGAAAAACTCTTCATGAAACACATTTTCTCTGACAAAGGAATGTGCTTCTTTAGCTGATGAACACTAGTTATGAAGAGTGCCAGGCTCGTGACATGACTGTAGATTGACACTTTCCCAGACAATGTTTTTACAGTGTTTACTGCAAATTCACTTTGGAATGGCCTTTTGGGAAAAAACTTTCAAACCTTAACCCTGATATTCCAAAGATATGGTTTTGTAATTACTGAGTGACTACATGTGTTCACAGCCATTTTTTAGGTGCTAGGTTATGTCCAGTTCTATCGTACTCTCCCAAGCATTTATTACAGTGTTCTGCATACAGTAAGTATTCAATAAATATGGTTGAATGAATGAATAAAAGTTAGCTTGGGTGAGAGCTCAGCTCTGGATAGAGAGACTGTAAAGTTCCTGTATAGCCTTAGGAAGCTGAGAATTCTCACCAAGTGAAGGAATTCTTGAGTCTCTTTCATGAGTGTGGGATTTAGCTTTTGCTTTCCGAGAATATATTTACCCGGGTTTGTGCAGCTTTCACCAAAGCTGCTGAAACAGTAAACCCATAAATGTCAGAACATAAAAGCCTTTGTGGACTTAAGATGGAATATGCCAATTCGAATACCAAGTAGTTATTGCTGAAGTAACTGAAAACACGTTCAATTTATCAGAAATGTTGTATATTATTGCTTGAACATCCCATGTTGGTGTATACAACCAAATATTTTGTGGCTCAACATCTTAGAGACACTCTAAAGGGCATGATACAATGGAGTAAATTGCCTCATTGGGTGTTAAGTGGCATATTTATGGGTAAAGGGCACTGAGCCTCTTCCTGGTTCTCTGGCAGGTTAGACTGAGACTTCAGATGGAATCTGAGTTACCAGATTTGCATCTCTGTAACCCTGTCTGTCATCAAGGGTACAAGACCTAATTAAACTCGTCTTATCCCTATTCATTGTCTTTTTCTGAGTTTGGCACCACTATTGTAACTGGCAGACAACTCCATGTTTACTACCCAGTGGTATACTCCCTTGGGAATATAATATAGCCAGTGATGATGGGGTCAGGTCCCCATCCTGCGCCCCTTTCCAGTTGACTCTTCTTCAGTTTACACCAGGGGTTGTCCCTGGTGGTCTCCATGTCCTACAGGCTGCTGTGGTCATACACCGATACAGGAGCCCCCATACTTTAGACACTCACAGTCCCTTTCTCCTCCCACCTCTGACTTGGCACCCTTGGTGTATCAACATTAGAACTGCATCAGAATTAGTTGTCACTTGGCTGCTCTGGGCCTGTTTGTTAACTTTGAGCACATTCAGGTTTGGGAAACAAATAGGATTAATAAGCTGACTACATGGAAACTCCAAGCCTGGTTACCACTGACAATAAGCATTGTCAGCATCAGGGTCTGCTTCAGTGGTTTCCAGAAAGCGAGTAATAGAATTTCTGTAGTTAAGCAGCTGTCATTTCCAGGGATTGGAATGAGCCTGCCTTATTTTTCTTTTGAAGGAAGACGGAAATCTGGAATGAGTGGAGGGGAAGATATAGATTCTCCATGTTGGGTGGGTCAGCTAGACTAAGGAAGTCTAAAATACTAGACTATAGCGCCTTTTTAAAATGGTATTTGTTAAGCACTTAATATGTTCCTTACACTGGACTAAGCACTAGTGTAGATACACAAGTTAATCAGATTGGACACAGTCCATGTCTCACATGGGATTCACAGTTGTAATCCCCATTTTAGAGTTGAGAAGCTAAGGCACAGAGAAGTTAAGTGACTTGCCCAAAGTCACACAGCAGGCAAGTGGTGGAGGTGGGATTAAAACTTCCAGGCCGATGATCTTTCTACTAAGCCACATTGCTTCCATGAGAACAGGTATCATGTTTACCAACTCTGTTGTATTGTTCCCTCCCAAGTGCTTTGCACACAGTAAGTGCTCAATAACTACCAGTGATTCATTGAAAACAGAAAACATAAGCATAGAAACTAATGTTCTACCCTTTTTCTCCTCTTGTGTAGAATGCAATTTGTGTGGGAGCAGGAGACAAGCCCATGAGTGAATATAGATCTGTTCTGTACTATCAGGTGAAGCAGCCACGCTGGATGGAAACAGTCAAGGTACGGTGTGAGATTTCAATTAACTGCCTGGAAGACAGCCAAGTTTGTTGCCTAACATAAACCTTCCTTGGTTTTTTTGCCAACTTCAAGTTTGACATAAGCATTAGCTAGTGTAAGTTGCTTGCACATTTCTTCTGTTCCTGTTTCAAGGCTTTGTCTAACCTTCAGACAAATCCTGGTAGTACAGGATGCTCTGAGCAACACTTCTGGCAATGAGAAAATTCAATTTGCAGCATTAAAAAGCTAGTGCTGGCTATTCAATCTTGTGTTACTACGGCCCAGTGTCTCGCAGAGAGTACTGAACAGAGAGAGATACAAGAAGATCCCTGAGTTTTTCTTGTCTAGTATGAATCTAGCAACCAGGTTAGGCTCAGGAGACCCTCAGGAGTGGCCTACCAGGGGAATCTGGTTCCCTTTATCTGGATGATAAAAACAAATTGTTGATCTTTCTCTGGACTCCAAGGAGTGGGACCTCCGAGCTTGAATGCTTCACTAATTGCTCTCTAATGATGTGTAGTACAGGACAGATGACAGAATGGATAATAAGTGAAATACAAATGAGCAATGGTTTGTAAGAGCTCATTGTAACTCTCTTGGATGTCTTTCAGTAGGGTCATAATGAATATCCTTAATGAACACAACTCAATGATCTGCACTTTGATAAGGTTGTGGAGTGACCAGTAGGGTTGCAGACTCACAGTAGTGAGGTATGAAGCAGACAGAAATCTTAGTACAGGAAGTAATACACCACCAGCAGGTCCAGGCATAGGATAGGGACATTAACCCACAAACTGCTCACCTGACTATGATCATATTCTTTATTGGGGAAAAACTTGCTTTGAGGGAAAAAAAAAAACCCAGAGTTCTAGATGGGCTTCCTAGTCATTCCCACAAGTGAAAGAGATGCAGAATGGCAAAGCGTAGAAATTACGATACAGAACATCAGAGCTGTTTTGAGGAGTTTGGAGCAGACTTGGTTGGGTGTCTGAATGATGGGGCCAGAAGAGCTGTTTGTGGAGAAACTGGGAGGAGAGAGGCAGACTGAAACTCCTGAAATGAACTGGATCTTGGATAATGGCCTTAATGGGAGTTCCCAGTGTAGTTCAGAGTGAACCCTGAAGTTTTCTCAGAACCTAATAGTTATTACATTAAAATACATTATTAATGTCATAGCTGAGACTCATTTCAGCAAGGCCCTCTAATTACTTTTCTTCTTAATTTGCAAAGCAGTACTGCAGAATTCCTACTGTAGGAAAGGAAACTGTGTAGCGTGTTGCTGTGTGTGAAATGCTGTGCTAAAGTTATATGTCTTTTATATCAATTTGAGGAGGCTCATTTTTTCTTTATTAATAATAATAATAATGATGGCATTTGTTAAGCACCTACTATGTGCAAAGCACTGTTCTAAGTGCTGGAAGCACTGTCCTACTTAAAGGGTTTCTTTCCTTGGTTCAATACATGGTTTGCCAAATGGATTATGTTTGGTACTTTATTTCTTCTCATAGCTAGTTCTTATGTAATTCCTTTGCAGTTCATTCATTCATTCGTTCAATCGTATTTATTGAGCACTTGCTGTGTGCAGAGCACTGTACTAAGCGCTTGGGAAGTACAAGTTGGCAATATATCGAGACGGTAGTTCATAAAACTTGATGGATGTGCGTTAAATTAGTGTGCAGTGCTTTCATCAGTCCATCTCTTACCCACTTTTTCCTGAAGAATTTCTTTCTGATTTTGAAGGTGGCCGTTCCTATCGAGGAGATGCAGAGAATCCATCTGCGCTTTATGTTCCGACATCGCTCGTCCCTCGAGTGTACGTGTACAACTCTAATGCATTAAGGGATTCCATTCTGTGAATTAGTGGGAGGATTGGAATGTTGGTATTTCATCTTCTTGACAACTCAATTGCTATTTTCAGATAAAGATAAAGGGGAAAAGAACTTTGCGATGGCCTATGTCAAATTAATGAAGGAGGATGGGACCACGCTACAGGATGGGAGTCATGACTTGGTAGTCCTGAAGGTACTTCGCATCTAAATGTTTTCATTGATGGGCTGGGCCTGCCACACATGTCTATTAAGTCTTGGACTGTGTTGGATTGTACTCACCCAAGCGCTTAGTATAGTGCTCTGCACACAGTACGTACTCAATTAATACAATTGAATGAATGACCTTGCACTTTCTGAAAATAGGAATGAAGCAGGTATAGGAACCAACAAAGTGAGCGAGTAGATAGAAATAGAAACGTTGGATCCATCTCTCTCTACCAGGGCTCCCAAGGGTACATCACTGTGGAACTGTGGAAGCAATAGCAGAACTGTGGATGCAATAGCAAAACTGTGGATATAAAAGCAACCCCTTTTTCTCCCCACCTTTAACCTTCCTTTAAAATGGGTTTTCGCTATGTTGCACCCCATCACTTTGGTCCTGGTTCCCATGAGAACAGTGCTATGGGCCCTCAGGGTCACTCTCCACTCAACACAGAATAGTTGAAAGTGCTTAAAATAAATCAGTGGTATTTATTGAGCAATAACTGTATGCTCTGCAGTTACTCTTAAGTGCTTGGGAGAATGCAATACAGTAGAAATGGTAGGCACATTACCTGCCCACAATTAGCTCACAGTCTATAAAGGGACACAGACATTAATATAAATAATGTATAATATATGCTTTCTGGATAAAGGGTAACTTGTGCCCTGCACAAAATAGATGCTCAGTTCATCCTTTTTGATGATTGATGCCCATGTGCTGAGCATTTTCCCCTTACCTACTTCAGTTCACATCAGAATTCAAACTCAAGCTTTAAGCAAAATGAATTGGGTTTAGTTAAAGTAACTGCATTGGTATAGCATTTATTGAACTCCTGTATACAGAGCATTAAGCATTTGGAAAGTTCAAAATCATAAAGAAGAAATGATACCTGATCTCAGGGTGCTTGCAGTTAAGCTGGAGAGAGAGGTACTTGAATAAATTCCAGATATGGGGAGTAATAAGGAATATAAGGTAGGTACATAAGTGCTGTAGAGACTGTGGTAACTTAAATCCTTAGGCACCTCAGAAGGGTCGAGGTGTCAGTTGGGAAATAAAAGATGGGAATCTTAGAGAACCTTTTGGGGAGGCCTCTTGGAGGAGATGTGATTTCAAAAAGGCTTTGCGGATAGGGGGAGTAGTGATCTGCCTGATGTCAAGTGGGAGAGAGTTTGAGGCAGGAGGGAGGATGTAAGCAAGAGGTTGGCAGTGGTGGGCAAGGCCAGAAATAGGCATAGCATTCTTCTTTTAAGAATTGCTTCAGTTGGTCAGTCAGTCAAATAGTGATTACTGTGAGCCCACTGTTGGGTAGGGACTGTCTCTATATGTTGCCAACTTGTACTTCTCAAGCACTTAGTACAGTGCTCTGCACATAGTAAGTGCTCAATAAATACGATTGATGATGATGAGCGCTTACTGTCTGCAGAGCAATGTAATGAGCCCTTGATAGAGTACAATACAGTGGAGAAGCAGCATGGCTTAGCAGATAGAGCATGGGCCTCGAAGTCAGAAGGACTTGGGTTCTAATCCCAGCTCCACCACTTTTCTGCTGTGTGACCTTGGGCAAGTCAACTTCTCTGTGCCTCAGTTACCTCAACTCTAAAATGGGGATGAAATAATAGTAATATTAATTGTGGTATTTGTTAAGTGCTTACTTTGTGCCAGGCACTGTACAAGCGCTGGGGGGATACAAGGGAATAGGGTTGGACACAGGCCCTGTCCCACAGGGAGCTCACAGTCTCAATCCCCATTTTATAGACGAGGTAATTTAGGCACACAGAAGTAAAGTGACTTGCCCAGAGTCACTCAGAAGACAAGTGGCGGAGCCAGGATTAGAACCCATGACCTTCTGACTCCCAGGCCTCTGGTCTATCCACTATGCCATGCTGCTTCTCATAAGTGAAGACTGTGAGCCCCATGTGGGACAGGGACTGTGTCCAACCTGATTAACTTGAATCTTCCCTAGCGCTTAGAACAGTGCTTGGCATGTAGTAAGCACTTAACAAGTACCACAATTATCATTATTATTACAGTTGGTAGAGACATTCCCTGCCCTTGAGGAGTTCACAGACTAGAGAGGGAGACAGGCATTAAAATAAAGAAATGAATTATGGATGTGTACAAATGATCAATTATTCCAACTCAGTTATCTTCAGAAGCCAAGGGGTTGGGAGTGGGAGGGCCAGGATTCTTGGCTCTTTTACAAATGGGGAAAGTGAAATATGCAGTGGAGGAAAGGGTTCAAGGAGAGCCAGGGCCTTAAACCAGGTCTTTTAGCTTCTGCCCCACTGCTCCTCCGTTTAAACAAACCTTACTTCAGGAGATGGAGACGGGTCTCTCTATTGCTGATGTCCAACGAAGGTTTATTTTCAGTGGGTTGACAACCAGTCTCCGAACAGAATTTGTGAGGTGGGGTTGGAGATACCCGTAGTCTATAATCGGTTGAGTCCTCCATTTGTCCACTGGGAATTCCCTCCGGATCTCTGCTTAGTGAATGCAAGGCTGCTGTTTGACACTCCATTGATGCTAATACCCAGTTAGCAATACAACCTTTGGAAAATTGGACAATTGCTCTTTAGTCCGAAGAGTAACCCAGGTGTCGTTTCCAGGGGGACAGCAAGAAGATGGAGGATGCCACTGCATACCTGACTCTACCTTCCTCTCGCCACCAAGTGGAGAACAAGAGCTCAACCCTAAGCCGGAGCTCCAGCAGCATAGGGGGACTCTCAGCTAGCTCCAGAGACATCTTTTCGATTTCCACTCTTGTGTGCTCTACCAAGTTAACTCAGAATGGTACTGGGACCCTCACACAATCCCCAAGAAGACTTTGACGATCTGGAAATAAATGGCTCACTTGTGCCTCTCTGATCTGTGTTCTAGTGGGCCTGCTGGGACTGCTGAAATGGCGAATGAAACCTGAATTACTGCAGGAGAATCTGGAGAAACTGAAGATTGTGGATGGGGAAGAAGTGGTAAAAGTAAGTGCCTTTGCGCCATGCGTGCCTTTAACTTCATGAGTGTGTGCTTGTGCGCCTCTGAGCAGCTGTCTTTACCTTAATTTGTAGGTCTGTATTCAGAAGCATATTGATGTTTATTCATGTTTGGATAGGTAGAAAACTAGAAAGGTTTACAGAGAATTATTTCCTTGTATCTACCCCAGTGCTTGGAACAGTGCTAGGCGCATAGTAAGCACTTAACAAATACCACATTTTACTATTACCCTTCAAACCGAGAGCCCTGTTGACTTTGGAGGAATAACTTACGTTCCAGGAGTTTAAAATGGCAGGGCACAGAAAATATTGTCTTCAAATGTCCTTGACTAAATGTCTTTGGAAATGTTTCGTTGGATGCTCGGTGATGTAATTTGGATATATGATGCTGAAGCCTTGTGATAGGTTGCTGTCGTAATGTGGCAGTTTTTATTACAATCCTTCAGTTAAAGGACAGCTATATATATATGTATATATATATGTGTTAAGTGCCTAGCGAGTGAGGGAAATTGCTCAATGTAAAATGCTGTTTCCTTGTCCTTTTAACTGAACGTTGTATATCAGAGATGAGAGAATTTTATCCAAAAAAACACACCAATGATTCAGACCTATTAAATTTCCACTGAAACAGGGAAAAGACAGTGACATATACCAGTTACAATTTTGTAGTGTGTTCTTGTGACAAAGCATATGAAATGTTTCACATGTTTGCCTATTGAAAGTTACTTTCCTAATCCTCTTTCAGTAAAGTGCAGATAGTAAATTGCATCAATCACTGAGATCTCATTTGTATTGGGAAGTTAGAGGAGGAAGAAACTCAGAATATAAAGACTTTCTTTTTGGTAGGGTATTCATGCCCTAACTAAATGGTAACAAATGCTAACTCAGAAGGGATAAAGGGAATGTTGATCTGTCTCACCAGGGGATTGGAACTCAAGTTTTAGTTACTTGTGCATAAAAAGGGGCCAGTGATTGAAATTCTAGATTAATGTTTAACTGTGTACTCCTGGCAAATTGACATAAATACTCATAAGCAGAGAGATAGCCAAGAACATTCTTCAAGTGACTTTCTCCAGGGTTCTTCAGGCAGTCACCTCAGAGAAAACAAGCTAGGATTGGTTTGGGAATATTTTCATAAAATTGTTGTATTTGCTTAAGAGGTTTTTTTCTATTCCTCAGTTTCTTCAAGATACTTTGGATGCCTTGTTTAACATCATGATGGAGCATTCCCAAAGCAATGAATATGATATCCTTGTTTTTGATGCTCTGGTAAGTACTCTGGAGTCCTTGCCACAGGTTGGCCTCAGGTGTCACGGATGAGAACCCAGTATATCCGTGCCCTATGTCACCCTATAGATCACTGAAGCAATGGTTTTTCAGAGTTCTTAAATGAGATTTTTGGTTTAAAAACATTAATCAGGATCGGTAGAGGATCTGATCTCTGAAGCAAAATGAATTTTGACTAAATATGTCTTGAGACATAGGATACCATAATCGGTTTAAATCAGTTAATGATTGTTGAAAAGTGCTAAATTTTCACCTGTTCTTAGATCTATATTATAGGACTCATCGCAGACAGGAAATTCCAACATTTTAACACTGTTCTTGAGGCTTATATCCAGCAGCACTTCAGTGCCACTTTGGCATACAAGTAAGTTTCTGCCCTCCAAAGTGCTTTCCCTCAACTACCTCTTCTCCTGAGTGAAATTTGTGATATCTCTTCTTGATCACCTTCTTGTAAGTTGTTGTAGTTCCAATCTTGGCTTCACATCTTACTCTGGGCTCTGAAATTGTGACCACTGTTCCTAGGCAGAGAAATTCAATCTTTTTTTTCCTTTCTTTTCTTTCTTCTTTCTTTCTGTCTTCCTTCCTTCCTTCCTTCCTTCCTTCCTTCCTTCCTTCCTTCCTTCCTTCCTTCCTTCCTTCCTTCCTTCCTTCCTTCCTTCCTTCCTTCCTTCCTTCCTTCCTCCTTCCCTCCCTCCCTCTCTCCCTCCCTCCCTCTCTCCCTCCCTCTCTCCCTCCCTCCCTCTCTCCCTCCCTCCCTCTCTCCCTCCCTCCCTCTCTCCCTCCCTCCCTCCCTCCCTCCCTCTCTCCCTCCCTCCCTCCCTCTCTCCCTCCCTCCCTCCCTCTCAGAGCCAGTTTCCAGGACAGCATAATACTGCTGCTTGGAATTGCCCTCCAGGAAGTTAAAAGTCCCAGGGATAATTTAGAGATATGACAACCTCTCAATTCTTTGAGTGAAGTAAAAGCTGAGGTTCTTGCAGCTGGATGTTTTTCTGGGGTTATCATCATCATTCAATTCTCAGTGGACCAGAGTCTACATGATTCTGGCACTTGTGCTTGGTCTCAGTGCAGGAGCTGAGTGTTGCTAGTAGATTCATAGAGCTGGGAGGAACACCATTTGTAAGGAGTTTAGAAAATTTGCATTGGCCCCCTCTGCCCTGTCTTACAGTTCCCGGTGGAAGAAGATGGTGAGGAAAACAAATGTCTGCTTTCCTTATAATAAACATTGAGAAAACTCTCCCCTAGACACTGAACCCTAAGAAAACTGAAGAAATAGAGAGGTAGAATGGAGGCAGTTCCTTTTTGCCAGATTTTCTTTATGCTTGAGTTCATGCGCTTGTGCCAATTTAGATGAGTGATGTATCCATTAAAGCAAACAGCAAGGTTTAATCTGTGGCGTTCCCGAAGTAAATGCCACTTTAAAGCTTTTCTGTTCATAGTAGCATTGGTGCCGCTGTTAAATCAGTGAGCCAGTTGCTGGGTAGGGACTGTCTCTATATCTTGCCAACTTGTACTTCCCAAGAGCTTAGTACAGTGCTCTGCACACAGTAAGCGCTCAATAAATACAATTGAATGAATGGATTTGGGTGCTCAGAAGACCCCTAGTATCAAGAGTTGACCCATCTTCACCCAGAGAGAAAAGGGATCCAACACTGGCCATTTGACCATGATGTGCTATCTTTGTTTCCAGAGTTGAAGGATTTATTTGGAATTTAATGGGTTTGTCTTAGGATCCCTGTCTTTGTGCTTTTCCCACTACCCAAATGAGTACACACAAATTCACACTCACACGTACACATGCCCCAACACCCAAGCACAGACACGGAGCAGCACAATGATTTTTCTAAATAGATTTATTTTGGGAATGAGGGCATGAGCTTGGCTGCCTCTCCTTTAACTGTAGAGGGAATGTTTCGTAATTTGGTAAGCACACTAATTCCATAACTCTGTTGGGAAGAATATATTGACAGTGTGATTTCTTGTTTAGGAAATTGATGACAGTTCTGAAGACTTATCTGGACACATCCAGCAGAGGGGAGCAGTGCGAGCCGATCCTCAGAACTCTGAAAGCATTGGAATATGTGTTCAAGTTCATTGTTCGGTCGAGGACATTATTTTCACAGTAAGTACCTGTTATGCTAGAGTGACAGATTAGTTCTACAATTCCTTTGAGACACAGTATTCATTTTGTTGGAAAACTCACTTGGGAAATTGTGACCAGCTGCCTATCAAAGGAAACTCGTTATGTCCCAAATGAATATACAACACAAAAATGATCTTATCCAAATTCAGTTGGAAATCTCCTCTTGTCCCTTTCTGTCAATAGCAGAACAGTTTTGGACATGTATTTCATCCAGCTCATACAGTTTTAGGGCTTTAGGCTTTATTTCATTCTCTGCAACCTTCTTCTTTAATTCGAAACATGATGAAGACATTCCAGGAATCTATCTTAAGTAATGCTTACCTCTCGGAGGAGGGAAGAATAGTTGACCTCAGATGGTTTGACATTTATTTGGCTCTAGCAAAGTTAAGTAACAGATGGGTTGAGGTCTGAAGTTTAATTGCATTTCTTTGAGATTCTTGTGTTTTAGTATATCAGCTGGTGTATAATGCACCATTAACTTTGGACTCACAATGGTAAATAACTCTGAGGTTAAGACTCGGACCGTTTTATTTGAGGGGCTGGAGGGACAGATGGAGGAGGAAATTTTACCAGCCAAGACTGGATTGAGCTAAAGATCAGAGAGAATGTAAAATTATCTGGGAGGGTACATTGAGAAGCTCTGGAAATAAACTGAGTGATGTCAGGGGTCTGTTATGTCGAAGTCTCTTAGATGGGGAAACAGTGCTCCATGGCGTAAAATGCTTAGTGAGGTGCTGGATGGAAAAGAGGAATTGACCTTACTGAGAACAACCCTTTTTGGGCCTGGAGAAAACCAGATGGCAGTTCACTTGATGCTTCTTTCTAAATGTATTTTTATATTAGGGAAGTGGGTAGAATGGATTTTGTAAAATGTGTGGGATTTCTTGGCAAAGGGATTCACTAAGGAATCTGTGAACAATGTTGGATTGGGTCAGATCCAAAATTGTTTCACCCCTGTGTTCGGTCTCCAACATTGGCACTAAAGAATGTTTGGGGGAACATGCACATGGCTGGTTGTAGGCAGGGAACGTGTCTATCCAATTTTGTTGTATCGTACTCTCCCAAGCACTTAGTACAGTGTTCTGCACTCAGTAAGTGCTCAGTAAATACCTTTGATTAATTGGATGGTTAAGGATGTACGTTCTTGCATTCTTAACGTTTACCTCTAAAATCCCATTGCCCATGAGTTAACCTAAAGTCTTCTTCAGCCTACTGTAGCATGTTCATGAGTTAATGTATCCCAAACCTTCTGCCTTCAGAAGATACCCCCAACCCTGGTTTCATGGAACTTGGCAAACAGTAGTCTATATTTTACCAGTCCTTAGTTCAGTGTTTTGCTCAATCAATACTACTGTGAGTCCTCTAGTAACGTCCTCTAGAATTATTTCAGTGTTTGTCTTGCTCACACACTTCATAATTTTATGGACTTCAATTATGTCTCTTCTCAGCTTTCTTCTTTCCAAATGGATGTAATTTATCTTTCTCATTTCCCTACCCATTCAGAAACTCTTCCATTCCTTGGATCATTTTTGTTTGCCCCACAGTATATTTTCCTAGGTCTCTTAAATCTTTCCTGAAGTGCTATATAGTTTCATCTATTAGCAAATCAGTATCCTTCCTGATGATGCCCAGCATTCTGTTGACCATCTTGGTTGCCTCTACTGATTTCAACTAATGATTTTAAGGAGCAGCCAGTATTGACTCCTAGGTACCTTTCCTAATTTGAAATTCCTTGCTCAAAATCCATCGTCTTGAAGATGTAGCACGGGCATATTACCTTGCATTTGCCCACTTGGAAGGTCACCTACAGCACCACTCAGCTTTATGAAATCTTTCTGCAGTTTATCCCCAACTGTACAGCACTGCACTACCTGGAAGAGTTGAATATCGTCAGCAAACTTGAAGATTTTATGTGCATTCCATCCGGCAGGTTTTATATAGCTGTTAAATAAAATTGATTCCTGGGGGATCCTACGATTTAGTTTTGTTCCCAGAAAGTGACTTTTATTCCTATTCTTTATTTCCTATCATTTAGCCACTTTTCTATCCATGATAGAACATTATCTCCAATCCTAGAATTATTCCATTTTTTAAAAACTGTGATGTAGAAACTTGTCGAAAGCCTTTTAAAAAATCCAAGTGTAATGTCCTCTAGTTTTATTGTAGCCATAAACTTATTGCCCCACTAAGGAACTGTAAAGGAAGTTGAGAAGCTGCGCAGATTAATGGAATGAGCAATAGCCTGGGAGTCAGAGGACCTGGGTTCTAGTACTGGCTCTGCCACTTGCCTGCTGTGCACTCTTGGGCACATCACTTAACTTCTCTGAGCCTCAGTTTCCTCTCCTATAAAATGGGAATTAAATACCAGTTCTCCCTCCCCTTAGGCAGCGAGCTGGCCTCAAGGGGACAGGGACCATGTCTGATCTGATTATCCTGTGACTACCCCAGTGCTCAGAACAGTGCTTGGTACATAATAAGCACTTTACAAATATTATTGTTATTAAAATATTAAGAAAGAATGATTTCTCCTCTTTCCTTCAGCGATTGTTTGTCTAAGTGCTCACTGATCCCAAACTTTATAATAGTTTTTACTAGTTGGCTAGCATAAAAGTAATAGTAATTCTCAAGAATTATTTCTAATAGCCACCAAAATGTGGCTATTTTAATAATAGGTTACACTCTCTTGATAGCCATAACTTCCTTCCGAACTCTTGGATGGATGCCAACTTGTCCTCTTTATTTGTCTACACTAGTTTATGGATTTGGTCTACAACATTCTGTGTATTTCCCATAGCTTGATCTGATCCCTCTGACCTGTCTAATATTGAACAATGATTTGTGTGTGGAAATCTTCCTTAAACATGTAGCACAGTGCTCTGCACACAGTAAGCACTCAATAAATACGATTGAATGAATGATGTCAACTTCCTTAAAAACTGAAGCCATTATATCCTTTCCTTTTGCCTGTCTCTTTTTCATCTCTGAAGGTACCCTTTACGTTATGACCAAGTGGTTGACTAGTTCTCCACCTGGAATCAGAAAGATGCTTTCATGTGACATTTGGAATATTCAAGCACAGAGAACCTAAAATGGCCACCATGTCACTAATGGCTTCTCTGATCAGAACAAGCAAGCTAGCAAAGCTTTGCTTGGCACTGAGCTCTGGAGATCGAGGGATGAAGGTGGGAGTGATAGGGGAGATCATATAAAGTAGAGTAAATCCAAGACCTCTCCCTGAAAAATTTCTCAACTTTACTACCTTTAATTGAAATATTTTTAATTTTTAGCCAGACTATTTTTGTGCATTCCCTCTCACTCTGCTCTTCTCACTGTCTGCCTTATTTCTTATTCCTTATCTTTTCTTTCCCAATCAATCAATCAATTGTTTTTATTGAGTTCTTACTGTGTGCAAAGCACTGTACTAAGTGCTTGGGAGAATACAAGTTCCTTTCCCTCTTTTATGATCATTTGTTTCTTGCTCCCTTTCCCTGATATGCATATGCACTTACCTTTTTCCTCCTTCCCTTTTGGGACATTTTCATTTTGTTTTCTTTTGAAAAGCATCTAGAGGTAATTGTATGACTGCCTTAATTACTAGGAAGGAGAACATGATCTTACTAGGTTACCAAATGCAAGCTAGAATATGAAATGACTCAACCTGCAAAGCAGGCTGGGGTGTCTTCCTGAAGGAGACAAGGACTTAGATTCAGACATTGTGCAGTTCATGCTGTAGAGAAGCCCTCCTTAGACTCCCCTAGCAGCTTTGGTGCATCTGGGTGGGGAAGGTGCAGTTAAGATACTTTTGAAAGGAAGGCATTAGACCTGTTGAGCAAGATTCTGCACATCCCTATTCAGTGCAACAGAGCCTCTGATCCTGTTGGAGGCAACTGTGAATATAATCACTACTTCTGAGGATGTTGGGTCTAGTATTGTGTTTCTGTTTCCTGTCACTCCTTTGTTCTCATTTCCCAAAGGTATAATTACAGTTGAACTATCTCCCATTATTGGTTTCTCTTTCCTTTTTCTTTGTTCATTGTGCCCATATGCATTTGCTGGATAAGTGGATTCAAATTGGGTCAGTGTATGTGGCAAGGTTGTTGAGAGGGAGGGATTGAAGACTGGGAATTTGGGATTATTATTTCTGCCAAGTATTTTTTCCTCCACCCTGTGTGTAAAAACACACTCTGCTTACCTGATTTTCTAAATTGTCATTCAGATTTTTGTCTCTTAAGTCTACCCTTTTTTATCCCCATCAGCATTCATTAATTTATCACCTACCAGTAACTCTATGAGAGTTACACACAGTACAGAGAAGGCTCAGTTTTGATCCTCAAAAAGGTGATCATCTCAAACAGTCTGAGAGGTGCTGCTTTTCTACCTTCATGCATGCACTTTCAGTTGATCAATCATAATATTGATTGAGCGCTTACTGGGGGCAAGCACTGAATTAAGCGATTGGGAGAGTACAGTACAATAAACTTGGTAGACACGATCCCAGCCCTCAAGGATCTTACAGTCTGGTGGGATGTCTCTGAAAACAACCTTCTCCTCTTTCCGTACTCAGTTCCTGCATGGGGAATTTCACTCCAGTGGGTGGGCTCGTGGGGCTAATGGAGAAGGGGAGAATGGCTATTCTCAGCCACCACTTCTCTTTTCCAACACCTTGCTACAGCTTTTTCCCTGGACATCAGAGTGACAGCTCTGTTTATCCCATAGGGCTTTTAGTTGGGGAATTTGTCTTTGCTACAGTGATGGCGTACACTTCCTCAATCTGTTAAGTTTGCTTTCAGTTTTCCTCCTGGAGCCATCCTATTCTGGCTGAGGCATGCAATGGGCTCTGCCATGCAAATGGCTAATCTTATTTCTGGTTTAGGATAATAAACCCTCTCTGTCTTTGAGAGATTTATCAGAGACATTACCCCTGTATGTTTTCAGATAACCCTCCCCTCCACCGTTAGAATGCTGAACACTGCCCCTTCCCCCCACCCCAGTTCATTCTCTAACTTTCAGTTGGGAAAATTTAGATTGGAAAGGGTCTAATTTTCTGAAAGAAGAACAGCATCAGTGAGAGTGAACTCCTCAGAGTGATGACTCCCTGGAGGATTTGCCTGGCTGCATTTGGTTTATATTTTGCATTATTTCTTTCTGTGACCCTGCTGGATCTGTCCTTAGTCTTCAGTTTCTGGATCCTCCACCTTCGGTATCTTATTCATCCTCAAGAGTGAACTGGAGCTTATGTCTCTGGCACTTCTGGCCCACGGGTACCAGTATTCAATATTGACATATTCAAGATTGACATATGCTGTATGCTGCGTTTGTTATGGATGCAAATCCGAACGCACCTCTCTTTCCCTGCATTTACCACCCCATTGTATTCTCAACCCTGGCCTGGCCTTCTGATGTCTCAGGTGGTCAGCCTCGAGCAGAAATGTGGTGACACAGACTGCCTGAAGAGTTCTCCCTCCACACAAGGTTGTTTGTCTTTGTAGGAATTCAGATCTCTGAGCATGCTCTGACTTCTTTTTTCATCTGCAATGGCCCACTTTCCTACATTTTAAGTAAGCTGCAGTCACATTAATTCTATATTTCTTTGCCCTCTTCATGCCTGACCTGGTTCTCCTGATTCCCTCCTCTGTCCTCCATCCAAAAACGGCTTGCCTCTCCTTCCCTTCTGCCCTCCTAAGACCCCATTTGGCTCCTTCCAGGAGATCCTTGCCTGCCTTTGCTCAAATAGAGTGGAATGCTTAGAGCTGGTTTATAAGATGGCTGGCGCTTGCCAGCCAGCCATGACTTCTGTGGCATGGGTTCTCCTGGACAAAAAGAGAGGCACACACTGGCGTTGTTTGAGAGTTCTTTCACCTGGTTATTAACTAGGAAATTCTTAGGTGGTGAGCAGGTGGTGAACCTTTGAGTTCACTCTGTCTTTCATGTCATTTACGATCAAAGAGAAACTCTCCTAAATTTTTTAACAATAATAATAATAATAATGATGGCATTTGTTAAGCACTTACTATGTGCAAAACACTGTTCTAAGTGCTGGGGAGGATACAAGGAGATCAGATTGTCCCACATGGGGCTCACAGTCTTAATCCCCATTTTACAGATGAGGTAACTGAGGCACAGAGAAGTTAAGTGACTTGCCCAAAGTCACACAGCTGACAATTGGCAGAGCTGGGATTTGAACCCATGACCTCTGACTCCCAAGCCCGTGCTCTTTCCACTGAGCCAAACAGTTTCTCTGAGCCATGGGGCTTCTCAATAAGACACTCCAGTCACTAGAAAATGAGTTTATAGTCCTAATGCTATTATTTATCTAAGCATTTCATGGTTTTAAAAAGAGGAAATGTATTTGTTCATCCATTCATATTGTTTGAGCACATACTGTGTGCAGAGCACTGTGCTAAGCTCTTGGGAGAATACAATATGACAATAAACAGACACATCCCCTGCTCACAATGAGGGAATCATCATCATTTCCATGATACGTGTATGGAAGCAGCATTGGGTCTCATTTACATTGCTTTGGGGAGATGTAAGTGGCCTTTGTTATAACGTGGCCTAACTCTTCTTCCTATTGCAAAATGAAAAGAAAATGAAAGCTAAAAACACTCTCCTTTTAGAGGGGTTACAGTTACCTCTACATCCTCGGTGCTCTCCTGACCTGCCCAGGATGTCTTATACAAATATAATGCACTGGGTCAGACTGGGGTCATGAATAAATTAGGCTTTAGCATTTTCTCACTCCTCCCACCCCCTCCCCCTTACCAGTAAAGCTAAGATAGATGGAACACTTTGGCAGTAGTGGAAACAGATGCATAAATTTGTAGAACTAAAAAGTATGAATATAACTCAAAGATATTTGTGGATGTGACTTGTTTTCATTGCTCCCACAAGAATAGCTATTAAAATGTAATTATCTATTTATACCCTATGTTGACAGGAATACATGTCATATTGTGTTTTTTTCTTGCATGCGCTTCATCTGCATGTTAATGTAGATTACTCCTGTCTGAATCTCTGTTTTCATCTGTGACTATAATTTAGCTTTTTGATGACAGTAATAGCACAGTTTATTACCAGATTGCCACTAATTATTTCACAATAGCATTAGTTTAGCATCAGATCATGACTAAATAGAAAACTGTCATCAGAGGGACATTGTCAGATGTAATTCCTCTTTTCTTTATGACCTATTTAAGAGGAAACCCACCATTCTGTGGCTTGCAGGCTAAAAATGTGAAGCCACGTGGGATAATTCCTTTGCCTGACAGCATATTTTCCCTTGGTTTATATAACAAACCAGTACAGAGGGACAAAGTAATCTGAAAACTTCTCTTCAGAGCTGGACAGCTACTCTAATAATTTATTGAACAGATGAACAAGACATGACTATATTGGTATAACAAATCATCTAAAGCCAAAATCTCAATATCTATCGTTAACAATTGAATAATAATCAATTAAATCTCCAAAAATCATAGTCAGAAAGGCCTATTGCCAGCTCTAATTCAAACTCTAACCTGTCCTAACTCTGATTTTGCTCCTAACTGTAATCCTGTGGTCATGGGCAGTGAAAATTCCCCAAGAATTTAATTTAAACTGAGGAAACAAAATGGGAAGCTGCAGTGCACTTCCCCACTGCGGCCCCCACCTCTACTTCATTCCCTTTTACCTAGATGCCATGTGATTTTGATTTTTCATGTAGAAATGTCCAGATAAGACAGGCAGGTAAAAATAATATTTATGGAACCGATGGTATTTTGATACCTTTCTTCATGGTGTTTGATATGCACTTCGAAGACAGGTTCTTAATCTGTCCCACTCCTATGTTCAACAATTATAACGAAGACCAAACTCAAAATTTCCTGTGAGACGTGAGGCACTAGTGGGATGGCTGCCATTCAACAATCAGTCATATTTATTGAGTCCTTACTGTGTGCAGAGTGCTTGGGAGTGTACAGTAGAACAAAGTTGGTAAACAACATTCCTTGCCCCCAACAAGCTCACAGTCTAGGGAGATGCTTTGCCCAACACAATTTTTGTTAAGCAGAAAACGTGGGAAGCAGCTTCTGGCTATGGTGAACTGAAGTGGGGACTGTATGCAGAGGATGGAAGAAGTGCTTTTCAGGTCAATTGAAGCAAACCTTCTGATGATGTGGCATAGCTCCGGGCAGTTGGAAGAAAGCTGCAAAGGCAGGCCAACCTGGAGTACAGCAATTAGCAATGGGCTGATGCCCTTCTAGCAGAGCCTTCAAGAAGATAAGTGATACCAAGAGGCACAACTGGAAATGGCAAATTATCGTATTTCACATTATAACGTGTAGTGCGTATTTCTCTGCAAAATCTTCTTGTAACTTCAGGTTGCTCATCTGCATATCCTATGAACCTTTTACATTGGTTTAAAATTCATCGCAAGCCAATGCTTACTCAAACCTTCTGTTTTCCACCCCCTTCTTCTTCATATTCACCCTGTGTGGGTGAGTGTGTATCTGCTATGCCTGTGCATTTTACCAGCAGAAAACTATTATGGTTTTTCAGGTCATCTGTTCCCTGGCTTGCCCTGATTTTTTGAAATCACTTTGTACAGACTATCAAATTTCTGTGACTAAGTGAAAAAATATTTTTTGTCCAAACATGGTTTCTAACAACCAAAAAATAAGGGAGAAAAAAGGAGCTAAGTTAGATTAAGGAGGCATCTGATGGAGTAGAGCTAGAAAAACAGTGGCACTGACATCAGTGAACCAAAGTGCTTGTTGGATTCTGTGAGTTTCCCGAATTCCATCTGTGCATTTGACTCTTCATTGTTACCTTCCCCTGAGGTTTCCCTCCTAGGTTATGTATATTTTCTTTCACTGGATTTTGGAGCAAAACCCATGCAACCAGGGTAGGGAGATGGCAAGTAAAAAGCAGGTTATGTGCTACAGGATCACTCCTATCCATAGTTCTTGAAACACAGCATCAGGTGGTACATGGTATCCAGTAGGAGAGGATCAGTGATCCTTTGTCTTCATGAATTAAACATAAATTATGATCTTGAGGGAGTTGGAGGAGGAGGGTTTGGATTCTGCTTCTCTTATCATGCTGCCTCACAAGGCTATTTGAATCAAGGCTGTTTGACTTCCAACAGCTTTTGTTCAGGTTCAGTTGATCAAACGAGGGTTTTCTGAAAGTGATCTAGAAATGATAATAATAATTATGATATTTGGTAAGTGCTTTCTATTTGCCAGGCACTGTACTAAGCACTGAGGTGGATTCAAGCAAATCCAGATGGACATAGTCCATGTCCCAATCAGGACTCATATTCTTCATCCCCATGGCTTGCCCAAGTCCACACAGTACACAAGTGGCAGACCTGGGATTAGAGCCCCTGATCTTCTGACCCCTAGTCCTGTGCTCTATCCACTATGCCATGCTACCCCTCTATATCTCAGCTGCCTCTATTGTATGTAGTGTTTTCATTTTCTAAATAATACTGGGGCTCTGTACTGCACTTTTATTTTCCTAGAAGGGTTTTTGTATCAGCGATCTCATTTGATCCCCACAGCATCTCTAAAAAGTAGGGAGAGATGGACATTATTTTCCCAATTTTAGAGATGACAAAACTGGGACCCGGCAAGCTAATGGAAGAGCTGAGGCTACAGCCTTTGGTCTCCTGAGTCTAGCCCTTGTGCTTCTTGTGCTGCCTTTAAATTGCCTAACCTCAGACCCACTGTGTCTCCTGAGGTTTCCATTTTGGATGGAATATTCTTGGAGAATTAGGGAATGTTCTTTCCGCAGTATGAGTCTATCTGAAGAAGAACAAACATTGTAGGCACACTTGTAGTTTTGGATCAGCTGTGAGTACAATAAAGTGTGTTTTCCTCAACATGGAATTTATCAAGAATGGAACCTGCCCACTATAGGAGAATGGAGTGTACTTTGACATTTAAACTATCTGGTTACTGGAGTCTTGGTTTATCACTACTTATAATCTGTGAGCAAACATGGTGCTGGAAGAACTGGATTAATCCCTTAGTCAAATCAGTGAAGAGTTAGTTCCTGAACTCTTCAGCTGGAGAACCTGGATTGTTAGGGATTTTGTTCTCCTGCAGCTAAAATGAGATCTCCAGTAATTCAAAACTATTTAGGTTCCTTATGGGTCCCCAAGTCTTGAATTAACAAGGTTTTTCTGTCTGTGTATTTTTAGAAAAATCTTAAAAATATCACCTAACAACCCAACACAAAATGTCAAGGCTCTCACTGGAGAGGAGCAGGAGGCCTGGAGTTAATTGCAGCTTTCCAGCAGCAATAGACTCAAAGGACAAGTTTCACTGCTCCAGGCATGACCATATTTTAGAGTAATAATAGCTGCTTGACATTTCTTAAGCATCTTCTTTCCCAACTAATGTCTAGGCCAGCTAGAGGTGGGGACAGCACGGGAAAGAAGAAACAAGGCAGAGATCATTTGTGATCCCAGTTCTTGCTTAGGCTTCCTGGGGGACCTGTGACCTTGAACTGGGAACTCAGGTCTACCTTGGTCAATCAATCAATGGTATTTATTTGATGCTTACTGTGTGCAGAGCACTGTACTAAGCACTTGGGAGAGTACAGTATAATAGAGTTGGTAGAGTCATTAACTCTCCATTCCTAATCTTCCCTAAGGATGAAAATTCTTCTCAACTCAACTTGGAGCCTGTGGTGTGGCTTATGCACTTGGTCTGTTCCCCTTGAGCACTTCGATAATTGCCAAAGTCCCAGGCATATGTATATACATACAAATATATATATAGATAAAAATATATTTATATATATTTATCTGTGACTTCTTTTGATGTCTGCCTCCCTTCCAGTCTTTAAGCTACTTGTGGGTAGGGATGTTGTCTATCTATGTGTCTACTTTCACTATTGTCCTCTCCCCAGTACTCAGTAGAGTTTTCTTCACACGAAAGGTGCTCAGTCAAAGACAATATGGAAAGACAAAAGATACAAGACAGAAAGCCTCTAGTCCTCACTTTCAGTATTCTCCAGCACTGAAGCTCTGGGGTTAGGGATTTCAGAACAGGCCTGGATCTACCTAACAGGAAGTGCCATTGTCAGAGAAAGCAGATCTTGGGCCTCTATAGTCCATCATGTTTCTCTCAGAGGTTAGCATTCATTTCTCAGGGCTTCTGGTTTGTGTGTGTGATTGTATGTGTGTGACTGTGTGCATCTGCTCAGTGCACAAGTGTGTGGGTGAGTGTTTTTTTGCCTTAGTACTGCCTGTAATCACTTAATTTCCAATTATATTTGAACAAATATTTGAAAACCATTTTTCATGCTAATGAGGAAATTGACTAAAGTGCAGAATTATGTAACTTGGATCCTTTTTTACCAAATGACATAAAGACTTTAGTTCCTCCCTAAGCAGAGTGACTGATGGCAATCCATACTTTGTACTCTAGCCATAACTTATGGTTCCTTTCAAGGCTTTCACCTGCATCTTCTTACCTGCTCACTATTAATTTATTGCACAGGCATGACACATTTTTATAAGGAAAGGGACTATTTTAGCTATATGTATTTATTGCATTCTTTCCATGTTCACTTTATTTTTGATTTAGGCTGTTTATGCTTCTACCCGAGATCATTTCTCTTCTCAGTGAACATTAATTTTTATGCATCCTAGGCATATTTCAAGGCAGAATTTCTACATGTGAGGTTTATCATCCTTTCTCATGTCTGCTAATCATTTTTTTTTTCTGACTGTGATGTACTCTAAGGAGAATATTTAGTGAAATTTCTGAACAGATTGCCTTAAGGGATGATTCCTCATTAAAGTCCAAAGTCTAGGAAAGTACCACCTCGAGTGAGTTGGAATATTTTTATTATTGACAAGAGTGTCAGTCCTGTGAGTTTTTCAGAGAACAGTCTATCTTCCTGTAATGTTCAATTAAGTGAAAACTCCTCCGAGTCTCCTTTGGTCATGGTTTCTTCTTAGTAACTCATAGTGCCAATGTTACAGCCACCCTAGAAACTCATTAAACATTCCCTTTTCACAACCTTTTTTTCTTTTTTCAATGGTGAACTCCTCGCCTTTCAAGTTCATTATCTATCAAAAGGAAATCTTCTATCACTGTTGTTTTCTTTTTTCCTCCCTTCATCTGGATCTTAATGGGAATGGGAGCATTGGAGAGCATGCTCTGATGCTCATTGTTTAGGGTTTCCTTCTTATCATTGACCGTTTGTTTCATATCTCTGATTCATTTCATTTCCCTTTAAGAGCTAGGGTCACTGTCGGTCTCTAATGAGACTTTTTTCGGTTTGGTACTTTTAAGGTTGAAGTAAGTTGGCTGAACTTAAGTCTCCTTCCCCAATGGGCATCCTTTTTTGAGAATGGCTGGGAAAGGCAGTCTTTATTCTGGACTCCTGGACTTAAATACCATTAATGCTGAGTTTAGTGAATTAGGGATGCTTTTTTTTTTGCCCCTGCCCAAACCTTAGAATCCTATGGCCAGAGCTCTTTCACCATCTTGTGAAAACCAAGCCAGCCTAAATAATTCCCTAACTGGGCTTGGATTAGTTCTCTCCTCCAGACGACTTCGAGTCTGGGATTTTCCAGAAAGGGGACTGAGAGAGGAAATTATTCATGGGTTGGGGCACCTATCTCAAGCAAGTGTGCAGTAAGGAAATATGCATCTTACTCTTTAGTCAGATCATTGTAGCTTCTAATGTTATTGCCTTAAGTTTACAAGGTTATATTTTGTGGGCACAGAGAGATTTATCTTTATCTCACTCTCTTGGTACTTATAAAACATTACTCGGGAGAACAGGATACCCAGTGAATTTACAAATGCACCACTTGTTGGCTCAGTTGCCTAGTGTAACTGGTATCTTGACATCTGCATCTTTACTGGCAATTGCATTATTTTTATATCAGCATAAAACTGATTTGTTATGGAATTGTCTCAAATTTGTTTGCTGCCTGGAGGTGGGGGAGGATGTGTTCTCAAAAATGCTTCATGATTTATCATTCTTTGAATCTAAATCTGAACATTTCCCTTTCTATTCCCAGGATTTGGTTTAGTTAATCTGATCGTGATGATTTTGGTATTAATTAAGCACTTACTATGTTGAAAGGACTGTATCAAGCTCTGGGGTAGAGCCTGGTTAATCAGGATGGGCACAATACCCATCCCACATGGGGCTCATCATCTAAGTAGGCAGTAGTAGGATTTAATCCTCATTTTACAGATGAGGAAATTGAGGCACAGAGAAGTTAAGTGACTTTGATTAAACTTTTTGTAATAATAGTGCCAATAGGGAAGTAGCATGGCACAGTGGGGAGACCAGGGGCCTGGGAATCAGAGGTCCTGGTTTCTAATCCTGGCTCTATCACTTGCCTGTGGTGCGACCTTTGGCAAACCACTTAAATTCTCTGTGTCTCAGTTTCCTCAACTGTAAAATGGGGATTCAATACTTTTTCTGTCTCCTACTTCGACTATCCAACCTGATAAACTTTTATCTGCCCCAGTGCTTAGAACAGTGCTTGACACATGAATTCTTAACAAATGCCATTAAAAGAAAAAAGATTGAATTTAATCATTAATCCACATTGTGTGCTTAGATGTAAAGGTCTGGTGACATATAATGCATTCCATTTGTTAAGTAGGGCAGCACTGATGTTGGATATCTGCAGTATTTAAAGTAAAAAGAGTGGCTTATAACCAAACATTATAATGATAATAATCATTAAGTGCTTCCTATGGGTCAAGTACTGTACTAAGCATTGGGGTAGAGTCAAGATCATCTGGTCCCATATTGGGCTCACAGTCAAAGTAGGAAGGAGAGCAGGTATGGAATCCTCATTTTGCAGATGAGAGAACTGAGGCACAAAGAAGTCAAGTGACTTGTCTTCCCTCCCAAACCTTGCCCTCTCCCTGACTTTCCCATCTCTGTTGATGGCACTACCATCCTTCCCGTCTCACAAGCCCGCAACCTTGGTGTCATCCTCGACTCCGCTCTCTCATTCACCCCTCACATCCAAGCCATCACCAAAACCTGCCAATCTCAGCTCCACAACATTGCCAAGATCCTCCCTTTCCTCTCCATCCATACCGCTACCCTGCTCATTCAAGCTCTCATCCTATCCCGTCTGGACTACTGCATCAGCCTTCTCTCTGATCTCCCATCCTCGTGTCTCTCTCCACTTCAATCCATACTTCATACTGCTGCCTGGATTATCTTTGTCCAGAAACGCTCTGGGCATATCACTCCCCTCCTCAAAAATCTCCAGTGGCTACCAATCAGTCTGCGCATCAGGCAGAAACTCCTCACCCTGGGCTTCAAGGCTGTCCATCACCTCGCCCCCTCCTACCTCACCTCCCTTCTCTCCTTCTACAGCCCAGCCTGCACCCTCCGCTCCTCCACCGCTGATCTCCTCACCGTACCTCGCTCTCGCCTGTCCCGCCATCGACCCCCGGCCCACGTCATCCCCCGGGCCTGGAATGCCCTCCCTCTGCCCATCCGCCAAGCTAGCTCTCTTCCTCCCTTCAAGGCCCTGCTGAGAGCTCACCTCCTCCAGGAGGCCTTCCCAGACTGAGCCCCTTCCTTCCTCTCCCCCTCGTCCCCCTCTCCATCCCCCCATCTTACTTCCCTCCCTTCCCCACAGCACCTGTATATATGTATATATGTTTGTACATATTTTTTTTACTCTATTTATTTATTTATTTAATTTATTTCTACATATCTATTCTATTTTATTTTGTTAGTATGTTTGGTTTTGTTCTCTGTCTCCCCCTTTTAGACTGTGAGCCCACTGTTGGGTAGGGACTGTCTCTATATGTTGCCAATTTGTACTTCCCAAGTGCTTAGTACAGTGCTCTGCACATAGTAAGCGCTCAATAAATACGATTGATGATGATGATGAAGTGACTTGCCAAAGTCATGAAGCAGACAAGTGGCTGTGCTGGGAGTAGAACCCAGGTTGGTGCTCTTTCCAATATGCCTCACTGCTTCTTATAACCCAACTAGGGACCATTGCTTCGTTATGTGTACTGCATAATCGAGCCTATGGTCCCTCATTAGGCTTTGCATTCACATAACAACTGTGGGTGAATTTTCACAACAATGGAGTTTTCTAAATTAAGGGAAAACCATACTCATATATAATATGTAACAGATTATCTTCTGTCTACCCCAGCATTTAGAACAGTGCCTGGCACATACTAAACGCTTAACAAGTACGATTTTAAAAAGTATCATGCATGCAGAGACTTGCTTTTTTTTAACCTAAATCCTGGGAGCAGAAAAGCTCATTGAGATCCAGGATGTAGTCTTTCCAAGGATACCTCTTAGGCTGCTGTAGTTACTTCTTGCTTGAAGCTCTGAAATATTATTTCCTTGGCCATATCAGTTTTGTGACATTTTTATATATATTCTGAAGTTTTGAAAAGGATATTTTCTCAGTGCTAGCTCCAGAATACAAACCACAGACTCATAACATTGAAAATGATCTTTACATCACCAAATCTTCAGGACCCTCTATCTCCATGACCACCCTAGCCCAGAAATTCAAAGGCACATAAAGGTTTTCCTTAGAGAAGAGAATTCCACAGACTCACTGTGAAAGTCATCTCCATGCTTAACATCACTTGGCTTCAGGTTACTTCACCTTTAACTCTTCTGCTGCAGGTTCAGCCTATTGCATCTCGTTCAATTTTTCAAATTGCCCTCTATTATTTCCCTAGGAGGGCTTTGCATACAAAATTCATCCCACATTAAACCCCTTCAGTCCCCAGTTCAACTGAGGGAACATTTCCTTGTCCCCCTTCCCCGTTTCCATAAAAAAAAATCATGTGAATTTTAAGGTGAAGAAAACATTCTAATGGTGAATGCATTTTCTGACTTGTTTTTCGTTCTCTAAAATACCCTATTTATGTCAAGTTTACCTAAGGTGACTCAAATTTGGTTATCTGGGTCTAGATGGATGGGGATTGTGAGATCATTTTGGCAGGCAATTCATTGATCCTGGTGCTGGAACATGAACTCCAGGGCAGGCAGGGCATTTATTACTTAGGTTGGAGGCACTGGATTTTGCCGATTTGGAGTCCATTGTCTGCCTTACCTGCTTCACCATTTCCAGAAAAGGGCTAGGTCAGAAATTCATTGTTACTATTTGCTCTAAGGGGCTGTGCTTGGCTGGCTTCCATTGTAGTTATCTGGGGAAGTTAACCTGTTAAATGTGTCAGCTAACATGAATACTTTGTCTTAGGAAAACACTTTTATAAAAAATTTTATAAAGTACAAGTACTTCCTGTACTTGCAGGAAGTTTAGAATAAGCAGGACAAATCTTTCCTTCCAGTATCTGATTGGGGAACAAAGGATTCTACTGTGGAACTCTGTTTGCCACAGAAAGCCTAAGAGATATTTTACATTTGGTGATAAAAGTGGGTTGTTGAAAAGCCTGGAACAAATTACATTCATAAGGGTGGGCTAGTAGTCAGATAAGCATTTAGGCAATGAAAGCTCATTAGAGATAGGGAAATAGAGAATCCCACAGTGCCTTGCAAATAACTTTGTAGGGCAGAACTAGTAGGTGAAAATTCAGACTCACTCCACATTTCTCACAAAAATGAAGGGGGGCAGTGGGGAATCTGAAAAAATAATTATCCCAATGCTTTAAAAGTCATTTTGAAAATTAGATGACAACCGTGAGATTATTAATATCTTTAGTGCAGCAAGTTACATTCCTTTAAGCCTCTTTTGAAAACTTTTGGGGATATTTTATTATGCTGGGTCATATTAGAGAATCTCTTTCCAGTATCATGGACACAAAATTTTTCTCTTTGGTAAATTATGTATGTACCTATTACTGAATCAAGTCTTTTCTCTTCTCTTCCCCTTGCATTTTAATTTTAAATGAAGGCTGCACTTTGCACATATATCCAAAGATATTGCCTTTCTGTTAGAGTAATAACCTAAATGTGTCTTTTTGCAGGCTCTATGAAGGCAAGGAGCAAATGGAGTTTGAAGAATCCATGAGACGGCTCTTTGAATCCATCAACAACCTTATGAAAAGTCAATACAAAACTTCCATTCTGTTACAGGTTTGTTTTCATGTAAACAGCAATTGGTCCTGTTCCTAGACATTAAATTAATGTCTCCCCTTGCCTTTAAAAATGCAGCTCTTTGTTAATTGAATGTGTAGTTGGGTGGGCTGTTTAATTATCTGTGAGGCAGAAGGCTTGCTAGGTCAGGAGAAATATTATTGTTTACCAGAGTTGAAATTGCTTGGCTTTAATAGTTCTTATATAGCAACCCTTAAACTTTGCTTATTAGAAAAAAATCAGAATCAAGCTCACGTTTTAGTATTGCATCTTGCACAATAAAGGCTTAGCTAACTCTTTAGAAGAAATAACTGCTTTTGTAAGGCCCAGTTCCCCTCTCTAACACAATAAATCTGTTACTTTTTCCATGCCCAGAGGATCTCCTGGTGTATAAAAGATATTGCCAGGAGAACTAGGGATTTCCGGTACCAGTAGAACCTTTCTGAGTCTAGAATTTGCTAGTCTCAAATCTGGTAATCCTCATAGAGACCCAGAGGTCTGACTTTTATATCTCAGGGAAGATTTAATAGCCGAAGGCTGGAGTGAAGAGGCCTATTAGTAAGACTTCATTAGTTTCACTGAATTTACTACCAAACATTTAGGAGGCACTCTGTGATGTATTGTTGATCATGAAAACCCAAGTACATTTATCTAAATCAATGAGTAAATGCAAAAAAGCTTCATTTTTTTAATCAAGTTTATTTTTTTAGTTGCTAAATTAAATATTCATTACTATGATGTCACTTTCCAGCTTTGTTAGAATTAATGACATTTTAGAGTTTGTTTGACAGATAGTAGTAAGCATAAGGGTAACGCTTCATAAATAACACCCAATACTTTATGACTAATATGGACCCACTAAGTCCAAGACAATTCTAGTGGGGTCCAGCATCAGACACTGTCTTCTTCATCTCCTCTCCTTTTCTCGCTCCTGTCCTTGCCTCACTTCCCTTACATCCTCCACATCACACTGAATTCTCACTCTCTGTAGCCCTCTTGGGTTGCGGATGGTAGAGTAACCTTGAAGATGAGGGCCCCTTTCTAGCTAGAAGCTTATTGATGAAACAGGACAGCTTGTCTGTTGTGTGACCATGGGCAAGTCACTTAACTTCTCTGTGCCTCATCTGTAAAGTGAGGATTAAAACTGTGAGCCCCATGTGGGACATGGGCTGTAGCCAACCTGATTAGCTTGGAGCTACCCGAACGCTTAGTACAGTGCCTGGCACATAGTAAGCACTTAATAGATACTATAAAAAAGAAAAAAACAAGCAAATAAAACAACTGCTAGATTCATGATGAGTTGTATCATTCGGAGAGGCTTGGCTTATTTTCAAAACAACAAAAAAAACAGAAATTCCCCTCATGTTTACTTTGTAGTCAATAGCTGAGACTCTTTGGGATATTTCACATTTGTCATCGTGCTAAGTTGAAAAATTGATTCTGGGTTGAGAGTTGAATTTAAATATGTCCATCTCATGAATCTGAAATGACTGTTCCCCATGAAAGAGTGTAGTCAAGATTCCAGGCTCAGTGCGTAGGAGGGCAAGGCATTTTCTCTTACTAGGAGTCCCAAAGTGATTAATATGTTTAAGGGAAAATTGAAATTAAACAGGCAGTTAGAGTAGTTCAGACCCATAATATATTCAGGAGCCAGTTATGTGTTCACTTTTAAGTTTATGCATATGTTTGGTTTTTATTTATTTTGTATGTATGCTGCGTAGCTTTGCATGAATTTCTTCAGTTCATTGCCAACTCTTTCCTCCTTACTAGAGCACCGTCATCTCTCAGATTTGCCAAATCACATCTCTGCCCTCCTTCCAAGATATCCTAAAAAGTCACCTCCACCAGGAAGCATTATTTAATAATAATAATGGTATTTGTTAAGCGTTTACTATGTGCCAAGCACTGTTCTAAGTGCTGGGGAGAATACAAGGTAATCAGGTTGTCCCACATGGAGCTCACAGTCTTAATTCCCATTTTACAGATGAGGTAACTGAGGCACAGAGAAATTAAGAGACTTGCTCAAAGTCACACAGCTGACAAGTGGCGGAGTCAGGATTAGAACCCAAGACCTCTGAATCCCAAGCCCTTGCTCTTTCCACTGAGCCATGCTGCTTCCCATAACTAACCCTCCTGATCATGTTATCCCCTCAGATTTTCCCAGCCAACCACTAGATTTGGGATCCCAAAAATATCCCAATGGACAAAACTGCAGTTGATGGTAGTAATTAATGGTAGTAGCAGCATTTTTTGAGGGCCCCATTGGGAAGTACAGAGTAAATTGGTAAGACTGAAGGAAGAATAAAGAAGGGTTAAGGACTGCCCCACTTTGTGAACACTGGGTGAAGTTTTAAGGCTGTTTGTGTTCCATAAACATGAACTGGGCAACTCTTTACACTGTCCCTCTGTTACTATACCAGTAGTCATTGTCATTACACATTGAAACTATTTAAATTTCATCATAAGAATCTAGGAACAATGAACTTTAAATAATTACAATCAGTTTTTGGCACGATATAATGCTAATGAACTATGGATACAATAACTGAAAGGCAGTGTATGTTTTCCTGACTGAAGTTAGGCAAAACTGCATTCCATGGTAGCCAAAATGGTATACAGATAATGGAGCATGGATATTCAAAACTACAAAGGGAAAAACTACTTGGTGATGAAGACTTGATATCTGTTGGCATCTATTATTTCTTGTGTTTATCATTATGTACCCATCGTCTCACTCAGTCTACATATGCTTGGCAAATTGTGTCTGTTTGTCTCCCCTAATAGTAACTGTTGTATTTGTTTGGTGCTTACTAGGTGCCAAGCACTTTAAGGGGTAGATACAAGGTAATCAAGTCCCACATGGGGTTCACAGTCTAACTAAGAGGGAGATCAGTAATTGAATCCCCGCTTTGCAGTTAAAGGAAATTGAGGCAAAGAGAAGTTAAGTGACTTGCCCAAGGTCACAAAGCAGACAAGTGGTGAAGTCAGGATTAGAACCCAGGCCCTTCTTACTCCCAGGCCCGTGCTGCTTCCACTAGGCCCCACTGCTTCGCTAAACTACTAAACTATAATCTCCTTGGAGGGAGAAATTATGCCTTTTTTTTAGTATATGTTCCCCAAGGACCCACCGTATTCCTGTGCACACAGTAGGAGCTCAATTGATGATGATGAGGAAGAGAAGAAAGGCTGGGTTGATCCCACCTTATTTCTGCTCCCACCCCTGTCCCCCACTTCCCGACACAGTCTGCTCACTAACAGTTTCACTTGTGCATGGTTTGTTTGGCATGGAGATCAGGGCTTAGGTGCCACATGGCCAGCACCAGATGACTGGAATCTGCATAGAAAGATCTTTGTTGGAAAGGAAAATAACAGATTTCACATTCATCCAAGAGGCAGCAGGGGCAGGATGGAAGTTTCATGCTTTCCCATTGAGTTGATAACATACTCCATGTCAAAGGTGACAGATAGGCTGTTTGCTCCTCTGCCAAATTGGAGCTTTTTAGAGTGCCTTCTCTCCCTGCCTCTGGCCCTTAAGAACAGCTGAAGGAATTTCATATGAAAGTGGAGACCCAGCTCCTGAGCTTCCCCGGCTCTGTGGCTTAATGCCTCTGCCCTGAATCCTGCCGGGAAATGCTGGGCTCAAATTCCAGGAAAATGACCCAAGCACTGGAGGGGCTGATTTGCCCTAGGAAGGTAATGACTAAAGTGCCACTCTTTCTTCTCCCTCACTTAACTGAAGATTTCAATGTGACTGACATGCGGTTCAGTGAGTGTTTAACTGTTGAAGCCTCTGTGCCTCTTACCTGCCAAGAGAAAATGTGCAGGAGTAAAGCATGACATAGGGAAGTAGGCCTAGGGGCACAGATGGACTTGAAATAGGACTGCCAGATGTTCCTTTGGTTTTGGATGGCAGAAGAAAGCCACAGCTGAAATTTGCCTGGATTTTTTCTTTTAGACTGTGAGCCCACTGTTGGGTAGGGACTGTCTCTATGTGATGCCAATTTGTACTTCCCAAGCACTTAGTACAGTGCTCTGCACATAGTAAGCGCTCAATAAATACGATTGATTGATTGATTGATTTTTCATGGGGTTCTGGAGTTCTGCATACATTTGATCTGCCAGTGATTTTTAACTGTTCATGGATGTTCTTTACTCCAGGGGTAGGGGCTCGGATCCCAAAAAGTGACTCAGGTTTAGGATTCCGTATTTTGATTTATGTTGAAGAGATCATCTCTAAATACAAAGAACAGCTATTATATGTAAGGGTGCAACTAAAACAAAAATGAAACACACATATACACACACCGAGTCTAGAATGCTCGCATATGTCTCACTGAAAATAAGGCCCCAACTAAGTGTATTTTCATTAACCTGGTTCAGACCCATAGGCATGTGGTTTTTTTTCAGGTCAATAGGGGCATTGCTATGAAACTGGAGTTCTGTATTAGCATATGAGAGTATGGTACAAATTTAAATATTTTTACAAATAGTGACAATCAAATTAATTGAGCAGGTGTCCTGGTTTTGCAGGGTTTCTGAATTTGTCAAATAAAACTTTTAAGGTTCTTTAATGGCCAGGGGAGTCTACCTTCTATTTGATTAATCAGTATGCTCATTTAACTATCCTGCCTTTCTGAGAAATGGGTATGTGGGGCACAGAGGGAGGGCGTGTCTCATGGCACAAATGCATGCAGTCCAGAGAAGAGAGTGATGTGTGAAGGGAGTGTTTTCTAAATAGGAAATAGCATGCCTCGAATTGAAATCCTGTCCAGTGTAGGGGAGGAGAAGGGCTACTGTCTCTGTCTGTCCAGAGCCTAGGATGAAAGGGCCTGGGAGGTGAAAACCTAGAGTTTAGTTAAATTTAAGGAAGAGCCCCTTGTTCAGTAAGGTTTTGAAACATTGAAGCTGACTACCAATGGAAGTTATAGAGTCTCCATTGCTGGAGATCTTTAAAGAGTACAGAAACCACCAGTCATGGCTGGTTTGGTATTCATTTTCCAGGCAGCCAGGGCTGGGATGAGATGATCTCTCAGGAGAAGCATTTCAGTCCAGAGATATTTCATTAGGTGACCAACAACTGGTCGTGGGTGGAGGAAGGTGTAATCTTAGCAGTTTGTTGTTCTTAACTTCAGTAGAAGTGAAATAGTTGTACCTGGCTTCCTTGGAGTCCCTGCCTGGAGACCAGGTACCCACCAAACTCCCTCTTTTCAATCAGATTTTCCTGCTCTAACTCTTGACCTTCTGCTTATCTTCCTTCCCTCTACCCCTAGACTTTCAAACTGGATGTATTCATTTCCTGTACGTGACTATGCGATTCTTCCATCCTTTATCCCCTTTCCCTCTCCCTCCTCACCCTACCTAGTGTGGTATTTAAAAACAAAACAAAACAAACACTTGTTTCATTATAGCCACTGCCTGCTCCTTCACCTGAAGCAGCCCCTGGGATTGTCACAGATGCAGGGAATGAACTGGGCCGGGTTGGAATGCAGGGAGGGGAGGAGAAATCTTCTCCCCATCTCCAGTTTGGTTCAGTCTCTGCAGTTGTCATGGTCCTGGGATCTGCACCTGAGGAACGGTCTGGGTGAAGCAGGGACATAGGTTACAACAAAACAGATCAGTACCAGGTAGTGTGTAGTGGGGGGGGAGTTCAGGGGGGAATTTGGGGACACAGAGGCTGATGGGGCAGGCAGGAGTACATAGGGAAATGGGGAAAAAATTAGCTCTTCAGGGCGAGATGGGGAGTGAGGGATACTTTAATGAGCGACAAGATGAGTAAATGAGGTTGGGTATGAAATTCCTTGGTCAACAGTTTCCTAACGAGTAAAGGGCTACACAGGTGTTTTATTTGTGTTGAAGTACAGGTAGGAAACACTACTGTGGAACCATCCTTGTGATGCCCCTGCAATGTTGAAACACCATAACACCAAAGGCTGTCCCAGAGATTCATGGGAGTTGGAAATTTTTTTTTTGGCATGTTACAACCAGTTATCAGGAGCTGAGTCTCTTCTACATAGTCATAACCCCTAGTGGATTTACAGCTATGACATGCTGCACACTTAGGGTGTACTATCCTATTCTAGAATTGTATGATCGAACAAAAATCAGAGAATTTTCCACTTTAACCATTTCTTATCAAATGATCCCCATCTTGACTATGAATCTCTGAACAATGACTCTTGCTTTCTGTCAGTGTCTTTTGGGATTACCTCAACTATTTTGCATTTAAGCCCCAGCATGTATTTGTTTCTCTCCTCTGAGACAAACTGATTGTGGAGACAGCTTTCTTTCCAGTACAGGAAGCCCCAAACTACCGATTATATAGTTTTCTCAAAATGAACTCTGCAGAGTCTGGCTTTTCCAGAGGAATTGTCGCAGAGACAATTTTGCTCAGCCGCCCCCAGAGCTGGAATAGTGTTTCCTGTGTGCGATCTTGGAACATTCGTACAATTTTGCTTTCATTTTCCCATGTCCTCAGGCAGAAATAGGATTAACACTCATTTTCCTTCTCACTTCAGGTGGCAGCTTTGAAGTACATACCATCCGTCCTCCATGATGTGGAAACTGTCTTTGATGCCAAGTTACTAAGGTGAGCAATGCCCAGGAGGTTTTCTGGGTCATCAGAGAAGTGGTTTCTACGGCTTGGGTGGTCTTGCCCAGGAGGGGACTGATAAAGAGTTTAAATCTGGGGTTGTATATGTTAGTGATATGTGTCTAAGATCCAAAAACAGAGAAGATATCTGGCTTTTTAATATGCTGTCCCAGAGGTAGAATAATCAAAAATAGGGAGCAGCATAGACTAGTGGAAAGAACATAGGCCTGGAAGTTAGAGAACCTGGGTTCCAATCCTGGCTCTGCCAATTTATCATCGTCATCAATAGTATTCATTGAGCACTTACTCTGTGTAGAGCACTGTACTAAGCACTTGAGAGAGTACAGTACATAAGAATTGGTAGACATGTTCTCTGCCACAATGAGGTTACAGTCTAGAGGGAAGATGTGTGACTTTGGGTGAGTTACTTCTCTATGCCTCAGTTTCCTCATCTATGAAATGGAAATTAAATCCTACTCTTTTCTACTTGGACTGGGAACTCCATGTTGGAGAGGGACTGCGTCCAACATGACCACCCTGATTCTACTCTAGTGTTTAGTACAGTACTTGACATGTAGTAATCCTGAAATAAGTACCATTATTATTATTATTACTATTATTATTATTTTTAGGAGCCAGAACACACCTGCCCAGCAGGTGGTATTTCTAAGATGCGTTGGATTTAGAGATTGGTGTGTTTATAATAATTATGGTATTCAATAAGCACTCATTATGTGCCAAGGACTCTACTAAGCACTGGAGTAGACACAAGATAATCAAATCAGATGAAATCCCTGACCCACATAGAGCTCTAAGAGGGAAATAAAACAGGTATTAATTTCCATTTTACTATAAGGAAACTGAAAAACAAAGAAGTTGAGTGACTTGCCTAACTTCACACAACAGATATGTGGCAGAGCCAGGATCACAACCCAGGTCTCCCAGCTCCCAGGCCCCTGCTTTTTCCAAGTAACTTTTTCAGGCTGTTCAGTGTTTAGCTGATTGCCTCTTGCACCATAAACATCATTGACAGCCTTTTTCAGAGTCTAGAGAACTGTACTAAGTGCCTGGAGAACAAAACAAAGAAGGAAAGGATGAAGTCCCTGTCCCATGTGGATGTGTGGGTAGAAGACCTGGATGGGAAATATGAGCAACGTGCTAGGTTTGGAATTTGTGTATTGGTGTCACCTCCACTTTAAATATCACTCTTATGGAAATGGCAGTATTTGAGAAGCAGCATGGCTTAGTGGAAAGAGCACGGGCTTGGGAGTCAGAGGACGTGGTTTCTAATCCCTGCTCTGCCACTTGTCCTCTGTGTGACCTTGAGCAAGTCATTTAACTTCTCTGTGCCTCAGTTACCTTATTTGTAAAATGGGAATTAATGTGAGTCCCACATGGGACAACCTGATTGCCTTGTATCTACTCCAGCGCTTAGAACAGTGCTCAGCATGTAGTAAGCACTTAACAAATGCCATTATTATTATTATTATTAAGATATCCCCATGTCCCTCCCCTGCTATTCCTCAGCATAGTTCATAAGCTTTGATGATCTTTGCCACCTCCAGATTTTCAGGAGGTCCAACCAACAGAACTATGGGACTCCCTTCTTTGTCAGTCTCCTTCAGGTGACTTCCTTTTCTTAGATTAGAGAACCGGTGGAGGCCAACCAACTAGTGAGAGCTGCTTGGGTAATTACCTAACTAGGACTCAATTGTGCACCACTGGTCCTGTTAGGATATCAGAGCCAGTGTTCAAAGAGGCCCACAAACTCCATCCCCATCCCACACCTCAAGGTACTTGTGGACAAGTACAGAGGGTGGCTTACTTTAATGAGAAAATTTGAACTCCAGCTGCCAGATACTGCTGCTACAACATTTGGGTAAAAATAATCTACATATAATCTACATATTTATTTTCTTTACTACATCTCCCTGGTGATGGGTCTCTGGAGTGAATATAAACTTAGGTTTTCCTTGATGTGTGTTTTCCCTATGCATTTTGAACAGACTGCTCTGTGGGAATTTTGAATGTCTGGGTAGGACATAATGATGTCAGAAGAAATAGTTGTGTATAGGCATTGATTAAGGCATGCAAATGCTAATGTCAAGTTTGCCAAGGACATAATTCCAGAGTTAACAGGAACACTGAACATGCCAGTAACTTTGGGGAAGGTTGTTTTTTTTTTAATTTGGTTGTTTTACCTTCTTGACATTTAAATTTTAGTTATGGGAATATCGTTGTTTTTGTTTCTGCAGCCAGCTCCTGTATGAATTTTATACTTGTATTCCACCAATTAAACTCCAGAAGCAAAAAGTGCAGTCGATGAATGAGATTGTCCGGAGCAACCTCTTTAAAAAGCAAGGTAAACTCAACTGCCCTTCAGCTGTGACCCAAATATTAAAAGTTTGCTCACACATTAGAATAATGCAATCATTTTTGACAGTCTGTCAAGTGGTTTAAATGTCTCTTCTTCAGTAACTCCTCAGAGATTTATCATCAAAATAAGTATGTGGGAACAGACACTCCAGACACCAAAACAAGAGGGTTTTTTTTGTTTTTTTTTCGGTAGGGACTTGGGACAAAGTTGACTCATTTGGAAGAGTAAAGAGACAGGGCAAGAGTTGGGACTTAGTTTCTTTAGACAATCCATGGTAGCTCTCTTCTTTAAGTTTATTGTGGGGTTTCTTAATTCTGTTCAGATTGAAGAGTCAATTTTTTAATCAAGGAAAGTTTTAGTGACTCATGGAACGGAAATAGCAGTTGGATTGGGAATGGAGAGGCTTTTCTCAGGCAGGTTCTCACTCACTTTGCAAAATGCCGTATTAATCACAGGAATATGCAGCTAGAATTTCACCTGTGAATATTTTGACTGATTTACACTGTATATCTCTATTTACCACTTGCATTTGATTCTTGGAGCTGGAGAAGGGAGACAGGGTTGGGAAGAGCTGGGTGTTTTAATATTCATGTTTGCAGTTTCTTCATGCAGGTATGTGGCAGATTAGTTCAAATACATATGCATAGGCAATGGTTCTGTGATTTTTTTGATAGCTGGGATTTAAATTCTTCACAAGTGAGATGCTTGACTTTCCTAGGGAAATGGAGCTGATTTCAATCGATCAGTAGCATTTATCGAGTGCTTACTGCTTGTAGGCCCTTGAGAGGGTATAATAGAAATAGACATGATCCTTACCCTTGAAGAACTTTCCATCTAGTGAATGAGAGACCCTCAAAATAATTTACAGATAGGAGGAGAGAAAATTGAGAGATGGATATATGAATAATTGCTTGAATATTTACAGAATTGTTATGGGTAGTTATGAGTGCCTATATGCAAAGGTGACACTAAAGTGCTGATGTAGTAGTTGGGAGGATATGATCGGTGGGAAAGAAAAATTCAGTGGGGAAAGTCTCTTGGTTAATTCATTCATTTAATTGGATTTATTGAGTGTTTACTGTGTGCAGAGCACTGTACTAAGCGCTTGGGATGTTCAAGTTGGCAACATATAGAGATGGTCCCTACCCAACAATGGGCTCACAGTCTAGAAAGGGGAGACAGACAACAAAACAAAACATATGGACAGGTAAGTTGTCAGAACAAATAGAATTAAAGCTAAATGTACATCATAGAATAGTAAATATGTACAAGTAAAATAGAGTGATAAATCTGTACAAACAAATATACAGGTGCCGTGGGGAGGAGAAGGAGGTAGGGTGGGGGGGATGGGGAGGAAGAGAGGAAAAAGGGGGCTCAGACTGGGAAGGCCTCTTGGAGGAGGTGAGCTCTCAGTAGGGCTTTGAAGGGTGGAAGAGTGCTAGCTTGGCGGATGTGTGGAGGGAGGGCATTCCAGGCCAGGGGGAGGACATGGGTCGAGGGTCGACGGTGGGACAGGTGAGAATGAGGTGCAGTGAGGAGGTTAGTGGCAGAGGAACAGAGGGTGTGGGTGGGCTGTAGAAGGAGAGAAGGGAGGTGAGGTAGGAGGGGGTGAGGTGATGGAGAGAGCCTTGAAGCCGAGAGTGAGGAGTTTTTGCTTGATAAGTTAAGGTTTAAGGTAGGATGTCATAAGGGCTTTGAAGATGAGGAAAGGTGAAGTATAGTGGATTTGAAAGAGAAGGGCAGGAGGTAACAGAAAGGGCTCAAACAAAGGATTGGAAGTGGGAGAGTCAAGAATGAGGCACACTGAGTAGGTGAATTAGAGAGAATGAAGAGAGTGAGCTGGGTGTACTGGGTGAAGAGTGGATAGGTGGGAGGGAGAGAGAGATGATTAAATGTCTTAAAGCCAAACGTTAGGTGTTTTTGCCTGATGTGTTCAAGAATGGGGAACCTTTGTGCTGAATGCGGAGACCTGTGCAGAAAGCCATTTTAGGAAAATGATCTGGGCAGCAGAGTGAAATGTGGACTGGAGAAGGGAGAGATGGAGGCAGGGAAAACAGTGGGAAAGCTGATTGAGATAATTGAGTTGGGATAGAATAAGCTCCTGGATCAAGGGAGTGAGTTTTTGGATGGAAAGAAAAATGTGAAGCTGGGGAGAGTGAAGAAAACCTGACAGGATTTAGAGACAGATTGAATTTGGGAGTTGAGAGGAGTCAAGGAAAATGCAAGGTTGTAGACTTCAGAGATAGGGAGGATGGTAGTGCTGTCAACTGGATTTTACTTTTGAGCCTCTAGACCATTGGTACTGTTGAAAGACACTTCATTTTTCTGGTTCACCCTTACAGCGCAGACTGCCAGTTTTTCTGCATTTCTGCAAGTGACATTGTAGAAATGAATTCAGTCATGTCCTAGAAACTTGACAAGGATGGTTTTTGGTACATATGGTAGGGGAAAGGGCTGTGGACAGAAGGGCCATCTTAGTTTCTCTCATTATACAGAGCTGCCATGATTGTCTTTGGTCCAGGCCTAGACATCAAGGACAGACAGAAATCCGGCACTGTCCTGGAATTTTCATGCTGCTTGGGTCAGCCTTGGAACTTGTAATTCAGCTGCGAGAGAATTGTCTGTCCTGCAGGGTCAGAGGACAATGACCATCTCAGAACAGTTTATTAACACCCCATCTCAAAAAAGATACTCCCATACCACGGAGTCTCCCCTAATTGGCTTCTGAGCACTGAATCGCCCCATTTCTGGACCATTTTGTTAGTGCCTCTTTAAACTTTCTGTGTAACTCAAGAAGAGCCAGTGATGCCAGTCTGGGATAGTTTTGAGAGTGAGAAAGATGTGATGTGCACCACTCTCACCTCACCTCTTTCCTTAGATACTGCAGACCCCTCAAACTCTTTTCAAATCAATCAACTATTTATTGAGCGCCTACTGTATGCAGAGCACTGTATTAGCCCTTGAAAGAGTACAATATAACAGAGTTGGTAGACACATTTCCTGCCCACAGTGAAAAGGACTTTTCAGGGAAAAAGTGGTGTTTTGGTTTTTTTTGTTTTTTAAGAGATTACTTGGTATTGGGAGACATTCTATTTTATCACTATAGACTGTGAGCTCGTGGGCAGGGAATGTCACTTTTTATAGTTGCAACATACTTTCCCACCAAGTGCTTAGTACAGTGCTCTGCACACAGTAAGAGCTCAGTAAATATGATTGAATGAATGACTTTTTTTTATTCTTTTGTTGCCTGAGACACTGCAAACCTGAAATTAGTGACTCTGTAGATATGTCTCTCTGGACATTAAATGTCATTGATCTGGAGTGACTTTCAATTCTTCATACACCAAACTCCTGTGTGAGATGAATTTCAGAGATCTTCACTCCAAAGATTCCATTCCTTCCCAATGTCCCTAGTCAGTGCTGCGACAGAGGTGCAGTTTGCATGACAGTCGTGTTGTTGGTTTCTGAGCTTATCTGGGTATCTTCTCGATTCTTTTAGACTATGAGCCCACTCTTTTAGACTGTGAGCCCACTGTTGGGTAGGGACTGTCTCTATATGTTGCCAATTTGTACTTCCCAAGCGCTTAGTACAGTGCTCTGCACATAGTAAGCGCTCAATAAATACGATTGATGATGATTCTACCAAAGTTGAGGTAAAAGAGTTAAATTACTTTCCTACATGACGCTCCCACCCCCGCAGTCATATGATGCAATCCCAAGTGCCCACCTCCAGTTCTGCTACGTGCCCCCTGGAGAAATCACAGTCTCTCTTGCTCAAGTGGCAAGATGAGCCAGTTAATCATCAGTTTGTACTGAAATTTTGAAGTCTCCAAGGATTAAGCTTCATTAACATATTGAAGAGCAAAGTATGCCAAAACATTGTGGAACACCCCCAGTCACAAAGCTTTCCCATCATGAGGAACCTGACTTAAAACAGAAGGTGCATCCAAGAGAGAAGACTCTGGGGAGCAGGGAAAGTACAGTAGATAGCTTAATTGAGTTGCTGCATTTATCCCCTCTAAACCTGTGGCCACCAGAAGGGTGTCATGTATGCCATTGTGTGTGTATTTTTAATATAATGTAGTAATTAGTTTTATTCTAGTAGATGGATGAGGTGGGTGAAATTATCTGAAATCTTGGAATAGAAGAGCAGAATGGCTTAATGGAAAAAGCAAGGACCTGGGCTCTAATACCAGCTCCTCCACTCATCTGTTGTTTGATCTTGGAGAAGCAGCATTGCATAGAGGGTAGAACACGGGCCTGGGAATCGGAATGTCATGGGTTCTAATCCTGGCTCCACCACTTGTCTGCTGTGTGATCTTGGGCAAGTCACCTCAATTCTCTGTGTCTCAGTTACCTCATCTGTAAAATGGGGATTGAGACTGAGAGCCCCATGTGGGGACAGGGACTGTGCCCAACCTGATTACCTTGTATCTACCCCAGCACTTAGTGCAGTTCCTGCCACATAGTAAGCACTTAGCATACCACTATTATTATTATTATTATTGTCACTTAACTTCTCTGTGGCTCAGTTTCTGCATCTGTAAAATGAAGATTCATTACCCATTCTCCCTCCTACTTAAACTGTGAATCCCATGTGGGGCAGCATACTCTTCCTTGTATTGTACTCTCCCAAGCTCTTAGTATAGTTCTCTGCACACAGTGGGCACTCAATAAATATGATTGAATGAATGAGTGAATTAATAACTCATACCTGCCTCAGCACTTAGAATGGTGCTTGACACATAGTAAGCACTTTATCAGATGCTGTAATCAGCAGCAGCAAATATAATGCTCCAAAAGAGGTTTCCATTTTCTCAGTAGTCTTTGATTCTGGCTTAGAATGGCAATGTTCTCTGCTTGGGCTTTTCCTTCTCATGTTATTTTCCTTCCCGAAGGAGCTCTGAGATGAGGTCTGAGTATGCAGCAGTAATAAGAGGGCTAGAGGACTTCTGGTACACATTGGTTTACAGTCAGTGCTAGGAAGGAGCCTTTATCCTTTTTAGCCCTTCTATTTCTGCAACCTTGGGCAATTCCCTGCTCGTCTGGTTTCAACAAGTTCCTGGAACTCATGCCCTCCCATTTCCCTAGGTTCTCTATTCTAATCGTTTCTTGCTTCCCCTTTCGAATAACTTATATTTCCTTGACACTGATCGCTGTGCATACCTAAGCATTCTAGTTTCCCTGACCTAACTGAGCAGGTCTGAATGCTTTCACACCACAACAGCCAGCCATGCCCTAGCAGTTTGAAAGCCCCCGGACTTTGATTTTTTCCTCAATTTGGTAGAAGTGACTTCTGAAATATTTCTCCTCCATTTAATCAATCATTCAATAGTACTTGAGTGCTTACCTATGCAGAGTGCTGTAGTAAATACTTGGTAGAGTAATAATAATTATGGCATTTGTTAAGCACTTACTATGTGCCAGGCACCATTCTAAGTGGTGGGGTGGATACAAGCAGATGGGGTTGGACACGGTGTCTGTCCCACATGGGGCTCACAGTCTCAATCCCCATTTTACAGATGAGATAACTGGTACAATACAAAAGAATTACAGACATGTTCCCTATCCATAGCAAGCTTCCAATTTAGAGGGGGAGACAGACATTAATATAAATAATTTATAAATTAAAGATAAGTGCTGTGTGGTTGGGGATGGGGCAAATACCAAATTTCCAAAGATCACAGTGCAACTCTTAAACACGTTTAAGAGTTGATTTCAATCAATCTGTGGTATTTGTTGAGTGCCTACTGTGTGCAGAGCACTATGCTAAGCATTTAGGACAGTATAGTTCCAGTTGGAAAACACTATCCCTGCCCTCAGGGAGTTTACAGTCTAAGGGAGGTGGGGAATTGAAAATATGAGGTGTTTGTGTGTGATTTCTTCTGCAGTGTGCTGCTTCTTGAGTCCATCTGGGTCCTGACAGTAAAAATACAATCAATCAATGGTATTACTTCTAGTAGTAGAAGTAATAGTATATACTATCCCTGTCTCTCCCTCCAATCACCCCTGGCTTTAAGCTGCTAAATTGATGTTGAGGGCACACCAGAAAATCTGCAGATTGGAAACTTTCCCCGTTTGTCTAAGATGTCAGTCCCCTTGAAATCTAGAGCTATGTATACTGGCACATTAAGGATGCTCAGTAAACACCTATATAAGATGAAAGTGATAGTGCTCTTTTGCAGTAATTTGTCAAGTCATTCTCTGAGCACTCTTGTGGAGAGGGGAGTGGATTGGGGACACAGAGCATATGTGTTTTTGTTGGATGAGTTTCTGATATGAGATCATATTGACTGTGCTCGGTGCCTGAGAATTTTGGGCCAGTAAGATATGACATCCAGTTCAGGGTGAATCCCTCAACAACAGCAGTTTCTTTTTGCCCCCAATCCCAAGACATCAACCTCCCAAGTAAACAACAACAAAAAACCAAAAAAAAAAAAAAAAAAGCACACAGAGCTGTGAGAACTGCTTAATCCCTATTTTTTTCTTAATTGATTTTTTTTGTTTGGAAACTTTTTGTAAAGCCGTGTGCACGAAGGGACTAATTCCACTTTTATCAAGATTTGACTGGATGCTTTTCCTTCCTTATCGGCTGTCCACAGCCCCGGAGTCAGTGCAAGGCTCAATTCGCAGCCCGGCCACAGTCAAGTGTATGAAGCTGTGGAATAACTCTCTTCAGAGAGGATTTTGGTTCCAGATGACACAGCACTGCCCAAAGCTCTGATGTGGTTTTCCTCACACCTTCTGACAGGAGCTTTCTCCTTCTGAACAGGGTGGCTTTAATTGTTTTAATTAAGGAGAAAAAATTGAAGGAAACACTTAATCACTTTATTTTTTAGGAATATTATTTTCCGTCTTGCACTTTGGGGAAGGAACCTCTCCTTTCCACCTGAGAGTTTGTGTTTTTGTTTTTGGTCTGTTGGTTCTAAGCAGTCTAGTAACTTCTGGGCAGCTTTGTTCAATGAACTCTACTGAAGAAGAAGAGCACATGGTTTTGCCAGACTTCTAATGCTCCATAAGCCTCAGCTCCCCTGAACCCAGCTAGCCAATGAAGGTGTTTGTCCTTCAGTGAAGTCGCCAATTGTCAGCTGTGTGATTTTGGGCAAGTCACTTAACTTCTCTGTGCCTCAGTTACCTCATCTGTAAAATGGGGATTAAGACAATGAGCCCCCGTGGGACAACCTGATCACCTTGTAACCTCCCTAGCGCTTAGAACAGTGCTTTGCACATAGTATGCACTTAATAAATGCCATCATTATCATTATTATTATGTTTTAGTGGTCAGCTCAGAGCCCTGTCTGTGCTGCCTGCAGTTTGTCTTCAAACTTCTGCTTTCTGCTCTCTGATTTATTCCAGCACAGAGAGTTTATCTTTGGAGAGTATGGTCCTCCCAGAATTATTTGGGCAGTGGAATTCAATAGTTTGAGCTGTACAAACAGAAATGCAGTAAGGTTGTGACTCCACTAGAGATCATAAGTACCTGCAAGAATCTTCTGTCCTATTTCCCCTTTAAAATGTGAGCTCTTTGTGGGAAGGTATGTGTCTCCCAACTCTGTTATGTTTTACTCTCCCAAGTGCTTATTTCAGAGTTCTGTTAATAGCGAGTGCTGTTATTTGTCTATCTTGCTGCTGACCCCTCGCCCATATCCTGTCTCTGTCCCGGTATGCCCTCCCTCCTCACAACTGACAGTTACTCTCCTCTTCTTCAAAGCTTTGTTGAAGGCACATCTCCTGCAAGAGGCCTTTCCTGACTAAGCCCTCCTTTCCTCTTTTGCGTCACCCTGAGTTGCTCCCTTAATTCATCCCCTCTCCCAGCCCCACACCACTTATGTACATATCTGTAATTTATTTATATTAAGGTTTGTCTCCCCCTCTGGACTGTAAGCTCATTTTGAGCAGGGAATGTTTCTGCTTGTTTTTATAATGTGCTCTCCGAAGTACTTAGTCCAGTGCTCTGCATACAGTAAGTGCTCAATAGATACAATTGAATGAATGAATGAAAGTGATATCATTTGATTGGTTTCATGGGTGGGATTTAGGGCAAAAACATTTTCTCCAAAAAAGTACAAGTCCCAGAACCCACTCCCTGTGCCTCCCAACCTTTCTTCCTGAGAACGCCTCCTGACTTCTGGGGGAACAGTTTTTTTTTTTTCAGTATTCCAGGCAATTTGCCAAAAGTTCACTCCATTCCCCCTGCTGATTACCAAAGAAATATCACTGGACCAACTGCTTCTGCACCAACTTCTTGGAGTATCTGGTTTACCCCAACACACCTTGCTTTCTATATTTATCAGTGGCCAGAGCTCTTTTACTCAAGAGCATTTCTAGACACGGCTCTGCTCAACCCTTGAGGAATAGGGTTCATGATTCATTCAGTCTTGGGCCATATTACACCTTAATCCTGGAAGGAGTCTTAGGAGAGAAGGGAAAAAGCAAGGGAGTCACAGATACTTGCCTCTCTTGGATCAAGTCTCTTGTGGGATCTATTTGTACAGTAGCCATCTTTTCAGGATAACTCTAAAGCATTTATGTGCATATCTATAAATGATATGTTATAAATTATTTATTTGCATTAATGTCTGTCTCTCCCTCCAGACAGTAAGCTTCTCATGGGCATTCTGTTGCATTGTACTCTCGCAATCACTTAGTATAGTGCTCTACACACATTAAGCACTCAGTAAATACCACTGATTGATATTTAAGGGTAATTTCATTCCAGAACTGGAGCTCTAGCAGATTGTGTGGATTATCTCGTAATAAATTCATATATCTCATTTAGTAAATCTGTGACTCAATGATGACAGTAATGCCTTTCACTTATAAGGAATTCCATGTGAGAGTTTGCATTTTTTCATTCAATGGTATCTGTTGAACACCTCCTAAATGTAGAGCACTTTATTATGCACTTGATACATTCTCCTTGCCATAAAGGATCTTAAAATGGAAAGACCCACAAAAATTATTCAAAAATTTGGAAACAGGACAGAGAACAAGGATGTAACAAATATCTTAGGTTGAAATAACTGAATGAATAATTGAATATTGGGTTAATGTGACTTGAAGACTCTGGGTTAATTAGGGAAGACTGCCTGGAGGAAGGGTAATTTTAGGAGGTCTTGGAAAATGGTGAGATCCGTGGTCTAATGGATTTGAGAAGATGGAGGAGAGGGAGTTCCAGACTGGAGGGATGGTGTGGATGAAGGTCAGAGGTGGGATCAAACTGTTGTGCTGTGGAAGGGGGAATGTTGCATCCATTTTGTAGTAAAGGAACTGAAGCCCAGTTGCCTGAGGTTCTGGAGTGAATCTCTGGGAAGACTGAGACTAGAAAAGCGATGTTCTAAAAGATGGCTTCTATAAGGCCAATTTTATTTCTTCCAGAAAGTGTTGCACCTTTAATTTCTAGCCCAAAGCATTCAAAACATCAATCATCTGCTTTGCTACCACAAAAAGACCGTTAAATGCCCTGATTCCCATTTTGGAGGCAGCCGTTTTCTGTGCCCATACATTTCCTTCTGAGCCCAGGAGGTCTAAAGATGAGCAGTTTCTCAGATCAGATGCTTCTCTCCTGAAATGCCTGATCTCAGAACTCAGCTTTGGAAATAAACCTGGTGACATTGAATCAGAAGTTAGTAATTGGGTTAGAACCCAGCCAAATCCTAGAGAGGGTTAGAGTGTTGTGATTTTTTTTTTCTAAGTGCATGCTGGAAATGTAGGAGAATGAGCAATAAAAATCTGCCTTTAACAAGTTACTTTATATTTTTTTGATATTTCAGTGACATTTTGAGGCATTTTAATTGAGAAAACCCCCAGATCATACCTTTAATAACATTTCAAATGCACTCTCTTTCAGCGACTCTTATTCACCTCATTAAAACATGGGAACAGCAAAATCAAGCCACTTCTTTGGAAACCTACTGTACATTTTTCATGAGCCTGGTTTCCTCTGTGGGAATTATTCTTCATAAAGCTGACAAGGCATATGATTAAGGCGTTTTATGTAAAATTGGGTAAAAGCAAGTGTTTAGTCCATAAAATTGTGATCACAGACAAACGTTTGAATTACCGCCATTCAGGTTTTCAGAAAGTTGTAGGCTTAGAGCAAAACTGTGTTTTAATTTGGTTAGATTGTTGGAGTGGAAGTCTCCTCCAAGTCAAGGTGAAATAAAGAGCAGGAAGGAGGTCCAGATTGCTGTTGGTCTATAGAATCCTGAACTTGGTTATGTAAATAGAAGTTGAGGTGGCAGCAGATAGACTCCCTTCCTGTGCTTTGCTGCCATCATTGCCAACCACTCCCCTTCAGCTAGCAGTAAACTCACAGTTCACTTTTAAGCTATCGGGCACTTCTGGCAGTTGAAACCTCAGAATGTCTTGAGGTTCACCCGAAGCTTGATCAGCAGAGTTCTGAGGCTGCAGTTTGCATAGTCTAGGGAAAAGATTTCAACCAGGTGCACTGGGTCCTCTTCTCAGGTCTGCCCTTCCACTACTGGAAAATTTAGTTTCTACCGCTCCACGTGCTTTGAGCAGTGCTTAGCACTGAATACGCACTGCAATTACTACTACTCTATCTGGAATGAGGGGATAATCATATTTGTGCCCTCATACCTCCAGGAGCTAGAATAATCATTCTTTCATTGAATAGTATTTACTGAGTCCCTACTATTCCCAGAGCACTGTACTAGCCATTGGGAAAAAAATATGCACAAATGAGAATTTGACATGGAACCTGGTCCCCAGGGGGCTAAGGAATTTTGATGGCAGTCAAAACAAAACCCCCAAAGCAACATAAAAGACAGGTACAAAGATGAATACAATAAGGCTATCATGCACTGTGGCTAGAGGAGCGGAGTGTCAGGGAGGTCCATTCAGAGTCCTACAGTCATGGCTACAGCTTCTAAAAGTTGAGAAAGTTTCCAAGTTGCTACTTCTGCTTAATCGATCAATCAGTTGTATTTATTGAGCTCCTATTGTATGTGGAGCACTGTATAAAGTGCTTGGTTGAATACAATATAACAGAGTTAGTTGATAGACATGTTCCCTGCCCACTCTGCCTACAATCGAGGGGGTAGACTGACATTAATGTAAATAAATTATAGGTATGTACGTAAGTACTGTGGGCCTGAGAGAGGTGAATAAAGGGAGCAAATCCACTCGCAAGGGCAATGCAGAAGGGAGTGGGAGAAGAGAAAATGAGGACTTAGTTGGGGAAGGCCTAGTGGAGGAGAGGTGCCTTCAATAAGTCTTTGAAGGACCATCACCTCGCCCCCTCCTACCTCACCTCTCTTCTCTCCTTCTACAACCCACCCCACACTCTCCGCTCCTCTGCCTCTAATCTCCTCACCATGCCTTGTTCTCACCTGTCCCACCGTCGAACCCCGGCCCACGTTATCCCCCTGGCCTGGAATGCCCTCCCTTCCCACATCCGCCAAGCTAGCTCTCTTCCTCCCTTCGAGGCCCTACTGAGCGCTCACCTCCTCCAGGAGGCCTTCCCAGACTGAGTCCCCTCCTTCCTTTTCCCCTCCTCTCCCTCTCCATCTCCCCCGCCTTACCTCCTTCCCTTTCCCACATCACCTGTATATATGTATATATGTTTGTACGTATTTATTACTCTATTTTACTTGTACATATCTATTCTATTTATTTTATTTTGTTAACATGTTTTGTTCTCTGTCTCCCCCTTCTAGACTGTGAGTCCGCTGTTGGGTAGGGACCGTCTCTATATGTTGCCAACTTGTACTTCCCAAGCGCTTAGTACAGTGCTCTGCATACAGTAAGTGCTCAATAAATATGATTGATTTGAAGGTAGGGATTGAGGAATGGTAGGAGGAAGATGGGGTGAGAGCTGGAAGGAACTGGAGTCAAGGGAGGGTTGTTTTAGGACAGGGGAGATGTACGAACAATTGAAAGCAGTGGGGAAAAAGCCATTGGAGAGCAAATATTTGAAGATACTTCTCCATGGCTGGCTGGAGAAAGGACTGATGGGAGGCCAGATGGCATCAGGCTGGACAGTCTCTCTCTGATGTCAGAAAGACTACTGTTTTCTCCCTGCAGCCCAACTGGACAAGTGGCTGGTGGAAGTCCCAAGTGGTGTAGGGGTTGGCAACTCTTCTCCTGATCCACAGACAATATAAAGTACATTGACTTGAAAGTGCTGGTAATAAAAGGGCTATTTACATTTAAAATACTGATGATTTAAACTGGTTCCATTCTCTACTCCAAAAGCTCCCAAAGACTCAGCAAAGCAGCTTCTCTTGGTCCCATTACTATGTGACAGGCACTGTTCTAAGCCCTGGGGTGGATACAACATAACTGGACACAGTCCCTGCCCCTGGGTTCTCAACCTGGCTCTACCACTTGTTTGCTGTGAGACCTTGGACAAGTCTTTTAACTTCTCTGTCAGTTACATGATCTGTAAAATGGGGATTAATACTATGAATCACATGTGGGACAATGTACTGTTTCCAACTAATTAGCTTACATCTTCCCCATAGCTTAGTACAGTTCCTGGAACATAATAAACACTTAACAAATACCATAAAAAATGTATTTCCAAAATAATTTATATAGACCATAATGGACTTCGGCCAGATCAACTGTTTTTAAGGAAGCGTGACTTAGTGCCATCATACAGAGAAGCTCCTTAAATCTACCTGTCAGTAGTACTTACTGTGTATAGAACACTGTACTAAGTGCTTTGGAAGGGTCAGTACAATCTGTTCTAACCAACAACATGATATTAACAGCTCAGCCTGAACAACCAAGAAGTGCAAAATCTAGATTTGTTAAGGTTGCCCAATGTGGCCGCTCTAGTGACTCATAAGCATGTGGCGATCTTCAAGGCAAGTAGGGATCAAAGAGCTAAATTAGGGGGCAGGAGGTCTGGGTTTATATATCCTCCCCAGGCATGAGTGTCTTCTCTGAAAAAGCAGCGAAAATTTGATTCATAATGTAATCCTGAGTTCATGGGAGAGTATTTCCTATGCCCCAATTACAGATATTTGAGAACAGCATGACACTTTCCACCAAGCAGTTTAAAGTTGCCTACTCTACTACCCTGTTTTCCAGTGGACAGAAAGGTCACAGGTACAGTATCAGGGGCAACTGATTTGATTTATCTGGGGCCATTTGGAGCTAAGTGGGGGGAAAAAAAGGCCAACCAAGTTGTCAATACCTCTTCCTCCCTCCTCAGATGTTTCACAGAAAGCCAAAAGCAGGATGGTAAGGTAGAATTGCCTATGTAAAGAGGAACATTGTCCCAGGGTGACAGCAGGGTGTGAGTATGTGTGTTAAGGCTCCCCCTGAGGTTGGGCATTTAAACCCAGCAACAGGATGGCAGTTCGAGTTCACAGAATTTCCAAACATTTTGCAGCAATTTGCGAGTTTGAAGCAAGTTACTTAGGAAACTGTCTGTCTTGTCCTAGCAGGTGACCCATACTTACTACAGGGATTTGCTTATTTCCCCCTTTTCATGTGAATTTGTGTTGGAAATGAATTAAGGTGGCCTAGTGGAAAATACACAGCACTGGGCGTCGGGGGTCTGGGTTCTCATCTTGACTCTGCCACTGGTCTTGCTACGTGACCTTGGACGAGTCAAGTAACTTCTCTGTACCTCAGTTTCCTAATCTGAAAAATGGGTCTTCAACACTTGTTCTCTCTCCTATTAAACTGCCAACCTCATGTGGAACCTGATTATCTTGCATCTACCCCAGCACTTAGTACAGCACTTGGCACATAGTAAGCATTTAATACCACAATTGCTATTATTATTATTATTGTTGTTATTACTATGTAACAACTGCTCTGTGCCTCATTTTCCTCACCTGTAAAATGACTCTGAGCTTTATGTGGGACAGGAACTATCATCTGATTATTTTGTATCTATTCCAGTGCTTAGGCACAATATTATTAAATAGACTAACAATAAGGATTACAAATTAACCCTATCTTTAACAACAACGTGTTAAATAACATCGTTAAATCTAAACACATATTATTCTTGTTGGTCTGATCCCTCTCTGCCATGTCTTTATAGAGGCAGTCTATGCTGGTTTTAATAAAGAGAGACATGAAAATGTTCCCGGAGCTTTTCTCTTAGGTAAACAACCTGTAGGGGATTGACTGATAGCACAGTGTAAACAGAGCATCAGATTGGAGAGTTTGGGGTTCTGAAATGGAGGTGGCATCAAAAAGCTGAAAGATTGATCATTTCCTGCTGCCTCTAGGGCACGTGCAATTATTAACCCTGAAAAGTGTCTATTTGGATCCTTGCTTAGTGAGGGATTTGCAGTGGGTAAAGTAGAACTTTGATTTCTGTAAGTCTAAACTCCTTTCCCCTCTGGACTTTGCATTATCATTCCAAAAAACTGCACTTAATCAGGTTCATTGGCCTCCTTTAAAGATAACTCAGTGGTTCTGCTAGAGTGTTTGTGATTATTCTGATTGCCCTCTAATTGCACTGGCAGAGTTTTAGGTCAATTATATGTCAGGTTGTTCTTAAGACACAGCATGTTGGCTTCTGGAAACTTCTCTCTGTTTATTGGAATCAGAATGTCTTCAAAACATATGGCTATAGAGTCATCAGCCTAGAGTTATGCCTTAAAATAATCAGATGATAAGTATTCATTGGGTTAATGACTTCTAATTTCAAAGACAGGCAGACTTTTTGTTCTAAGCTGTTTCCCCAAATCAGTATTTTTGGTTTAAAATTATTTTTAAAATACTATGCTACAAAGAAAATGCTTCTAACCAATGACTATGCAACCAAGTCTGTTGAATTTTTGGCCTTCTCACTGCACCATTCACTTTCTAATTTTTGTTGGGCATTGCTGGAAAAAAAATGGCTCTATGGCCTGGTAATGGAAACCCCAAACAATACTTGAAAATAATTCTTAGGTAAATATTCTGTGAATACATTATTGATTTGCCCAGGGCATAGGCCTAGTGGATAGAGCACGGGCCTAGGAATCAGAAGAACCTGGGTTCTAATCCCTCCTCTGCCACTTGTCTGCTGTGTGACCTTGGGCAAGTCACTTCACTTCTCTGTGCCTCAGTAACCTCATCTGTAAAATGGGTTAAGCTGTGAGCCGCCGGAGAGACATAGACTGTGTCCAACCTGATTACTGTGTACCTACTCCAGTGATTTAGACCAGTGCCTTGCACATAGTGAGCCCTAAACAAATTCCATTTAAAAAAAAAAACAACAAAACAACAAAACGTGCTTCAGGGTATGAGATATGTATACACCTGGCCTGGCACCTAAATTCTGTGTAGAGGGGAGAAGAACCAGAATGATGCTTTGCATATCAGTTGTTGAAACAGAATAAGATGGTTGAACAGGGCCTTCTGCACATGTCCGATTAGACCAAGGCTCAAAATAGTTACGTGGATCACCTTGCCTTGATGTCAGCATTGGCTGACACGGTCCATTTAACCTCTCCAGATGTTCTTTCTTTCATCTGTAAAATGGGGAAGCAGTGTAGCCTAGTAGAAAGAATATGAACCTGGGAGCGAGTGGCTGTGGGCTCTAATCCTGGCTCTGCCACTTTCCTGCTGTGTGACCTTGAACGTGTCACTTAACATCTCATATGCCTCAAGTGCCTCACCTGTGAAATGGGAATTTAAATACCTGTTCTTCCTCCCCATTAGGGTGTGAGCCCACTGTGGGACAGGGGTTATGTCCAGCTTGATTATCTTGTATGTACCCCAGCACTTACTACAATGCTCAGCATACAGTAAGCAATTAACACTATTATTATTATTTTGGTGATGATGAAATACCTTTTCTCCCTCGTAGATTGTGAACTTCATCTGGGTCAGGGACTGCATCTGATCTGATGATCCCAATATTTACAGCAGGGTTTAGCACAGAGTAAGCCCATCTTGATCATCACAGATCCCTAGAAACATATCCAGGCCCCCTCCTGAATTCAGGTTTGTGATTAGGATAGGAGAGGATCATAGTGTGCATGTCTGCCAAGAAAGGGGGCTAGAAGAACTGGCCTGTCCACAAGCTGATCTGGGCAATTGCCTAAAGCACCATGGCCTAGAGGATCTCTCTCTCTACCACCATCAGGACTCCAGACAGTTACTGTTGTGCATGATGTTTGGAAAAGCTGCCTGTCATGTGTCCGAATCACCAGTGTAGCACGGTTTGGTGGAAAGAACGGGGACTAGCAGAAACAGCACCTGCCTGGGTTCTAATCCTGGGTCTGCCACTTGACTGATTCCTGACAATGGGGAAAGTCATTTAACTTCTCTGTGCCTCAGCTTCCTTATCTGTAAAATGGGGATTCTATACTTGCTAACTTGAGTATGAAGCCTATTTGGAATAGAGACTGTGCCTGACCTGATTAGCGTGAATCTACCCCACTGTTGATTATAGTGCATGGCATGTGATAACCACTTAAAATTATTATTATTATCATCATCATCTTAGCCAGTGTTTCTCCTGGCCAGCAGCATTTTGTCCATCTGCAGCTCTCTGGAGACCTAATTACCCTAAGACACAGGTTCAAGCTTTCTGGAGACCAGCCTAGGAGGGCAGGAAAGTGGCTGCCAATTGTCAATCTGCAGAGAGGATAGTGGTTCTACTCTTTTAAACCATTTTGCTGCTCGCAATGGGGCCTCTCACCCACTTAGAGTTGAACCTCAATGGCCAATCAAAGTCCACGTAGCCTTTTCTGCTATTATACTCTCCCAAGTGCACAGTAGAGCACTCTGCACACAGTAAGCACTCAATACAATTGATTGATTCTCTGGCCTGAGCCAGGCCCTCTGAATTGAGTAATGATGGGTTTCAGGTGGAATCCATTCATACTATCATTCTGTCATGAGTCCTTATAGGCTGATTTGCAATCAATCATATTTACGGAGTGCTTTCTGGGTGCAAAACACTGTACTAAACACTTAGGAGAGTACACTATAACAGAATTGGTAGAGACGTTCCCTGCCCACAAGGAACTTACAGTATAGGGGTTTGTTTTCACTGTTGTAACCTAGATAACTAGGGATTCAGTTGCTGTCTCTGCTAGGGAGAAAGTACTTGGGGAAGGAAGTCCACAACTCATCAGAAGGAAGCGTATATACTGGAGTTACTACGACTGGAGTTACCTGCTTATGGAATGCACAACTCCAGCAGGGAAATATAGACTCATTTTTAACTCACCCGAAAAACGGGAAGGCAGAGATAATTTCATGTGACTTGTGGACAGTTAGGGCCAACACGTTTGAAGAATGCGTTCCTGTTGCAGGAAAGCATTTTAAAAAATGACGAGTGGAACTGCAGAGACCTGAATACCGATTAATAATGCTTCTTCTATTACCTCTAATAAAAAGCCTGCATAGCTAAATTAAGGGCTTGAAAGGTTAATGATGATACTTTTTTTTAGTATCAAAGATTAACATAATATGTTGAATATTAAAGCTAATTTAGGCACAGCACTGATGGAGGATGCATTCAAAATGAATTTCTACAGAACCTCACAAACTATGACCCCTCATTTTTTTTAGCTGATATTCTGTGTACACTTTCAAAATGAATGTGCTCCCAGTTTGGTGTTTCCCCTTTCTTCCCGTATGAATTATTTGTTTCTGGCCTTGCTTTTTTGCCTCAACCTTTTTTCCTGGGCCTCTAAGGAGGGAATCTTAGGCTTCAGAAAAAATTGGAGCACTGAGCCCAGGCTGGAAAGAGGAGGAGGCAGAATGAGGAAGAGATAGAAAAATAAGTGAAATGCTGCTCATTTTCAGGGGAATTTAAGGTTTCACATTTTTCTGGTTTTATTAGAGACTGCTCTCCCATCGCGGGAGGGAGAAGACAAGGGGATAAGCAGGTCCTTTTGATGTGGGAAAAGTAGTAGAAGTAGCAGCATTTTGAGCACCCACTTGGTGCAGTGCACTGTACTAGGGCCTTTGTAAAATAATAATAACAATAATTATGGTATTTAAGTGTTTATTATATTCCAGGTACTGTACTATGCACTGGGGTGGATGAAAGCTAAAAGTTGGCCACAGTCCCTCTCTCATACGGGGTTCACAATCATAATCCCCATTTTACAGATGAGGTAACTGAGGCCCAAAGAATTGAAGTGACTTGCCCAAGTTAACCCAGCAGACAAATGGTGGAGCCAGGATTAGGACTCAGGCCCTTCTGACTCCTGTGCATGTGCTCTATCCACTAGGCCATGCTCTACAGAATAGCAAACTGACATGTCCCCTGCCCTCAAGTTGCTTACATTCTGAACAGAACAGAAAAACATAAAATATTTACTTCACGGTCAAAACAGTAAATTGAGCAGACATATGTGTGAGTGGTGGGGAGGGCATAGACATATTCTTAGTGCTGAAAAAAAAAAGAAGTCGTTTATGTTAGGAGCATTTTGGTTTTTTTTGCTCTCAGCTCTTAGGGTTTCAGCTTACTCTGGGGTCTGTAGAGGACATGATGCTTCTGAAAACCTTTTTCAACCATTTCCCAGGAAAGGAAAGCCTAACCCAGTGCTCTGCCCTTGGTGAATGTTCATTAAACACTTGTTGATCATCATGGGGATCAATCAGTGGTGTATATTGAGCGCTTACTCAGCTCTCGTTCCAGGTCTTTGAGCATAGTTCTTCAGAAAACAGTAGAGATGAGTCCATGGTTCCTAAAGGAACATAATTTTCCTACATCCCTCTCCATGTTCCTCTAGCCTTCAGTCCCAAATCCATTTCCCCTACTCTGCCAACTGCCATTAATAGGTTCAAATGACCAACTAATCGCTACCTCTCCTAAGAGGGCCACTGAGTCTGTTCCCCCCAGAGAGTCTGCCAGTCTCTGGTTTCTTGGCAGGGAGCACATACTTTCAGTGAGTGTGCACCTCTGATTCGGCTCTTGGCCAGATACATGGTGTCAGCAAGTAGCTGAAAGTCCCCGAGGGCACAGCATGCTCCAGCTAGACTGTCCAGAAAGTTTGCTGAAAGCTCAACACTTAAAAAGACTTGGAAAAATGAGTTAATAATAATAATTATGATACTTATTAAGTGCCAAGCACTTAGAGAAGCAGCGTGGCTCAGTGGAAAGAACCCGGGCTTGGGAGTCAGAGGTCATGGGTTCTAATCCCAGCTCTACCACTTGTCAGCTGTGTGACTTTGGGCAAGTCACTTAACTTCTCTGTGCTTGTTACCTCATCTGTAAAATGGGGATTAAGACTGTGAGCCCCACATGGGATGCCCTGATCATCTTGTATCCCCCCAGTGCTTAGAACAGTGCTTTGCACATAGTAAGCACTTAACAAATACCATTATTATTATTATTTATTATTATTATTATTACTCTATGCACTGGGGTAAATACAAGTTAATCATGTTGGGCACAGTCCGTGTCTCACACTCTCAATCCCCATTTTCCCAATGAGATAACTGAGGCACAGAGAAGCTAAATGATTTTTCCAAGGTCATACAGCAGACATTTTGGAGCAGGATTAGAACCCAGGTCCTTCTAACTCCCAGGCCCATGGTCTATCCACTAAGCCATATCGCTTCAGATGTGTATTCTCTATGTGGATGCTAGCTGGCCGGGGGGGTTGGTGGGGAGTGTTTCCTGGTCGGTTGAATATCAACTAGAGTACGTAGAAGATGCTCCTGACTTGATGGGCTTAGGCCCAGGCAGCATCAGGGGCTTTATGGAGTAGCTTGTTTTCAACCATAGAGATACCGTGAAACATTTCTTTTCATAGGGATTTGAAATGGTGCGCATTGTTCTGATGGGAAGATTCCTTTCAAGATTGCAGTGTTTATTCAGCACACAGGCGTCTCAGTTCAGGTCTAAAGCTTTTCCCTCTGCTTTTCGTCTGTTTGCTGGCTGTCATAGAGGGTGGGTGGTAAAATGCCGTTGTAGCTGAATGAGCTACAAACACTGCATTAGAAATCATTTTCTCAAAGTCTTCTAAAGAATCTTCCAGTAAGTTGGGACTCCATAAACCACTTACACAGTTGGTTCTTGGTTTTATTAGAAAAGATTTTGGAGAGTAGAATTGTATAGAACAAGAGAAAGTGCTGTTAGGAGGCTGGTCAGCATTTGCATTGGAAATGTTCTTTGAAAATGTGCCAGAGAAAACGTGGCTATCCATTAAAGGGTACATTTTATGTCTCTAGTAGATATCTGAAGGAGTAATAGCAAGCTTTGATGGAGGCACATAACAATTATGATGAATTTTTTAGGATATGGGTATTTCATTATCAGGTGTGAGAATGAAGTGGCCTACATTATTTTAAGGACCCAAGTTGTATTTAAAAACCCCTCTACTAGAAGACTGTTGTTTTTTCTCCCTCCCCCCAACGTGTGTGTGTGTGTGTGTCTCTCTCTCTCTCTCTCTCACACACACACACACACACACACACACACACACACACACACACGCACTCAAAATGTAGCCCAGTGATTTTGCATAAATAATTATATACTTATAGTGCTAGGCTCCAGGTAGCTAAGGTTTTTTGTCAGTGTGTTAAATTGCTTCTTGTTTTTTTTTTTTGGAAACTAACATTTTCTTTATTAATCAAATACAAAATTCTGTTTTGGTGAAAGGACAAAAGATTCATTGTAAAGGTCCTAGTTTGATTTGGATTCAAACATTTTCTTTATGAATCCAATACAAAATTCTACTTTGGGGTAAGGGCAAAAGATTCATGGTACATGCCCTATTTGGGTTTGGACTTTAAGCATGAGTGGGAAATAAAGTTTGGACGGTACATTTGGGGTTTACTGTCGAATCTGGTAGCTCATCAATGAGATGGCATAAAGAGAATTTTTATTGTCTGAGTTCTGGAATTTTAAAGAAATGTTTTGTTTAACTAGGGAGACATATTTTGTACTCCAGTCTAATAAAATAGAGATGTGTTACCTGACATGGGGTTGATTTGGGTGGATGACTGATGAGCCTGTATATGATAATGAAGATCATTTTCGGGATGGAACGAGAAGTTGATGCACAAAGGCTTACTGAAGTATAAAGTGGCTGGTAAAGTCATTCTAAAACTTAAGCTGCTTTAAGACTTTGGTAAGAGAAGCAGCTTTGCCTAGTGGATAGCACACATGCCTGGAAGTGAGAGGACCTGGGTTCTAATCCTGACATTTCCACTTGTTTGCTATGTGACTTTGAACAAATCAATCACTTGTATTTATTAAACACTCACTGGGCAGAACACTGTAGTAAGCACTTGGGAGAGTACAACAGAGTTGACAGATATATTCCCTGCCCCCGGCGAGCTCACAGCCACTTAGCTTCTCTGTGCCTTGGTTACCTCATCTTTTAAATAGGGATTGACTGTCGCCAACCTAATTAGCTTGCATTTACCCCAGCACTTAGAACAGTGCCTGTCATATAGCAGGCATTTAAAAAATAGCATTGAAAAGAAAAAAATCATCCTTGTCTGAGCTGTTCTATAAAATTGGTGGGCAGTTATTGATTTCTGAGATGATGGAGTTTTCTTTTTTTAATTTCATAAAATATGGGTCAGCAAAATGAAGTTTGACTATATGACAATAGGGAGTTGCATCTATAATTAACCAGAGGTGAGATGTAGTGTGCTGTTAGAGCCTCAAGCGACCTTTGAAATTTGTAGCTATTTCAGAAAACCAAACTGAAAAGCAGCAGCAGGTACTAGGCTCCCTGCCATTCTTGAATTCTAGTCCCAGGCCTCTCTCTGCCTGGATTGAGGCCTTTGTTTGCTTTGGAGTTTCTCCCATAGTTGGACAGTTGATTAGGTGTGATGGACTGGGCATCTTGGCCAGATGCCAGTAGTTCGCCACCACAGCTTTAGGGGCAGAAAGCTATCTCACCGTGATCCTTGGAACCAGGAAGGGGCTAGAGGTGGAGCCAAGAAGGCAGTTCTTGCTTCTCATCCCCTCCCAGTGGTCTACCTGACCCAGTCTGGGGACCTGTGGCACAGTGGCTAGAGCACAGGCCTGGGAATCATTAAGTTATGGATTCTAATTCCAGCTCCACCACTTGTCTGCTGTGTGACCTTGGAGAAGTCACTTCACTTCTCTGTGCTTTGGTTATCTCATCTGTAAAATGGGGATTGAGACTATGAGCCCCACACAGGGCAGGGACTGTGTCCAACCTGATTTGCTTGTGTCCACTCCAGCACTTAGTACAGTGCCTGGCACATAGGAAGTACTTTACAAATACCACAATTACTATTATTATTATTCCCCAAATTGTCTTTGAGCTGCAGGGCAAACCAAAGATGCATTCACCCCTTCCCTGGCTTCACTCCCTATATTCTGTATCATAACCCCCACTGGGCACATTGTCCAGTACCACCATGAGCAGGCAGAGGTTGCACTGAGAGCAGATCAGTCAAACCCGAGTTGTCCTGGGCAGGGAAGGATAGAGAACGACTCATTCTCTCAGGCACCAGGTCCTCTCCAAAACCACTGAAGACCTCCTTCTGGCTAAATCTAACAGATTCTGTTCTGTCCTAAGTCTTCTCAATCTCGTCACATCCTTCAACACAATGAACAACTGCATTCTTTAGGAAACGTATTTAATCTTAGTTTTCTGACACAGTTCTGTCCTGGTTATCCTCTTATTTTTCTAATGGATTCTTTTCTATTCTTTTCTCCAGTTCTTCTTCAGCCTTCCAGCTTCTATAGGTGGACTCTGAACTCTGTTCTGGGCCCCTTCTGAGTCCTTTGGACTCCAGGCCCGTACTCTTTCCACTAGGCCACACTGCTTCCCTATCATGGCATCATCTAGAGTTTTTGCTTGATGTGGAGAAAAATTGGCACCCAAGATAACGACTCCACTTCTGCCCTCCACCAACAGGATGTGATTCTTCAGCATCCCTATGGGTCTGAGCTAAACTCCATTTTGAAATTGGCGATACCCTAGCCTGGGAATGGCACTGTGCGCATGGGAGGAGATCGGGAAGCAGCGTGGCATAGTGGAAAGAGCCCAGGCTTTGGAGTCAGAGGACATGGGTTGTAATCCTGACTCTGCCACTTGCCTGCTGTGTGACCTTGGCAAGTCATTTAACTTCTCTGTGCTTGTTACCTCATCTGTAAAATGGGGATTAAAACTGTGAGGCCCATGTGGGACAACATGATGACCTTGTATCTATTCCAGCGCTTAGAATAGTGCTTGGCACATAGTAAGCACTTAACAAATGCCATTGTTATTATTATTATTATTATTGCCAGTGCAATGTGTGCTGTCACAGATTCAAAGACCAAAGCTAAACTGTTGTGGCAAAACAGGCCAAAAGGTGCAGTTAGAGTGAAATTTTAAGTGAAAACTGAACTTCATACCCACTGGTACATGTATCATTGCAGGGATACATGTGTGTGTTTATATGTTCACAACGCAACTAATCTGAACATTAAATAAGAGATTCCTATTGCAGCACGAGGAATTTAGGTTAGTTGAAGGAAGAATTTCTTGACAAACGTTGCCCGAAATGGGGTTACAGGAAGAGTTCAGAATCCCCTGCAGAAGCAAGGCAGATTTTTCATTTGCTTGAAATACCTTAAGGTCATTCTGGCCTGATGGTAGGGAACGGATTGGGTTTTCTCTCAAAATCCCTTTGCAGCTCTAGGATTAGTAATTCAGAGGCTTCATTTGCAACACAGAGATGTAGGTTGCTGTCACTGACGCTTGCTACATAGTCTCCCTGTCCAAAGATGTTCCAGTTGACAAAGCAGAAAATCGGTTCCTGGAGGCCATCATGCTATGGAGTTTGGTGCCACCACAGCATCAAGCTGTAGAAGTGGGGAAAATAAGGGCCAGGCCTAATCCACCATTCAGTTTATTCCAGCCTGTGGGATCTGGGGTGACTTCAGAGAGAGAGGTACCTCTCCTTGCCAGCACTTGGGGCGGTTTGGATGGTAACCTGGTGATCTTCGTTTTGACTAGCCCCCACCACAATGAGCTCACACCTGCTGTGCTAAGTTTTCACCTGCTGCAGCTGGGAATTTCCCTCACCCACACCATCAAAGTTTATTGTAATCACAAGGTCTCCAGGCTTTCTCCTTCTTACAAAAATGCATCCCATCTAGAGCCCCCAGTGGTAGTTGGATTAACAATCAATCAGTTGTATTTATTAAGTGCTTAGCAGTGTATTAAGCATTTGGGAGAGTACAACAGAAACATTCCTTGCCCACAGTGAGCTGTCTAGAGGGGGAGACAGACATTAATGTAAATAAATTTCAGATATGTACATAAGGGGTGTGGGGCTCAGGGAAGGGTGATGAATTTAGGGAGCAAGTCAGGGCAACACGGAAGGGAGTGGAAGAAAAAGAAAAGAGGGATTAGTCAGGGAAGACCTCTTGGAAGAGATGTGCCTTCAATAAGACTTTGAAGTGGGGAAGATAATTGCCTGTCGGATATGAAGAGGGAGGGTGTCCCAGGACAGAGCCAGGATCTGGGCAAGAGGTTGGTGGCTAGATAGACAAGGTCAAGGTAGAGTGAGTAGGTTGCATTAGAGGAGTGAAGTGTGCGGGCTGGGTTGTAGTAGGAGAGCAGTGAGGTGAGGTGAGGTAGGAGGGGGCAAGATGATTGAGTGCTTAATCTCCCCAACCACCCCATAATTTAGTTGTTATCCCCCAAAAGATTGGGATTTCTGTATACATTCCTACTCTGTTCTGGGCCAATGTTGTGTTTGGAGTGACATTCCTGAATCCTAAACCTTCCCAAGATAAGGTGGTTCCTGCTATAGTTGTGGTTTCCAGTGCAGACATCCAGGTTCTCCCTTTCATATGCCGTTCAAGAACTAAATAAAAATCTTAAATAGCAGTTAGAGTTGAACCAGCTTAGGAGAGGTAACAAGATTGCATCAGTGCAAAGACAGAAGGGCTTAAAAATCAAATCCAGGTAAAAAACACAAAGCTCTCCCTGATTCTGTGCTACTCTTCATGCTAGAAGCACGTTTTCCAAATATTTCTAAGTCACTTTGCTTAGCGCTAGACACGTGGCTTCCCTCAACTGTTCCAAAGTGGACGTCCTTGGTATTTCACCTTCTGGGCTCCCACCCCAGCTCTTGGATAGTCAGACTACTAGAACCAAGAGGATTAGCCAGACCGCCTCAGAATCAGCCTGCTTTTGCTTCTGGCAACTCCCACCAGCTCTGTTCCAGCTGCAAATGCAGTCGTCATTCCTGTCCTTGAAGCCTGGAGAACAGTGATCCTGGGGGCAGAGGGGCCTGAGGAGGTTTCCGAATGAATTGTTGGCAGTCTCAAAGTTAGTTGGGAAAGTGCCAGGAGGAAGTGAAGCAGAGTGGCTCAGTGGAAAGAGCATGGGCTTTGGAGTCAGAAGTCATGGGTTCAAATCCTGGCTCCGCCGCTTGTCAACTGTGTGACTTTGAGCAAGTTACTTAACTTCTCCGGGCCTCAGTTACCTCATCTGTAAAATGGGGATTAAGACCATGAGCCCCCCATGAGACAATCTGATCACTTGTAACCTCCCCAGTGCTTGGAACAGTGCTTTGCACATAGTAAGCGCTTAATAAATGTCATTTAAAAAAAAGTGAAGCCACCCCTTCCATTCAAACCTCTTCCCAACTCTCACTCTGGAAAGCTGTCCTTGGGCTAAATGAATTTCTCACCTCAGTCTGCAGAGGATTCGAGACCTGGGATGACTGCTTGATGCTTAAACTGGAAAAATTGACCAATGTACAATGTAGTCTGTCGGCATGGAAGTCGTGATGTTTGTTGCAATCCTTTGCCATTGGGTAGAAAGGGAGTGTTGAATGGATATCGGCAGGGTGCCCAAACATACAAGCAGACTTCTCAATTTGACATTTTGAATTGAGACAAAAGGCTTGTACACTTTTTTCTAAATTTATACCCTTATTTCAGCTTTATAACAGATTTGTTTTAACAGACTTTTAAAAAATGGTATTAGTTAAGCTTTTACTATGTGCCAGACCCTGTACAAAGTACTGGGGTAGATACAAGCTGATCAAGTTGGACACAGTCTGTGTCCCACATGGGGTTAACAGCCTTAGTCCCCATTTTACAGTTGAGAGAACTGAGGCACAGAGAACTTAAGTGACTTGCCCAGGGTCATACAGCAGAAAAGTGTGGAGCTGGGATTAGGTCCTTCAGAGTCCCAGGCCCAAACTCTATCCATTAGGCAACGCTGCCTCACTCCTGCAGTGAGTGGTGTAGGGAACTACTGGGGGTTATCCATTGGAAAACCTTCTAAGGTTAAAACCTAGGTTATTGCTAGGTGTTCTCTGCTTCTGGTGAGCCTCCTGCTACATTTTGGCCTGGCTTTTGGGGTTACTCCATGTTATTTCCTCTTCAAAAACCTGGTTTACCCAAGTCACTCTGGGATGCCATTTTTATAGGTGGTGGGTGCCCTGGCAGGAAGGCAGTGTGATGATGGAGAAGGAGAAGCATCTCATCTAGACTGCAAACTCTGTAAGGGCAGGGATGGTGTCTACCAGCTTTATAGTATTATACTCATCTGCGCACCTAGTACAGTGCTCTGTACACAGTCAGTACTCAAATGCCACTGATTAATTGAAAAAGCTGGCCTATTGATCTGTAAACTCACTGTGGGCAAGGGAATGTGTCTGCCAACTTCTGTACTTTCCCAAATGCCTAGTACAGTACTCCACATAGAGTAAACCTTCAATAAATACAATTGATTTGTTGATTCCATAGTGATATTCCAGGTATGTACCAAGGCAGATGAAGAATCAGCCATCAGCATACAGCCTTGGCAGGGGCAGGGAATGGGAGGGAAGGGAGGAGCTGCTCTTTTACAAAGTGAGGCAACTTTACAATGTAAAATCAACCAATTATTTTAAAAGCATGTCACATGGGTACTGCCGCCCTAAGCAGGCCATAAATGCAGTCACCTGCTGCTGGCGGATTGAGGGAACCCTCATCTCTGAGAGAGATAAACAAAGCTTACATTTTTCTCTCCGCAGTCACTTTAGAAAATATAATTCTTTCCGATTAAATTATGAAGAGCAAACATATCTCAGTTGGCCCTTAAGTGGTTATTCTGAAATGTAATTTGGTCTTGACGTCTGACTGCAGATCTCTACAGTCTTTTGTCTGGCACTAAATGCCTCGGGGCAGAGAATTGAAGCAGGATTTACAGATCTCTGATGGTCATTAGCTGTGCCTACTAAGATTTATAAAAGACTATGCAGTTTGTACTTTTTTGAAACTGTTCTGTGTTTGACAATCAAGAAGCAATTTTATAATGTTGCTTTCCAAAGTCACATAAATTAAAGTTATTTTACAACTCTAATTATTAAGAATAAAAAAGTTCATAGCCAGAGGAGCCATAAGGTTCATGTAAATTGCAGTGAAAGGGGAAGGCAAATTACTTTCTGAAAAACAGATCCTATTATTAATGACTCCCTAAGAAGCAAGCTTGTAGACTTTCTGCACTGTAAGGCTTTGCCTTGTCAGGACTCTGGCTTCCCTAATCTGCAGAACAAATGATTTCCAAATTGATAAAACTGCTCTCCTGCTGGGGACCCAGTTTGCAATGCTTGTAATTGGTAGTTTCTAACACATGGCCTGAAGGTTAGGTCCAGCCTGAGGAGGAGTCCTGTGTGGCCCCCACACCCTCAACATTGTTTTTCAAGCTAATGACAATATTAGACTGGGTTAATCTATTCCCCAAAGTATGTCTAATCTGGTAGATTAAAGACTGGAAGAAAGGGGAAAAGGCAGAAGGGAGGTGATGATACTGTGAGAGAAAGACTAGGAAAAAAGGAAAACACAAAAATCCCATGGATTTTCTTTATGGATTTCAGTTGATTGTAAAGATTAGAGGGCACAGCAAGGCCTGCTGCTGAGAGGGTATGAAGAGATACTCTGATCTTTGACCACAAACCAAAGTGAAGAGGGTAGAGTTCAGTGCAGTGGTTGTGAGTGCCTCACTCAATAATGGTGTGCCAGTCAAAAAGGGGCTGAGCAGGGGCTGCTGTTACTAGGACACCCAGTAATATGTTTTTCCATAGCCTGAGAATGCACCCATGCCCCAACCAATGCCTACTGTTGGGAGTGAGAATAATAATGATGGTGTTTGTTAAGCACTTACTATGTGCAAAGCACTGGGGGATACAAGGTGATCAGATTGTCCAAAGGGGGGCTCACAGTCTTAATCCCCATTTTACAGATGAGGTAACTGAGGCACAGAGAAGTTAAATGACTTGCCCAAGGTCACACAGCTGACAAGTGGTGGAGCTGGGATTCAAACTCATGACCTCAGACTCCCAAGCCAGTACTCTTTCCACTGAGCCAAAGATTGGGCAAGAATGTAGATGACTTTTTATGAACCTTCACCACAATTAATAACTCAGGAATGTAAGCTCGTTGTGGGCAGGTAATGTCTGCTTTTTGTTATATCGTACTTTCCCAAGCACTTAGAACAGTATTCTGTGCACAGTAAGCCCTCAATAAATACAACTGAATGGATGGCTGTATCCAACTCGATTATCATGCATCTACCGCGGCTCTTAATCCAGTGAGTGGCACAGAGTAAACGCTTACCAAATATTAAAATTATTATTAGTAGTAGTATGTTTATTTGTTATCCCCTGCCAGACAGGAATGAAAGCTCTTTGTGGGCAGGGAATGTGTCTGCCAACTCTGTTGTAGTGTACACTCCAAAGACTCAGCACAGTGCTCTTCACACATTAAGCGCTCATTAAAATACCATTGATGATAATAATAATAATGATGGTATTTTATTAATCACTTTACTATGTGTCAAGTACTGTTCTTAGCACTGGAATAATTATAGTCTTTGTTAAGCGCTTACTATGTGCCAGCACTTTTCTAAGCACTGGGGTAGATAAAAGATAATCAGGTTGTCCCACATGGGGCTCAGAGTTTTAATCCCCATTTTACAGATGAGGTAACAGGCCCAGAGAAGTTGAGTGGCTTGCCCAAGGTCACACAGCAGACAAGTGGCAGATCCGGGATTAGAACACACATCCTCTGACACTCAAGTCTGTGCTTTTTCCACTAAGCCATTATGCTTCCCTTGTGTGGGATCAAGCTGAGCTAGTCTAAGATCTTCCAGGCACTGCTAATCTGTTCTGAGATTCTTCCTGGACATGTTATAATCACTATCTCTTCTCCAGGAGTGCTAACTGTTCATGCAGAGTAATTGAATAAGTATGAGCACAATTATAATGCAAATTCAATGGTAAATACAACTATTAGAATAAATATCAACCGACTGACTGCCCCAGCTCAAACTCCTGACAAGAATGAGAATGAAAGAAACAGCTTGGTCTGGTGGATAGAGCATACAATGAATAGAGTAGAATCAGAAGGACCTGGGTTTCAATCCCGACTCTGCCACTTGTCTTCTGTGTGACTTGGGCAAGTCACTTCTCTTTGCCTCAGTTACCTCATCTGTAAAACGGGGATTAAGACTGAGCCCCATGTGGGACATGGACTGCATCCAACCTGATTAGCTTATATCTACCCCAGTAGTTAGCATAGTGCCTGACATATGGTAAGCATTTAACAAATACCATAAAAAAATCACCAGGAACTATTAGGCCATACGAATGCAGCTTCTGTGAGATGTTTGAAGTATTTGATTTAGGGGGGATACAGCCCTCCCCCCTCACCCCATTTAATAGAAGGAGGGATGAGGCACAAGTGTGATCTCTGGAGAAGCAGCGTGGCTTAGTGGAAGGAGCACGGGTTTGGGAGTCAGAGGTTGTGGATTCTAATCCCGGCTCTGCCACTTGTCAGCTGTGTCACTTTGGACAAGTCACTTAACTCCTCTCTGCATGTCACCTCATCTGTAAAATGGGCATTAAGACTGTGAGCTCCACGTGGGACAACCTGATGACCTTGTCTCTAACCCAGTGCTTAGAACAGAGCTTGGCACATAGTAAGCACTTGACAAGTACCATAATAATGATCATTATTATTATTATCTCTAGTCTCAAATCACCCCAAAAACTCCTTAGTCTTGTCACTTTTCTGGGAATCTTACAGATAATATTTCCAAATATATCCCGTGGAAGAGCTCTCCATTCTGAAAGTTGAGTGACTACAGCTGATGTTGCCAACTTTTCCTTGCTTTGCAAATGATGAAGTTGAGTTGATTTTATTATAAACCCATCACAGTTATTTTCCTTTCAGAGTGCCGGGATATTCTGCTACCAGTCATTACAAAAGAACTGAAGGAAGTCCTGGAACAGAAAGATGAGCAGCAGCACCAGATCCAAGAGAAGAAATACTGTGTTGAATTACTCAACAGCATCCTGGAGGTGCTTAGCTGTCAGGATCCAGTAAGTACCTATGATGTAGCTGGCAGAAGCCCCACAGTAAGACCAAGTTGATTAAGTTGTAAAATATTAATGGTGATGAATAGCATTTGAATTCTAACTGTGAAAGTCCCCAGTATGCTCAACGGCTTCATCGCCTTCCTACTAGCTGCCCTGATGGCTGAGAAGGGTGACAAGGGAAATGGAATTGAGTTGCAAATTTTACTCCAATTCTTGTCTGATAGACTCGCACATTATCTTTAGATTTCATGGAGGCATCAAGTGTGAAACCCAGGATTCTGCTGTAATCAGATATTTTTTTTCAAAATAATTTTCTCCTGTCCTCTTTGCATAGTTTTTAGTCTTTTTTAATGATGATGATGATGATGGTATTTGTTAAGCGCTTACTATGTGCAAAGCACTGTTCTAAGCACTGGGGGGATACAAGGTGATCAGGTTATCCCACGGGGGGCTCACAGTCTTAATCCCCATTTTACAGATGAGGAAACTGAGGCACAGAGAAGTGAAGTGACTTGCCCAAAGTCACACAGCTGACAGTTGGCGGAGCAGGGATTTGAACCCATGACCTCTGACTCCAAAGCCCATGCTCTTTCCACTGAGCCACGCTGCTTCTCTAGACACGCTGCTTCTCTAATAATAATGATAAAGAAAATAATTGTGGTAATTATTTGTTAAGCACTTATGGTGTTCCCCAAGTTGCCCAGTTGCCCAGGAAGGGTGTGGCTCTTCAGTCAGTTGGTCAGTATTGATGTAAACTGTGTACTAAGTGCTGTACTAAGTATTGTGGGTAATTAAGGACAAAAGGCGCTTTTTACTGCTTTACCGAGGAGGGTCCGGTTTAATGGGTGATATTGTATAAACACAGACCGAGTTCCTCATCTTTCTTTAACCTCTCTCCTCCTTCACTTTCCATCTTTGTCATCATCCCTGGACTAAATTTATAATCATAATTTTGGAGACAAAATCCTGTCTCTCACTTATCCTCTAATATGCAATCTCTCCCCAAGCTCTAGTGTGTATCTTCCTTGCAATATCAGTGCCTGGCATATCGTAAGGGCTTAGCAAATGTAATTAATTTTTTTAAAAATCCAGCACTTTTTTATGATATTTAAGTACTTACTGTGTATTAGTCACTATGCCAATGACTGGGGTTGATTTAAGCTAGTCAAGTTGGACACAGCGCAGTGTTCTGCTTGGGCCCGCAGTCTTAATCCCCATTTTACAGATGAGCTAACTGAGGCACAGAGAAGTTAAGCAACTTGACCAAGGACACACAGCAGACAAGTGGTGGAGTCGGGGTTAGAACCTAGATCCTTCGGACGTCCTGGCCCATGCTCTATCCACCAGGCCACGCTGCTTCCTCTCGAGGCTTCTAACCACAAATGGCTATTTCCGTGTAACTGCCCCAGCTCATGAACCTCCAATCTCCCCAAAGAAATGCTCACTTTATCTCCGCAAACAGTAAAAACCTACCTGGAATGCTCTTTGGCTTTGTGAAATTGTGTTCAGCTTTCCTTTAACTCTACTAAAAATCCAGCTTCTTTTAAACTTTGCCAGGTTAACCCTCACCTCCATCCTACTTGACTGGAGATTGAATCACTGCAGAGAAGGAAAAGCAGCCCCCAGATAGTGAAGAAAGGGATCCAGGACCACCTTCACCCAGGGCTGGCAGTGGCCGAGGAGCAAGGAATAAGCTGCAGCTGAGTTGTTAGTTCTGTGTTCTTGGAGTAACACTTCTCACTGGTTTAGTTGGGGCATGGAGCTCTGAGTGATTGACCCTGTAAATTCGTTTTGGGCGGGGAATGTGTCTGTTTAATGTTATATTGTAGTCTCCAAAGCACATAGTGCAGTGCTCTGTACATAGTAAGTGATGAAGCAATCAATCACCTGTATTTATTGAGTGCTCCCAAGAGCACTTTACTAAGCTATTGGGAGTGCACAGTACAACATAGCAGATATGTTCCCTGCCCATAATGAGCTTACAGTCTAGAGAGGGGATTGATTGATTGATTGATTGGGGGCACTGTGGTGGGCTAACAGGCTGCTCTCATAGAACTGAAATCTCAGTCAAGACCTCCTTTTATTTGCAACTCACTGGTCAATTCCCTTGTCAAGCATTGAATATGCAGGAGATGTCCCTCAGGCTCCATAGGCTAAATTCTCTCAGGAGGCTTATCAGTGGGGTCAATCAATCAATTGTATTTATGGAACACATACAATAAACTGTCCTTTGGTGCTTGGGAGAGAACAATGTAAGACAGCAGACCTTTCTTCATTTGTTCTGAATGCAGAGAGACAGGTTACACCCTTGACCTAAGAGCACATCCTTTTTCCTTCGAGACACTCCTTCCTTCCCCATCCATCCAGCTTTATCCCCTCTCAGTGTGCAGATTAGCTATTTCCAGACTGGTTTAGTCTTTGGCCTTTTCTCCAGTCTCAGAACTTCTCTTCCAGTCAGGTGTCAAACTGCACAAGCCCCTCTCACCCTGACTGAGTCTGAGCTGATGAGGTGGCCAAGTGGATATGGACTTCCCCATCCTCCCGCTGGCATCTTCTGACCTCATGAGTTGAATAGGGTGGGCGGGAGTGTGGGGGGCAGGGAGGCCACCGGTGACTCACTTCAGGGCTGGACCAACATCTGGCTGGAAATTACAGTATGTCAGGATCATCTATTACCTTTTTGGCCAAGCTGCCAAACTGTAAACAGGTTCCCTGTAATACAGCTCTCTTTGATCGGTCTTTCTTTCCCAACCCTAAAAAAGCTGTGGCGAATGGCAAGCTATTAACAGGAAGCATCATGGCCTAGTGGAGAAAGCACGGCCTGGGAGTCAGTTATAATCCTAGTTTTACCACCTACTTGCTGTGTGACCGTGGGCAAGTCAATTAACTTCTCAATGCCTCAGTTTCATCATCTGTAAAATGGGGTCTCAATACCTGTTCTTCATATTTAGACTGTGAGCCCCACGTGGGACCTATTTATCTTACATCTTATATATGAGAAGCAGCATGGCTTGGGGGAAAGAGCATGGGCTTGGGAGCCAGAGGTCATGGGTTCTAATCCTGTCTCCACCACTTGTCAGCTGTGTGACTTTGGGCAAGTCACTTAACTTCTCTGTGCCTCAGTTCCTTCATATGTAAAATGGGGATTAAGACTGAGCCCCACGTGGGACAACCTGATAACTTTGTATCTATCCCAGTGCTTAGAACAGTGCTTGACACATAGTAAGTGCTTAACAGATGCCATTATTATATCTACCCGAGCACTTAGTACAGTGCTTGACGCATAGTAAACAATCAACAAATACTGCAATTATTATTATTAGGAACTTGTCATGAGGAGGCACACAAGTTTCCCAGAGCCACCAGAACAGCTGCACCCAGAATTGACGATGACAAATTGGACCCCCACCCTGGCTCACAGAGCAGTCACTTACTAGGAGAGTATTTACAATCAACCTTACAAGGTGCTTGCAATCAACTAGAGTCTAGCTCTCAGGTATTTCCGTCCAGATTGTAAGCTCCTCCACTAGACTGTAATCTTGTTGTGGGCAGGAATGTGTCTACCAACTCTTTGTACTCTCCCAAGCACTTAGTACAGTGCTCTGCACACAGTAAGCACTCAGTAAATATGATCTGTTCCAAGACCTAACAGCCAAGTCCTGTGTGATGGACATGAAGGCTCTGATCAGGACTGCGGTTGCATCAGCTCTGCTGGGAAGAAGGAACAAGTTGTTTCTGAGGAATTTTTTTTATGGTGAATATCATGCTGCACTGTAGCATAGCAGAACATTGCCCAGGAAGACCACCCAGCACTACCCTCCAGTGTGGACTGCTTGAAGAAGGAACCACAATAACTCCTGGGTGGGGTGACCTTCACTCTGGACAGAATCTTCCTCATATATCACCAATCAATCAGTCTATTAATGGTATTTATTGAGTACTAGCTGTGTGTGAAGCACAGTTCTGAGAACTTGGGAAAGTACAATAGCATAGATTTGGTAGACTCAATGCCTGCCTTCAAGGAGCTTACAAACCATCTTCCCTTTCAAATGTTATAGACTTCATCTCCCTCATTCCCTGCAGGGCCCCAGTGTCTTTCTTTGTCAATTTCTAATCATCCAGGACCTAGTTCAGAGTCCTCTAACCAGTCAGTTCACATGCCATTGCGGTTTTTTGTTTTGTTTTGTTTAGACCAGTGCACTTGGGCTGAAATCATTCCTTTGAAATTTGCTTCCAGAACTGAAAGAATCTAAGGTTTAAAATTCAAAAGTATAAACCTGATGGATGATGGTTCTGATCATACCAGCTGCTCATGGGGGGAAATACAAAAAAAAAAAAACCTACACAAAATTCAGGGCCTCTGCTTCTCTCTATGAAGGATTGATGAAAATGGTCATTTGTGTCCTCTTTCAACGTGACATCCCCACCACTTAATTCTAACACAAGCTTGTTTAGTAGGCAGGTTCTCTGGGCTGCCGACAAGCCAGCAGCTGGATTGGCCTTGAAGGTGTAAAGGATTTCAGGCTGGAAAAGGTGAACTTCATGTGAATGGAGTAGGTTTGTAGTGCTGAAAAACAAAGACCTCTGACATCTGAAATGTTCTTGTTTGGGATAATTACAGCCCTAGAGCAGTGATAGTAGGACCCAGATGTAGGTTTCTGTTCTTGCCTTATCTGTTTTATACAAGGGGGTGTTAGGTGAAGCATGACACAGAAAGACTGTCTTCTAGCTGGTTTAAGGAGCCTTTATAAATGAGGATGTTACATACTCTCTTTCTGGTGTTCACTTAGCAAAGGAAAGGGACATTATCCAGTTGAGAAAGCCAAGATCTGACTTACGGTTCTTTTCCTCTCACTGAGCAACTTTGGGTGTCAACTTCAGGTATTTTGAGGGGCTCTTCCTCCGTGCCTCATACATCCTCTTACTGATGTTAGATGGTCATGAAAATGATTCCACTATGAAAAGGGAAGGGGTCAGCTCTAAGGGGTCAGCTCCATGATGCCTATTGCTCCATGAGTTTCCAGCTCTGGCAGAGGGAAGTGAAGCCATGGATTTTTTTATTCCCCACAAACTTTGGGACTGGACTTTCATCCCAGACTCCAACAAGGCCTAAGGGCTACCAAACATGGCTGAAAAGAGCCAACAGCTTTTGAACAGAATCAGAAAGGTCCAAAATCTGATCTGCAAAATGTGATCCAGCTGGCATACTCCAGAAGCTCCAACTCCTTTAAAGCTCCAACTCCTTTAATCTAGTGCTCAAAATATAAATTTGGCTTATGTGATACCACCTTTGAGGAAGGATTTATTTTCTTTTTCTAACAGTTTTATTTAGTGTGTTTCACTGAGATAGGAGGGTACCCCTAGAACAGTACCATGTTTCAACAAGTGATCTTCCTTAGCTAAAGATCATTAGCAGTTGACAGAATAGTGGTTCCCAAGGGCCAGGCCTTAGATTTCTTCTCTTGGCTCTGATTCTGACTTGCTGTTTAACCTTGAGTGACTTACATAATCTCTCTGCCCCTCAGTCTTCCCATCCATAAAATGGGGATGAGAATCCCTTCTTTTTGCTTTATAGCCCTCTTAATAGAGAAAGCCCCTTTATATTGAACTTATTTTCAGGCAGACTGCCTTTGCAGCTAGTCAGTATGAATGATACATGCTTGCCTTTCACCTTCATTTCTAAACAGTCATTATTAACTGTTAACATTGGCACTCTCAAAACCAGTATTCATTTTTCCTTCCCCAGTATGTTCAGTTTGAATTTACCATAGGGAAATCCAGATTTAGGGCTAGCATTATGTTTTGTATCTGAAATGGAGGCAAGTCAAAAATCTGGCTGCAAATTCTGGTCTGACTTTGTCACTGTGGCATCAGCCCTTTGCTGATTCTTCAGCAAGTAGGTTGTCGTTTAGCTACAAAATGATCCAGGCCTCTGTCTGCCTCTGGTTACTTAGAGATAGTCACAGGCCTATCGTTATGAAAGCCTGTGTCCTAAACTGGCTATGTCTTTATTAACTTTTCTCATTTGCGTTTTATCTTTCACTTAATTGTAAAGACTTAATCGAGTTCATTATAAGGGATTTTGCCAAGGATCAGTGGGTAGGTGTTGGAGTGGAAGACACTACAAAGAAGCTTCTGCTTCAGTGAGAAAACCTTTAGGTAGTTCCAGTGACATGAGGGTCTTACCCTTCCCTACTTATTGAAAATTGAAAGTAAGGCATTGCTGTAGAATGATTCCAGTGCTGGTTTTTGTTGCTGGTGAGAACTACCTGTCAAGCTGTCATGGCTTTATGACTGCCATTTTCATTGGGGATTTTTACTGCTCTCTCAGAAGCAGTGGCTGGAAAGAGATCAGTTCAGTATAGCTTCTTAATGGACATCCAGGCATGATGATCAATGAACAGGACATTGACTCATTGCTGCTTTCACCTGACCTTTGTGCATTATTTGTCCCAGAAGGGAATAACCTGAAAATTTGGAAGAAGTTCTTCTTGAGATATAATGGGCTGAATTATTCCCTATGAAACTAATAACTTGAGGCTTTCAGTGCCTTTTACCTCCACATAAGGATAATTTTCCTAGGTTTTTTTTTTAAACCTTTTGTCAGCCAGGACCAGGGTGTAAAGCAGTTCGCCTAGAGCCAATCTCTTGATGCTCTCTCTGTTGGCAGTGGCTTTACAATGCAGACTCCCTGCTCTATGAAACTATCGGGAATGATTGAACATGGCATAGTGTATGTAAGAAGTTGTGTGATGTGGTGTAAATACTGATCTTCTGAAGAGCAGCTGGCTAGTCTTTTGCTATCAGGTATGTCTGTGTAGATGTACATGGTTCAATCAGTGCAGACCTGTGCAGACCTGAGGGATGCCCGTTTATTCTCTAAGCTTTTCCAGGGACTCAAAAAACGATTTTTGCATAATGTGTGAATTAAATCTCTCCCTCATTGTTGGGAGTGTGTGGAGGAAGACATGAGTTAAAAGTCTGCATGGCAGGAGAAAATATACCCGAGCTAGGGGCCAAGTTACAGTTGCTGAGGGAACTATAACTTTGATTTGCTTGACTTGTGCAAATGTAAAGGCTTAAGCATGACATGCATTAGCCAGGAAGATGAAATTCCGCCTTTTGTGCTGTTGAGTTGTCTTTCTCTTGCCACACCCACAACCCCTGGAGTACCATCTCCAGGCAATATTGTCCTGGAACTGGACAGAGGCCCGCTGGCCCTGTGCTTCTCCTCCCCAGGGGAGATGCCTAGGTTAAGGTCGACACAGTCCTTGTCTTAGATGTGTCGCTGCTTGTTTGGGAGGAAAGGCATAAGAGATCTCACTGCTGAGGGGATCCAGCCCTCCCACGCCTTGACCTCTTAATGAGATTATCAGTAATGGTGCACCACTGCAAGTGGGCTTGATTTCATCTACACATGTCCATAGCAGGGATACTAATTATTCATAAAAGAACCTCTATTTTGCTCTGCTCCCCACCACCACTCAATTGTATTTATTGAGTGCTTACTGTGTGCAGAGCACTGGACTAAGCGCTTGGGAAGTACAAGTTGGCAACATATAGAGATGGTCCCTAGGCTTACTTAACCTTTCCCATGTCTCTGTGATACCCCTGAGACCTGCTGTCCTCATCCTTGGAAAATGGGCTTGGGACATCCCTAGTTAGCAGCCAAGGAAAGGGAATCCAGTGGCACTGAGATGAGAACTGGGACATATTGGAATGAGAGCCTATTGTGAAAAAAACAAGTGGCACAATAGCTCGGATGGCAGGGGGAAGTCTGATAGTTCAAGAGAAACTGGTTTCCAGGGAAAGGAGGGGGATATCAGGAGAGAGACAGTCCACCAGCCGGGCCCATAAGGACATCCCCAGTGCAGGTCTGTCCCTGGTCTTCCCGTCCTTATCCAGAGGCTAAGTGTTGGGGGTTTATCACTTCTCTCCTGGGTTAGATGGTTCTTCTCTCTTTCCCTCTTCATTGTTTGTTCCAATCCTAGTTTGGAGAGGCCTGGCCTTTAACGGACTGGCTCCCTCTGGGAAATACTTTTCTCCCGCTCTGCAGGCAGGTGAATGGCTGGCTGGTGGCATTGTGTCACCTACCTTTCAGCCACAATGTGGCTCCCATAGTTCCTGTGATTGGATCCTGCAGCCCTTTTGGTTCACATGGCTAGGGGGCCCCCTTAGCCCAAGGCCTGGGCTGCAGTGCCTAAAGCCCCTACATAAATTCGGCCCAGGCCCCTGGGGTGGAAATGATCTTGCCAGGCTTCATATTGCTTTGTATTGGCTTGCCGAGGTGGCTGACCAGAAGATCCAGGTATGATCCTATTTGCCATGCATCAGCTGCCTACCTCCATCCAGACTTAGGCAGGTAATATCTTTTCACTGGGTGCTGGAGGGGAAAATCTTGTCCTTCTCCTCTATAGACAAGGGGATCTTGGTTTTAGAGCCAATTTCATGTGCATGATATTTTCTAAATTCTTTTGCTTCTCACTCTTCTCTAGACCCTGCTGCCCATCCTGGCTCTGTTTGGTCCTTCTCTCACCTCCCTCCCCGCCTCCAGGTTCCTGTTCTCCTAGACCTTGGTCTGAGCCTTTTGTTGGCCCTATTTTTCATAGGGATTCAATGTTCCTCTTGTTCTTCTCTTAAAGATCCACTTCTGCTGTGGTAGCATATATTGTCTTGGGATGGCAGAGCCTCACTCCTGTTAGGACATGAGTTCACCATTAAATTAGAAATAAAAATGCATAGGAAGGACAACATTGTGCAGCTCTTCCTGAGCCTGTGATGAGCATAATATCAAAGAAGCCAAGAGCAGAATTGTCTTAGGAGGTTTAAGGAGGTGCTGGCAAAACTTTGCCCGGTCAATATGTATGCTAACATATCCTCCAGGTGGGCCTGAGGTAGAAGATGAAATTGCTTGGAAAGGGGAACTTAGTTTCTACATAGTTGAGTAGCATTTTGGGAAGAGGTAAGATGTCTATTCATACTGGGATAGGTAATGGAGTGACCCTCTGGAGTTTGGAGTACTTAAATTTAGGCCCAGTAATTCCCTGAAGGTATATAATGCTTTTATTTCCCAAAGCGATCTCACATCAGGGATTTCAGTAGATCTCTCAAAGCACTCTTGGCCTAGTGGATAGAGCAGGGCTTGGGAGTCAGAAGGACCTGGGTTCTAATTCTGGCTCCTCCACTTGCCTGCTGTGTGACCTTGGATAAGTCACCTTACATCTCTGTGACTGTTACCTCATCTGTGAAATGGGGATTGACTGTGAGCCCTTTGTGGAACATGGATTGTGTCCAACCTGATTTGCATAATAATAATAATTGTGTTATTTGTTAAGCGCTTACTATATGCTGGGCACTGTACTAAGCTCTGGGATAAATACAAGCAAGTCAGGTTGGACACAGTCTCTGTATTTTGTGTCTACCCCAGTGTTTAGTACAGTGCCTAACACATAGTAAGCACTTAACAAATACCATAAAAACAACAACAAAAAACAAACAAACAAAAAAACCAAAGCAAAACATTCCTGCATGGTATTACTGAGGCTCCCATTTTGCAGACGAAGGGACTGAGGAATAGCGAGGTTAAATGACCATGGTCACAAAGCAAGTAGAAGAGATTTAAAAGCAGATCTCCTGACTCCCGACATTGGTCTTTTTCAGTAGGGGAAGAAGTGGGATCGTGGGATCAGGGAGGGCACAATTATTCCTGTGACTTGTTGACCTTTATTGAATGTCATTCCTGTGACTTTGTGACTTTTATTGAATGCCGTTTGTGCAGTTAGCATTTTCATTTGCTTTAGCAGCTTTTTGTTTGAAAGACTGGATCAGGAGGGATATTTTGGAGTCTCACAAAACCTGTATGTTTTAAAAAAAAAATAATTAATCTACCAAGCAGAATGATGATTGCTATGTGCCTCATGAATTTCAGTAAAGCCCAATCAATAAAATGAAGGGGGTGGAAGACAAGAGAAATGCCAGCAAAGTCATCTGTTTTTGAGCTCCACATTGTGTATTTTCCTGACATGTGCCCCAACCTAGAAATTTCTTTAAGGCTGGGAATGATAGCAGGCCTGTTCGGCTTTGTGCATGAGAGTAGAGCATGCTAAATTCATTTTCCTAACTTCCTGTGAATGGGTCATGAGAAGCAGATGAATTAAAAGTTGAATGAATGAATAATTTTATGAGACCTTATAGCCTCCTTAGATGAAAACAATATGAGAGTTTTTCCCCCCCATTGATAAGGACAATAGACAGACATTTTATTTTTGCACAACTGATTGAATACTCCTGGTCCTAGGAGCTTTGAGTACTTTGTGTATTTTTAAATCATCATCCCTCCTTGGGTCCCAGTGGGGTGTATTCAGCAGAGCAAACTGGGGGAAGAGGAGAAAAAAAGAACAGAAATTAGATGCCTAATGGGCAAGGTTGCAGTTCTGGTTCAGAATGATGGTAACCCTTTATATTCTAATATGTGTTTACCATTGACTGTTCCTCACTTTTTTCCCTTATGGGGAATTATGGAAACCCATTATAGACTTCTGATTCAAACCCTTTCTAAATTTTCTGCTATTATGAGCCTAATCAATTTACTATGGTAATGGTTCCATAAGTTTGTATTCTGCTGTTAGAAGAAGTACTCCCACTCGTTTGTTTGATCCTACTACCATTTAGGAGGATTTGATGAATGATGATTCTGTCATTTTCCTTAGCCATAATCTTCATGGTTTTGTGACCTCTCACGTTTGTTCCTTAGTTTTTCCATACAAAAGCTACCCCATCCCCTTGGTCATTTGAGCTGGATATCTTTTCTGGCTTTATCATTTGCATCCTTTCTAGTATGTGGTGGCCAGAAATGTACTTAGAACAGTGCTTTGCACATAGTAAGCACTTAACAAATAGCATCATCATTATTATTATATGGTACCCCATGGTACTATGGGCTGTGGTCTTCAGAAGCAGAAAAACGAAGCTTTATACATTTTGTTCTCCTGCCCTTCCTGATGCCTTCCAGAGCTTGGTGCAGGAAGCAGACAAGGAGTGTTGGGGCACCCCACCCTATCCCCAATACATCACCAATGGCCCTTGTGTAGTTCATGTCCAGTGGCTTAGCAAACCAACAGGTAAGCCAGAGAAGCAATGTGGCTTAGTAGAAAGAGCACGGGCTTGGGAGTCAGAGACTGTGAGTTCTAATCTGAACTCCGCCACTTGTCAGCTGTGTGACTTTGGGCAAATCACTTCTTCTCTGTGCCTCAGTTAACATCTGTAAAATGGGGATTAAGACTGTGGAGCCCCACATGGGACAACATGATTACCTTGTATCTACCCCAGTGCTTAGAACATTGCTTGGCACATAATAATGGTATTTATTTAAGCGCTTACTATGTGTCAAGCACTGTTCTAAGCACTGACATAGTAAGCACTTAACAAATACCATAATTATTATTATTAGGTTCAAAGCCCTCTGAGGCCCTGGGGGCAGGGAAGGATGCAGGTATGGCAGTGATAAATCTCCAACAATGCAGCTAAATGGGATGAATGAAAACAATTTTTTTTTCTCTGCCAGCAATGAACTTCCCTTTGGTAGCTTAAGTGCATTAATTTTTCTTTTTATCTGATAGGAAATGGGAGGTGAAACCATTTGGTAAATGGATTGAAACATCATTTCATTGTGACTTCCTTGTTAGCCCAAGCTATTTCATGATGCTCTTCTATCTGTTGCATAATTTGTTACAATAGCACCGTAACTTCCCATTACACTGGCAGCTTTTACAGCGGCTGAATGGGAGGTGAAATTCAACAGTGGGAAGGTATTGCCATTGTTAAGGTGGAGCAACATCTCAACATGAAGAGGTTTTTTGATGGCCACAGAAGTCCCCTGGCTTTATTCAATCTCTCTGGGCTGAGAATACTAAGGATAACAGACCATTTGTTCTCAGTATCATGGGAAATGGAAAACGGTCAAGGATTTTTTTTCCCCATTAGTAATATTTACTGGGTGCTTACTGTGTGCAGATCACTGTACTAAGTGCTTGGAGAGTACAATATAATCAAGTTGGTAAACACAATCCCTGCCCACATGGAGCTCACTGTCTAGAGGAGGAGCAATGCACAGAAGGTACATTGGGTTAAGATTACTCAGGAAATTGGTGGCAGAAGCTGGATAAGAACCTAGACACCTGATTCCCACATTTTCCTACTTTGGCTAGGGAACCAGGAATGAAGGGCCAGGAAGAGTGCCGAAATGCAAAAAATGGTTCCAAATATGGTGTCAATTGGTACTGATTAACAATGATTAGCATGGTTACCAGCCCAAGCAGAACAGTGTGTGTATAAGTTGTTATCCAGAACCAGTCCTCAGTTTTGGACTCTAGAGGCAGAATTTGCCTGTATAAACCCTGGGGTGAGTCTCTGTTCTCACCACCATGCTCACACTATGAGAGCAAAGATGGGTAAGAAGGAGTTATAATTCCTAGCTACTTCTAGGACTTTTGCAGCATGGTAACTAGAAGCCTTTTAAACTCCAAAGGCACGTGTCCCCAGGAGCTTGGGCATGGTCTCTAACCATACCAGACTTCATTTTTCCAGATGGAGCAGGAGTTCCTAAAGGCCGGTTGATACCCCCTCTCTCAAGTGGGGACTTTGGGGCAGTTGCCAAAGCTAGTTATGCCCCTGCTAGACTCCTTTCCCACCTCTTTTCCCTAGCATCTTGAACTTCCCCCACCTCAACCTCTCTTTCTCCTTCCCCCATCCTTTCTTTTTCACATATATATATATATATATATCTTCCCCCTGCCTCCCAATTCACTTCTTGAGACTTTCCCTGCAATGGAAAACTGATCTTTGCAGTGGAAAAACCACCCCTTTTGGGTATACCCTTGTTGGGTATTTTAATAAAATAATGGTGATTAGCCAGACACTGAGTTCTCCAAGGTGGAAACAAATTCAAGGGGGAAAAGATGTTTCAGAAGCAACTCAGAATTGAATTCATAACTGTAGTCTGGTACACATCAACTCCAGGGACTAGAAGTAGAGGATCCATCCCTCAGATGTTGGTTATTATTGGTTAGGTCTGTCAGTTACTGTAATGCTGGTAATTATAAAAACACTAGAGGAAAAAGAAATGAGGGGAGCTTGCCATAGCAACACAGACAGATTAGTGAAGAATAGTAGGAACTATAGATAGCAGCTGCTTTCATTGTCAGGGTGTTTTAAAATATAGACTTTGGATGCGAACTCTCCATAGGGTGCACAGCTGCACCTCCTGGCCTCTATCCCCGTAATTAAAAGTAGAGCACATAAAATTGAGAGACAACAACAAAAGATAGAGAAAATGAAACCCTGGGGAATTTAAAATAAAAGATAAGAGTGGCGGATTCAATTTGAGAAATGCTTCAGTGGTTGGATTTATTCATCATTCGGACTGTAATGTCAAGAGTGATTTTGTAATTTCGGCTACAAGCTACAGTACAGTTTGAGTTTTGAAAAACTCTTCCTAAGTCGTTCATTCAGCCTGCCTTGTGCCTGCATGATTTGTTGCTAGATTTGTGCTGTATAGGACCAAGTTTATCATCTTGAAAGTTTTCCATTTGCATATGAGCTATACATCCTGTGGGTGACACAGCTGCATCACTCGGAGTGTGTAATAAGTATCGCCTTGTTTGGCGCTTTTTCCTACGTGCTGAGAATCTGCAAGCTTTGCTGAAATGCTGATACACTGCCGAAAGTGGTGGGGCTGTAGTAGCTGAATGCAGTTGAGACTGCATTTTGCCATGTTTATGTACCAAACCCTTCTCACTCAGTGTGGTCTCTTTGGGCTGGAAAGAAAATAAGTGCCAATGTAGAACTAACTCAGTTCTACTTTATTTTTAAGGAGGCAAGATGAGAAAAGTGAACCTGGGAAACAGCATCTTGAAAGGTCTAGTTCAGTATTTGATGGCATAGAAGAAGTGTGGCCACAACCCTTTAAGAATAATTTAATTAGTGTAGGAGCATATAGGTGACAACATGTTACAGATTGCTCATTTAAACCTGAGGAAGACAGCTGATATGATTCCCCACACGGTATGTCTTCAAGGAGAAGTTGGTTCAAGATAATAATAATAATAATGGTGGTATTTGTTAAGCACTTACTATGTCTAAAGCACTGTTTTAAGAGCTGGGGGGGATACAAGGTGATCAGGTTGTCCCACTTGGGGCTCACAGTCTAAATCCCCATTTTACAGATGAGGTAACCAAGGCACAGAGAAGTTAAGTAGCTTGCCCAAGGTCACACAGCTGACAAGTGGTGGAGCCGGGATTTGAACCCATGACCTCTGCCTCCCAAGCCCGTTTTCTTTCCACTGAGCCACGCTGCTTCCTCAATCCTAGCTCTGCTATTGACGGTTCTTCCTATTCTGGAAAGGTGTCCATCTAAAAACTGGGAGAATTGGGAAAGGGCTTAGAACAGTATTCTGTTATTCTTGGAGCACTTCTCAAGCAAAACTTCTGAGAAGGGCAATCTGTGCTGTATAGCTTTGCTGTTATAAATAAGTAAAAGAGAAAACATCAAGGGGTAAGTTCAGAAAGATGAGATACACCTGAGACTTGGGTTGAACTGTGATTCAGAGGCAGTGTTGTGTGGGGATTTGTGAGTGACAGTGTACTTATACAGGATTATGAATACATGTGAAAAGCGAGAAGTGAGAGCTTATAAATAATAAAGGGTAGAAAACTGGACTAGACTAGAGAAGGAGAGAGTGATTGTTTTGGTATTAGCATTTCATAAGAGCCTTAAGTAGTGCAGAAAGTGTGCGGTGATGACAGCAGACCTGGATAGGGGGATTGTGTGTTGATAAGGGAATCTGAAATACTCAAGGCACTGAAATGAGATAGGAACTCTTGATTTCTGTCTAGTATTGGGAAGAAACACAGAGTGTTCTGGGAGAACCAACTCCAGACAATTAATGTTCTCTCCTGTCACCATCCCATTATCAGCTTGTTTTTCTTTCACCCTTTTACTAATGTGAAACTGAAAAATGCAGTGGAAGGCCCAGAAGGGCTGGTGGTATGGGAGGTAGGGGTCTGTGTGTGTGTGTGTGTGTGTGTGTGTGTGTGTGTGTGTGTGTGTGTGTGTGTGTGTGTGTGTGTGTGTGTGTTATGTATGTTTGTGATTACACACCACACTCAGGCTTATTCTGATTTGTCATTGAAGTTTTGCACTTTGCATTGTGGTGGGAAGATACTCAAAAGACATTCCAGAAGACAGATTGCACGTTAGTAACTCATTAAGCAGCATGGCCTAGTGGCAAGAGCAGGGACTTGGGAGTCAGGGAACGTGGGTTCTAATCCCAGTTCCACCATGTCTGCTGTGTGACCTTGGGCAAGTCACTTCACTTCTCTGTGCCTCAGTTACCTCATCTGTAAAATGGGGATTAAGAACTGTTGAGTCCCATGTGGGACAACCTGATTTCCTTATATCTACCCCAGCACTTAAACAATGCTTAGTGCATAGAAAAGTGCTTAAATGACAGTATTATTATTATTTAAAGTGGATATGAGTGATGGACAATAAAAAGAAAAATAGTACAGGAATTACATTGGGAGGAAAGAATATATCTTTTTTAAATGGCAATGGGAAAATATGCATTATAAATTGACCAAATATCATATTTAGTATAAGCATATATATGCATATGTGTGTGTGTGTGTGTGTACTTCACAGTGAACAGTAAATCACACAAATTACATAGTTTAAATCTCCCCACAATAAGAATGTGCTGGAAGATTGGCTATTACTCACAGCTCTAGAATAGTCAGTAGTATTCATTGAGTACTTAGTGCTGAACACTGTGCTAATCTCTTGAGAGAGTACACAGTCCATGCCTTTAAGGAGTTTACAGTCTAACAAGGGAGACAAAAAATAATTTATTGATTCAGAAGAACAGGATATTACTCTCCCTAGTATTCCTGTTCTCCCTTCTACTTGGACACAAGCCCCATGTGGAACAGAAACTGTATGCAACCTGATTAATTTGTATCTATTCCAGGGCTTTGAACAGTGCTTGACACATAGTAAGCACTTAACAAATACCATAAAAAATCACTCTTTCTAGGGGTTTTAGAATTCTTCTCCAGAGATGGGATGGTCATCTTAATATTCCTTAAATAGACTTCAGAGCATTTTTATATTAATTTATAGAATAGGATTTTTCCTCCCATTTGGGCCCAAATTCTTGGTCTAATAAACGTGGTAGGGAATTTCTCTTAAATACTTAAACAGCCAATTATTACTACATTTACTTAGAGAGGCCCATGGTTATCAAAGCTGGGTTTGGTTCTTTTTCCCTTAGTAGCCTCTACTTTCTTTTGCTCCCCCTCATCCCCAAAAACATTCTTGCAGCTTGTCGAGTACCTCAGATCCTCCGACCCTGTGCCTTATCCTAGCACTCTTTTGGACTAGTGGAAAGAGTACAGGTCTCAGAGTCGGAGAACCTGGGTTCTAATCCCAGATTTGTAAATTAATAATAGATATTATTGTACATATCTATAAATAATATATTATAAATTATTTATATTAATGTCTATCTCCCACTCTAGACTGTAAGTTTTTGTGGGCAGGGAACATGTTTACCAACTCTGTAGAATTATACTCTCCTAAGCACTTATTACAGTGCTTTGTGCACAGTAATTGATTGGCTAATTATTATTATTTTAGTAATAATAGTGTTATTAATGGTCATAATAATACTAGTGGTAATGTTTAGGTGCTTACTGTGTGCCAAGCATGGTACTAAGCATTGGGATAGATACAAGATTATCAGATCCCACATGGGTCTCAGTCTAAGTAGGAGGGAGAACAGATATTGAATCCCCAGTTTGCTGATGAGGAAACTTCATCCTTATTGACACCCATGCCCATTACCTTTAGCAGTTGTTCCATATGTTTAGCTCCCTCCTCAAAACCCTTCTTGCCTCCCCAGTCTCTTGCCCCTAATGACTGGCCACCTACTTCTTTGAGAAAATTGAAACCATCAGGCATGATCTCTGTAAAATCTCCCCTGCTCCTCTCCAGTCCCTCGCTACTCCTGCCCCTTCTTCAACTCTCCTATCAGTATCTTAAGAGATCTCCTGCCTGCTCTCAAAATTCACCCTCTCCACCTGCACATCTGGCCCCATTCCTTTGTACCTTATCAAAACTTAGAGAAGCAGTGTGGCTCAATGGAAAGAGCACGGGCTTGGGACTCAGAGGTCATGGGTTCAAATCCCGGCTCTGCCGATTGCCAGCTGTGTGACCTTGGGCAAGTCACTTAACTTCTCTGTGCCTCAGTTACCTCATCTGTAAAATGGGTATTAAGACTGTGAGCCCCACGTGGGACAACCTGATCACCTTGTATTCTCCCCAGCACTTACAGCAGTGCTTTGCACATAGTAAGTGCTTAACAAATGCCATTATTATTATTATTATTATTGAACACTTGCCTCCTCCCTTCTTCCCTCTCTGACCACCATCTTCAACCATTAACTCTCCAATAGCTTCTTTCCCACTGCTTTCAAACATGTGCATGTCTCTCCTCTCCTAAAAAACCTTCCCTTGACCCCTCAGCTCTCTTCAGTTATTGCTCCATCTCCCTCCTACCGTTCCTCTCCAAACTCAAATGAGTTGTCTACGCCCACTGTCTCAAGTTCCTCTCTTCCAGTTCTCTCCTTGACTCCCTCCAGTCTGTCTTCCATCCCTTTCACTCCAAAGAAACTGCTCTCGCAAAGGTCGTAAATGATCTTCTTAACCAAATCCAATGGCCTCTTCTCCATCCTAATCCTCCTCCATCCCTCAGTTGCCTTTGAAACTGTTGACCACTCCCTTCTCCTGGAAACATTATCCATCCTCATCTTCACTGACACTCTCCTCTCCCAGTTCTCCTTCTATCTCTCTGGCCACTCATTCTCAGTCTCTTTTGTGGGCTCCTCTGCCTCCCACAGTTGTTGTTTGTTGTGATTATTATTATTGTATTCTCTTTTTGTTATTGTCTAAGTTCAGTAAGCTGCTGTTTTCTTGTAGTCTGTGCCTTGTCTGGTTTACTTTAATAATAATAATAAATGAAGGCATTTATTAAGCGTTTACTATGTGCAAAGCACTGTTGTAAGCTCTGGGGGGATACAAGGTGATCAGGTTGTCCTACGGTGGGCTCACAGTCTTCATCCCCATTTTAGAGATGAGATAACTGAGGCCCAGAGAAGTGAAGTGACTTGCCCAAAGTCATACAGCTGGCAATTGGTGGAGCTGGGATTTGAACCCTTGACCTTTGATTCCAAAGCCTGTGCTCTTTCCACTGAGCCATGCTGCTTCTCAGTGGGTTTCTAGCTAAATCTCCTTTGTCCAGATTGGTTCTCATCAAGCATATAGCAATTAGGTAATTCTGGGACTTCCATGTGAGTTTTGAAACCCACAAATTACCTGACAACTGGATCCTGTGTTAGCCACAATTCTGGGAAGGGTTGGACCTTGAGGAGTTCACCTTACTCTTTGGCAGTTTTTCCTAGAAAATACCAGTGCCATGTCTAGGTAGAAGAGTACCTTTCCCTGGAAATCTTAGGCATCTGGACAGTAGGGGATTAAGTGAAAATTTTCAAGTAACCATTTATGGTCTAATTAGGATGATTTCTTTCAAGAGGTTGAAGTGGAGAGGGGTTGGAGAAGAGCTTACTGATTCTCGAAATCCTTAATTAGTGGGGGATGGAGAGAATCAGCTCATTCAGGGCCAGGATGGGTCTGCACGAGAGTGCACAGACCCATAAAGTTAAGCACAAAAATCTCCATCCTGTCTGTGAGTATAAGGAAGCTAATAAATCTGCCAGAAGCCTGGTGAAATTGATTCATTTCTGTGAGAGGCTGGAAGGGGCTACAGAAATGTTGGATGAAAATGTTCCGTTTTCATTTCAAGCAGTTCCTTCTGTCCAAGCCTGCTGGCTTTGTTCTGATGAACTCTATCTAGGAGTATAAACTCCCAAAGGGTTGGGACCATATCTCTTCTAGGAAGCCTTCCCTGACTAACCATACCCTATTCACTTTCCCTACTGCTTCACCTATGGACTTAGATCTGTACTCCCTAAGCACTGTGCTACTCTTGCCAGCCCCACAGTACTTACACATATCTTTATACTCTGCTGCTTCCCCCCTCCATGATTTATTTTAACGTCTATCTCCCCCCACTCCCTAGAATCTAAGCTCCTTGAGGGCAGGGATGGTGACAACTACCTCCATTGTATTGTTTGCTCCCAGTGCATAGAACAGTGCTCTTGAACAGTGAGATGAGCTGAGATTAGAATGCAGGGCCTCTGACTTTCAAGCCTGTGATACAACTCAGTGCTTCCCATAGACGCTTAAATGGTTTTATGTTTATGAATAGTTTACTAGAGTATTTGTTTCTGTGATCAGATAATTAATCTTTGAAAACACCAGGCTCACATTGAAAAACATGACTCTTCTCCCAGGTAGATGTTATAATAATGGGAAAGGAATTTCATGGGGATGAAACTCCTGGGCTCCCCTGAGACTGCTCACTCCAGGGGCAGATTCAAGGATGAGTGTATGAAGATATCATTCTGCGACTCTGCGTTCAGTTCCCACTCTTGGAGATTGTCCATGAGATTGGCATATTGCCCCTGGGATTGTCTGGTGGGTTGAAGAAGTAGCCCTGGGTTTATTGAAAAGGTTTATTGAAAAGGGGCTCTGGGCCTACATCTTGATTTCTGATAGAGCAATATAAAGGTAACTGAATTGCCTGTAAGAGAATCAGCAAGGAGTCAGTTTAAAATATTTCATATCTTTGGAGAGCCCTTGGGCCTAGCACCAAGGGCAGCAGTTGGTCTGGTGAGTATGCCCATCTGTTTAATGCCAGTCTGCCACCTAGATGCTTTTAAGTCCAGGGTTCCAACTCAGTCGCCCAACTTCCTAGCGAAGGACTTTGTTTCCCCAATAGAAACCAAAAACAAAACCAAATAGGATTTGTGAAGAGTAAAACAAATGAACTTAATCCGTATACTTCTGCATTTTGGAGAGGTATGAACTCCTGGCTCTGAGAATGTAGGCAGCAAGTACGTAGCAGGCAGGAAGTTTGGATCAGTCTGACAAGATGCTCAGTTTTCAAGGTTCAAAAGCAATATATTGCTTTTTATTGACTTATTCCTGGCTTCTGCTGAGGAAATTTCTCATCATCTACTCAAATAGCTCCTTAGCATTTATGTTCATCTTGATAAAGTGATTAGTATTCCTTTAGGTATTTTTGAAGTGTTTTTAGACTTCCGAATATGTTTTGTCATTTGAACACTTGTGTTGTTGTATCTACTCCTATTCTCCCTCCCCCATTAGTTTGTAAGCATCTCAGTGGAAGGAATCATGACTCTTCAGTCAATCAGCCAATCAATCATTGGTATTTATTCAGTGCGTATTGTGCAGAGCACTGGACTAAGCTCTTGAGAGACTATAATCCAAGATTTGGTAGAAAAATTCCTTGCCCACATCAAGCTTATAGTCTAGAAGGAGAGACAAGACATTAATAGAAATAAACCATTTATAATATGTCACTTTTAGATATGTACATAGGTCCTGGGGGGCTGAGGGTGGGGTGAATACCCCATGCCCAAAGGGCACAGTGCAAACATATAAACATGTTTTGCCCTGTAATTCTCTTCAGCACCACTTCCAGGGCTCCACACCCACTGGACATTTTAAGTAGATGACTGGCTGGTAGAAAATAAGGTTCTGGTCATCACGTAGGTCACTGCTTCTGTGTTTCAGACTTCAACGTACTACCACATCAAAGAAATCATGGTACAGCTCCTCCGCACAGTGAACAGAATGGTCATTACAATGGGGCGAGACCACAGCCTAATTGTGAGTAATTTCTTCATTTTCTTCTGGTTAGTGCTTTACATTCCTACCTAAATTCCGTTTCTGGATGACCCTGTAGCACCGTGCAGAGCTGAGCTCCCTGTGTTGGTTAATTTCTGCCTCTGGGGCAGGAGTCAATTTCCCAATTTAGACTGGGCCTTCCTAGCGAGCAATCCCTATGCACATTACTATAATGAGCAGCCAGTTAGGGTTCTCTACTGTGTTTGGTAGCCCTATGAAGAAGGACATGAGTTGTCTTTCCTGTAGATCTAATGTAGGAAATCCTTTCATCCTAAAACATATACTTGTTCACTGGCATGTGGCCTTTTCCGGCTTTTTTGCTTGACAGAGAAGATGGCGCATGCCAACTTGGAGTACCACTGAGGAATGAAGTGGTTTCAAGAGGTCAGTTGACTGGGGGAGCTATATTGCCAGGAATGGTCAAGAGAGAAGGGGCTGTGTGGAGTTTGGGCCTGGTATGCACTTGTTTCTTCAGCAGTGAATCATTGGTTTGGGGGTGACCCATGGCACAGGTCAGTTCTTCAGTGGAAATTTTTTTTTCTGCATGTTGTTTGGAGTAAAACATAGCCAGGGTCAGTGTTTCCTGACCCTCATACTATCCGTGAAATTCTTCAGCTGCCTCACCTGAGGATCAGGTTCTGAACTATGCTAGCCTGGGTTTGGCATAACCAATTGGAAGAGCCTGAAAAAGGAAAATTATGCCAACTTCCTCTCCCCTTCCTCCCTCCCCTTCACCTTCTCCTCCTCCTCAAAATTTGTTGTAGCTATTGTGTGCATAAACCTGTTTGCAGCATAAGAGAAACTGAGAGAAGCCGCAAGGCCGAGTGGATAGAACATAGGCCTGGGGGTCAGAAGGACCTGTGTCCTAATCCTGACTCTATCAATTGTCCGCTGTGTGACCTTGGGCAAGTCACTTCACTTCTCTGTGCCTCAGTTACTTCATCTGTAAAATGGGAATTAAGACTGTGAGCCCTGTGTGGGACCACAGACTGTGTCCAACCTGATTCGCTTAAATCTACCCAAGTTGTTAGTACAGTGCCTGGCACAAAGTCAAAACAAATATCATTAAAAAAAGGAAAAAATGACCGAACTAAGAACTTGAGAATGCAGAAGACAAGTAAATGTCAGTCCTTGCCGTCAAGATGCTTACAATGTAACAGAGAAGACAAGTGGGCACATATTGCCAGATATACAATAGATAAGATGAAGAAATAGGTACAGAGATTGAAAAAATGAAAGTGAGTAAGCAGACATATTGCAATAGGACTGAAGTGGCTGATGAATTAGCAGAATGTGGTAAAAGGTCATCAGGGAATGTTTGTTGGAGAAGGCGCCTCTTTTCCCCATCCTCTATCTGCTCCTCCCATGCCATCCTTCTAGCTGTACCTTGATCTCCATTGTCCCTTGCTCACATTGTTCCCCTGGTGTAGAACTCCATCTCTTCCCATGTCAGGCAGACCCCAGCTCTCCCACTTCCTCCCACAAGCTTTCCCCAATTCATTTCCTGAGATCGTGTATCATTTCTTCCCCTCCAACCAGTTCTAGTATTTAAGAGCTCATATATACCCTTCTTAGCACTCACATTATGAATATCCACTTGATTCATTTCTGACGACTCTAATTGCAGATGTTTTGATGTTCATCTCCCCCATGAAAGAGAAACTCCCTGTGGGCAGAGAGCATGCCATATAGTTATTTTGTATTTCCCAGGCGCCTAATACAGTGTGTTGTATCAAGTAGTTGCTCAATAAATACTATTACCACTATTCATTCATTCATTCAATCAATCGTATTGAGCACTTACTGTGTGCAGAGCACTGTACTAAGCACTTGGGAAGTACAAGTTGGCAACGTATAGAGACGATCCCTAACCAACAGTGGGCTACTACTGCTGCTACTATTATTACTAATACTACTACGACGATGACGAGGGCTTTGAAGGAAAGGAGGTACGTGGCTTGGCAGACTTCAGTTGAAAAGCCGTTTCTAACATATTGCTCGTGTCTTTACCTGTGAATGACCTAGGAGAGTCCCAAGTGAGGGAGGGAGAGAGGTCACTTTGGGAGAACTGAAAAGCATGAGAAGAGAGTGGGATAGGAAAGAAGGAACCCAGATGGGGAGCCTTAAACTTGGTCTATATCTGCTCCTTCCCCTTTCTCTGGTCCTCATTGACTGGGAAAAGGAAAATGCCTGAAATAAGAAGCAATTTCCTTTCAAAATAACACTTAGAAGAGGGAGTTCCATCATTCTTTCTCAGAATGAAAGGAAATGGCAGAGAGAGGTAATTACTTTAGGGCCTAGGGTCACAGTCTTCAGGACTACAGGCTCCAATTTTAAGCTTAAATTGAAATTTGAAGGGGAGGAAGCACTTTCTTACCAAGCTTCGTTTTAATTTTCCAGAGATGGTTTTTATTGGTTATTTTCCATCACTCAGAAATCTTATACAATCAATATTTATAGCGAACACTGTACGTGCTCAGCATTTTTAAATGCCCAAAGAGATTTGATTATGTATGTGGAAGATCATTGCTTTACACATCATTACAAGGGACAAATTGTGACATTTTCATTTTATTTGTAGGAGTAGAAACATTGTTACAAAACGTGTTAGGTATTAAAATTACATGAATCACATCACCAGGATTGGTGTTTTCTTGTTTCCCATCGTGCATTGTAATGATCATTAGTTGGAAATAACGTTTACTAATTTAATTCTGTCTATAGAATGCTGGCTTGGGCAATTAATTCATAAGGTTGAAAATACCACCAAAAGCTACTTTTGCAAAAAGTTTTCCCTTTGCTGAAATTAAGTTGTTCTCTCTTTACCTATTACTCATCTTTTTTTTATGGAACTTAGCGGGTCTAAGGATATCACCAACCTTTGGAAATGGGGAGGAAAAAAAAGACAACTTTTTCCATCCTTACCAGCCCATGAGGACAATTAGTCTCAAAGCAACTTTCCTCTCCCCTCCCCTCAATCTCCCTCTACCCTCCAACTCAGGTTTTCTGTGGGAAAGATTTTATACAAGAGTGAAAGCAACTCGTTTGGCTTGGTACGAAGAAAACTTTCAGTTTATTTAGAGAAGGTCACTGGCACTGTAAGCATCAAATCTTAGCTTGCTCTCCTGAGGACAGCCAAGAAGTAACAAGCTGAGACTAAGGCTGTTTAGCTGAAATCTGATTTTGGGGCCTCCCCTCACTGGTTCCATTGTTCTAGCAGGTGGCCCAAGGAAAGCTCTTTGAAAAGCTCTGTAACTAGCCCCTTTGGAGCAAATAGGGATACTCATTTCTTCACGAAGTTTTTGGAAGGGAAATGATCAAGTAATTTGAGTTTCAAATGGGACCTAGCTTTTATTTTCTGTGGTAAAAATAAGCCTCTGGGTGATATACTTTGTGTTTAATTACACCAATTTTGCACAGAGGATTCTATTGTGTGATTTTAGAAAAAGGTAAATGCAGATGGCATCATGCCTGCACAGCAATTCGTGGCTGTATGTTAAGAGGAAAAGTTTAAGCAACCCTGGATCCCCACTGTTGGTGCTCACAACTACCCTGATGTCTCCAGGAAAAAAGGCTAAACAATCTGAGAGTGAATCAAGACTGTCAAGCTGTTAGCTGCCTTCATTTTCTTTTAATAATAATGGGAACAAGTTTCTGAGACTTTCAGTATTGTTAGCTGTAAATCCCAAAGTACAGGTCTCCAGGAGATAAGGCCAAAATGTAGGATTTGCTTTTTTGTTGTTTTTTTTTTTTTGTTTGTTTTGTTTTTCTGAGAAGAGAAAGGCAGATATTATTGACAGTGGATAAGTTGGGTTTCAGGATGTCATGTAACAGGAACTCTCTATGGTTCTAGTGGATGGATGGGCAGTGTTCTCAATCAGCTGTTATTTATTGACCACTTACAGAGCACTTGCAGAACAGTGAACTAAGCAATTGGAAAAGTACAGTGTAACTGAGTTGGTAGACATGTTCCCGCCCCACGATCAGTTAATAGTCTAGATGGAGAGACAGATAATAACTAAATAAATTGTGGATATGCACATAAGTGCTGTGAGGCTGATGGAGGGATGAATAAAGGTTGCAAATCCAACTGCAAAGGCAATTCAGAAGGGAAAGGGAGAAGAGGAAATGAGGGCTTAGGGAAGGCTTCTTGGAGAAGATGTGCTTTTAAAAAGGCTTTGAAGTTGGGGAGAGTGATCATACTCGCTCTCTAGTGATCTTGATGATGATGATGCTTATAAAAACAGCGTCACAGGAACTAGATCAGAACTAGATCACAGGAACTAGCATCACCAAAACCTGCCGCTCTCACCTTCACATCACCAAGATCTGTCCTTTCATCTCCATTCAAAGCGCTACCTTGTTGGTACAATCTCTCATCCTATCCCAACTGGATTACTGCATCAGCATCCTTTGTGATCTTCCAACCTCCTGTTTCTCCCCACTTCAGTCTATACTTCACTCTGCTGTCTGGATTTTCTTTCTACAGAAACGCTTTGGGCGTGTTACCCCCCCTCCTCAAAAATCTCCAGTGGTTGCCTATCAACCTTTGTATCAAGCAAAAACTCCTCACTATTGGCTTCAAAGTCTCCACCACCTTGCTCCCTCCTACCTCACCTCCTTTCTCTCCTTCTATAGCCCAGCCTGCACCCTCCGCTCCTCTGCTGCTAATTTCCTCACTGTGCCTCATTCTCGTCTGTCCCGCCGTCGACCCCTGGCCCCTGTCCTACTTCTGGCCTGTAATGCCCTCCCCCTCACATCTGCCAAACTAACTCTCTTCCCCCCTTCAAATCCCTATTGAAAGCTCACCTCCTCCAGGAGGCCTTCCCAGAATGAACCCCCCTTTTCCTCTGCTCCTCCTCCCCTCCCCATCGCCCCTACTCCCTCCCTCTGCTCTACCCCCTTCCCCTCCCCACAGCACTTGTGTATATTTATACATAGTTATTATTCTATTTATTTTATTAATGATGTGTATCTATAATTCTATTTATCTGTTTTGATGCTATTAATGCCTGTCTACTTGTTTTGTTTGGTTGTCTGTCTACCCCTTCTAGACTGTGAGCCTGTTGTTGGGTAGGGATTGTCTCTATCTGTTGCCAAATTGTACTTTCCAAGTGCTTAGTACAGTGCTCTGCATATAGTAAGTGCTCAATAAATATGATTGAATGAATGAAGTGCATATAGTTATTTTCTGACCATCATTTTGCTTCCTTCAGAAGCCATATATGAAGGAATAAATTTGAGAAAATTATAATTTTTGTATTGGTTATTAAAGAATTTCATTTCCCATTCAGTCCACTTTCAAATGAAATGAATGTAGGAAATTAAAGAGAAAATGTCATGTTCCCAAAAGTGTTTTGATAGCTTTCCCATCTCTATTCTCCACCCCTCCTTATTTATGCCTGCTGCTTTTCAGTAGATCCTTTCATTAGGAGCTTTCTCTCAGTGAAGTATGGGAGAAAACAGATTTCTGACCTTGGTGTAGTGGTGGTAACTCATTTTGATCACAACCCTGGCTGCCTTCTCAATGACCAAGTGGTGATCGGGTGACTATAGAAATTCAGACAGTGGGGAGAGGGGGAAAAACACATTCAGTTCAGAAGCTTTTCTTCTTCTCCATCCTTGTCTTGGAAGACAAGAAAGACCTTTTGGAACTAAGTCACTGGATGGTGCAGACAGATAAGCTATTGGTTCACCATTTCACTTCTTTCTGAACTCACTGAATTTGTCAGAAACTGGATTTGAGCAAAGTTTCCCAGGAGGAGAGAGGGACTGAAGATCTTGGGGTGGGGAGGGGAAGACCATTCCAAGGATTCTATAGAGACTGTGCTGCACTAGACACCTTTCTTACCTCTTCTTGCCCTTCCATGTCTTCCTTGGGCCTGTGTTGCTATTTTTGAGGTTACTTTACATTCTCTCCCCACTCCTTCCCTCCCATCCTCCCATATCCCTCCTCAAATCCCAAGCATCCCATATTGGCCCTGGGTGCTCAGAACTATGATCCAAATTGCCATCTTGGTTGTAGTAGGCCAGCGTGGCCTAGTGGAAAGAGCACTGGCCTGGGATTCAGAAGAACCTGGGTTCTAATCCTGCCTTCACCACTTGTCTGTGGTGTGACCTTGGGAAAGTCACTTAACTTCTCTGTGCCTCAGTTACCTCATCTGTAAAATGGGGATTAAGACTGTGAGTCCTATGTGGGACAGGGGCTGGGCCCAACATGATTAGCTTGTATCTATCCCAGTGATTAGAACAGTGCCTGGCACATAGTAAGTGCTTAACCAATACCCTCATCATCAATTTACCCTTCTCTACTGGATCTGGAAAGAGCAAAGTACAGTCTAGGTGCCTTGGGCATTTCTGTGTGTGGGAGCTGACCCTGATCAGCTCCAACATAAGTCCAACTGGGTAACAGAATCAGTCTTTTCCCCACTTCTACACCTTCTCATTAACCCCTAGATCAGAAATACCTGGTGGGCTTTCAGGCTTTTATTCCAGGAAATTTTATGCCGGGTCAGTCTTTGATAAGTGTCTGGATCCTGGCATACAGTGCCCAATCACCAAACACGGAGATTCCATTTGAGGGTTATGGCTTGCGAGCTATGCTCTGAACCAAGCTGGTAAATATCAAAGGATGTCTTATACATTTTTTTTTAATTCTTAAGAGCTTCCTCCTCTCCTTTCTCACAAATTTTTTGTCACTGTTATGGAATCCCTCATGTGGGCCTTGTTTACTCTATCATACTGATTCATGAAATAAAATTAAGCTGTTGTTTCAGCTGCGCTGTGAACAGAATTGTGTGAAAGGCAGACAGGGTGCCATATGTGTATTACCAAACCCTGGAATACATATTTTTTATGATATTTGTTAAGGGCCTATTATGTATTAAACCCAATTCTAAGCACTAGTAAGGTAGATTCAAGTTAATTTAGTTGGACACAGTCCTTGTCCCACATGTGGCTCAAAGTCTAAGTAGGAGGGAAGACAATAATCCCCATTTTACAGATGAGGAAACTGAGGACGGAGAAGTTAAGTAACTTGCCCAAGGTCACATAGCAGGAAATTGGCAGAGCTAGGATTAGAACCCAGATCTTTCAGTGTCCCAGGCCCATGCTTTCTCCACTAGGCCCTGCTGTTTCCCATAAGGTAGAAAAACCAAATTATGAAAATGTAGCTGCAGACCAGGAGGAGATGAACATTGGTTTGAGCAGCCTGACTAATGGCAAGAGCCACTGGGGGCGGAGAGGTTCCGGCTATCATTCCCTGTTGGCTTTCTTAAATGAGTTCAAGGAAATGAATCCCATCAAATGGAGGCTTACCGTTAAGACCCAGTTTTTCTAGACTTTAAAGTCTCTAAAGTCAGCATGAAAGTTGAAGGTCAGCAATGGTGAAAGTGAGATGTACATCCAATGTACATTGTGTTCCCTTTACCGTTCAAGCTCTCTATTATTTTCCCTTTCTTTTTCTCTTTCCTTCCTAAGGGAAGACACAGGTCACCTTGGGCTAAAGCGGAAAGCACTTAGGCTGGAAACCATAGTGTATGTTCACAATTGTGTAGGAGATAGGAAGGTATAGGAATTATTATTCCTATTCAGTGGAAGGAAAAACTGAGTCTGGATTGACTCTTTCCTTGAAAGTTGATCCTGGAGTAGAACCAGAGACTAGAATCTAAGTGTCTGGAGTAGAAGCAGCATGGTCTAGTGGATAGAGCATAGGCCTGGGAATCAGAAAGACCTCAACTCAAAACTCAACATGTCCAAGACTGAGCTCCATATCTTCCCTCCCAAACCCTGTCCTCTCTCTGACTTTCCTGTCACTGTGTATGGCACTACCATCCTTCCTGTCTCACAAGCCCACAACCTTGGTATCATCCTTGACTCAGCTCTCTCATTCACCCTACACATCCAGCCCATCACCAAAACCTGCCGGTCTCACCTCCATAACATCGCCAAGATCCGCCCTTTCCTCTCCATCCAAACTGCTACCTTGCTCGTTCAATCTCTCATCCTATCCCGACTGGATTACTGCATCAGCTTCCTCTCTGATCTCCCATCCCCCTGTATTTCCCCGCTTCTGTCTATACATCACTCTGCTGCCCAGTTTATTTTTGTACAGAAACACTCTGGGCATGTCACTCCCCTCCTCAAAAATCTCCAGTGGTTGCCTGCCAACCTTTAAATCAAGCAAAACCTCCTCACTTTCAGCTTCAAGCTCTCCATCACCTCACCCCCTCCTACCTCACCTCCCTTCTCTCATTCTACAGCCCAGCCCACACACTCCACTCCTCTGCTGCTAACCTCCTCACTGTGCCTCATTCTCACTTGTCTCACCATCGACCCCTTGTCCACAACCTCCCTCTGGCCTGGAATGCCCTCCCTCCGCACATCCTCCAAACTAGCTCTCTTCCTTCCTTCAAAGCCCTATTGAGAGCTCACCTCCTCCAGGAGGCCTTCCCAGACTGAGCCCTCTTTTTCCTCTGCTCCTGCTTCTCCCCTCTCGATAGCTCCCCTCCCCCATCCTCTTCCCCTCCCCACAGCACTTGTATATATTTCTACATATTTATTACTCTATTTTATTTGTACATACTTACTATATTTTATTAATGATGTGTATATAGCTATAATTCTATTTATTCTGATATTGACACCTGTCTACCTTTTTTGTTTTGGTGTCTGTCTCTCCCTTCTAGACTGTGAGCCTGTTGTTGGGTAGGGACCATCTCTATAAGTTGCAGATTTGTACTTCCAAAGCACTTAGTACAGTGCTCTGCACACAGTAAGTGCTCAATAAATATGATTGAATGAATAGAAAATAGTATTGAGCAGTTTGGCAAAAGGGGAGCTTGCCTTTATTTTTCTTTATCAAATGTCATATCATTTATATCTGTGTGTTCATTCTTTATCAAGACCATTTTAGTCACGGCCTTACTTATGCCAGAATAATGACAGCAAGTATTTGACCTGTCAGAACACAACACTTGCTATGATCGTCTGGAATTTAGCATTGAGCATTTCTACAAGGGCTCCTTAGGACATGGAAATTAAGCTCCCTAATAGAGAGATGGAGTAGTACTTCATTGACAGGATGATCTATGGAATCTTTTGATTTTGAAAAAGGTGGGTTTTGGTTGAATCCAATTTACTGTAGTGTACTTGAGAAACCTAAGAAAATATGGAAGTAGTTTACTATAATTTGTGAGTGATACAGCCTTCTGACCTGTTAATCCTTCCATGTGCGTTTTTTTTTTTTTATTTTAGTTGAGACAAAGCCAAGGGAGGGTGTTTTTCTAGAAACACTTCTTTAGCTGACAGACTTCAAGCATTCTTTAAACTGCACTCCAACCAAAAAAGACTGTCATATATAATACACCCGGTCATTTTAATGAAAATGTGAATGAAAATAGTTAGCAATCAGCTTTAAGTTCAGGAAGCATTTTTCTTTTCATACCACAGACAGCATCCTGGAAAATTGGAAGGTAGTTTTATTGATAATTCTCAAAGGAGGCTAGAATGGAACTGTCAACAAAATTTAAAAAGAGAGCCACAGTCTCGAATGGCCTTTCCTGCAACAATGAGAAGCCTGAGGAATACATCCCTCCACCCAGCTGAAATGTGCTGCTCCTTTGGATATTGTTCTGTGGAGGTGTTGTTAGCTATTGAACCTATCCTGTTATCTTCTCATGAGGCTGTCCTCTGGACAGCATGGGGCTAAGGTTTGGCCAGGGGAGAAGTAATTCCTTTTCCCCTATGTGCACCAGCAGCTGTGGCAGCTCATGCCAAATATAGTATCTACATGGAGGAGCCCAGGAGAATACAGTTTGTTTTTGGAAATTACAGTCAGGCAGAGTGGTGGGGTGATGGCCAGGAAAAATACTTTGGACCAGCCAATAGTATTGTGGATGAAGGACTCTATGCGAACAGTTGAAGGAACTCTGTGTAAAGAGACTAGGTAAATACTCAACGAATGTTGAATTCATTCTAACACTTAGGTTCTGTTAATTTTTCTGGTCTGCAGTCACTTTCAGTTCTACAGAAATATTTTATTCTCCCAGTAGTATATAGCGTATATTTCTGGGAAGAAATTAAAAATGCAGGCTTCTTTGTATGAAAAAAACAGCTCCAGAAGTGGAAAAGATAATTTTGTTTAGGTCATGATGGACTTTTCTATAAGCCACAAAAGTTAGGTAGATATTTCCTGTGATTTATAAAGACAACAAAAATGTGTGCCCAGCCCCTCAAAATTTTCACAAATTGATAATGTCAGAGAGAGAATCTTACTCTTTCCAATCAATCATATTTATTGAGTACTAACTGTATGCAGAGCCCTGTAAAAAGTGCTTGGGAGAATAATATAAAAGACTTGGTAGATAGGTTCCCTGCCCACAAAAAGGTTACATTCTAGAGGGGGAGACAGACATTAATATAAATAAATAAATTACAGATATGTCCATTATTGCTATGGGGCAGGAGGGGTGTGGTAAATAAAGAGAACAAATCAGGGCAATGCAGAAAGGAGAGGATGAAGAGGAAATGAGGGCTTAGTTAGGAAAGGCTTCTCGGAGGAGATATGCTGAACTGTATTTCCCACGTGCTTAATGCAGTGCTCTGCACACAGTAAGCACTCAGTATATGCGATTGAATGAACGAATGTGCCTTCAGTAAGGCTTTGACTCAGGGGTGTGCATAACCAGGTAGTCATGTTCCTCAGCATAGTGCTGCTTTTTGTCTGTCTGGCTCCTTCAGGGAGGCCCAAATTTGTGAAAAATATCATGGGTTCTGGCAGAGCAGCTGGTAGTTCTAGAATTATTGTTAGCCCTTCTGAGTAGTTAGGCACTTAAATACTCCTGACACCCCTCTTCCCCCAGATCACATAGGTAGTACCTACCTTATTTTCTTCCCTGCTAGATTGTAAACTCCTGAGAACAGAAATCCTGTCTATTCATTCTGTTATACTTCCCTGAGCAGTTAGTATAGTGCTTTGCACACAGCAGGGGCTCAGTAAGTCCTATTGATTGAATGAATGATTCTCAGGTCAGGAACTATCATTTATCAAACCTTGCCTTGGTAAATAGATCCTGACCATCGTTACATAGGCAAAACCAATTGCAGATTTCTGCTATCTCCCAGATTGCTGCCTGCCCGTCACTGTGCCCAGGGCCAAAGAACAGCAAAAGTTCCATTAGAGTGGTCAGTTCCAGGAGGTGCCTACTTCCTTGGGGAAAGTTCTTCCTCAAAAGTCAGAGTGGATTTTACAGAGTGCAGTCAGATGACCTAACCAGGTGAATCCTGTCCCTTCTTGGCAGCTGAAGGGAGAACCATAATGCCTCCTTTGTATATTGTGTGTAAAGCTTATACGTTGCACCACACCATCCAGAGAGGAAATAAGCCTTAAAAATTAGGAAAAAATATGTACGTTTATTGCAAAAGATAGTATCCTATTTAAAACAGTTTAGAAATTTACAAAACATTACATTAGTCCATCATTTTTTAAGAAGGTGCTCTATAGATGAGCTAGCATTTAGTACCAAGTGTAGTGAGTGCTATTTTTGTTGAACTACAGAGAAAGTAGCTGCATGAATTCCTATAACTTGGAATTCATGGATGTCTCAGTCCTCATATTTTTCTTTTTTTTTTACAAAAAATCATTTTTGCTAAGTTGAGCTATCGCCATGAAACTGAGCAATTTCAAGTACAGTGTTTCTTTAGAATACAATGGTAGATGCTGTACAGTATATCACAAAATAGGTGGAGCTTTTCCATGAGTGGATATGTGGTTTCTTATTCCCAAAATGGTGCTAGTTATTTGGCAGGAAGGTGGCTCTATCTGTGTGGTCTTGGGATGCTCCGCTTCCCTTTTCCGAGACAGGACCCTGAGGGAGACTGAGCTGTGCTTTGGTAAAGATCCTCATCTTTCCAAGAAATTGTTAGAGAAATAATTCATAGCATAATCATGTTTCACTGCACCCTGATAAGGGTATCTGAGCCCCTAAACTGTGGGTGGGGGGTGCAGAAATAAGGGGGTCATCAAAAGGATTTATAGAAATATACACCTGTGGCTTTTAGTGTTCTGTATCATATTTTAATGTGACCTCAGGAATATATATATAATAAGTGTGGGCTTCCTGGGAAAGGAGAGGTATACCTAGTATTACACAATCTGAAGTTTACAGGTTATGCGTGACAGTGGGTTTAAACATTACAGTATTAGCCCCAGAGCATCTTAAGTGATGCATACTCTAAGAGCATACTAGCTAAGGAATTTCTGTGCCTTTCCCCTTTCTCCCTTGGAAAATATTCTGTCCAATGCAGTACTTTGAAAGTGATCCTGCCTGCAGTACAACACACTTTGTTGGGTAAGAGGTACCTTATGTACGGGGAATGATCATCCTGTAGCTTGCTCAAAAGCAGTTTATTCTATAACCACATGTTTTTTCAGCTCTATATGAAATGATGTTGCGGTATTTTATATGTACAGCTACATGATAGCTCACAATTCCTGCAAATTGCACAAAAAAAGAGGTTTCTACAAGCTGGGTAGAACTTAATTTAGCTTTAAGGCCCATTAACCCTTTTTTGCCATTTCCCAAGAGTGTACCAAAAATTCAATTACTTTGTCATTATTTCATGAACCCAGCAAAATAGCCAAAGCCCACAGTCCTCCAAATCCTGCCTGACAGACCAGTCAAAGAGTGAACAGAATCATGACACTGTGTTAGCTATAAAACTTACACTTTTTGCCGGGTAATTACAGACAAAATGTAATGGGAACAGAGAATGTGGACTTGTTATTGAATCTTGTGACTATTGAAAAGTTACAGGTGACTGGTCCCCAGAAAAGCCATACAGACTCTCATCAAGATCTTGGCCAAATGTCCAACTTGAGGGGGGCTGGAATTAAGCCATCCTATTGCCCGGCAGCTCTGGGAAACAAATGCTTGGTTTGTGCACTGGCAGAATGGGGGTTGGCAGACTCTTGGCTTGCCTTCCTTTTCTTCACTAACAGAAAAGTGGAGGTCAGGCTGGATAAGGTGGTGGAATCCTGGCCATACACCTGCTGGTCTCCTTGGTTGGGGCATCCCCAGAATTTAAGTGTCTGGGGACTTTCAAACAGCGGGAGATGAAATTGACAACGTGGGAGACAGTACTGTGCTACCTTGTAAAGTTCAAGAATAAAAATGTTTTTTTACCAAACAGGATTTTCCCCGTGGTTTCTTTCTTTCCTCCGTTGTGCTTAAGGATTGCTGATGTCAGAGAAAAAGTGATGGTTTAATGCTACTCGGGGCTCATAACAGGCCTTTGCCCTCAAGAGTGCAGAGTGCAGCCAGCCCTTTGGGGACCCTCCTGTTCCCACAATCTTCCTAGCTTTCCTACCTGTTAGGTGAGGTCAGTTCATGCTGAGAATTGTGGGGTCTGTGGCTATGGGACGTTAAACTTTATTCCCCTTAGACTGTAAGTTCCTCAAGGGTAGGGATCATGTTTATTAACTCTATGGTATTGTTCTCTCCCAAACACTCAGTCCAGTGCTCTGCACACAGTAGGTGCTCAATAAATGCCATTGGTTGCTTGACTGATGTGGGAGTGGCCATTTGCATTCCTCCTCCTCCATTTCCAACCAAAAATTTGGCTTTATTATTTGACAGTTAATGGTTTGCTGTCTGCGAAGCATCTCTAACCCCTTAAATACATGGTGGACAAGCTGATGAGTCTTTTTTTTCCTGTGTATATTTTCAAGCTCAGTTTTCAGCTTCCACAGTTCTGTCCTCTAAGTTGCTGATTGATGAGCGTGGTACCATGGCTTTGTTTGTGGTTTCACTGCAGAGCTGTAAAGCCTCGAGTTACAGCTCTTCTTCTTCTGGAAGGCAGACTGGGAATTGGGTAGCCAGTGGTAACTAGCAAGCTCAAATCCACCAGAAACATTTCTTTTTCATCTTTTTACTTTTTCTTCGAATGTCCTGTTTTTCGGGGATGGGAGGGTCTACAGGCACCTGCTGTGGAGGGGACGACTCCGGAATCTGTTCCACTTGATCCAGGGTCTTTAGGACTTGATGGAATCTGCCTTCCTGCTGTCGGAAGTCATATTCTACACTGGAAAATAAAGAGAAAGGATGAGGAGAAGGTAAATATTTCAAAGGTTTTTCAATGGTAAATACAAGAAGCCATCTGAGTAATGCTGAACCACTGGTTAGTTGGGAAGGAAAATGGTAGGTCAGTCCTCAGATCCAAAAGGATTTCCACATTCCTTGTGGATACGGGGTATGGGCCCTGGCTGGGAATCCCATGAGGGGTAGAAACTGGGCCTGGTCTCCTTATCTTGTATTTAGCCCAGCGTTTGGTTTAATACTTGGCATATAGTAAGTGCTTAGCAAATACCCCAATTATTATTTTTAGCCTGGGAGGAGGAAATAAGGTACAGTTGGCTTTTTGGCCAAACCCCAGAGACTCTCAGAGATTGGTATGCCTGAGAATAAATCACTAAACCCAGCCTTTGGTTTGGATAACATAGGTCAGGTGTTGTCACCTCTGCTTTTGAATCTTTCAATCATTATTATTATTATTATCATTATTATTCATTGAATGTGTCCTGAGTGCCAAGCACTGTATAGTAGTAAGCTCTTGTTGGGAGGATATGATCAAGGAAATGAAAATTAAGCTGGGGTTGCCTTATATTGGAGGAGGTGGGGTATCATATTCATTCTCTTTCCTCTCAAGCTTTATCTATCTGTCTTCCCCACCCTCTTTTCTCTGTTTCTGACTCTATTTTTCTCTTTCTCTGACTGTACAGTGGTGATGATAGTATAATGACCACTTTAAAAGTTCCCTCTCCAGTACTTTTTCAGTATGATAAAGTCAGCATTTTCATGTACTTTCTTACTTAGGCCCCTTTGGCTCAGCCTTTGGAGTCAGTTATATGGAAAGGACAGAGTATTGAAAGGAGTTGAGGGAGGAAGTATGGGGTCAGATTTCTTCTGTCCACCTCTCTTCTCTATTTTCCTAATGAACTCCCACTGTATCCCTTGTTGGTTGTTTTTTTTTTTTTTGCAAGAAAACCTCCTAAATGAATCTCAGTTGAGACTTTCCCATCTTAGATTCATGGCTTTCACCTCTCTCCTTCATGGGATGCACCTTACCTCTCAAATTCACCAACTTGCACTCCTTTGAAATGCCGCTAAAATGCCATTTCCTCCAAGAGGCATTCCCTGACTAATCTTCCTCCTTCCAGGACAGGAACTTTAGCACCCTTAGACATCTCTGCTTATTTACTTGTTATGTAAGCTCCTTGTGGGCAAGGGACTGTCTGCCAGCTCTTACATTGTAGTCTCCCAAGTGCTTAATACAGTGGTCTACACACAGGTAAGTGCTCAATAAATACCATTGATGGATTGAGTTTCTTTTGTTTTAATTTTTTCTATTTATGCCCTCATGTATATTTAACAATTTATGACAATTCCCTGCCCTTTGAAATTATAAACTCCTCAAGGGCAAGGACCTTGTATCTTTTCTTTCTGTTAAATGTTCCCAAGCACTCAGTCCAGTGCATACATTAAGTAGTCAATAATTCATTCATTCATTCAATCGTATTTATTGAGCACTTACTGTGTGCAGAGCACTGTACTAAGCGCTTGAGAAGTACAAGTTGGCAACATATAGAGGCGGTCCCTACCCAACAACGGGCTCACAGTCTAGAAGGGGGAGACAGACAACAGAACAAAACAAACATGTGGACAGGAGTCAAGTCATCAGAATAGAGATAAAGCTAGATGCACATCATTAACGAAATAAACAGAATAGTGAATATGTACAAGTAAAATAAATTGAGTAATAAATCTGTACAAACATATATACAGGTGCTGTGGGGAGGGCAAGGAGGTAGGGCGGGGGATGGGGAGGAGGAGAGGAGAAAGGGGGCTCACTGGTAATGAGGAAAATGATGGGAAGGAATGTATTGCTGAAGTTTGCTCTCTTTCAAGTGAAACAAATGCTAAGAAAAGGAAGAACAAAGGGTATCTGATTTTTGCAGTGCCGGGTGAATTAAAACATTGCCACCTCTCTCATGGATTGGTTCTAGCTTGCATAAACATAGTCAGTCATAAACTTAGGATTTGACACAGCCTCCAGCTCCACACCTCTCCTCCTCTCAAAAGTCTTGAGAGCAGGGGAATTAATGCTGAAAAAGTAAGAATACTTTCTCTGTCATGAATGATTTATAAAGTGTGACCACAGAATAGTGCTCACCCAGAGCTTTCTACACACTAGACAATAAGTACTATTGATGATGATGAGCCAGCATTCATGTCACTTGTAATTTTCACACTGAATACTGTTTTCAATGCAAAGCCAAGAGGCATAAGCATTTTCTATCTCTATACTAAATATAATTGATTGTGAAAAAAGAAACTCTTCCATAATACCATAGTTGTGCTTTGGGAGAACCTCATGTTATGAGGAAACTGTCCTACAGTAACCATCGATTCAGTGGAAATCAATGGGTTTGAGGGTGGTGGTTGAAAAGTACCACCATGAGTGACATTGTTCAGTTCAAATCACTACATTATGTCCACCCCTAGAAGAATGCTGTTTACTGTCACTCACTGCTATTTAACTGTATTAAAGAAGTGCAAAAACATACTGTCTCGTCCGACTGTGTTACGCCAGAACAAGCTTTAGTAGTGCTTGGCTCCTAGTAAGTGCTTAATAAATATTGTAATTAACTATGGCTCTGGGAAGAATGGTCCCTAATTCTTTAATCATGGCTGGGAACTGGCTTAGGAGTGATAAGGATTCAGTCAGAGGCAGAGAACACCTGAAAGGTTGGATCAGAATTGGGTCTCAGCCTCCAAAACCTCATGCCCAAAGGAACAATTCTGGAGACCTGGAACATTTTTCTGCCTCAGCCACATGACCGCAGTACAAAGTTATGTAAAGATGTGATGAAGGTGAGAGCTGAGCTCTGCAGTTCGCACCTGCTCAGATGCTGTGAACACACATTATGGAGAGGTACATTTACGGGCTGGGTCGTCTGATGACAGATACAGCCAGATGCCACCGTGACTTTAGCTCCTTAAATAGCTCCTCCTGGAATAGCTACGATCTGCATTCCCAGGAATGCTGGGAGGGAGGGGCAGGGGAGAGGGAGCACCATGATTGGCCAGGGAGGCCGGGTGGTTTGGGTGGTTTCCATTCAGGCTCCTGAGAGGAGCTGATCTTAAAAGTTGTGGGACAACACCTCCCTAAGAGCCTCTGTTGTCAGGAGCAAGGGCTGGGGAGCTCGCTTGTCTCTGAGGCCACAGGGTTTGGCATTATGGCTTTGATGGGATCTTAGATCCATTTAACAAGAACTTCAGTGCTCTACACTCTTCCTAAGTCCACTGAACTAGTGCTAAAGGCAGCAGGAGAAGAGGAGGCTTCAAAGAGAAGTCTGCTTACTGGCTTTATGCCTGCCTGCACAAGCACATACCCCTCCACCTTTTCATTGATTTATTTTAATGTTTTAAGTGCTTACTGTGTCCTAGGCCCTGTATTAAGCACAGGGGTAGAGACAAGCTATTCAGGTTGGACACAACCCATGCCCCATATAGGGCTCACAGCCTTAATCTCCATTTTAGTGATGCAGTAACTGAGGCACAGAGAAGTTAAGTGACTTGCCCAGGATTACACAGCAGACAAGTGGTGGAGTGGAGATTAGAACCCCAGTCCTCTGAATCCCAGGCCTGTGCTTCACTCCACTAGACCATGCTGTTTCTCTCTCATCAGACCAATACTGGAGCCCAATTCTTCCATGCCAGTTGATGCTCTTCCAGTAGGCTCCACGGGTCTCTCCCTCTTCCTACTCTCCACTGAGTTCCTCTTTCAAGTCCTCATTAGGTTTGCAATCATCTTCCTATTCCTCCATCTTTAGCTTCCCCCTAGCTTATTAACGCTCACTCCGGACAGTGATGCAGCAGCTGGGGTCTGCCACCCTGCATCAGGGCTCTCCCCTCTCTCACTAGTGTGACTTTGGGGAAGAATACTCCCATTCTGTTTTTTGGGGAAGTATCCCTTAAATTCTCCAAAAGATGCACCATGCATTTTGCAGCAAGAATCCCATTACAATCAATGGAATTTACAAAACTGAACCACCCCCTATTGCCCCTCTACCTGCTGGTCTGGTCATTTTAGGGAATGGAAAGTGGCTTTGTTTTCAACACTGGGTAAATAATGGACTATAGAAAATCATGTGTGACTTGGAGAAATTGAGTAATGTCTTTAAGTTAAAGCAATTTATCGAAATGAGGGAAAATTGTCCGTTTTTCCACATTAGTAATTTTGACAAATTACTATTTAGTTTGGCAGAGACTAAAAGAAGCATTTATTGCTTTACTAATGGATAAGCTACATGTGGACAGGGAATGCATCTGCCAACTCTGTTATATGGTACTCTCCTAAGCGCTTAGTGCAGTGCTCGGCATACAGTAAAGTCTCAATAAATACGATTGATTGATTGGGATGGGGGAGAGGAGGAAGAGACAGTTTACAATTTCGGCAACTTCTCACATAGTGGTACAATGGGAAGAGATTTTGCCCAGCTTCCAACTTAATGACCAGAGAAGCACTTTTATAGACTGACTAAAGATCATCCACCTGCATAGCTTATTTCCCTAGCCTAAATGCCCCTTTCCTCCCTCTTGCAGGAGGCTCCAGAAGATTCTCTTGTGTCTTGGCTCTTGATTTCTTGTCACCAATGTACCTCTACAGTGATGAGGAATCACATGTTCTCCTTCAATTCTGTTCCTCAGAATCTACCAATCAATCAATCCCTGGTATTATTGAGCACCTACCCTCTGCAGATAACTGTCCTAAGTGCTTGGTAGGGTACAATAGGCACGGTCTCTGCTTTCAAGGTCCCTACAAGATCACCTTGTAACCTCCCCAGCACTTAGAACAGTGCTTTGCACATAGTAAGCGCTTAATAAATGCCATTATTATTATTATTATTATTATTATTACAAGCTAATGGAATGGCTGAAGAATAGTGTTTAGAAGTTGACGCACACTGTCTCATAAAACTGTTCTGTATAGCACTAGCAAATGGCCATGGCAAATTCTGGAAGTAATAACATCATTTTCTGAGAGCCAGGAGAGTGCAAGGTGCCTTATTAAGTGCTTGGGAAGCTCCACATGAGCACAAAAAAATTATAAGAAGTTAATTAGGGGAAAGGGTAGAAGTCTGAGAAACAGTGTGGCCTAGTGGATCCTAGTTACCTGGATTCTAACCCCAGTTCTTCCATTTGCCTGTTGTCGGATTCCTTGGGCAAGTCACTTTTCTGTGCCTCAGTTTCCTCATCTGAAAAATGGGGATTCACTATCTGTTCTCCCTCTCATTAGACTGTGAGCCCTATGAGGGAGAAATTGTCTTCAGCCTGATTACTTTGAATCCAGTAATGCATAGTTCTTCAGTCCTTGGCACACAGTAAGTGCTTTTACAGATGGTATTTTTATTAACATTATAGCAGTGTGCTTAGTGGCTAGAGCCCAGGCCCGGGAGTCAGAAGGATCTGGGTTCTGATCCCATCTCCTCCACATGTCTGCTGTGTGGCCTTGGGCAAGTCACTTCTCTTCTCTGGGCCTCAGTTACCTCATCTGTAAAATGGAGATTAAGAGTGTGAGCCCCACATGGAACTGTGTCCAACCTGATTAACTTGTAACTATCCCAGCTCTTAGAACAGTGCTTTGGCACGTAATAAGCACTTTAACAAGAACCATAATTTATTATATTATTATTTATTATTATTATTGCCTTAAGTGTAGGTAGTTGAAAAAGAGACAAGATTAAGAGATTCAATGCTGGAAGAAGGCTGTGGTCAGCAGGTAACTCAGAACAACCAAGAATATTGCTCAGCTCACAGTTCAGAGATGGGATCATTCTGCAGGGCTGTCTAGGAGAGCGGGTGACATAGTTGTTCAATCATATGTGTGAGCAAAAATGCCAGGATGGATTTCAGAATTGATCCATGAAGAAGCTGAGTAGGGATGCCACCTTTGCAGCATTGCTTCAGTCTGCCTAACTGACAGAGGAAAGTGCCAGCTTTCATGCCAGATGAAAAGTAAGGGGATTTTTTCCATGTAGGTGAAAGCAGCAATAGCCCTAAGTCACAGCCAGACCCACTGGAGAGATAGTGAAAAGTAAACTGTACAAGGACGAGTGAGGGGTGGTGGTACGGAGCACATGAAGACAGACGGTAGGTCAGAACGCATAACGACTCTTGGCTTGGAGAAGGCAATCCTTCACTAGGAAAGCTGAGCGCATTTAAAAAATGACCGCAGTCTCTTTTCGAGCCAAAACCCGATCTGTTGAAAACCTGAGGTTCTCTGAGCAAAGTATGGGATTTATCTAGGCCCCACTGTGGACTGTGAGCACTGACATTAAGGGAAACAAACCACACTTGTTAAGAGTTCATCACCCTCTGCAATTTTAGCTCTTAGTCAATCTACCAACAGCATTTATCGAGGGTTTGTGCTGTGCAGAGTACTGTAGTAAGAGCTTGGTAGAGTGCAGTAGAGTTAGTAGATACGATCCTTAACCTAAAAGATCATACAGTCTGCTGTCCTCAAATGAAGGCCCAGATCCTTGTCTCTCTCCAGAGAGCTCACCCTTCCTTAGAGTCCCAGGGGAAGGAAGGAGGCCCGAGTAAACCTCTTGCACACTAAGACATGAGAAAAATGAATGCAAGGGTGTACCTTCACCAAATTGCTTTGAACTATCTGGAATCCAGGATCCTCTTGGACCCTGAACCTGTATTTTCCAGAGACAGCAAAAAACGCACAGCAGCATAGCTCAGTGGAAAGAGCACAGGCTGTGGAGTCAGAGGTTGTGGGTTCAGATCCTCGCTCCGTCAATTGTCAGCCATGTGACTTTGAGTAAGTCACTTCACTTCTTTGTGCCTCAGTTACCTCATCTGTAAAATGGGGATTAAGACTGTGAGCCCCCTGTGGGACAACCTGATCCTCTTGTAACCTCCCCGGTGCTTAGAACAGTGCTTTGCACATAGTAAGCACTTAATAAATGCCATCATTATTATTATTAACAAGGAAACTAAATGGCTGCATGGAACAAAATGAAGTGTATCCAGAAAAGGCATTTAGTGACCTGACCCAAGAGGAAGTTGAAAAATAGGCAAAGTAGACAGATCAATTTCCAGACAGACTGACACAGAACAAAGATGTGATGGTGAACTCTCTTCATCATTGAAATGATGGATCTGTACTGCATGGTGCTCCACAGTATATCATCACTGGCCCCATGTCTTTCCTCAGAACCCTCCATTGACTTCTCTTGTCCCTCCACTTCAAATAAAAATTCACAGTTGGCTTCGAAGCTCTCAAAGAACTTGCTTTATCTGACTTATCTGCCTTCTTCATCCACTACTGCTCACCTTGCTTCTCTTCACTCCTCTCCAGCTAACCTTAACTTCCTTCCTCTTGTGTCTCCTGCCCTCATCCCCTTTTCCTGGGCCTGGAACATCTTCCTTTCTCAAGTAGGACCAGTGCCAGCTCTTCCCACATTTAAAGCTCTCCTACAATCTCATCTCCTCCAACAAGCCTTCCCGGATTAGTTCCTAGCACTAGCACTGCAATCCATACAAACTTGCTAGAAATCTCCAGCACTTTTGCACTGGTGCCCAGAGATCTGGAGCAAGGCAAAGTTCGGTGCTTTGCAAGCCACTCTGCTCCTTGAAAATTTATGAACACCTCTTCAGGGGAGTCACCCAATTCAGTGTTCTTGTAAAATATACCTCTCCCCTCCCAGGTTGTACAGGGTGATTGACATTAACTCTGCTTCCACTGGAAATTGCAATGCATAGAACACAAGAAGTCAGTTTGCTTTCAAAATTACCCAGCTTCAGCTCAGACTGTACTGTTTTTCAACATGAGGGGTGATTTATTTCCAAGGCAGAAGTCTGTCTCTCTTAATAGACACTCCATTGTTTAAACAGCAATAAATGCATTAAGAGTAAAGACTTTTCACAAATGGTCTAAGAAATGACTGATGCCTACTATCGTTCCAAAGACAAACGTCTTCCCAAACCACCTCTCACTTTTGCACTTTTTTAGTTTTGGTCTGTGTATTTCCCTGTCACATCACCATAATCCTCTGCTGATTTATGACTTTCAGAAACTTTATTTTTAAAATTAGCAGAAGAGTCAGTGGATACAGAGAAGTGGTTTGGTTCCAGGCTATTCTGACAAATTGTATGCTCTTTGGAAAGCAAAACTTCATCAGAATCAAAACCTCTGGGGAAGAACTCCAATTTGGGAAATGGAAAGTTTATTTTCAGACACTAAGAGAGGCCGTCCTGCCTAATGATCAGATTGCTCATTATTTATCAAGAGTAATTTTCCAGCTTTACAACATTTAACCATTTGGGCTGCCAAATTTGACACTTTCCCCCTAAGGCATCTGGATTTTGATTAGTCCTCAGAGAATCACACTTTTGTTTGGCACTAAATAAGCTGGGCAGAGCTGTGGGGGATTTTTTGGGGACATTCCTGAAAGAAACATGGCCAAGTGTCCTGCAAACATTTGCTGGACAGATTTTCCCCCTTTAGGAAGGAATCCTCTTTCATTGGACTTTTGCTACACCTACTGTAATTTACAAGGCTGAGTAAGGGACTTGGGAAGAGGCAGTTGCAGAGCCTTAGTTGAATGTGCTGCAGACTTCAGGTAGCACAGTAAAAACACCAAAACAAAACAAAAAAACTGTCTTTCAGTGATTATCCCTAGACCGTAGTATCAGGGGCAGTCATTTTGTTATTCCACGCACACCCCTCTCTTGCTCAGTGCATATTTATGGTTTGTCTCAGTCTCTCTAGATATTAATGCATTAAAATGGACTCCATTTTTATTACCTATGAAGTATTGCTGCTCTAAATTCTACTTTTCCCTGACACACGATAGGAGAAAAGAGGGCAGAAAGTCACTTTTGAGAGGCAGAGCATGCAGGAAATCATCCTCAGGATCACCCCTCTAGAATTTCATGCATTCCCATGCATTCCTAAAGGCTACCCCTCCTCCTACCCGGATGACTTTAATCATTTTACGTGTCAAGTGTTTGCAAATGTAGAGTGTTATGGGCATGATTGTTGCTTGCTTCCAGCACATACTAAGCACTGCTCAGCCCACCATTGATTGAAAGGACCCCCAATAAAGCCCGAAGAAGGTGTTGGTGCAATTTACTATAGGGAGCAGCGGGTGATAAATACGATTGATGATGATGATGATGGGTCTCAAATCTGTTTCCACCACGGATTTCTCCTGTGCAGAAGAACCATAGTTTCTAAGTGAGTCTCAAGTCTCCCAACTCTCTGCAGTCGGTCACGGGGAACAATCTTTTTCCTTCTCTGAGAGAACACCAACAAGTAGAAAAGAGAGCACATCTTTGTTGGTTTTTTTGTTTTGCTTTGTTTTTGTTTTTTTAATGCTACTTGCTAAGTGATTACTCTTTGCCAGGCACTGTTCTAAGCACTGGTATAGATGCAAGCTAATAAAGTCAGACCCACTCCCTGTCCCACAGGGGGCTCACAATCTTAATCCCCATTTTATAGATGAGGTAACTGAGGCCCAAGGATGTGAAATGACTGGCCCAATATCAAATAGCAGACAAGTGGTGCAGTCAGGATTTGAACCGAGGTCCTTCAGACTCACAGGCCCGTGATCTATCCACTAGGCCATACTAGAATTTTTTGTGGATATTGCATTTTTTCACAAAAGTTCTGGTTAGCTAACAGTTTTAAGCATTGAAGGCTAGGAGGGCAAAGTGTTCTTTAGCTGCTATGCCAGAGTGGTGATCTTTAGGGACTGTTTTATTCCCAAATCTTCCCAAGTCCCAGCCAGGGATCATGTCTTTTACCTCTATCGTAATTTCCCCAGCACCAGTTCAGTGCTCTTCCTGCACACAGGAGACAGCTCAGTAAAGACTCCTGATTGATCTGTGCAATGGGCTGAATTGCTGAAAGCCTCCCGCCTCTTCCTGCAGAACTTTGCAGTGGGAGGTTCCTGGAAGCATTTTGAATTCCACACAGCATCTCCTGTCCCTGTTCCTTACACACTGTGGATTTGGGCTGAAAAATAGATGCATTTGTAATTGCTGTTTGCAAGCTGAGAACTCTCTATTGCTAATTCAGGTGGTTTCCTTTGGGATCCAGAAAATCCTTGATCGACTGACAGTTAATTGGTACAGATCAATCGAGAAGTAGCATGGTTTAAATGGAAAGAGCGAAGAACTGGGAGTCAGGAGACCTAGGTTTTAATTCTGATTCCATCACTTAGATGCTGTGTTTCCTTGGGCCAGTTCATTAACTGCTTTGTGCCTCAGATTCCTTATCTACAAAATGGGGGCTAAATATCTGTTCTCTCTTCCCCTTAGACAGTGTGGGGCATGGTCTATGCCCAGTTAGATTATCTTGCTTCTAATGTGGTATTTGGCAAATAGTAAGCACTTAACAAATACCATAGTTACTACAATTAGTACTGTAGAGTTTGTCAACTTCCAAGCTAGTAGTCCAAATTTTGAGAGAAAGGGAGGGCATACCTGAACTGTTTAGTACCTCTGATCGTGGTATGGGGGCTACCAGTGCTAGCTTGCTGTGGGAAGGAATGTGTCTACCAACTCTGTTATATTGTACTCTCCCAAGCACTTAATACAGTTCACTGCACACAGTAAGCCCTCAGTAAATGTGATTGATTGATGCTTTGGTCATCCTCAATATGCAAAGGAGCTTGAAGGATCGGTGGGGTGGGGAGAGAGAAAGGCGTAGAGGAATAGTCAGCACTTTTTCATAAACCTCATAGTTTGGTTGATATAATTGATCCTGGTGGATTTGCCTTGGGATACATTTTCACATTTGGAGTCCCAATTGGATAGAGAAATTAGGATTTTAATTGGCCTTAGCCTTAATTGGAGAAGCAATACCAGTGGAATACCAGATTGAAATTCTGTTTCTAAGCCTTTGCCTGAGAAGAGGCTGGGAGAACTGGGCAAAGTGGGAGAAGCAGAAGGCTGAAAATGAACCCCGTGGGTAATGCATAATGCAAACCTTGCCTTATAGTTTGTATTTATGCAAGATTGATTCCCCTCCTTGCTCTTGTATTGAAACCATTGGAATATGAACCTACTCGGTTGGCAAGTTCCCCTTGTCCTCAAATTCTTTTTGATCCTTACTTTTCTCTCTCTCTCTCTCTCTCTCTCTCTCTCTCTCTCTCTCTCTCCCCCCCCCCCCCTTCTTTTTCCCTCCATCTTGTATGGCATTGCCTCACTTTTCATTTTCTCGCCTCATCATTTTTCTTCCTTCCCCATCCTTATTCACCCCTCTTCTGGACTGAGCAAAGTGGATAATTGACAAAGTATAACGATACTTCAGTTTAACAAATATTCTTGCCAGCTAGATGCACAGCGGGGGTAGGCGACGTTGCTTTGAACTCTCTTCCCCTACCACAGATACTCACCTAGACTTTGCTTCCTTATCCTCAGAACCTCTCCTCCATTTGTTTTTTCTTTTGTGGTAACTATTAAGCACTTTCTATTCAGCAAGCGTGGTACTAACTGCTGAAGTGGATGCAAGTTAATCAGGTTAGACAGTAGTCCCTGCCCAAACAGGGCTCATTGTCTAAGGGGAAAGGAGAATGGATATTTCATCTCCACTTTACAGAAAGGAAATTTAGGCCCAGAGAAGTTAAGTAACTTGCACAAGGTCACCCAGCTGGCCAGTGGCGAAGCCAGAATTAGAACCAAGGTCTCATGACTTCCAGGCCTGTGCTGGCCATGTTGCTTAATCATTCCTCGCTCCTTCCCACCCTTCACTTCAGCTCCACAAGGAGCTTCTCCCACTTCCTGTGCCACTAAGGTATTGTCCCTGCTACAAACTGCGCTATGGGAGCACTGTCTTAGCTGGAAACTCATATGGTCACATAGTCCATGGCAGGGAACAGTTCTTCAGGGCAATTGATAGATGTAGAGGGGGACAATGCATGCCTGTCGCAGAGGGTTCAAGCATCAAGACACTGAATATAACTGGGGTTATTTGAAGGGCTCTTTGTTTCCTAAGAACATCAGGAACATTGAAAGAATGAGACCAGGATGAGGAAATGTCCAGAACTCTTTCAACAGATCAGCTAGGTCATCAGTTAATCGGCTGTGGTCTCATTCAATCCTTGTGAATCCCTAATAATGAAGGCCTAATCCTCTTTTTCTCTTCTCTCTTGCCCACTCTTAATACTCTTTGGACTTTCAAGCCTGTATTGCTGACTTCTCTCTCCTTCCTTTAAACATGTGAGCATTCACTTTTCACTTCCCATTCCAACATCTAATCTATGTATTTGGGTAACAAATAGGAGAATTTAAGAAATAATCAAAAAACGCTTCCTTGAGAATATTGAATAAAAGCCCATTTCTCATGGGATACTGGAGTTCTGTACCAGAAGTCATATGATACTGCCTGAGGCATTTTAGCCTGAGAGAAAAATGAATATTAACCTTCCTTTAATGTTGATTTAGCAGCAACAGAACATAAACAGAAGGCCAAGTAATCAATCACATTTCTGTGTTCTTTATGTACAATGGAGTACACCTTGGCTATCCATCATAATGAGGCCCTTTGCTTAAGGAGGCTCACATGAAAGAATCTGTTATTCATTAGTTTGTAAAACCAACTTGTGAGGATGTGACCCAGGTTCATAGCAATTTGAAATGTAAAATAACATGTCTCTTCTTTCAACTTCTTTTGGAGAAATGTATTCCCGTCTTTTTCCTTTCCTTTTACTGAGCGAATAGTTCTTTCCTAACAATGACTTGAATATTAGAATGTAGAGACTGAATCATGTAACAGAGGAGTTGTGATGGATACCAAGTAATTGGTGAACCAAAGAACTATTTTGTTAGGACAATTGGAAAGACTTCAAGTTCTGGCACTGTACTTCTGCTCAGAATGTTTGTTAGTTATCTATAGCTGGAGAATACTTAATAGGATGATGAGTCAATTTCCAAACCATTTAAAAGTCATAGAACTAAATATTTTTGTTTCTCTTGCCAGATCTGCTTCAACTAAATGTGGCAGGCTGTTTGTCAGCATCACGATCAGGAGCTAATATTCCTGGGGGAATATGAGCTGTATTTTTTTTTAAAACAGTATCGATCTAGTACCTATTTTTGTGCTTATTTATAGGCAAGTTTAAGTTCCATTGTATCTCTCTAAAATTTGCAAACTCTAAGATATTTTTTCCTCTCTGAGTCAGGGTATTGTGTAAACTAGAAAACATACAGAAGTATAGGGTATAGGGGATGCTTAATTATATCTTTCAATGATACAGACCATTGTTCTGGACAAATTCAGTGACTTGAATTTTTCTTTTGCTGTTTGATATTCAGTGGACATCAGTGGAGGTAAGCAATCCTAGACCTTTGCAGATCTTTTAACATATTGTGTGTACAAAATGAACCAGATTTTGGTTATCAGTAATTTCTGCCTATGCTTACACATTCTGGTGGGGGAAGCCTGTGGCCAGAGAGAGGTAAATTTACTTTACAATATGAGGCCCTTCAATATGGATTTTTTCATCATTCTGCTGCATAAAACAATGTCATAGGAGGCAGGTGAATGCTAACCAAACAGGTATCTTACTTTAGTCCTGAATTATTCTGCTGAGTGAAGTGGAAAAAAGAGTAAAGAACAGACTCTTGTAGGCCAAGGAGAACTCAGTTCAGTAGTGAAATATGTTTAGAACTTGGCTACTTTTACTAGAGTTATAAAAGTGGGTTTTAATCTGGGGAGAATCGATTCCTACTTTGGTCGGATCCAACTTCATTGCAGAAATGCCAACCTACGCTCAGAAGAAATACCTATCGGATGAAGCTGGTGCAGAGCATTTCAAAACACTGCTAGGAAGAATTACACCGCATTATCTTGAGATTTGTATTTCTTAGTGGTACACCTTTGGCCGTATCAGACTGACTTTTGGAATCTGATTTAAATTTACCTAATGGATCCTTAAAAAACTACTCATGCATTCTAAACCTATGCTCCCCTCATCTTACTTTTCTGATTTATGGAGTGAGCTGTTTTGTGGATTAGATAATCTTCATCTTTGTGTTCTAAACATGCAGTCCCAAGTTACATGGCATACCTGTATATGATGCATGCCGTGTTCTGGCAAGTGCTGCAGTTGTTGAGATCCTGGCCAGTGCGATAAAAGTTGCGCCTGAAAGAGAGGATATTTTCAGGGTAAATTTACCGGTAAAGTCACAAATGAGAAACAAGCTTTTCAGAGTTTGACTCTGCTCATAAAACACTGCACTCTCTCTGAGTTGTTTGTAGAATTTGAAGGAAAACATCAAACACTTCAGGATCTTGCTGAGCCTATCTTAGACCAGTCAATGCACTTGCCTTGGCATTTCTCACTGCGACTGATGGTTCACGCATCACCCTGTGCTTCTAGTATGGAACGTTGTATACTTTTTCCTTCTAAATGCTTTGTGGTTTTGAAAGTTCTGTGATAACATGGTGACTTTTACTTTTACGGAGAGTAAATCTGATGTATCACTCCCTGCTGGTCATGAGGCTTAAAACTGTGGGACTCATCAGCATTGGACAACACACGTGCCTTGTTCTTGCCTGTCCCGCCGTCGACCCCTGGCTCACGTCCTTTCCCTGGCATGGAATGCCCTCCCGCCAAACTAGCTCTCCTCCTCCCTTCAAAGCCCTACTGAGAGCTCACCTCTTCCAGGAGGCCTTCCCAGACTAAGCCCCCTTTTTCCTCTCCTTCTCCCCATCACCCCAAGCCCTACCTCCTTCCCCTCCCCACAGCACTTGTATATATTTGTACATATTTATTATTCTATTTATTTTACTTGTAGATATTTACAACTCTATTTTATTAATGATGTGCGTATAGCTATAATTCTATTTATTCTAACAGTTTTTTCACCTGTCTACATGTTTTGTTTTGTTGTCTGTCTCCCCCTTCTAGACTGTGAGCCCGTTGTTGGGTAGGGACTGTCTCTATCTGTTGCTGACGTGTACTTCCCAAGTGCTTAGTACAATGCTCTGCACACAGTAAGTGCTCAATAAATACGATTGAATACGATTGAATGAATGAATGAATATTTACTCAAAGAAGGTAGAAAAGTCGCCACACACTTGTGTAAGTGTCTTGAACCAACACTACCCCAGATCTTGACTGAAATTCCCATGAAGACTCTAGGTTCCTTCTCCCCTCTTCCTCTCTCTTTTCTCTCCCCTCTCTTTTCATCCCTAGAAATTTTCCCATTTCCACTTTCATTGGCCTATTAATTCTTCCAGCCATCCTGGAATGGTGAGGTTGCAATGTTTAAAGTTGGTACAGTTTAAACCAGATTCAAACTCAGTAAGCTAAGGAAAGCCCCCTCTAGACTTCAGCTCATTGTGGGCAGGGAACATGTCTGCTAATTCTGTTGTATTGTGTATTGGGAGACCAAGTGCTTAGTACAGTGCTCTGCACATAGTAAGCGATCAAATCTGATTGAATGAAAGGTTTCCATATCTCAATATACCTTCCACTTTCCTTCTCCTCTCCCCACTGCCCATCTCCCCCTTGCTGTAGTCATATCAAATTTAGGAATGGTCACCTTTCAATTTAGGGCCTGGTAAAGTCATAACAGAAGTGACCACCCTTCCATGTAGAACCAAAAGGGAGTCACTTTTACTTTGCAGTCTTCCAGACCCATATTTGGAAAACCTTGAAAGCTATAGTTTAGAGAAACACCTCTTCAAGTACTTCTGAAGGAGACTTTTTTTTCATTTGAAAAGGTTAAAACATAACTATGCATCTACTGAAACCATCAGTGACTTCTGACATTTTGATAAATTACTTAACAAAGTAGTTTTTGATATCAAAATGTGCCCTACCCTTCTGTTAAGGCCCTGGCTTTTTCCAAGTCTTGAATTACATTCAAAAGGACTTTAATCTTCTCTTGGTTTGAGTGCAAAGATTCCTCTACGGATTGCAGTCTGCCTTGGAGGTCACAGAGTTCACCGTGTGCCAGGTGAATTTGATTAATTTCTCTAATCTCTTTGTTGGTTTGAGGTTTTATTTCCTTCCTTGGGAGAGAGGGCTGGATGTGAAAGCTTCCTAAACCAGTTTTAAACTCTGGAGCATCAGATTGGGTGGAATTTTTCTCCATCTCCCCCTGACAGGAGGGAGCAGATTTTGATGCATTACCAGCTGCCAGTGTTATTAGGCCCTGATTATTGTTACTCAGCGTTACCCAGTCGGAAGCCGATCTGAGGTGGGTGGACTGTCCAAGGTCTCTGAAGAGGCTGGGAGAGGAGCTGGGAGTGAGCGGAGCTGGTGGAGTACACGCTTCCTTTAATGGAGGTGAAGAAGGAGCTGGCCGTGTACATGCAGAGTCTTCTTTGGGAAAAATCGATTTGGGATCATGTGTATCTGCTTGGTAGGAGTCACAATGGGGGTGGACTCTGCTGGTGGCATTTGGGCAGGAGGAAGGCTTTTCTGAAACAGAGGGCAACATGGTGTTGCCATCCGTCCTGCTTGTTTCAGAAGGCTCTATCATAGAACTTAACTCACCAGTGGGCTCTCGGCCACAAATGAAGGCTTTTGCTTCACATGGAGGACTGTGTGGTCCCTCCTCTGGGACCTGGGTAGAAGCTGTGGCCTTCTCTTGCTTTCCTAAACTACCTGGGTCCATGGCTATGCTGAGGGGCCCGTTGCTTTGCACCTTGACCACTCTGGAGAAGAAAGGATGAGCTCTCTTGCCTCTCTTAGGCTCCTCTCCAAAAGGCGGAGTAATGCTTAAATAGGCAAGGTCTGAAGCCACGGCGTCTTGCTCGGGGAGGTTGCCGTTGAGTTGGATGGAGCTCTTCGATTTGGTGGGCATCTCCAGCAGAGACTTGCTGGCGGTCAGCTTCTTCCTTTTGAACACCGGGAAGTGCTTCCTGAGGCTAGGGGAGGTCTGGATAGCGATGTTCCGAATATTCCCACTTCGCGATCGGGGGAGAGAGAGGGAATAGCTGGGCGAGTAGTGGGGCCTGGACACCTCTGTCTTCCCTGTCAGGGTTGGGTCCCCGGTCTCTTGGGCATCCGCTTCCCCCAGGTCAGTGGGCTGCTGGTTGGCCCCATCCTCCTTGAACCGGACTTGCTGAGATTTGCTCCTGCGGTGTTGGGGCGCTTTGATGAAATCCACCGAGTCCAGACTGTTCCGCTTCAGAAGCACTGGTCTCACTTTCATGCTTTGCTGGGCCATTGGCTCTTAGTGGAAGGCCTGTGAGTCACAGGGCATTTCTCCAGTTTGTTTCATGAGGTGTTCTGAGCGGCATCCGGTGACTGGACCCCAGGCTCTGAAAAAAGCCAGTAGAGGTGCAGGAGGATAAAATGCCCATTCCTCATCATGTGGGTCACTCTGTAGGCTCTTTCCAGCCTGAGATTCTGTTAGTGATTATATTTTTCATGTTTCCCCGGGATGTGAGAGTATTATTTCATTGAAGAGATAATTACCGGTTAGGTCAGCTATGAGTTAGGCAAATTGTTAAATGCCCAATCCCTAGAGATAGCTAGTGGGCAGGTGACTGTGGAGGAAACAGGAAGCTTCAACACCTTCCTCTGTGTCTTGTTAGTCAGCGGAAGGGACAAGATTTACAGCCTCCAGACTGTGGAGAGAGTCTAGTCTTTGCTCATGAACTTTGGCTCACTGTTCTCTGTCCCGGAGCATCAGATTCCAATTTGAATTCGAGGATGCTTTAAATTTGTCTTCTCTGAATCAAGTGTAAATAACGAGCATGATGAGCGATTGGTATGTTTGCTTTTCTGAGGACACATGGTGATTTGAGAGGAGCCTATCTATTTGTGTCAAAAAGAAGTTTCTCTTTGGTGGGGGCATAGCTTTTTCTTTATGCCTCTCCCTTTCCTCTAGCGATGAAAGCTGATCATCCTAAATCATCTAACAAAAGTCAGCGGGGCTTGGCCCGGGTGGGGGTCCAGTGGGAGCAGTTACTGCAGTTGCTGCCTTTACTCCAATTCATGTCAGCTCTGCATCAGTCATATCAGCCCTGGAGACTAAAAAGAGAAGGCAGTCAGGTCCAGCTAAGTTGGCTTTTGTGGAGGTCACCAGGTGGCCGGTTTCTGAAATGGAAAAGGCAAAGATTAGAGAAGAAGCGTGATCTAGTGGTAAGGCATGATCTAGTGGTAAGACCACAGGACTGCAAGTTGGGAGCCTGGGTTCTAATCCCAGCTCTGCCACTTCCCTCTCATGTGACCTTGGTCAAGTCATTTAACTCCTCTATGCCCCAGTTGCCGCATCTGTGACTCAGAGATTAAGAACCAGTTCAATCAATCATTTGCATTTATACGAGTACTTACTGTGTGCAGAGCACTGTATTAAGCACTTGGGAGAGTGCAATATAACAGAACTGGTAGATACGTTCCCCGCCCAATAGGAGCTTACAGTCTAGAGTGGGAGACAGACATTAAAGTAAGTGATGGATACGTATGGACATAAGCACTGGGGGTGGAGGATGGGGTGAATAAAGGGTAGAAATCCCAGTGTAAGGGTGATGCAGAAGGGAGAGGGAATAGGGGAAATGAGAGCTTAGTTGGGGAAGACGGTTTGGAGGAGATGTGCTTTTAATAAGGCTTTGAACAATCAATCAATCGTATTTATTGAGCGCTTACTGTGTGCAGAGCACTGTACTAAGCGCTTGGGAAGTACAAGTTGGCAACATTTAGAGACAGTCCCTACCCAACAGTGGGCTCACAGTCTAAAAGGGGGAGACAGAGAACAAAACCAAACATACTAACAAAATAAAATAAATAGAATAGATATGTACAAGCAAAATAAATAAGTAAATAGAGTAATAAATATGTACAAAGATATATACATAAATACAGGTGCTGTGGGGAAGGGAAGGAGGTAAGATGGGGGATGGAGAGGAGGACGAGGGGAAGAGGAAGGAAGGGGCTCAGTCTGGGAAGGCCTCCTGGAGGAGGTGAGCTCTCAGTAGGGCCTTGAAGGGAGAAAGAGAGCTAGCTTGGCAGATGGGCAGAGGGAGGGCATTCCAGGCCCGGGGGATGACGTGGGCTGGGGGTCGATGGCGGGACAGGTGAGAACGAGGCACGGTGAGGAGATTAGCGGCAGAGGAGTGGAGGGTGCGGGGTGGGCTGTAGAAGGAGAGATGGGAGGTGACGTAGGAGGGGGTGAGGTGACGGAGAGCCTTGAAGCCGAGGGTGAGGAGTTTCTGCCTGATGCGCAGATTGATTGGTAGCCACTGGAGATTTTTGAGGAGGGGAGTAACATGCCCAGAGCGTTTCTGGACAAAGACAATCTGGGCAGCAGCATGAAGTATGGATTGAAGTGGGGAGAGACACGAGGATGGGAGATCAGAGAGAATGGTGATATAGTAGTCCAGATGGGATAGGATGAGAGCTTGAACGAGCGGGGTAGCAGTTTGGATGGAGAGGAAAGGGCGGATCTTGGCAATGTTGCAGAGAATAGTGGACAATGAACAGTGGACAACTGATCATTCTGTCAGCTATGAAGGGCAAGGGAGTTCCAGGCCAGAGGTAGGATAAGGGCAAGGGGTCCCTCCCACTTAGAATGGGAGTCCCAAGTGGGCCAGAGACTGTGTATGATCTGCTTAGATTGTATCTGCCCCATAGAGCTTAACAAAGACTAAACAAAGTATTTTTATTATTATCAGTGAAGATGGGTATGAAGTCGCCAGAGAGTGCCTGTGGTTCTTTATCTATTTTCAGCAGCAGACCCTTGAAAGGCTGAGAAATGTAGAACAGAGGGCCCAGGTGCTCATCATTCTGCCATCCACTGAGGCTCCAAATGGGGGAAGGTGAACATACGGCTCAATGTGCCTGGGAAATATCAGGTAGATCAATCACCCCTATTGGACATGGCTGCAGTCCCCGGTCCTTGGCATATGCCTAGGTTCCAGTACTCATCTTTTCTCAGCACTCTACCTATCTCTTAAAAAAATGAGTATCACAACCGACATTTGTCATGGCCAATGATAAATGTGATCATTTGCTGGAGGTGAATAAACCATTTCCTAGGCTTTCATTCCCTCAGAGGGTACCTGTTCTTTAAGGATTTTAATTTAAACCTTGTTTCAAGGGTTTCTTTTTTTCTTCCCTGTATTTTCTTTAAAAGACCAGTGAGTTGTAGATTAAGCCTTTTTGGACTGATGTAATAGGCAGTAGTCAGAGAATCCATTATAACTTAGTGTCATTCCTTTTTGTGACAACCTTTCAAACACCAAAGTTTGCCTCCTCGCAGCCGTGATAAATTGCCTGTGGTTTGGGGGAATGTTAATGTGGCCATATGGGGATTAAATTGCACAGTTGATCATTCTGAACTGCTACAGACCCTCTCTGACTTTGATACTGTCCTCTCTTGGAAGCATCACAGCAGGGCACATATGCAGGCAAGGAACAGTTACTTCAGCGAGCAACTCTGGACAGTTGTCTGACTGCAAATCCATCAATCAGTGGTATTTATTGAAGTCAGTCAGTCAATCATATTTGAGTGCTTACTTTGTACAGAGCACTGTACTAAGCGCTTGGAAGAGTACAATATAACAATAAAGAGACACATTCCCTGCCCACAACAAGCTTATAGCCTAGAGAGGGAGACAGATATTACTATAATAATATAATAAAATATATTATAGAATGTTTACTATCTGTAGAGTGGTGTACCAAGCACTTGGAAGAATGCAATGAAGTTGGTAGACACAATCCCTAGAGCTTACAGTCTAGAAGGATAGAGAGATAGTCCCTCTAGACCATAAGATCGTCCTTCTAGACTATAAGCTCATTGTGGATAGGGAGCATTTCTACCAACTTTGTTGTCTTGTACTCTACTGCAGTGCCCTGCATACAGAAAGTACTCAATACATATCAAAGATAGTGATTGTGGTATCATCTCTGAAGTCTTGTGGCATATCTTCAGCATTTCTTATGTTGAAGAACACCTGCAGATATTAGAGGATTAGGTCCCTTCTTTGTCGATTTCATTAGGAATGTCATCTGATCCAGGTGCTTTGTGTATTCACAGTACTGATAGTGGATGTTATTTAAGCCCAATCCTCTATGCTGCTTCCGCAGTGATGATAATAATAATAATAATAATAATAGTACTTGTTAAGCACTTACTGTGTGCCAGGCACTGTTCTAAGTGCTGGGGTACATAAAAGGCAGTCAGGTCAGACACGGTCCCTGTCCCACATGGGGCTCACAGTCTTAACCCCATTTTACAGATGAGGTAACTGAGGCCCAGAGAAGTGATGTGACTTTCCCAAGGTCACACAAAAGACAAGTGGCAGAACCGGGATTAGAACTCATGACCTTCTGACTCTCAGACCAGTGCTCTATCCACTACTCCATGCTGCTGAGATGAAAGGCATGTGCAGAATATCACTGTAGTGTTTTTGCCATCTCTGAAATCTTTTCCCTGTATACTTTAGCAATGCCATACTGGTGAAAATAGGTTAATATAGTCATCTAATAATGAATAAAAGTCCATAGTTCAGTGACCTCACTTTATTCCTGGATAGCTATGACTTTAGCATTCCCTCAGTAATCGTGCCTGTTCCTGAGCTTGTCACACCTCAAATTTGCATAGGTCTCCATTTTGCTGTAATCATGAGTAGCTGCAATGTGTTGTAAATATATTTCCTTTTTTGTTTCTAGTAGTTTTCTTAATCTTTCATTTTCATCAGTCTTGATGGTTTTCCAATAAGATTTCAATGAAGTGTCCATTTACTGTGCACATCTGTACTTGGAGTACTTCTTAGTTCCAAAAGTACTGTTGTAATGTCTTCTAGTGCTCTGCACCTTTCTTTGCTCTCTTTGATGGTTTGGATTGCTGATTTTCAGAAGTCATGGTAATGATAATTCTGGTATTCAAGTGCTTACTATGTGCCAAACACTGTACTAAGAGCTGGGGCTCACATTCTAAGTAGGAGGGAGAACAGGTATTGAATCCCCATTTTGCTGGTGAGGAAACTGAGGCACAGAGAAGTGAAGGATTTGCTCAAGGTCACACATCAGGTAAATGGTGGAATCGGAATTAAAACTCAGGTCCTCTGACTTCTGGACCTGTGCTCTTTCCACTAGGCCACGCTACTTTTCCGATGCATCTGTTGGTATCGATAGCTCAAGTTTGGAGTATGTGAGTTGATGGTTAGCCCAGCCCTTTGAGAAGCAGCATTGCCTAGTGGTTAGAGCATAGACTTGGGAGTCAGAAGGACTTGGGCTCTTGTCTGCTGTGGGAACTTGGGCAAATGACTTAACTTCTCAGGGCCTCAGTTTCCTCATCTGTATATTGAGTATTAAGACTGTGAGCCCCATGTGGGACTGGACTGTGTCCAACCCAATTTGCTTGGTTACACCCTAGCACTTAATACAGTGCCTGGCACATAGTAAGTGCTTAATAAATACCACAATTATTGTTATTATTATTACCCTGATTATCCTGTCCTACCCCAGAGCTTAGAACAGTGCCTGGTATATAGCAAGTGCTTAACAAATACCATAAAAAATAGTAATGGTAATATTATTACTACTACTAAATTAATAAGATAATTCATCTATAATAATCATGATAATTGTGCTATTGAAGTGCTTGCTTTGTGCCATGCACTGCACTAAGCACTGAGGAATAATAGTAATAATGATGATGGCGTTTATTAAGCTCTTACTATGTGCACAGCACTGTTCTAAGCACTGGGGAAGTTTACAAGGTGATCATGTTGTCCCACGTGGGGCTTACAGTCTTCATCCCCATTTTACAGATGAGGTAACTGAGGCACAGAGAAGTAAAGTGACTTGCCCAAAGTCACACAGCTGGCAAGTGGTGGAGCCGGGATTTGAACCGATGACCTCTGATTCCAAAGCCCGTGCTCTTTCCACTGAGCCACGCACAAGGCCATAAGATCAGATACAGTCCCTGTGCCAATTGGGGTTTACAGTCTAAGAGGGAGGGAGAAGAGATATTTCAACTCCATTTTGCAGGTGAGGAAGCTGAGGCACAGATAAGTGATGTGCCCAAGGCCACACAAGCAGGCAGGTGGCAGAATGGCAGCAAATCCTGCTGAGAGATGACATAATATCTGAGTTGTCATTGTTTAGACCTTGGATGAATTCATGATGTCTTTCTCTTATTGAGAGGTGGAAGACTCGGTGATTTTATGAGCTTATGTTTAGCACATTCACTAAAGCAGGACTTTGTTATTTTAACTTCTGATTTCATGAAATGTGGGGCCTTTTTCCACCTGTAGGGAATGATGTCTCCTAGTATTACCCAAGATATTCCCATTAAAATGACCCATCTAGCCAACATTCCACTGTTTTCTCCTTTTTCTAAGTTCTAATGATAATTATAACCTTTACACAGTGCATATGCTAGGGAGTGATGCATGTGTGGTTGCAGGTAACTACTCTCCAGGGGGCCTCCAGAGATCAAGCTATCCAAGCTGAGCATCAATTTTTAGGTAGTGACCTGGGCTTCGATTGCTAGTGTTTAATTAACAGACCAGTCATGTTCCAACAACCTTTCCCTATGGCGATCACTGAACCAAGTGGCCTGCCCAGTGTCTGATGGAAGAAAGTTATTGCTCATCTTTGCAATTGTTTGTTTTGCACTCGGTCTTTGTTAGGGACTTATTGAGCTGACCTGCTGTTTATGCTTTCACCCACGCGTGCTTCCCTGTAACACGATGCAACTCTAGAAGGAATATCTGCTCTGTAGGTCAAATCCTCATGGATTCTCTGCAGCATCATTTAGTTGAATATAGGAAAATTGTCCAGTCATGTATTTTGTATCTTTTGGAACCCCCTCAGAAATATTCTGGGTCTAGGGTATCTCACTTTTTCCCTTTGAACATTGAATTTTGGGTGAATTCAGGTGAGGACAGTTCACAGTCATTCTTGTAGTTCTTTCATTTTAATTTGCTGGCCTATTTACCAGTGAACAGCATTTTATGTCCACTGCTGCTGGTACATTTGCATTATGCTTGTCCTTAAATAACTTACCTAGCAATTTGCACCTGTGAGTCTTTTCTCCCTACAATGCAGTATGTCATGGAAGCAGAGCTGTAAACACATTAATATTGATTTAGATGATTCTACATTTTATAATCATAGATGAATTTAAAACATTTGGCTATTTTTCTTTGCATTTTCCTAGTCTTAAGAATATAGTTAACTATCATTTGGGATGGAGGTGGACAGGATTCATTCTTATTTGCATACTAATTTATGACTTTTAGAGTTCTGGAGCTCTCAGGTCCCTTCTGAAGATGTTTCTTCATGGTTCTAGTCAGGAAGGCATCCAAGAAAGGAAATCTGCTCATTATATTCTCAATGACTTCCCTAAGAAGGAGATTCCATAGGTGCTACTTCTGCATTACTACCGTCTTCACAGTCAAGAAGGCCTGGTTTAAGGATTTCATTCGTTTTCCTCTCCAGTAGTCCTGTATCATGTTTGGCTTTGGTTTTACACTTGATTATGCTCCTCCCAATTAGTAATTGTTAAGTAGCACTTAGCGTTTTGAAGTCATAGCTATTGGCAGACCTGCTGTTCAGCTTCCTTTTAGACAACCGAAACAATGGCCATTCAGACCGCAGACACCAATTTTCTCAGCGAGGAAATAGAGAGAGAATTTCTCATGAGAATTCAGGAGCAATTTGATAGACAACTGATATATCAAATCACCAGGAGCCCAAGAACGAATAGGTAATAATCCAGGTGGCAGAGGGAAGAGGCAAACTTACTGAATTGCCTGCTATCTTCAGAAGTTCAAGAGCCACAAGATACAAGTGTGAAACTTATAAGAATGGCAAATTGTGCTGCCCTTTCACCTCTCTTGCCACTTCTCGCCTCTATTGCAGCATGGCTTAATGGATAGAGCACAAGCTTGGCAATCAAAAGGAACTGGGTTATAATCCTTGCTCTAGCACAAGTCTACTGTGTGACCTGGGGCAAGTCACTTAACTTCTCTGGGCCTCAGTTATCTCATCTGTAAAATGGGGATAAAGGGTGTGAGCCCTATGTGGGACAGGGACTGTGTCCAACCTGATTAACTTGTATCTACCCCAGTGTTTAGAATAGTGCTTGGCATATAGTAAGCATTTAAGAAGTACCATTATAATTATTATTATTATCACCAAAGTGCACATTTTTATCTCAGGTTCTTCTCATCCATTTTATCCTGGCAGGAGATGGTAGAGCTAGTATTGGAATGATGGATGGAGGTTAGGTTAGGCTCAGGAGCAGCTTAAAAGGGTGGAAGTGAGTATAACCCAACTGGGAAACCTCAGATGAAGGGTGGAGGGTCACAGAATATTGCTCTTCAAAGGAGAGGAAGAGGCAAATGAGCTGCACTGCATTCTCTCCCTTCTCTGTGATCTAGCACCTCATCTTAAATGTAAGTATTTTCAGTCCCAGTTCAGTTTGGTAGCTGGGATTTTGCCTCCGATTGGGGTTCTATCCTCCAGACCTCTGTTTTTATTAAAGAAACCAAGGAAGAAATAGAATCCAATTACATCCTCTCTCTCTCTCTCTCTCTCTCTCTCTCTCTCTCTCTTTCACACTCACCAACAGACACGTACACAGAGAAATTTGTAAATGCAGCTGCTCTCTTGGCTAATTATTTTCTGTAAATGACTCTTGTAGTTGAATGTGCGTAGGTGAGAGATGCATGCATGAAGGCTGATCTGAGTTCATTATCTTGTTGCCTTTTGCTATTTCTTTTACAAATTGTTTAGCTCCTATCATTTATGGCTGCTCTGTGGGTTTCAGGTACTTTCCTGGGGCATACGTCTTTGGTTTGGGCTGTGAACTTCAGTTTAACTGATGGAAGTGCCTATCGTGGAGAAGTTGTCATTTTTTTTTAATGATACTTATTAATTATCTGTGCCAGGCACTGTAATAACTGCTGGGGTAGATACAAGATAATAGGCTGAACAGACTCTCCCTGTCCCATATGGAGCTTAATCTAATTCAGGATTTATCCCCATTTTTCAGATGAGGTAACTGAGGCACAGAGACATAAATGACTTATCCAAGGTCACAGAGCAGACTTTGAACTGTCTTCCCTAAATTCTGCTGCTATCTAATGCATTTGTTGGCTGAGAGATTCAGCTCTTGTCATGAATGAAAGAGCAAAGAGCTGTTGTCCCCTTCTTATTGGCTTTCATCCTTCACCTAACAGTTGTGCTTTGAATAGTCTAATCCTGTTAGACAGTAGAAACATGCAGGCTGGAAGGTATTCTCAGGTCTCCCATCTCCCGTCCCCATCCAGTGAGCCACCACTGCTCTAAAGAGGGAGAAGCAGTGTGGCTTAGTGGAAAGAACACGGCCTTGGGAGTCAGAGGTCATGGGTTCTAATCCCAGCTCCACCACTTATCAGCTCTGTGACTTTGGGCAAGTCACTTCACTTCTCTGTGCCTCAGTTACCTCATCTGGAAAATGGGGATTAAGACTGTGAGCCCCAGGTGGGACAACCTGATCTCCTTGTATCTACCCCAGCACTTAGAACAGTGCTTGGCACATAGTAAGCACTTAACAAATACCATTATTATTATTATTATTAGTGAGAACTTCCTGTGTGGACTGTGAGGTAGACCAGGCTTGGAATCTAAAAAGACTGGTCTGACTGTGGCCACGGTGCCCGCTGTACCATCTTCTTGGCTCTCATCAATGTCCATGGAACTCAAAGTTGAGTCCCAGAAAGCCTGGATGTTCCCAGAAAAGCTGTTCGTTCCCAGAAAGGCTCCTTGGGTGGTTGCCAGGAGAAGAATCTCCAGCTTGTCCTTTTGAACAACTGACCCTGTGAGGAAGCAGTTTCCCATCAGGGTGCAGAAAGCTTTTGACAGAGTGCATCACTGCAGATAGACTGAACATTGGCAAGCAACTCTAACTAAGGTTAGCAAACTTCTGGATTCCTGCCTACACTGCAGAATTTTAGCAAGAGTAAGGGAAAGGATCATAATCACACTGAATGAGAGATGAACTAGAAATTGGTGGCAATAAGCAGCACCGCAACTTAAAATCCAATAACCCAACCTAATAAATCATCTAGCCTGAAGAGGTAAGGACAGTTTTAGAGGTGGGCATGATTTTGTGGGACAAAATGTGTGAGAACGCAGCCCTGCCTGAAGTCTGAGATGTTTCCCCGATATTTGGGTGTCCTATTTCTGCCAGTTCCACACTGAGCTTCATTAATCTCCTACCTCCAATCCTGTGTTCAGTTGTGGAGATGCACTGGTCCTTGTGAGCTTTTTGCGTTTCCCTTCTGCCCTCCCAAGTCATGGCTAATTCCAGGACTGATGCCACTCCCCTTCCTGCCAAACTATGTGTGTGTATATGTGTGTATGTGTGTGTGGGTGTGTCGGGAAATGGGGGTGGTGGTGGTGAGAAAATCAGACAATGTGCTTGACTTATGGGAACTTGTTTGATTTGAAACACTCTATTCAACCCCCTGGAAGACACACATTTTGCTCAAGACACAGATGGCACTGAAACAAAGGTCTCAGAAGGGGCTGGGCTCTAGACTGGCTCTGCCACTGGCCTGCTGTGGAAAGTCACTTCACTTCTCTGTGCCTCAGTTGCCTCATCTGTAAAATGGGGATTAAGACTGTGAATCCTGTATGGGACATGGACTCTGTTCAACCTGATTACTTTGAATCTACCCGAGTGCTTAGAATATTAATAATAATGGTATTTGCTAAGCACTTACTATATGCCAAGCACTGTTCTAGCGCTGAACAGTGCCTGGCACAGAGTAAGCACTTAACAAATACCCTAAAAATGAGTTAAATTGGGCCATGTTGCTTGGCCTTTTTCTGCAATGAAGTCACTCGGTATGGAGGAAAGGCAGTGGATGAGACAGGGTGGGGAGAATGTCATACTTCTCTGAATTTCTGACCAATCCCAGTGCTGGAGGGTTTGGCATTTAAGGATGCTTGTTTGGGGCATGGTGCAGTGAGGTTGAGCAGGGGATATCCAGGAGTTTCCCTGTTGCAGAATGCAGAGATGCAGATGATGCTAATGCCATCACACTGCTTCAGGTTCCCTCCAAAACACCACAAGTGGGACTCCCATGGTTGTGACTCATAATCCTCACGGAAGACTCTGTAGGCAGGGAACACATCTACCAACTCCGGTGTATTGTACTCTCCCAAACACTTGGTAGAGTTGTCTGCACATCGTAAGGGCTCAATAAATATGAGGTTTAATTGATTAATTCTTATTCCTGACCTTTACCCTCCTTAGAACTTTATTGATAAAAACAAAATAAAACAGTGTTGGTTCTATCTCTTGTTTTTTCTTCTAATAATAGTCAAGGGTACAATTTGCAAGCTCCAGGAATCAAATCTGACTTCCTTTGAGATTTTACCAAGTTTAATCCCTTTTGAATAACGTAGTTTTCTGCCTCAAAGTGCTTCGACACACATTAATATGTATTGTTTGGGATATACATTCTAAGCTGACATTGTTTGGAATTTTAGAAAGATTTTTAAAACCCCCATAGTAAAGTGTTAAACCTTGCTCCCATATAAATGTATTTACTAACATAAGTTGCCCTGCTTTGTTATATAATTTTTGCAACCCCCAAACAGGGGAGGGTGCTATTGTCTGGGGACTTAAGCCTACTAATAAGGGGAACAGGAAAAAAGAGGAAAAAGAAAAAAAGAGGGGTGAAGAGAGAGAAAGGGAAGAGAAGAGACTGCTTCTCTTCTATTGCAGTTGAATAATTATGGTAACCATCCCTCTCCACCCTCTCTTTCTCAGATCTAACCTTTTTTGAAGGATAAACCCTCAGTCCCCACAATGAGCCAGTTTTATATGGCTTTTTCATGTTCTGCCCCTTCTCTTCTTTCCTTGCTGTCTGAACACGTTTCCAAGGAGAAATTCCCCTGCAGCACAAGCCTGTATCCATGACTTGAGCTTGTCTTGACCTTCTCCTTTTCCTATCACAGCACAGTTGTGCATGTTGCAAAGTAGCAATTACCCACAGCCACCCTGTATCTGTCATTTTAACTCGTTCTGACAGTTCTCTTCTTACACTCAATGTATACCGCCATCACTGCTTAGAAAAATTATCTTGTATTTTGCTTCTCAAAAATGGGGAGGGTGGATTATGTGGTACGGTCAATTATGCAAATTAATGCATTAATTCCTCTCTAACAGAGATCCACCCTTGAAGCAGTTATGTAAGTCAATAAGATAATTCTTCTCTAATAATAATAATTGTGGTATTTGGGGTTTTCTTTTAATGGTTATCGTAAAGTATTTACTGTTCTAGTGCTGGGGTAGATACAAGTCAACCATGTGGGACACAGTCCCTGTCCTTTATGTAGCTCACAGCTTAAGTAAGAGAGACATTTGATAGATGATGTAACTGAGGCACTGAGAAGTTAAGTGACTTGCCCAAGGTCACGAAGCAGGCACTTGGTGGAGCTGGGATTAGAACCCAGATCCTCTGACTCCCACACCCGTGATCTTTCCACTGGACCACGCTGCATTTGTGGAGGTTTCTCGAACACATCCCATGGAAATAATAATAGTAATGGCATTTGTTAAGCGCTTACTATGTGCTGAGCACTGTTCTAAGTGCTGGGAGGCACTACTGAATAAACAGTTGTATAACACAGGGTTTTGTTTTTTAAGTGCTTACTCTGTGCCAAGCATTGTACTAAGTGCTGGGATACATACACATTAAGCAGGACGGATGCAGTCCCTGTCCCAGGTGAGACTCACAGTAGGGAAGAGAACAAGTATTGTACTGTCATTTTTAAAATGAGCAAATGGAAGTGCAGAGATGGTAAGGGACTTCCCCAAGGTCACACAAGAGGCAAGTGGCAGACCCAGGATTAGAACACATGACCTCTGACTCCCAGGCTTGTCCTCTTTTCACTCGGCTATACTGTTATCAAAGATCATTGACCGTGGAAGCAGTTATCAATCAATCAAGCACTTACTGTATGCAGAACACTGTTCTAAGCACTTAGGAGAGTATAATGCAACAGAGTTGGTAGACATTTTCCTGCCCATAATTTTTTGATCAAACATGGTAATTTCTCTCTGACAAAGATTATTGATCTCTCTAACAAAGATCATTAGTTGAAGAGAACCAGGGCTCAGAAAATGGCTACCCCAGATAGGGGCTTATTAGCTGGTTCTCTGTCCTGACTCTCCCTGCCCCATCTTAGTCATTTAGACCCCTTTCTCTGATTTCTTCTCAGTCTGGCAGTGATAGTTTCATTCCTAAAGATGACACAGAAATTTGTGTTTGGGCTTTGAAAATTTTACACAGTTGCTATGGATTGGTGCCCTGCAGGGACTCTCTATTTTCCGATGCTTATCAGTTATCAACAGCATTTATCTAATGCTTTCGGTGTGCACAGTTCTGTTCTAGGTGCTTGGGAGGACATAGGAGACTAAAAAATATGATTTCTGCCCCTGAGTTCATGTCTCTAATACTGTAGAGCTGTAGCAGGACTGAGCCTTATATGATGGCACGATGAACATTGGGAACATTGGGAGTCATAAAATAGTTTAAAGGTCTGAGCTTTAAGCTCCTTGTGGGCAGGGTTTTTTTGTTCTTTTCCAAGCACTTAGTACAGTGCTCTGCACATAGTAGGTGCTCTTGAAATATTAGTGATTGATTGAAGGAAAGCAAAAGCAAATGGCTTTTTTCTACAGGGCACCCTCCTTATTTTTATTATTATTGTTATGGCATTTGTTAAGCACTTACTATTTCTAGATTGTGAGCCCGTTGTTGAGTAGGGATTGTCTCTGTTGCTGAATTGTACTTTCCAAGTGCTTAGTACGGTGCTCTACACACAATACATGCTCAATAAATGCAATTGAATGAATGAATATGTGTCAAACAATGTTCTAACTGCTAACCTCCTTCCTCTATATCATCCTTGTCTAAGCTCATAGTGGCCAGGGAATGTGTCTATCATTGTTACATTGTACTTTCCCAAACGCTTAGTACAATGCTCTGCACACAGTAAGTGCTCAATAAATATGAACTGACACTACAGCTCAAGCTTTGGAAGGTGTGTAATCGTGTTTTGTACTTGTAGATGGTAGGAAGATCTAGAAAACATCTGGAATTCTGGAAATCCCACAGCCTGATACTACAAAGAAAATTCAGTGTTATGTTGTGAGGGTATTAAGAGGGCATGAGTTTGTAATCAGGGCAGCTTTTGTGATCTTCAGAATTTCATTCTGCTTCTTTCCACCAGGAAAGGAGAAGATAGTCAAGGCTGATAATGTGATTTTTCTTCCCTTTGGACCATTAAGTAAGAGGAAGCAAACCCAGAAGATTCTGAACTTTAGGAGTGTTTAAAGAGAGCAATATAACTTGGGGAAAGAGAAGATTTGGACAAATGGCCTACTAGCAGTATAAGTGGGCAATGGGGCAATTTATGAAGAATGGCAATGTTATTTGCATAGCCTCCTTGCCTCGGATAAACTAAAAAGTCTGCTGATGCCTCTTTCCCTGTTGACCTCCATTAAATAACTAAAGATACATTTCTGTGGAGGAGGTTTTACTTCTGAGACCAGCAGCCTCTCTGCAGATCAGTCCAGGTCCAGCTCTTTCACGGTCTGATCTTGTCAAGACCATTTCAAACTTCTGATCAGTTTCTCATGGACAGCAGGCTAGAGTGATACCCTTTCCGTCCCACTCCTATTCATTCTCAGAATTTCCCTTGTTCTCTCTCTCTCTTCCCCCCACTCTCTTTTTCTCAGGTGTTATTGAGAGGATTTTGGTGATCTTGGTTATTTTGGTGATCCTGGGGTGAAAGTTTCCATGAAAACCCCCAAAGTAATTATTACAAGGAATATGTGGAAAGTGGGGGGCTGATATCTCCATTACGGTTTCTGCATTTGGGTTTGAGAACTGTGAGGTCGAAAGACCAGATCCTGATCAAATCAAACTGAATTTGGAGATGGAGATTGGGGGAATTTGGCACATCTCTTGGTCCTTTATTACTTTTACTTGATATAAGAATTCAGGAATGAAGCTGTCTGTATACCACATTTCAAATAGGATTATTGCTGTCAAAGTTGAACTGCAAAGGAGAAAAAGAGTTGTTTTCTACTCCTTCATAGTATGCAAAGACTGCCTATTAGAAGCTTTTTTTAAAAAGCCTAGTTATGCATTTTATCACTTTAGAAATTTCCATCCCCTACCTATTCTTTTATCCAATAAAAGTGGGGGTAGCAGGTGTAGACAACTCACTCAAGGAATTTGGAGAGGAATGGTAGGAGGGAGTTGGGGCAATAACTGGAAGGAGCTGTAGGGTTAAGGGAGGAGTGTTTTTAAGGATAGAGGACACATGAGCATGTTTGAAAGCAGTGATGAAGAAGCCACTGGAGAGTCAACAGTTGAAGATGGTGACGAGAGAGGGAAGAGGGGAAGGAGCAAGGGATAAGGTTCAAAGGAATGGAGTCAGAGGTGTAGGTGGATGGGGTGGATTTTGAGAGAAGGCAGATCTCTTGAGATACTTTGAGGAAAGATGGGAGAGCTAAAGACGGGGCTAGGAGGAGGGAGGAGCTGGGGAAGAGCAGGGAAGATTTTAGGGAGATTGCAATTTAGGGAGACATGTGGGAGGTTGAGGGACAGGGGTTTGAGGAGGGAGCTAAATATTGGAAACAATGGGTGAGGGCAATGGGCATGGGAGTCTATAAAGAATTATTCTGATTAATGACTGGAAGCTGCTCTTCACTCCTTTCCTTTGAAATATGTGTATCCTGGGCAGATAATGAAGAATTAAAAGCATTTTGAGTTGCTTTTGAAGGGATTTCCAGCCCCCAACCAATCTGTTGATGATCATCAGCTGCAGGATCAATCTGTTAAAGGGAACCTCAGAAGTTCCTCCAGGCTTACAGTGCTGTCTGGTCTGTAAACTCGTGGGCAGTGAATGTGTCTACCAACTCGATTATATTATACTTCCTCCAGCCCTTAGGAAAGTGCTCTGCTCACAGTAAGCACTCAATAAATACGATTGATTGATTGAAAACTTAATCCAGGGCAAGTGGTTATCTTCTATACTTAGCACATTCCGCATCAGCACCCATTTTCAGAATTTTATCACTTGGTCTCACTGAGCTCTCACCACACTCCCTCCTGCTGCAACTTAAGCCCGTTTGCTCAGGTCTCTGAAGACATGGAGAACAACAGGCCAGCACCCTATCTCAGAAAGCCCAATCTCTATCTAAAGGCAGCTCTGAAGTCAGTCTTTAGCCCTTTCTTCTCCAGACTAGGCAATAAAAATTCCTTCAAGCTTTCTGCATTAGGTTTATTTATTTCATTTGACCCAGTTTACTAATTGATGTGGTTCTTCTTAGGGAAAGATCAGGAGGCTGAGAGTCAGGGTACCTGATTTATAATCCCAGCTCTTCCACTTGATGGCTATGTGATCTTTGGCAAATCACTTAACTTCTCTGTGCCTCAGTTTCCTCATCTGAAAAATGAAGATGGAATACCTATCCTTCCCCGTCAGACTTTGAGCCACATGTGGGATAGGGACTGTTTGGTGTATCTTCTCTAGTGCTTTAGAACAGTGCTTGGAAAATGCACTGTTATTATTATTGGTAGTCTCTAGACTGACTTCACTATATCTGCCTTGTCCTCCCATACTGCAGAACAGAATCATTTAACCACTTTTCCCTGTGTTGATACCATTGCAAAAGCATGTATCATGCTACCTTTTAGCTATTCGTGGAGTGTGTCTGCCAACTGTTATATTGTATGCTCCCAAGCACTTAGTACAGTGCTCTGCACTCTGTAAGTGCTTAATAAATGTTACTGATTGATATTCAGTCAGCATCATGACCATTTTCAGTATGTGCCCAGTGTCCATCAGTGTGGAAGAAAGACTTCCCTGCCTGGTTATCATTTTATTCTTCTGATTTCCATTAGGTAACCCTCACTTCTCCCACTCAGCATCCATCCAGAATTCCGTCTTAAACTGATGCTAGCCATGCAGGGAACAGGGATCATATCTGATCAGATTATCTGTATCTGTCCCAAAATTTAGAACTGTGCTTAATAACTACCATTATTATGATCAAAGCTTAGCTATAGCCCATTATCTCATGCACAGATAAACTAAAATCTACTGGAGCCAAATTGTAAATGGGGGTAGAGCAGAGTGCTCAAAGCGAGGTGGAAAGACTTGTAACTTTGTCTCTAAAACAGGGGCATAGATCATCAGCCAGGTGGCACCAACTGCTAATGTGGTACAACAGCAGTCTGTGACACACTGGCTTCTTGAAAAGGCTCATTTTGGAAAATGGCCACAGGTGGGCCCTGGAGGAGTCTTGGGAACTACTAGGGATGGAGGAAGCTCTTTCTGCAGCGTTCATTTTGCAGAGTTATCTGTCTTCCCTGTGCTCTCTGCAGGGTTGCCCGTGGGTTGATCACAGGAGGACTTTGAATAGGCAGGGTGGTCCCTGGGCTAGAGTCAATTTGGGCAGTTGCAAGGGTGCCCATGTGGAGGGTGGAGGAGGGAATTGGACAGAAAGAGAATAAAGGAGAATATTCTCTCCCCTTCCCCTGATTCAGTAGATACTGCCATGGCCTTCCCACCACACCCACTGTGGACAATCAATCAGTGATATTTATTGAGCACTGTACTCAACACCTGAGTACTGTACTAAGCCCTTGAGCATTCCAATAAGCATCTGAAAATCTTGGGTCATCAGGTCCCAGAGCTGGAGCTCTGCCAAAGACAGCCCTGTTTGCAGCATCCTTTCTGCAGTACTCTGCAGTCCCTTCTGACATCCTCTTTCTCTGCAGGGCTCCCTTCTAGGTGCTCTGTGGAGATGCTGTCTTTCCTCTGCAGAACCTTCTATAGTATTTTCACTCTCCCTTTCCACAGTGCACTTTGCTCTGCTTTGTGCAATCGTCCATCCATACTGATATATTTGTTTAAAAAAAAAAAAAAGGAACCATTACATATCATGTTTATCTCTTTAGACATCCAGGCATCATTGAGGTGAGGGAGAGATGCAGAGTTTATATTTTTTTTGAAGTCCCATTTGGATTCCATATTCTGTCCCTTCATGGGTTGTCAGAGGTAATGCTGGCAGCACTAATGTCATTAGCATCGGCCTGCCCTTTTCTCATTCATGTACAGGTCTTACAATGGAGATTTTCATGTAAATTTCTCAGTGAATTAATTTCAGAGCTATTTGCGTGGATGGTGGCAGTCAACTTTGTGTTCCATGCAGACAAAGCATATTCCTGGAACTCTATAAAGGTTAACATTGTTAGTAATTGTACTCAGAAATATGATTATCGGTAATATTCTTAACAGTGTCAAAGAGGTGCCCTGGTTTATTAATTCTCAAATGACCTATAACAAATATGTTTCTCAGAAGATCAGGTAAAGACCACAACTTTTCCTCCTGTTTGTCTTCTTCCTGCACTGTGTTTTAGAATTCTTTAGCCCTGGTTTAAACTAGATTCCCCAAATAAATGGCTTCAGGCTGTTCGCCTCACTGTGGGTTGTAAGGTGATTCACTCTTTGTTGGCTAGGATGTTAAAGCTACCATTAGACTGATATAATTCATTCCCACTACTAGTGCGTTTGAGGAGCAATAACCCTATTTTCACTCTGGGATTGGTTCCAACCTATTTGCAGCTATCTCCAGATCACTTTTTGCAGACTAGTGTGAGATGGAAAACACAGCAATTTTGTTAGGAAGAACAGGATGCTTAAGTGACTAAACATTGGGGCCAAGCAAGCTTCATCTTGGGATGATGGAATACCCGAGAGCATGAAAGCATCTGTCTCTAATCCCATTGGTATTCTCCTCCAGATCATTTGGACTTCCTAACAGGTGAGGCCTAATTGTAATTCCTCATTTGTTCTTTGTAAAACTAGATTGACGGGATTGTTAGACCTCACAGTTGGCAGGGATCACATAATAGTACACAAGTAGTGTAATTTGGCCTCCTCTGGGCAGTCATGGCAACCTCCCTCTGTTCTTTCCCCTTAAGCTCACTCCATCCCCTTAGGTAAGGAATAATAATAATAATGATGGTATTTATTAAGCACTTACTATGTACAATGTACTGTTCTAAGCACTGGGGAGGTAACAAGGTGATCAGGTTGTCCCACGGGGGGCTCACGGTCTTAATTCCCATTTTGAGCCCATAATGGGCTCTGCTTAGAGCAGTTGGTCCAAGGAGACTGGAATTCTAGTCACCTTAGATGGGCCGGGAGCAGGGCATAAAAGTGGGCATGGCCAGAGGGGAACAGAGAAAGGAAACAGGAGGGAAAAAAGGGGAAATATGGATAAAAGGGTCAAATGGGAAGAGGGTACTTACCCTCCATCACTGTCTCTTTATTGTACCTTCTGCTGCTGCCTCCCTGCTCATGCACAAGATAGCAACTAAGGTGGTCTGGACTGGAAAGGGCCACTGAGCCAGAGTAGCTATTGTGCCAGCCTGCTGCTCCCTCCAGGAGTCATGAGGTGGACTGTGGCAGCCATGGATGATGGGGCCGAGACTTGGGGGCTGTTGCAGTCCCCTCCTTTGAGCAAGGCTTATCAGGAATCTCAGAGAAACTGCCTAACACTTGAATCATTTGGCCTCCTCTGGGCAGTCATGGCAAGCTCCCTCTGTTCTTTCCCCTTAAACTCACTCCATCCCCTTAGGTAAGGAATAATAATAATAATGATGGTATTTATTAAGCAGACTTTTAGACTGTGAGCCCACTGTTGGGTAGGGACTGTCTCTATATGTTGCCAACTTGTACTTCCCAAGCGCTGAGTACAGTGCTCTGCACACAGTAAGAGCTCAATAAATATGATTGATGATTAAGCACTTACTATGTACAATGTACTGTTCTAAGCACTGGGGAGATAACAAGGTAATCAGGTTATCCCACGGAGGGCTCACGGTCTTAATTCCCATTTTACAAATGAGGTAACTGAGGCACAGAGAAGTTCAGTGACTTGCCCAAAGTCACACAGCTGACAGTTGACAGAGCCGGGATTTGAACCCATGACCTCTGACTCCAAAGCCTAGGCTCCATCCACTGAGCCACGCTGTTTCCCAAGGAAGGAGAGAAGTGTGGCTTAATGGAAAAAGCACAGGCCTGGGAGTCGGAGGACATGGGTTCTAGTCACAGCTTTATCACTTGTCTGCCATGTGACCTTGGACAAGTCACTTAATTTCTCTGTGTCTCAGTTTCCTCATCTATAAATTGGGGATTAAGACTGTGAGCCCTGTGTGGGACAGGGCCTGTGTCCAACCTGATTATCTTGTGCCTACCCCACCTACAGTGCCTAGTACATAGTAAGCCCTTAACAAATACCACAGTTATTATTATTATCATCATTATTTTTAGTCATTCATTCAATCATATTCATTGAGTGCTTACTTTGTGCTAACCACTGTACTAAGCACTTGGTAGAACACAATATCACATTTCCTGCTCTCAACCAGCTCACAGTCTTATGCTTCCCCCTCCCTGTATCATTTCTCCCACTGGCTGAGATGAAAAACATCTCTGGAGATACTTTTTTAACCAGGTGATAGTGTTTATGATAAGCTTTGGAGTTTAGCCTGTAAGCTCTTTGAGGACAGGGACTGTGTATTCTAGTTTTGTTGCTCTCTCCCAAATGCTTAATACAATGTTCTGCACAAAGAAGGTATTCGGTCATTGTGATTACATAGTTGGGATGTAAACCTGTCCTGAAGAACCTAAAACAGGCAATGGGACAAACCCTTATATTTTAGGACTGTCCTACCGCAATTAGGATGTCTACCTTAAATTAGTCATTTAGGGAATGACAACTTAGTAGTAATGATATTTATTAATCACTTGCTTTTTCCAGACACTTTACTAAGCTCTGGGGAAAAAATACACAGGTAATAATAATAATAATAATAATAATAATAATAGTATTTGTTAAGCGCTTACTATGTGCTGAGCACTGTTCTAAGCACTGGGGTAGATGTAAGGTAATCAAGTTGTCCCACTGGGGGTTCACAGTCTTAATCCCCATTTTACAGATGAGGGAACTGAGGCACAGAGAAGTTAAGTGCCTTGCCCAAAATCACACAGCTGGTAAGTGGCAGAGCTGGGATTAGAACCCACAACCTCTGACTCCCAAGCCCATGCTCTTGCCACCAAAATTAAACACAGTCCCTGCCCCTCAAGAGGCTCACAGTGTAAGTTTGTTGTGGGAAGGAAACATGCCTACCAACTCTGTTGTATTGTACTCTCCCAAATACCGGTAAAGTGCTCTGCACAAAGTCAGTGCTCAATAAATGCCATGAATTGATTGATTGATTGAAGGGCTGTGCTGCTGATGTCATTCCCACTTACTGAAAAATACAGGCACCAGTTGTTTTTTATAACCTCCATGAAATGTGGAAGTGGGTTTTAAGCCATGACTCATTGATGATAAATTCAATGGGGTTGGGGTTTGACAGGTTTCTGGTAAGGTCAGTTGCTTCTTGGAGATTTTTCCTGCAAATCTAATGCCCCAGGGAATCTCTAAAGGGAATTATCTGAACGGAGCAACTATCAGGATCCCCCAAAAACATACAAAGTTCCCCCCTCATGTGTGTGAAACTCCCGGGGACAACAGAACAAAATACCACCCTCATGTCACAAATTGTCTTGGCCAAGTGTTGGATTAATAAAGACTTCAGAAAGGAAGAAATTAAAACTTCTTTGGGAAACTGGCCTTCCTGAATGTGATGGCATTTTAAGGCTGTCTCCTTTTAGTAGTAAGTTTAGTTGCCATGGTTGTTGAAATTGTCGCAGCAATTGTTTAGATTTTTGGAGCAATTGCTTCCTGTCATTGTTTAGCGAAGGATATTGCTCAGGGCCTAGTGGATAGAGCACTGGGCCGGGAGTCAGAAAGACTTGGGTTCTAATCCCAGCTCTGGCACTTCTCTGCTGTGTGATCCTGGGCAAACTGCTTAAATTCTCTGTGCCTCAGGTACCCTCATCTGTAAAATGGAGGACTAAGACTGTCAGCCCCGTAATAGTAATAATGATAATGATGGCATTTATTAAGCACTTACTATGTGCAAAGCACTGTTCTAAGCGCTGGGGAGGTTACAAGGTGATCAGGTTGTCCCACGGGGGGCTCAAAGTCTTAATCCCCATTTTACAGATGAGGTGATTGAGGCCCAGAGAAGTTAAGTGACTTGCCCAAAGCCACACAGCTGACAATTGGTGGAGCCGGGATTTGAACCCATGACCTCTGACTCCAAAGCCCGTGCTCTTTCCACTGAGCCAAGCTGCCATGTAGGGAAGGGAATGTGTCCCATCTAATTTACTCATATCTAAGCACAGTGCCTGGCTCAGTGATAAGTGCTTAACAAATACACAATTATAATTTTTATTTTTAAATACATACAAACAAAATAAATAATTGGACAACTGTTCCAGGCACTGAATATTTTAAAGAACAAAATGCTGCAGGCCCGGTTAAAAGAATGTTTGAAACCTGGCATTTCTCAGCAGGTGCTATAATCCGTATTGAAGTCATATTCATGGAAGATGGCCACCCTGGGACTAGCTATGGGCTTTGAAGCTTCTGGTAGGAGGCAGCATGGCTTGGTGGGGAAAGCCCAGGGCCATTAGCTAATTAAACTGGAATTGCTACCATGCTTTCGTAACGCCTTTATCGTCTACTTTGTACCCTTACTTAGAACATCTCTAAAGTTTCCCACCTGCCCTGCAGTTACTCTCTCATTAGAGAAGCAACATGACTTAGCAGTAAGAGCATGGGCTTGGGATTCAGAGGACGTGGGTTCTAATCCCTGCTCTGCTACCTGTCTGCTGTGTGACCTTGGGCAAGCCACTTAACTTCTCTTTGCCTCAGTTCCCTCATCTGTAAAATGGGGATTAAGGCTGTGAGCCCCACGTGGGACAACATGATTACCTTGTATCTACCCCAGTGTTTAGAACAGTGTTTGACACATAGGAAATGCTTAATAGAAGCAGTGCAATCTAGTGGAAAGAGCATATTCCTGGGAGTCAGAGGACCTAGGTTGTAATCCCAATTTCTTCACCTGTCTGCTGTGTGAACACGGGAAACTCAATTTCTCTATGCCTCAGTTTCCTCGTCTGTAAAATGGAGGTTAAATTATAGGTACTCCCTCCTACCTACACTGTGAACCCTATGTGGGACAGGGGCTGGTGACCTTGTATCTACCTCAATTGTTAGAGCAGTGCTTTGTACCTGGTAAGTGCTTAACAAATACCAAAATTAATTAGTGGAATTCAGTAACTTTTGATAGCTTTCTTCACTTCTGTAAATCTATCTGATGAGTGGGTCTTTGAAAATAAGATATATTCTATTCATGTATAGAACTACACTGTTTGGAGCTTCGGTGTCATCGGGTAGCATTAGTTCTCTCGCAGAAGATTTTTACAGAATGATGAATGGAGGAAGAAAAGAGTTATGAAATCGACCTAATCTTGTCAGATCAGCAATATCACAGCAATATCAGGTATCATCAGCATTCTTTTACTTAGCAGGTACAATGTATATATTTTCTAAATGCACCTACCTTAATTGGATTTTTATTAAAAACCGGGAAAATTATCATTTTTCCATGTTCTTTTTGTATATAGTCTTAACAGGGACCCTTTAGAATCTGGCATTCCTGAGGGACTTCATTAAACAATTGACACTTTCCAAATATGAGGATGCAGTGTGAATCCTAATTTGGTTAAGGTTTAAGTTCAGTAAAGCCAGAAAGGAACTCATTAGACCTTGAGAGGCTGTGGGACAAATGTTAATAGCTTCGCCTTCAATTTAAATCAGCCTTTTAATTTTATAGTTGGCCTGTTTATAGCACACTGAATTTATTAGGATTTCTTGAGAATGTTAGACAAATCAGTGGCTTGCATTCCATCAAACTCTTTAAGCATTTTATAAGAAAATATCATTTTGAAATTTAGCAATGTATACTGGGAAGGTGGATAAAGATGGGAAGGCAGTACGGTCTAGGACTCAGGAACTATGAGTTCAATGGAAAAACAATGTGATACCCTCATAAAATAGCTTTAGAAATTGGATTTGGGTTGGTTGAAAAAAGAGGAAAAAAAATGAGCTTGCTGAGTTGTACCTTGGAGCATTAGTTATCAGTACTGTTTGGGAATTTTGCTCCAGATAGAGTATCAAAATGCCCAAGTTCTTTTTTGGTGTGCGACATTGAATCAATCAGTCTCCCAGACCTCAAAGCAGGAAGAAATTTTGGTAGGCCGACAGCCCTCTGCCTCTAGGCTCATGAATGATTCAACCCTCAAAATTGGTTGCCTACCCTTTCCTTGAAAGGAGATGGAGATTTCCCAGTCTCCATATGTGACTTATTCTCGATAGCCAAGAGATTCTTCCTTATGAGCAACTGAATTTTCTCCTGTTTAAATGTAAGCCCATTTCTTCTCATTCAGACTTTTGTGCACATGAAGAACAGCTGATCAGCAGTCTCTTTTTCTAAGCTCTTCATTGACTTAAAAAGTTATTAAGTCAGCAAGGTTATTAACTCTTCTGCAAGGTAAACAATGTTAACTCTTTTAGATTTTCCTCCAAGGACCTAGCTCTCCATCCCCTTAATTTGTTATGGAGCCCTTCTCTGGATGTCTAATTTCTACATGTACTTTTTAAAGTGGGTTGACCAAATATGTAATCCAATTTTTTTTAAATTAAAGATCTGACCAAATACCCTTTAAGGAGAGAAGATAGGCTTCCAGGCCCTCTTTATGTACTCCTGTTAATGCATGCCAGCAAGAGCACTCTCTGTCGCTCTCTCTCTCAGCTTAAGATTCCCAGAACTACCTAGAAAGTCTTTGTCAACTGACTTGTACACAGCCAAGTTTTTCTCTTATTGTATTGCCGCCCTGAACTGTACCATATTCTATTGTTTCTTGAAATCATTCTGTTTCTATAAGACCATTTTTGCAACTTTTCTAGTTCACTTTGAATTGTATTCCTGTCGCCCAAAGTGCTAGCAATTTTGTCTCATTAAGTATCACCTACAAATTTGGTGAACAGATTCCTGAGTCAAGGTCATCAAGAAAAACATTGATTGGAGTTGGCCCTGCAGGGCATAATGCTATCAATTTACTTAGTTTGAGAGGTGCACTGTGAACTGCAAACCAGCTGTGCACCAAGTGGGACTAAAGCCAGGCTAAGGTTCTCTCCTCCTTGAACCTTATACTTCCTGCCAATAACTCTAAGTATCAGTGGGCTGACCCTCTGAGCAGGTACAGAATAGAAATAACAGTGAAGACACTGTGTTCATCTAGTTCCAAGAGTTGCATTTAGCATTACTGTATATATGTGTATGTGTAAAATAAAATAAACACTTCCTCAGCACTAGTCAATTCAGATTCCTCTGCTTGCAAATATTGTAAGTTTCTCTTCCCTATTATAATGTAGGCTTCTTAGGGTGGTGTTTCTGTTAAACTTTTCCAAGTTCTTAGTATAGAGCATTGCACTCTGTAGATGCTCAATAATCAATCAATCACTGGTAATTATTGAACATTTGCTGTGTGCAGAGCACTGTACTAAGCACTTCAGAGAGCACCTTACAACAGAGTTGGTGTACATGTTCTCTACCCACAATGAGCTTATGGTCTAGAGGGGGAGAAATAAATACCATACTAATAACTGCGGCATTTGTTAAACTCTAGACTCCCCCTATGCTCCCCCTCTAGACTATAAGCTCACTGTGGGCAGGGGACGGGTCTACCAACTCTGTTACAGTGAACTCTTACAAGCGCTTAGTACAGTCTTCTGCCCATGGTAAGTGTTCAGCAAATACAGTTGATTTATTGAATCCTACTCAGTCAAGTACTCTGTTAAGTACTGGGGTAGATGCAGTGCAGTCAGACCAGACTACCATTTCTCTTCTTCTTGGAGTTAAGAAATTCAATAGAACTTGACATTAATTATCATGGCCGATGGCCAATGGTGATAGTGGTTTACTCTTTACTCATGTAGCTTTAATAGTCACATTTATTAACAGAGTAGAGCCTTAATTTTACTCAAGTACATTTACTTGTGATTGACAAAAATAGTCACAAATGTTTCGTTGAGATAAGTGAAGAAGAGCTCTTTGACTTTTGAAATACATGGGCAAAGTCATGACAAAGTCTCTTACAATTGTGGATCAGGACATTCCAATAACAAAGAAAATGCCTCCTGCCACTGATTTATTGCCTGTTCTTTAAACTTTTTTAAAAGATCAGCAGATTGATTGTGCAGCCTGCTGTTGTAGACCTGCTTACTTCTATAAAGGACTGGTTCACAAAATATCATTGACCTGTTTTCAGCATCATTCTCTTTGGATGCAAAGCGTGTTATGCTCCAACTCATACAACTAAATTTTCAGAAGAAAGAAGTGCACTTTCCAAATGTGTAGCCAAGATCTGTTTGAGGTTCAGGGTGAGTCACAGTGACAAAATACAGGAGATAAATTGCAGTATTGGTAATAAGATTGCTGTGTTTGGTGACAAATAGATACAGAGGGCCACAGAATGGGATTCAAACTCTCCAGCTGCTTTTTGCATTTATGTTTGTTTATTTATGCTCATCCTCTGCACTTGTGTACAAATGTATATTTGATTAAAACTTCAGTTTTATTATTCAGCTTCCACAGCTTGGAAATATTTATGTGACTGCCTCACCCATTAGACGGAAAGCACCCTCTAGACTGGAAGCTCTTTGAGCAGGGAATGTGGCTGTTATATTGTTATAATGTACTCTCCTAGAAGCTTAGTGCTCTGAAAACTGTAAGCGCTCCATAAATATGATTATCAACTGAATGACGCATGACTCCTTGTGGCCAGAGAATGGTCCTGGATTTCTGTTGTACTTCCCAAGGGTTTAATAAAGTGTGTTGCCCTCATTTTATGCTCAGTAAGTGCCATACTATTACTATTTGGCATTGTGGGAAGCAGCCTAGCCTAATGGTGGAAAGCATACAAGCCTAGGGGTCAGATGATCTGAGTTCTAGTCCCGGCTTCACCTGATGTGCGACCTTGAGCAGTCACTTCACTTCTCTGTGCCTCAGTTTCCTCAACTATTCTCCATCCTACTTAGTCTGTGAGCCCCTGGGGGACATGGACTCTGACCTGATTAACTTGTATCTGTCCCAGCACTTAGAGCAGTGCCTGACACATAGTAAGCACTTACCAAATACCACATATAAATATTTTTTATTCCTAAGATCTTTAAATGGTTACCTTGTCCATTCTTCTGTTAGAAATCCCTCAGGATTCAGCTATTTTCCATGGTTACCCTAGACAGTTTGTCCCAGATATGCCAAGGCTCCTGAACTCAAGCTAAGTTGTTGATGATGACTGCCAGTGAGAGTCACTATGAGGTGATAAAGATATATATAGGAAACATAAAAAGATTCCTATGGCATCCAATAGTATTTTGGACATCATGAAGTTTGTTTTGATAATTACTGGTGATAAATCAGCAGGTGGCGGCCAGTGGTGCCTCTCTAAATTCATCTCAGAGACAATGTGCCCAACAGCCATATTTCTTCAATGAGTTTATTCCCTTCTTCATGCTTGATTTGATTTCACTTTAAGTTGACAAAATGGCTCCCAGTCAGTTCATTTATTTAATAGGTCGGGTGTACGGTGTCCTCACAATGAAGATTACAAAAAATATTAATTGAACAGTTTTAGACGTTCCTTAGAACCTCTTAAATGTAACTCTGCCCTCTGAAATATAGGTGAAGTCTCCACAATCTGCTGCTCTCTTCCCAGTTCGTTCCCTTGCCAAGGGGCCCACAAGGTGGCCTCAGATGCAGCAAAGTCACTAGTCCTGGGAACCGTCCCCACTGGACTACACTGTAGAGAAAATTACCCCCAGTGCTCAAAGTCTTGGATAGTTAATGTGGTCAGTGACATTTTTCCAAGCCTATTTATTACCTGCCGGTAAGAGTTCCTAGGAGACAATTTAAAATGAAACCGTAGCAATAATTAGATTTTATGAGGACATAATGCCCTTCAAGCCTAATTTCGTAAGGTGTTAAGTAAACTCTAAAATTCTGTACTTTCTCTTACTTTGGAAGCTAAAGGTTTAAATTTCACTGCAATCCAACCAGGTTGCTCTGGTCCCCTTGCTGGATTCTAGTTGGAAAGCTCTATTACAAATCATTAAACATTAAACTTTGAGCAGCCAAGCTCCCTCACCAATTCAGTAGTAGTCATATGGTTAAAAGAACATTTATACAATTGTTAGTATAAGAAGATGCCAGATTTGGCAAGCGGTGTGGTTTATTGGAAAAAGCACGGGCCTGGAAGTCAGGGGATAATAATAATAATAATGTTGGTATTTGTTAAGCGCTTACTATGTGCCAAGCACTGTTCTACGCACTGGGGTAGATACAAGGTAGTCAGGTTGTCCCATGTGGGGCTCACAGTCTTAATCCCCATTTTACAGATGAGGTAACCGAGGCACAGAGAAGTGAAGTGACTTGCCCAAAGTCACACAGCTGACAAGTGGTGGAGCCGGCATTAGAACCCACGGCCTCTGACTCCCAAGCCTGGGCTCTTTCCACTAAGCCATACAGGCTGCTGAAAAGGCTTGACAGGAAAAAAGGCCAGGACCCCTTCCTGCTGGCTCAGAGCTGGGACAGTTTTTTTCTTTTTTCCCAAGAATTTCCTAAGTGGGTAAATCTTGAGTGGACAGTCCTTCATTCAGGCTTGATAGGAATTGTGGTATGATCCCAAGCTGCACATTATTGCATGGCTCTGGTTCTTGTTATTTAGTTCTTTTTTTTTCTTTTACATATTCCCCATATGTATATATTACATATTCTCTCTTGCATCCTACCTTTCCATCCAAAATCCACTTTCCTACTAGGCCTCCGTCTTCTCTGCTTCTGGACAGAATTTGCAAGGTTCTCTGCATGGGTGTGTTAGGCTCTGGTCGTATCCTCAGCTTAAATCACTCATTCATTCAATCGGTTTTATTGAGTGCTTACTGTGTGCAGAGCACTGTACAAAGAGCTTGGGAGAGTACAATACAGCAATAAACAGACACATTCCCTGCCCAAAATGAGCTTAAAGTCTAGAGTGGGGGAGACAGACATCAATATAAACAAATTACATATATGTACATATGTACTGTGGGACTGGGAGAGGGGAAGGGAAGAAGGGGAAAGGGGTTTGATCTCTTGAGATATGTAAAGTCAGAAAATATTTATCTCTGTGGGTGCCACCTTAATATAGTTTTAAGTAGCAAGAATGACAGTCTGGTGTAAATATAAAAAGAAAAATGTCAGCCTCATTAAAATAATAATCTTGGGCAAATTCCCAGTCTTTGGATGGTTTCAGAGCTGAGATGAACCGGGAGCATCGTGGAAATATCTCTTTATTTGGAGGTCAGTGTGAATCAGTATGATCATACCTTAATCAAGATCTAGGGAATGATTGCTCCTCAGTCATAAATCTGAGCTAAAATCAGATTACTCTGAATTCCCAATTGTGTTAATTTTCAGCTTTAACTATAGGAGGGAAAATACATATTCAGCTACTTTATGGAGAGAAGGAAATGTTGGCTAGATGCAGAGAAACAGTGTGGCCTAATGGAAAGACGTTCTGTGGAAGGACCCAGAGTTTAGAAAGGATAAGCTACTGATTTGTTTAAAAAAAAAGATGGAGGTGGCAAAACAAATGAAGCAGTGAGAACTTAAATGACCTAGGCAGCAGATCCATACACCCCCCTGAGTTCTCTGAGGAAAAGCTGTCTAAAGTGACTGTAGCAGCCCTAACAACTCTATAAAGTTTTCCTAAAGAAATGATTTTTTTAAAAACAACTCAATGACTAGATTAGTTAATTAGCGTTTATTGTTTATAAAATTCTTTTTTTCTAGAAATAAAATGTTGATGGCTGTGTTTTTGAAGGAAGACAGCTTAATGGGTCATCATCTTGTATGGTAATTCTGAATTTTTAAATTGATTTTCTGGTAGTAAATTTGTCTTTGGTTGTAGTTTCTTCTTAACTATCATCGGAATCCAGGACTCCATGCTAACTGGATTCATAACCGTTAAAATGTTGTCTCCAGGATCCTATCATTTGAAACAGGTCATAACTTCAGGCACAAACATTTAAAGGACAACTATACTTTTACTGCAGCGGTAATGTGCTGTGATCGTCAAGGATGCATCATTGAAGTTTATGGAGCTTCTCATTTCCTGATAGAAACTGTTTTATTCCTCTTATCTAGAGTGCAGAATGAACCTTTTTTCTTTGTGTACAAACGTATTTCCTTAACATGGTGCGTCCTATTCCTTGATCTCATTTACCAGGCTGATCAATGGCTGAGATGTTGTAAGGTTCTGTTAATGCCTTATTCACTGTATTTTTTCATTTTTTTTTCCTAAAGTGTCATTGGAAGTGGGAACAGATTACTCTCAGGCAAATTGTCCCAGAATTCTTAATGCAATGGGAATAATTTGCATTTAATATCTTAGGTAACAAGCTGTTGGCTTTCTTGTCTGTTCAGAGGGTGATATTCTCAACATTTCTCAACAGGATGTTAAATGGAATCAAAAGGAAACTGAATCTTTCTTGGATGGTTAATGCAATTGCAGGGGAGGGGAGGACTTTCTGTACAGAAAGAGTGTCATGCTTAATGTTGATATGTAGGGGGAAAAGTCAACAAATATTTCAAGCTCCCAAAGCTCTTTGAAATCATGGCCAGTAGCCCATGCTTCATAATGAAGGCTCAAAAACAAATTGGCCCTGCATTGCTCCATCAGTATGAGAGGCTGTGTGGATTTGTCCTTCTCTGGAGAGCCTTCAATGTTTTTAGAAACCCCACTAAAGTTTTAACGTATATTTTCACTAAAGGTGGCATTCTTGCTTAGAATAACTTCGGGATGTTAATTGAGGGAACTTGTCAAGAGAGAAAGCAGGGGAAAGGAGAACCAAAAAAACATTCAGGATGTTAGAGAAGAAGATGGTAGGAAGAGGATGAGATGGAAACACCCTATTGTCTTTTCGTATGCTACTTAACATAAGTCAACTAATTTGTGTTTTATGGGTACCCAGCAAGAATTCTCGCTAAAGGGAATATAAGTTTGCAGGCTACATTTGGAACCTGGACAGTGACATGGTTGCCACTTATACCAGAAAAATCAGAACTTTAAAGATGCCAATATTCAGTGACCAGTGGTCCATCCAACCTGGTATCCTATCTCCATTACCAGTCAGTCACTATATGTGGGGTCCTGTACTAAGCTCTTGGGAGAGCATTCATTCATTCATTCATTCATTCATTCGTACGTATAAATTGAGTGCTTATTGTGTTTAAAGCACTGGACTAAATGCTTGGGACAGTACAATATTACAACAAACGAACACATTCCTACCCACAATGACCTCACAGTCTAGAGGGGGTGACAGACATTAATTTAAAAGAATAAATAAATTAATTAATTAATTAATAGAGCATAATAGAGTACTTCACCATGTCACCTCCAGCAGTGTTATGGGGATTTTAGAAGGAACCGTGTGGTGGCTTTCCTCCTTGATTTCTGTCTTAATGCTTGTAGATGCACAATTTAACAACTTTCAGTCTTCCTCCATAGCCCTAACACTTCTTCCAGTAACTCATCATGGCTCTGGTTCATATCTTTCTTCACGGTTTATACCCTGCTTACTTGAACTTTGCAAATGTGTTTAGATCAAGAGAGTAAGTAAAAGTTCTCTCTGTAGTAGGAATCAAGTGAATCAGAGAGGTACAGGGGAGGCTTGTCTGGGAAAAATAGCTGCACAAATAGATTTTGTTGTTACTGCTGATTGTCAGTTTTCTTCTTACAGTTCTTACAGTCCTTTTCCAACTTAATTATCTGCTCACGTTTTCACTAATAGGAGTTCTCTGCTTAGCAGAAAATGCTTTAATGGCTTTTGATAGCTATCTTTTTTTGCCCAAACTCTGGAAATCTTTTTGTCCTATAAAAGTAACACCCTTGAAGAATAACAGAGGAGGGGAAAAAAGCACACTCCCATATTGCACTCCCATAGAGCACTCTACCGTATTGCATTCAAGTACAGTAACAAAAGAGAAGTTACCAATTCAACTGGTTTTTGACTTTCTTTCCTTGGTGCTGTTTATGGGCTGGTTTTTTCTAAACTTTTCTAAATGAATGAACATCCCAGTTGAGCTCAGCATTCTTTTGGACTAGCAGAGGCCAGTGAGGCATTGTTTTAATGAACTACATCTCACGTGGCTGAAATGACATAAGTCAGGATTGTTGGGTACACACAGAAGTGCCAATGTGAAGTAAAGGATTCTTCATTTTATCCCTCAAATAAATGTGTTGTAGTTAAATAATTCATTTTGATTTAGGAAAACAGTGGTCTGGTCTAAGGATTCACTTGGAAATTTTCGTTTTGGATTTCACAGATGTGGAGAAGAGCCCAGCAGGCTTTTCTAATTCTTTTCCCCTTTTGCTTTGTCATGTCACTTATGTACAAGGAATGTATGTTTCTACAGCCACCACAATATTTGAAAATCGATCCATTCATATAGTGCACTAATTAATTAAGCTATATTTCAATGTGTTCTTTTCCCATGAATATGATATCATTTGTTGGATTATTTCCTCCTGCTCCCACCGTTTGTTAAAATATATATTTGTCTGCCTCCTCCAAAGGATTGTAAGTCACTTAAAGAGTAGGGTTATGTCTTTTTCTTCTTGTGTACTCAACCAAATACCTAGTACAGTGCTCTGCACACAGTAGGTGCTCAGTAAATACTATTGGTTGCTTGGTGTCACAAGCACAACAGTGGGGCCAGGTTCAGCTTTAAAAATAGAGCCCTCTTTCCTCCATTTCAGATGCATTCCATTCAGGCTGCGTGGTCCCTGAGTTCAGAACTCTGGAGGAGCTGAGAAGTCTCAGTTCATGCATTCGTATGTCTAGCAAAGGTGGGGTGCTGTTGAACTTCTGATGTCACTTTGAGCCTTTCTTCCGTTGTCTCCTCTATGCTGTTTTGTTTATTTCACGAAACTCCTAGATTTCCTCTTCCTGGAAATAGGAAAACTTCACTGTCCTGACTCAGAAACGTCCACCTCTTTTTTTTTTATTGCAACACAAGTCTTTGATGGAATTCACTTTGTTTCAGAGCAGTTCCCTAAGAGAAGTTTAGAGAGGGAGTCAAGACTCTTACCGAATGAGAGATTGTAAACAAAACCTACAGTTCTTTGGCTTCCAGCATGAAATGTGTGAGGCCTACAGGCCAAGTTCAGTCACACCAGCACCCAGACAATGGTGCCAACACAGAAGCTGTTAGAAAATTATTTAAAAACACGAACAAGACTCCCATTTCATCCCAAACTCATACTCTTCCGTCCCCAAAATGGGGACAGATAATAATAATTAGAATATTTATTAGGGACCTATTATCATGCTAGTACCTCTGGGGTTGGTACGAGGTAATTAGATCAGACATCCTCAGATGCCACACAGTCTAAAAGGTAGGTAGGGAGAGTAGGTATCTTGTGTGCTAAGGCTTAAGAGGAGAACAATACAATAGAGTTGGTAGGCAAAAGCCCTGTCCTCAAAAAGCTTACAATCTACTTCATAGGTCTACAGAGAACGGAACTATTTACAGATAAGGATACTATGACACAGACAGATTGTCACACAGCAGGCCACTGACAGAGTCAGGATTAGAACCTGGGTCTTTCTTGTATCAATTTGATGTTGTTTCCACTGGGCTATGTGGCACTTGGGGTTTTACAGCAGCATACCTTCCTTTGGAGTGGTTGGCTGCTTGTAAACAATAACACCTCAAACCTTATTTCTAATAACATATTTCCCCGATCCCTGCTCTATCTATCATCCTTTGTTTTCTGGGTATACCTGCCCAGAAGATCATTTATGAAATATGAAAATGAGGTATCTTTTTAAATTAAAAACCCGTTCCTCTAAGCACTGCACCCTCCTCTGACTAAAGTAACCTGTTAGCATATACATGTTTATGTCTCTTGGGGTTTATATCTACTCATGCCTACCCATCTTATCTTCCTCTATTGAAATGTTAGCTCTCGAGGTCATAAACTGGACCTTCTCCTTCCTTATAAACTGGACCTTCTCCTTCCTTTGTAATTGTTTAGAGTTTAGTAGAGGGTAGTGAACAGGGTTATGTGCAGGATGGATCCTCTATCACTCCAGTCATGGATAGAGCCCAAATCTATGCACTGCACTCCAGCTGTAGCTTATGGTCAAGAAGAACCCTGCCTCCTACATTTTCATAACCAGTCTAGTAGCTCTTTGTGTTGAATAAAGTGAAAATCAACCAACCAATCAGTGGTACTTATTGAATGCTTACTGTCAGTAGAGAACTGCACTGAGCTTTTGAGAGGGTACCGTACAATAGAACTGGTAGACATGTTCCTTGTCCATGAGGAGCTTACATATGTTGCCGACTTGTACTTCCCAAGCGCTTAGTACAGTGCTCTGCACACAGTAAGTGCTCAATAAATACAATTGAATGAATCTAAGTGGGGCGCTAGCCACTAAAATAAATTGTGGATATGTACATAAGTGCTGTGGGGCTGAGAGCGGGGCGAATATCAAGTGCTTCAAGGGTACAGATTCAAGTGCATGGGCAACTCAGAAGAGTGGGAGAAAATTTCATATCAGGTTGATTGAAGCTTATTTAATTGTTACTTGAGGGTAAATGCCAAGTTTCAGCAAAGGACAGAGGGAATTAAATACACAGAAGGAAAAGAGGAAGGAAGGAAGCAACCTTAATGAAGATCATAAGGAATTCATAGTGGAAGTTGACAGCAGTTTTAAAATTGTAGTCAGGATGAGGTGTTTCCAGCCCCATCACACACAGTTTCCAAATTATGGTCTTATCTTGTAATTGAAGAGGAATTACTGTGCTAATCCTAGGCTCCTTTCTCTGGTGTGTCCTCATTTTCAAAACTGCAGGGAAACTAAATAAGATCCCAGTGCTGCCTTCCATAGAGAACCAGAAGTCAAGAGCTTCCAAGGGTGTGAGCTCCCCCGCCATATCCCCACTTGATATGCAACAGACTCTCCTCATCTTCAAAACCCTACTAAAATCATATATCTTCTGGGATGCCTTCTCTGAATACCCTCTTATTTCCCGAGCCTATTTGCCCTCTCTTTTGAGCCCCCTGTGTACTTGGTTGGGTCTGGTCCACTAAGCATCTTGAAACTCATTCCACCCCCAGCCCCACAGCGATCAATGATTCAGTGGTATTTGAATGTATACTGTGTGTAGAGCACTGCACTAAGCATTTAGGATATAAAAATACAGTAGAGTTGGTAGATATTTCTGTCCTCAAGGAGTTTATGCACATATTCTTATACTCTGTCATTTCCCCTATCTGTATTTTTTTAAAATATCTGTCTCTCACTAGATAAGCACTCAGTAAATACTACTGATTGATTAAGATTGCTCAGAGGGTGAAAGTGTTTGGATGGGTGCCTCAGGAATCTCCCCACTTCCTTGTGACTCATGTTTTTGTTTTCTAAATTACGCATGGTCAATCACAAGGAGAACTTTTTTTTATCAGATTGGCCAAATGGATTCCAAACACCTATGTCATTCCTCAATCAGAAATCTGCTCACCCCCAAATCCCTTGATCTTACTTCTACCATAGGAACCTCCTAGCCTCTTATCATCTTTTATGATTTTTTCTGTGATATACATATCTCTAAATTAAAAGGATGCATGTCTCAGAATTCACTTTACGGAGTTCAGACACAGTTAGTGGACAATTGGGATTTATCCAGCAGGATCTGAAGATGTACTTTGGGCTAAATTATCGTGATAATTCAGAGCATAATTTTTTTGAGGTTTCCTTTACCTGGATTATTTTCACTGCATCTATATAATACACAGATTCCCCCCAAAATAAAAAGATTGTAGAAAGGACAAGAAGAGCCAGAAATAATCATTTTGGGCTTTCCATCTAGTTTCTTCTAGACTCTTTGCCTGGTTTCTCATAATCTCTGGGATCATGGGCCTGTGCAGATTTACCTGGGAACATTAGGTGATGCACAGATGTCTTTTATTGATCTGTACTAAAAAGCAGCAGATGTGATCATGTTTTATCTTGTTCTAATGCCTATTTGCACAGAACTGGATTTGCCCTTTTAGATGTTCATCATCATCATTGGTATTTGTATAGAACTCACAGACTCACCATGGTAGATGCATTGAGCAAAAAATACAGAATCCACTACTCCCCTTTACACAACAGGAATTAACACCAGTAAGATGGCAAGATGAGCAAGCATGATTCCCCTCCCTCTGTCTCCCCAAAGAGGTATATTTGAGGCTGATAGTAAGATAGGTTTAAAAAGATGTTATTTGACTTTCCCTTTGGACTCGGAGCATTACATAGTCAATACCAGACCCAAGTAGGATTTCATGAGAAAAGTGCAGCATTGCTCCATGCTCAAATGCAATGTACTGGCTAACAGATGGGGCTGGGTTGAGTGGTGACAATAATACTCTTTCCATGTTTTCTGGGCAGTCAAATAAAGGCCGTAGATTGGCCAGATCTAATAACTTTGACAGTGAAAGCCCGAGAGCAGATGTTGCCTTGGTTCATTTTGAGTCTATATCTTTTTTTTTTTCTAAGGTGAGTTTGAATTTCCCTCTGGAGTTAAAGGGAAGCTGGGTAGCTTAGTGGAAAAAATTTAATAGGATATAAATGAAAAAGTATTCTCATTTTCTTCATGCCTTCTCACCAAGTAAGTTGGAGTTCCCAGTGAGCTCATTGGAGAGAAGGGAACTCTGAAAGAGTACTCCATGGTCTTGTTGTCACAGTATCCAACTGGTAAATATGCAGACTAAGTACTCTAATGTTATTTTGTTAGCTCTTCAGGCAGTCCGTAGGGAAGCTTTATAGGTTATATTTGCGGGACACTAATTTCCAGCCATGACCTCTCCCTCTGGTTTGTGCAAGCAAAAAATGAGTTTCAAATGGAAAAGAAGCTATCAGAGGGATCGCAAACAGTTTGACCCTTGTCATTTTCTTGGCTGAGTAGCCAATATGTAAAGTGCACCATAAGAAACAAGTGCAAAAGAAACATTTTAAAGGTAGAGTGAAGCATAATGTCACAGCATAGATGAAAACCTGCTGAGCTTGGCACATAGTAAGCGCTTAACAAACACCATCATTAATATTAACTGTGACAGAAAGACCAGCCTAGGCCTTTTTCAGTTGAAGCTTTGGGATGATTGTGAAGTACAAACAGTGTGGTGTACTGAAAGCTGTCAGGATCATCTTTAGGTGTGTACAGTGAGAAAGGGCTAAAACCTACCATCAGGTCTGCCACATTTTCAAATCCAAAAAGGACAGCTGTATATAAGGAGTCTTCTTGTTTTAGTAACCAGTTCCAGGTGGTTTAGCTGGGCTGCAACTCCTGTAGGTGCCAAAAAAAAGGCATTTTGGTTAGTGCTGGCTTGTAATCACTTGTGGATAATCTTCCAGGCTTTGACTATTTCTCTGTTGGAGCTGTTATGTCTCCTTATGGTTGTCCTATTGTTAACTTTAGTCAGTTTGGATAAGTGGCTCATTCTTGGGAAACAGTTGCATGTTTTTATATTCTTTCCCAAACTCAGCCGAAACTTTAAAACTGAAGTTGGATTTTTTTGATTGTTGGGTGGACTGTAGCTTGATTTACTTCAGCATTACCTGACTTTCAAAAGATTTAATTATTACTATTTCATAGTATTTGTTAGTCACTCAATGCCAAACACTGAATTAAGTCCTATTGATAGGTATGAGGAGCATGATCTAGTGGCAACAGCATGGGCTTGGAAGTCAGAGAACATGGGTTCTAATCCCAGCTGTCACTTGTCTCCTGTGGAATCTTGGGCAAATCCCTTTACTCCTCTGTGCCTCAGTTACCTCATCTGTAAAATGGGGATCAAGACAGTGAGCCCCATGCAGGACAGGGACTGTGTCCTAACTGATTACCTTGTATCTATCCCAGCACTTTGAATGGTGCTTGGCACATAGTAAGCACTTAACAAATACCATAATAATTATCATTATTATGTTGAGTCAGATATGGACATTAGTCTTCAGTGGTCACCATTTGAGTGGCAGGGGGAGGACAGATACACTAGAAAAGAAATAACTGGTCAGAGTCTGGTAAATAAACCACTAAAATAGCAATAATGAAAGTAATTACTAAAGAACCAGTGCATGAGAAACAGGGTGGCCTAGTGGAAACAGCATAGGCTTGGGAGTCAGAGGACCTGTTTTTTAATCCTGGTTCTGCCATTTCCTTGCTGGGTATCCTTGGGCTAGTCACTTAATTTTTGAGTCCCTCGATTTCTTTACCTGTAAAATGGTGTTCTTCATTCATTGTCTTCTTCCTACCTACACTGTGAACCTCCTGTGGGACAAGGACCATGTCTGGCCTGATTATTTTGTGTCCATCCCAGAGTTTAGTACAGTGATTGCATGTGGTAAGAACTTAACAAATACCACAATTTATCTTTAAAATGTATGTTCCTTCATTGATTGATGGATTGACTCATCACTCCATTCCTGGATGGCCTTGGTCAAAATGGTGACAACCTTCCCAGAGCTCATTCTTTTGGGAAAAGAGTTTTCCCTCGTGATGATGGGTTGGAAGAGGGGTTAGGCCCCATGGTTTCAGGTGTCACCAGCAGACCCCGGGGCCCATGAAAACCATTATTTGGCCAAAGTGTTATGTAACTTATGTTTGGAAGGGCTGCCAATAAAGGTTTTATCCTGCAGTTTTCAGACAGTTCAGTGTTCACTAAGGTGGAAGTTTTGCCAATATAAGCACTCTGTTATTTCCTTTGAGGATTATCAGAGTTTGCAAGCAGAAACATTGCAGTTGGCAAAAAAGAGCTCACGTAATAAAATTAAATGTTCAGATAGAAATTTGGGGTTTTCAAAAAAGCTAGGTAATCACTAACTAGAGGGTTCTTCTGGTGCCCACTGGGAGGTGGATTTGCTTTTTTATTCCCAAGTCAGCAATGAGGAGCGTAAAGCTCAGAGCAGCTCCCGCTTTGTCCACAGTCACCCTTGCATCACGGTAAGGGCTGCAACATTGAGCAGCCCTGTAGACTCACACGAGCCTCAAGGCTCTGAGCCAGAAGGAAATTGGGGCAGGCCCAAAAGAAATCAGGATGGGGACAATTAAGGACCTTAATATAAAGGGAAAACATGTCACCAGTCTGAACTCCTTTAACATCCTGGTGCACTGTGCCAGAAGATGAGAGATTTCACATCCAATTCAGCATCCAGTTGAAAAGTCACATTTCACAGTGTGCTCTAAAGTAGGACAGATTTTCTAATTCATTTGTTCCTGAGGAGAATTAGGAAACTGTGCATCTGAAGAATCATTTGGCTACTTCCTGGATAGCTATTAAAGCTCTCATTGAACACTCATTTCATCTTCTCGGCTTCATTCAATCAAGTCGAAGTTCAGTTTAAGAGAGCTAGCCTTCTTATTAGCAATCTCAGCTTCCTAAAAAAATGAACTAACCTCACACGGTCATTATGGTGAAGGAGAATAAAAAATCCTTTTGCGGTAGGATTGAAAAGCACTGAATAATTAACAAAACCATCTTCCCGTAAACAGTTTTTGTCAATTCAGTCCATTCAAATGGTGCACTAAACCTGACACCTTAGTTGGTAGATTGATTTGGTATCTAAGACTAAAGCACAGCTCTTAAATTTGATACTATAATAATTATGTATTACTTACACTAGAAGCTCCTTAAAATGAAGAACCCAGATGCCATTATTTCTTTCCATTTGACTGGTGAATACTCTGGTCTTTCTTACACCCATAGGTTTTATTTTTGGATGTTTTCCTAGGAGTTCTTTATAGGGAAAGAAGGAAACTGAAACATTTCATCCCCTCAATTACACATTTGTCCCCTCCCACCATATACTCTTTTTTCTCTTCCTTTCAGCTTCACACTCTGATCTTTTTTATCCCTGGGGGAAGATGGAAAAGTTTAATTTGTAATAATGAGCAAAAGATCTGTAAATTACAACTAGCGAGCGATCTTGTAAAAAGGCACACTATAAATCCCATGCCTAGAGAGTCAGAGAATACTTAATTTGTAGTTAAGAAGTGAAAGAAAATTAAGTTTCACTCTGAGTATGTAGGGTGAGAGAAGAGATATGCTTTGGGATTGGGGGTGAGGGCAGGGATGGAAACAAAAGAAAGTATAAGAATTTTAACAGACTGGGGAAACAATATGCAAAGTAATCACCTTTTGATGCGGATGATTTCCAAACCTACCTCTCTAGCCCCAACTTTTCTCCTCCCCAACAGTCTGGCATTTATTTACTTATTTATTTACTTTTAGTGGTATTTGTTAAAGTGCTTACTTTGTGCCAGGAACTCTGCTAAGCACTGGAGTAGAAAAGAGGAAATCATCTTAGACACAGTCCATGTCCCAATGGGCTCACAGTCATAACCCCCATTTTATAGATGAGGAACTGAGTCACAGAGAAGTTAAGTGACTTGCCCAAGGTCAAACAGCAGACAAGGGAAGGGAAGCAGTGTGGCTCAGTGGAAAGAGCCCAGGTTTGGGAGTCAGAGGTCATGGGTTCTAATCCCACTTCCACCACTTGTCAGCTGTGTGACTTTGGGCAAGTCACTTAACTTCTCTGGGCCTCAGTTACCTCATCTGTAAAATGGGGATTAAGACTGTGAGCCCCACGTGGGACAACCTAATCACCTTGTACCCTCCCCAGTGCTTAGAACAGTGCTTTACACATAGTGCTTAACAAATGCCATTATTATTATTATTATTATTATTATTATTATTATTAAGTGGTGGAGCGGGATTGGAACCCAGGTCCTTCTTACTCCCAGGCCCATGCTCTATCCACTAGACCCCACTGCTTGTCTGCATTTCCTCCTGCCCTCAGTACATTTGTACTTGGATGTCCCGCTGCTGAGGCCTCAAACTTAAAATGTCTAAGACAGAACACCTCCTCTTTCCACCCAATCCTTGTCTTCCCCAAGGTATTCCTATCACAGTAGACAACACCACTCCTCCCTCATTTTCCATATTTACCCTTCCCTCTGTGTCATCTATGTACTTGTGTCTTTCCCCTTAAGCACTTGATATTCACCCCACCCTTAGCTCCATAATACTTATGCGCATATCCTTAAACTTTCATATTTCCCTTATTTGTAATTTATATTCATGTTTGTTTCTCCCTCTAGACTGTAAGCTCCATGTGGTCAGGGGTCATGTCTACCAAATATATTGTCGTGTAGTAGTAGTAGTAATAGCACTTAAGCTCTCAGTGAGTGCAGAGTACTATACTAAGCACTGGCAAAGAATACCGAGGTGGGAATTAGACACTGTCACTCTTTCTTAGGGAGGCTCAGAATCCACTCTCCCAGGCACCTAGTACATTGCTCTGCACATGGTAAGAACTCAATATCATTGTTTAATTCATTTTTTTCAGGTCCATTTGTGTGGGTCTTAGCCTCCCTGACAAGTCACCAAAAAGCTTAGACCAGAACTATTTAGAGGTACTTTAATGTCTTATGGCTAGAAGTCAATTTAGAGACTCTTATCAACCCCAGTTGTATTGTCAATTAAAAGGATAAGAACCGAAATAATCCATTTAGGGAGTGAGTGCAATTTTCATACCAGCCATCATTTCAACCGGGCCAAATACCCATACATGCCCCCACTAGGACTTGCTAGGCCTACCAATCAATCATTTGTATTTATTGAGCACTTACTATGTGCAGGGCACTATACTGAGCACTTGGGAGAGTACAACACAACAATTTAACAGACACATTTCTTGCCCACAGTGAGCTACCCTGGCCAGGGTGATGGAATAGGTCACATCTCCTCCAATTGGCCTTCCCTGATTAAGCCCTATTTTCCCTGGCTCTTTATTCTTTCTGTGTCATCTATGAACTTGGATCTGTGACCTTTGGACATCTGATATTCACCCCAGCCCCAACCCCAAAGAACTTATGTACACATCTTTAAATTATATTTTATAAACTGCTTATTTACTCATATTAATGTCTGTCTACCCCTCTAGACTGTAAACTCATTATGGGAGGGAATGTGTATGCTAATTATGTTGTAATGTACTTTCCCAAGCTCTTAGTGTAGTGCTTTGTACATAGTAAGTGCTCAACAAATACCATTGATTGGTTGATTGATTTTGAGGTACAGGGGACTGGCTGAAAAGGAATTGGAGTTGGGTTTAATAATCCTGAGGAAAACTTGGTGGGTGGGAAGGGAACAATCTAAGTTAACATCTTCAAAAGTATCAAACGTGGCGACCAGAATGAGACAAAATTTGTTTGAAAGGACACCCACCACCTGGGGAGTGGTATCCTGTACCTGCAGTAATTCCAGGGGAATATGGAGGGAAAGGGGAAAACTGGGGCAGGTGACATTGCTCTCCTCCCATCCCTGCCTTTTCTTTCAGTGTGATATTTGTTCCTGAAGATTTCCCTGACAAAACTGCCCCCCCGGGGAAAAGAAATAGGAAAAATCCTGGAGAATAACTTTAAATGTTTCCAAATTTGGGGAAGAACCCCCCCTCCCCCCCCCCCAACACAATACACACACAAACACACACTCCAGTCATAATCCTAATTTAACCGTGTTCCAGAAATGATGGAGTCCTGGTCACTGCTCTTGGGACAACAGAGTGTCAGAGTTTCAGTGGCTGGAAGAACGAATAAGAATTTGTGATGAACTTTCTAACTATAATGGATGTGAGTCACTGGAATGTGTCACCCAAGGAGGGTGTAAAACCTCCCCGCATCTGGATTGTGTTAAATCCAAGTCTTACATATCAATGAGGCGACTGATTCACCCACCTTCCTCCCCTGGGAATTCTTTGCATTAATATTGGGTGAAAAGGCTGTATAGACAGAGCTCTAGGCAGACTGAAGAAATTAATTGCACAAGCAAATGTAAGGGCTTCCAGATGAATGACGCAAAACGAGGAATAGTCTCAAACCAAGAAACAAAGGGTCTGAGTCATGATATGGGTTGGAGTTCATCTCAGAGACTTGAGGCAGTCAAAATCGAAGTGTTTCTTATTTCTTCCCATTCTCTGAAACACAAAGACACACCCACAAACACACATACACACTCTCCTCTTCACACTACTCTCTCTCTTTTCCTCCCCCTCCCTCTCTCCTTCTCTGCTCCTCTTGCCCTCTCCCTACCCATCCAGTTCCCTTTACTTGCCACCTCCCAGAGTGGTGCGGAGCAATCAACCAATCAATCAATGATATTTATTGAGCCCTAAATGTGTGCAGAGCATTGTACTAAGCCCTTGGGGGAGTACAGTATAAAAGAGTTGGTAGACATGTTCCCAGACTACAGCCATTAAAGATGAAATATCACGCTGCTATAATGACCATCAACAGGTTATGGGTTCTCATCCCAGCTCCACCACTTGTCTGCCTTGTGACCTTGGGCAAGTCACTTTACTTCTCTGTGCCTCAGTTACCTCATCTGTAAAATGGGGATTGAGACTGTGAGCCCTAAGTGGGACAGGGACCGTCCAATTCGGTTTGCTTGTATCCACCCCAGTGCTTAGTACAGTGCCTGGAACATAGTAAGTGCTTAAAAAATACCACAATTATTATTATCAGCAGGCCTGTGCTCTGTGCTACTGGGATCTCCCTGGGGCAGGGGTCTCTGGTTCTTACTGACTTGGCTTCTTAAACTGAACTTCTCAGTCACTCTGTTTTCCCTTTTTTGGGCCTCCAGAGGCAGCACTCTTTGTGGCCGGATTGCTACCCTCAGTGGTTGTCGGCAGTAAGGGAGATGACTTTCCAGGACCGGAAAACTCTGGGATCTGTTTCCTGATTCCCTGCCTGGCATATCTGCCATTTCAATTTGCACGACCTAAGTGTCCCTCGTATCCTCTGCCAGTTATGTCCAGGATGACCTAGGCAGTTGCTGAGTAACTGCACAGGTACTTGGGCAACTGGCATGCTCTTACTGACCCAACTTTCAGAATTAGTTTTGGGTCTGTGTCTGGAGAGCTTGATTTGGCTTTATTCTTATTGTTTCCCTCTGCCCAGGGACAGAGTGACCAAGTTACCCAGCTCCTTGAAGGAGCCGCATAACTATTTACTACTCCGAGCTACACTAAACTCTAAGCTTGTCATCTAGATTGTAAGCTTGTTGTGGTCAGGGAATGTGACTGTTTAGAGTTCTATTCTCCCAGGCGCTTAGTACAGTGCTTTGCACACATTAAGCATTCAATAAATATGATTGACTCACTGTTTGCGGGCTGGTGTCTCTTCCACTCTGGCAGTTGTGAGGAGAGCTCCACCTATTCCTCTTTCTGCTCTTTGCACTCCATGGAACTCACTTGCCACGTTGCTTTTATGAAATTAAAATGTATGTTTTCAGTCTTTAACTGTCTGTCCTTCATAAGTCTGCAAAACTTGCTTCGAACAGCATTCAACCCAGTGTCAGCTGCAGATGACTGATGTGAAGGTTTGGCTTTGGGGTAAAGTGGGTATTTAAAGGCAGGTTCCCACTGCCTTAAAGGATCTTCCTCTTCTCCCTGTACCCATACATAGATTGGGGGTAAGCTGCAATCACTTTAGCAGTAAATGAGTGCCACAAGTTGTGGGTTTTTTTAAGAACACTGTCACAAGCATTTTGCACTGTGCTGCACCCCTGATATATTTGGCAAACATGAGAGGGCATGAACAGCACTGTGCAAAACATTGCCACTATAATCATTTCCTCTGTGCAGGTTCTCAGCTCTGAAATTAAAACAGAGGATGAGGAGGGAGAGAGAGATCTTCCCTGACTACATTTCAGGCAAAGTACTGTGTAAAGAAAGTCTTTGGAGAAGGGAAGTTGGGTAAGAGAAAGACCATGAGGACACTTAGTTCTGGGAATCCAAGAACTACTCTTCAAACCTCCTCTCCTAAGAGGGTAAACACATCTTTTCTGTCTTTGACACCTCTCTACTTACAATTTCAAATCCCGTGGTTAACTACTGCACTTCCATTAATTCAGTGATAAAACTATTAATTGCATAAATAGTGTGATTCCATTTAGGTGCTTTCTTCTCTGCTTGAACAGCTTCCTAAATGTTAGATGCTGTAATAATAATTAAAATAAGATATGCTTGAAAACCAGCCAAAATAGCTAATGAAAACAAACCACATAAATATTAATTGGGATCATGTAAACCTGTCTGTTTTGCTCACTCTGGAACCTGTAAACCTATAGAAATACTGATTTTATTGAGGCACCTCAGCCCCCACCGACATATTAGGTTTAAAGTAGCACAAAGTTCTAGACTGTTTTTCTGAATTGTTTGGTGTGATAGTTAAAATTGTCATATATTTTGAGACATAATCCCTGATAATGCTTGTTAAACATCTGCCTCTCCCTCAAAGTCCATTTCATCATAAATTGAGTGAGTTATATATGCCAACTGTCTCAAATTCCTCTCCTCCAATTCTCTCCTTGACCTCCTCCAATCTGGTTTCCATCCCCTTTACTCCACAGAAACCATCTTCTCAAAGGTCACAAATGATCTCCCTCTTGCCAAATCCTATGATCTCTACTCCCATCTTAATCCTCCTTGACCTCTTTGCTGTCTTCTATACTGTCGACCATCCCCTTCTCCTGGAAACATCATCCAGGCTCAGCTTCACTGATGCTGTCCTCTCCTGTTTCTCCTCCTATCTCTCTGGCCTCTCATTCTTAGTCTCTTTCATGGGCTCTTCCTCTGTCTCCCACCCCCTAACTGTGGTTGTCCCACAAGGTTCAGTTCCGGGTCTCCTTCTATTCTCCATCTACACCCCCTCCCTTGGAGAATTCATTTGCTCACATCCCAATTCTACATCTCCAGTTCTGATCCATCTCCCTCTCTGCAGTTTCTGATTTTCTACTATCTTCAAGATATCTCTACTTGGATGTCCTCCCATCACCTCAAACTCAACATGTCAAAAACAGAACTTATTTTCCTACCCAAACCCTGCCCTTGCCTTGATTTTCCCATCACTATGGAAAGCAACACCATTCTTCCTGTCTCACAGGTTCATAACCTTGGCATTATCCTTGACTCTTCTCTCTCATTCAACCCACATATACAACCTATCCCTAAATTCTGTCCATTTGACCTTCACAACATTGCTAGAATCCTCCCTTTCCTCTCCACCAAGACTTCTTTCATGTTGATCTAAGTACTTATCCTATCCCATCATGATTACTGTATAATAATAATTATGGTATTTATTAAGTGCTTACTTTGTGCCAAGCACTGTTCTAAGTACTGGGGTAGATACAAGGTAATAAGGTTGTCCCATCTGGGGCTTACAGTCTTAATCCACATTTTACAGATGAGGTAACTGAGGCACAGAGAAGTTAGTGGCTTGCCCAAGGCCACACAGAAGACAAGTGGTGGAGCTGGGATTAGAACCCACATCCTCTGACTCTCAAGCCCGGGCTCTTTCCTTTAAGCCATGCTGCTTCCAGCCTCCTTGCTGACCTCCCTGCCTCCTGCCTTTTTCCAGTCCATATTTCCCTCTGCTACCCTAATCACTTTTCTCCAAAAGCATTCAATCCATATTTCCCCAGTCCTCAAAAAGCTCCAGTGGTTTCCCATCAACCTCTCCATCCAATAGAAATTCCTTACTGTCGACTTTAAAGCACTCAATCATCTTGCCCCCTCCTATCTGACCTAGCTACTCTCCTACTAAAACCCAGCCTGCACACTTTGGTCCTCTAATGCCAATTTACTCCTGTACCTCGATCTCTTCTGTCTCACTACAGACCCCTCACCCACGTCCTGCCTCTGTCTTGGAATGCCCTCTCTCTTCATATCCCGCAGATAGTTACTCTCCCCACTTTCAAAGCCTTATTGAAGGCGTATTTCCTCCAAGGGGCTTCTCTGACTAAGCCCTCTTTTCCCCCACTCCCTTCTGTGTCGCCCTGACTTCCTCCCTTTATTCATCCCCTCCCCAGCCCCACAGCACTTATGTATATATCCGTAATTTATTTTATTTATATTAATAGCTGTCTCCCCCACCCCAGACTGTAAGTTTGCTGTGGGCAGGGAATGTGTCTGTTATATTGTTAAATTGTTCTCTCCCAAGCTCTTAGTAGTGTGCTCTGTATACAGAAAGTGCTCAATAAATACGACTGACTGATTTCTTGCAGATATGGTAGATACTGTATGCTCACAGACTTTGCACGAACCAGTTGCTTTACTTCATTACTTGGGACTTCAACCTGTGCAAAACACCATTCATAGACAAGTGGCCAGGTGACTCAGAACTATTTTATCCCAGTGTGGAGTTCTTCACTTTGTGATGACCAGGACTTCTTGGCTTTTAAAGCTTTTTGAAAGATCCCTTGTTCAGTCACATTGCTTTCCAGGCTGGGTTCAAACCCACTTGTCCCGAGTCTATTCTGACCCAGGGCATAGTGGATTGAGGTACTAAAGCCTCTGTCGATATAAAGGATCATTTCAGCTGTGGGCTTATTTCTGCCCTCCACTTCAGAAACAAGTACTTTCTCCACTCAAAGAGCTTAATTCTAAATTGAGCTACTTGATGGAGACAACATATTAATGAACCATAGATAGCAGGGAAATTCTTTAAAAATGAATGTGATGACTATTAAATGTCGCCAAATCAATTTGTGCAAGATAACAAGAGACATGGATGAGCTGTTACTGACAGGGAGCAATTAGGTTTTGCAATTCTGCTTTGAATTATTGATTCAAAGTAGGTGAGTTTTCTGGTCTGCCTAATTCCTGTCTCCAACCTTTTGACTACTAACTGAAAGCAATCTGCCAAATCTCTCTTTCCCCCACCACCCCCCTTTCTGTCTCTCTGGTATCTGTCTCTCCATATAAACACCATAGAAATGCAAACACTTTATCAATCCACAAAATGGAAACACAATAAATATAATATTGTTGCACAGAAGTAGCAAACTCTCCCAGAGAATCTAATAGGACATGGGGGACAGACCTCTGAATTACAGAGAAAATGAAAAAATGAATTTAAGGATTGCCCCAGTTAATATTAAAGTATATTGCACAGATAAATTGAAGACCAAAGGAATAGCTCTGTGTTCCTTAAGGAACTGGTTACCTCTCTATTTCCTTTCTATTTGTTTTCACTTTTAGCTTGTTGCAAAGCCTTTCCCAACATGCTGGTGAGCTGTCTGATCTGGCTATTTTTTAAAAGTCTTGAATTATTCCTCAGTCCCTAGCTTCTCAGCAAGATAACATTACCAGACTTTCACCTCTGTTGTGGAAAACTGATGATGTGTATGTCCAAGGAATGTGACTACCAACTCTGTTGTGTTATACTCTCCCAAGCCCTTAGTACAGTGCTTGGCACACAGTAAACACTCAATAAATACCACTGATTGATTGATTCTCACTGTGCACGAGTGTTGTGTATCACCATGGTACTCTGGGAGTGGAACAAGGATAAGCACGATGCTAGCTCACTGTCTCCCTGACCCTGCAGCTCAAAGCCACAAGTGTCACTCTTAGAAAAAAGAGAAATACTGTTCCTCATGACAACTTTGCCATCCTACACCTCACTGGTACTGTCTTTCACAGCAAACATTTCTCAGTGATTGTTGACAGGGAGAATTAAACCTGGACCCTTAACCTAGCCAGTCATAAGCTGAAAGAGGTTGTCTGACTCTCAGGGCGTTATTGCCATCACTTCCCTAAAAAAGAAAGAAAGAAAAGCAAAACGGAAAGAAAACAAAATAATTTTCCTTTTTTTGTCCATGCTGAAGAGGGAAGAGCTGAATTGCATGTTGCCATAGAAATAGAGCTGTGTTTACTGTCTGGCTTCTATCCACTTTAAGTGGGGCACAGTAGCCAATAGGACAGTTCCTTATGTTTCCCTAAATTAGTAATTACACGAGCATTGACATTTGCCGTGAATGAAATTAGGTTGGATTTGAATATTGATATTGCTCTCAGATTGCTAAATGGCCTGCTAATTGGCACAGTCTTCTCCAGTGATCATTGTAGTTGGCCTCATCCCCCTTTCATCTCAGGCTCAGTTAGTCTCCCGGGTTAGGGGATGACATCTGTCCACCTTCGTCTCCTTTGGCCTAGCTGGCTCAGGCCCAAACCCCTGTGGCTATTCTACCGGTGGCCAGGTGAAGAGACCAGGCACCCGTGGACTCACGGTGTCCTCCGGGTAGCTGAGCTTGTCCCGGGTGGCTGAGTTCCCACAGAAACTAAACAAAAACACACTAGGGAGAAGGGGAAAATTTGAGTGTTTTGATTGAGGGCCTTTTACCCAAAGTTCTTGAATCCTGGCCTTATTTCTTTCATTCATTCATTTATTCATTCAAACGTATTTATTGAGTGCTTACTGTGTGCAGAGCACTGTACTAAGTGCTTGGGAAGTACAAATCGGCAGCATATAGAGACAGTCCCTACACGGGCTCACAGTCTAGAAGGGGAAGACAGACAACAAAACGAAACATGTAGACAGGTGTCAAAATCGTCAGAACAAATGGAATTATAGCTATATGCACATCATTATCAAAATAAATAGAATAGTAAATATGTATTTATTTTAAGCCCTGGGAATGTGGCCTGTAGTCAATTTATGATGGGGCACATAATGGAATAAGGGTGGGCAGAGGATGGCACATATCAGATGGTGCAGCCGCAGACTAGTGAGGCAGACCCCAGAGACCCAGACCAGCCAGTGTGGGGCTAGGAGGGTTGGATCAATCTTTCAATTGTATTTATGGAGAGCTTACTGTATGCAGAGCACTGTACTAAGCTCTTGGGAGAGGGAAATATAACAGAGTCAGTAGACACATTCCCTGCCCACAAGGAGCTTACAGTCCAGAGAAATCTCCGTGACATGCTCCACTCAAGCAATCACTTCCCTTGCCCCTGCTCTGTCCCTAGAATTGTGTTGCTATGTGTGGTATTTCAAGTGAAATATCACCATCAGGGTATTGGCTGTGCATCTCAACAGTTGAGGATAATTGAACATACCGATGATGTAAAAATGAAATATACATTTCAACTGGAATGTGTATTTCCTCGGTTTCCTCAGCTGTAAAATGAATATTAAATACCTGTTCCCCCTTCCCCTTAGACTGTGAGCCCCATGTGTGGTAGGAACTGAGTCCAACCTGACTATTTTTTTTTTCTTTTTAATGGTGGTTATTAAGTGCTTATTATGTACCAAACATTGTACTAAGTACTGGATCAGATAATCAGGTTGGACACAGTCCATATCCCATGTGGGCCTCACAGTCTTAATCCCCATTTTGCAGATGATTTAAGGCACAGACAAGTGAAATGATTGTATCCTCCCCAGCGCTTAGAAGAGTGCTTTACACATAGTAAGCGCTTAACAAATGTCATCATCGTTATTATTATTATTATTTACCCAAAGTCACACATTGACAAGTGGCAGAGTCAGGATTATAATAATAATGATGGCATTTATTAAGCGCTTACTATATGCAAAGCACTGTTCTACGTGCTGGGAGGTTACAAGGTGATCAGGTTGTCCCATGGAGGGCTCACAGTCTTAATCTCCATTTTACAGATGAGGTTACTGAGGCACAGAGAAGTTAAGTGACTTGCCCGAAGTCACACAGCTGACAATTGGCAGAGCCGGGTTTTGAACCCATGACCTCTGACTCCAAAGCCCGGGCTCTTTCCAGTGAGCCATGCTGCTTCTCACTCCCAGGTCCATGTTCTATCCACTAGGCCATGCTACTTCTCAGTTATCTTGTATCTACTTCCAGCTCTACCACTTACCTGCTGTGTGGCCTTGGGCAAACCACCTCACTTTTCTGTGCCTCAGTTACCTCATGTGTAAAATGGAGGTGAAGACTGTCCCACCCAATTTGCTTGTATCCACCCCAGTGCTTACTACAGTGCCTGGCATAAAGTAAGTGCTTAACAAATACCATAATAATAATAATAATAATTATTATTACTCCAGTACTTAGTTCATTTAGTAAACACTTAACAAATACCACAAACTGGAAAATGTTCTCTCACCTACCCCTGCTCTCAGAAGAACTCAATAAGAGTAGGAATAATTGTGGTATTTGTTAGGCACCTACTAGGTGCTAAACTTGGTGTAGTTACATAATATGCAGATCAGTCACAGTCTGTGTCCCACATGGTGCTCACGGACCAAAGTGTTTACTACTCATTTTACAGATGTGGAAACTGAGGCCCAGAGCAATGAAGTTACTTGCCCAGTCATGCGACAGGCAAATGGCAGAGCCGGGAGTAGAACCCAGTTCTCCTGACTCCCAGTCTTTTGCACTTTCCACTTGGCCATACTGCTTCTCCTGACATTTTCCCAGAAACATGGATGCGGCTCCTTATTTTCCCCATCTTTCCTCCACTATTTCTCACTTCTCCTTTCCAATGCTCATTGCCAGGGGGATTGCCATTGCTCCCAATTTCCAGGAGGGCATCTTGTATCCCTGGGATTCGTCCCAGCAGTCATTGTTCCCCAAGCAGATTGCCGCTGCTCAGATGCTTTCCCTATCAGGAATGAGTGATGTGTAATTTATGGTTAATTGTTGCTATTATTTATTTTCTCATTTCATCGCTGAGCTCTCAGACGCTTATATGAAGGTTGCACTCTAAATGTTATGAACTTTGATTTGCTTAATTCAGAATGAATGTAGCAGAGAACAATCGGTTATCAGTAGAAAAAGCCCTATTCATTGAATGGAAAATGGATGTGCTAGTAGAGCCTGCAATTCTCCCCACACCCTTCCAAGTACATTTTGTGGGCGGGGGAGATGCCAGGATCTATGAGTCACAATCCAAGTCTTGTCCTTTGTGCATTACAGTGATTAAAATCAATTGACAGAGAAGAAATTTTCAAGTCATTAGCTGTTAAAGAATGAATGGATGTTAGGTTTGGGGATGTGGCCCTGAGAACATCATGCGTTTCCAGTTTTCTAGCTATCTACCTCTCTGAATTGCTGGGCTGTCCAAAAGGAAGCCTACCATAAACTCCTCATGGGTAGGGATGGTACATTCTGACTCTATTGTACTCTTCCAAGTGCTTAGTAGAGTGCTCTGCACACAGTAAGCATTCAATATTGGTATGAAATTGGTATGGACTGTGTCCGGATAGTTGGCAGGTGTTTTTGAGACAGTCTGTCCCCTTGAGCGGAAAACATCAGTCCTGCTTTGACTGATATGAAGTCACCACACTTCTCTTTTGGGACATGGCCTCCTCTGTCACCCTCACCTGGTATTTCCATTTACTCCGATTTTCCCACCCTGTGTCTATCAAATCCTGGGAATCTGTCCTCAGAGATTCCTGAAGAACTTGGACATATGAATAAGGGTCTGTGGAGATGTGCTTTTTTGGGAGCTTAATTTAAGTTAGTGACTTTGTACCAGGACAGCGCAGCATAGATGGGGCAGAATTGATGGCGACATCAATGAAGAGGAGATGAGAGGTAAAGAGATGATGAATAGCAAGCTAGGAAGCACAGCAGTAAGTGGCCTGAAGAAAGCAGGGGTGGAAACTCTCCTCTGGGGATTTTCTCTGTATTATATTTTTAGGGACTAGAGTTTCACCGGACTGCATCTCTCCAGAGTATAATCTGCTGCCTGCCCATGTTTCTAGGAGACAGAAAAGAGATCTGATTTGCTGAGATGAAAACTAAGAGGAGAATGATAGACCGAAAAAACTTCAAAACCAATAGCATCTTTAGACTGCAACCATTAAAAAATGAATTCAAGGTTTGAGGGCTTATAATAAAATGAGAACACTAATAAATAACCAGCGTATGGTTGACTTTGGTCACGTCCTCTTAGCCATGAAATGAAGGTCTTCTATCGATGCAGTGGTGAAAATTGCAGATGCTGGAAAGCAATCTTTCATTGCTGTTTTATTTTGCCTTGTGCTTCAGCCACTACATTATGTCTTAAAACTTGTCAAATTTTGCACAGTACACTGACTTTTCAGGAGAAAAACAGGTCTGCTAAAAATATTAAAAATCAGACACTTCTGCTATAAGTAGTCGTTTTAATTCAAAATTTCCAGAGATAAATAATAATTAGTAATGGCATTTACTTGGCAGAACAGGCAAATAAAATCTACTTGTTATATTTCTTTTATGACTACGCCTCCTTAAATGTAAACTTGACTACTGAAAGGTCAGATGGTCAATGGTCTTTCCGATTAAAAGAGTCTAAAAGGTACTTTTAGTCGACTCACTTTCAAAAGTATTTTCAGATGGGTCTTTCTTGTTTGTAAAGCAATTTACCAAATACTGTACAGTTCTGATACCAAGGAAATGGGTTGGGAAGAGGGGAGCATTTTTAGCAAAAAGGAACAAAGGCTTGTCTTGAAATAGCAATCTAAGTAATTGTATTCAAAGCAATCGCAAATGAATACACAAGCAGTTTATGCCATTTCACATTCCCTTCTCTACCCTCTTAATCGAGTGCTAGAAGAGCAGCAGAAGGTGCTGGTAAAAAGGAAAACTGGGAATGGGAAGAAATTCTCTCTGCTTTTCTCCCATTGTTCTGTACCTCTACTTCTCTCCTCATCTGAGTCTCTTTCAATATGTCTTGGTCTATACTCTCTCTGTCTTCATGTGACTGCTCCCTTAAGCCAAGCCTCTGTCTTGGTTCCTGATTCCTCTTCACATCTAGCCTCTATCTGCCTCGTGCTCTGCCTCCTATAAGAGGCAGGAAGAAAAAGAAAAGAAGTGTAAGATGCGGTTAAAGAAAATGAATAGATAATCCCTTGAAAGTTTAATTCACTGTAGGTGGTGTCAGGAACCAAGGTTTGAGTCTAGGCTTAAAAAGGCAAATATATGAACGCAGACACAGAGAGAAAAGTTGAAAAATTGAAAGAAGAAACATCAAAGTAACTGTGGGGATTTTTGAAGCATCATCTTTCAGAGTCGATTTGGTTTCAAAACCAAATGAATAAGCATCTGTGGAGGTCTGCTTCTCTGGAAGCGTAATTTAAATTAATTAAATTAAACTAGATTTAATTTCAGTACTTAGTACGGTGCCTGGCACATAGACTCTTCTAGACTGTGAGCCTGCCATTAGGGACCGTCTCTATGTGTTGCCGACTTGTACTTCCCAAGCGCTTAGTACAGTGCTCTGCATATAGTAAGCCCTCAATAAATACGATTGAATGAATGAATGAATGAATAGTGAGCACACAACAAATACCATAAAAATGAACAGTAAGGACAAAATTCTTATTAATTCATGGGCTAAAAAGATGAATTCATGAATTCATGGGCTAAAAAGAAAACGCTTAGGAATGTTAGAGCCTCCCTAGCCATTAGAAAGACTTTTAAGCATGGCAAGCAGCATGGACTGTTTCTTCAAGTCTCCTGTGGCCATTGATTGATACTGGATTCTGATCTGGCCTATCGGGTCTCAGTTTCCTCATCTGTAAAATGAAAATTCAGTACCTGTTTTTGCTTCTACTTAGACTGTGAGTGCTATGTGGGACAGGGACTGTGTTCCACCTGGTTGTCTTGAATCTACCCCAGTGCTTACTTAGGATGGTGCATGGCGCATATTAAGAGCTTTACAAGAAACATAGTTATTTTTATTATTACTATTATTATTATTGGTACAACCCAGTAATTGTGATGCTTAATTGTGGTATTTGTTAAATGCTTACTGTGTAACAGGCATGGTGCTGGGGTGCTGGGGTGGAGACAAGAAAATCAGGTTGGACACAGCCCCTGTCCCGCAAAGGGCTCACAATCTTAATCCCCCATTTTACAGATGGAGGTAACGAGGCACAGAGAAGTGAAATGACTTGCCCAAGGTCACATGGCAGGCAAATGGCGGAGCTGAGATTAGATCCCAGCATGGCTCAGTGGAAAGAGCCTGGGCTTTGGAGTCAGAGGTCATGGGTTCAAATCCCAGCTCCGCCACTTGTTAGCTGTGTGACTTTGGGCAAGTCACTTAACTTCTCAGTGCCTCAGTTACCTCATCTGTAAAATGGTGATTGACTGTGAGCCCCCCGTGGGACAACCTGATCTCCTTGTTAACTCCCCAGCGCTTAGAACAGTGCTTTGCACATAGTAAGCACTTAATAAATGCTATTATTATTATTATTATTATTATTATTATTATTAGTATTATTATTATTATTATCATCATCCCAGGTCTTTTTGACTCCCGGGCCCAGGTTCTACCAATTAGGCCATGTTGCTTCTCACTACTTAGATTTCATAAACATATTCCTGCCTGCTCTGCTCTCAGGAGAAACCAAGATCGTAAATTAAATGAAATCCATGCCACAGCACCCAGCACAACCAGATGAGTGATTAATTGCAGCATTGTCCTCAAGTAAATAGTACCACACACATGTATGAGGACCAGCTGGAGAGAGCTATTTTGAATTACTGGATTGGATTTGGGGAAATAAAAAAAACGTGAAAATAATTTAAAGTCAGAAAGTCTGTAATCTAACATCATTAAACAGAGTATAGTCCACAGTGTAACAATAATAATAATTAATAATAATGGTATTTTTAAGCACTTACTATGTGCCAAGCACTGTTCTAAGCACTGGGGTAGATACAAGGTCATCAGATTGTCCCACGTGGGACTCACAGTCTTCATCCCCATTTTACAGATGAGGTAACAGAGGCACAGAGAAGTTAAATGACTTGCCCAAAGTCACACAGCTGACAAGTGGCAGAGCCAGGATTAGAACTCACGACCTCTGACTCCCAAGCCCAGGCTTTTTCAGCTAAGCCCCGCTGCTTCTCTATGTAAGTGTGTAAGAATGACACACTTCTAATCTCCCCAGTTAATTTCCCTCAATTGCAGTGTCAGCACTTCTGTGTCACTTAAACATTGAGTACTCACAATCTCCCATAGCACGTCTGTTCATACCTTACACACCCTATTGTGTAAGCACAAAATTGTGTACACGAGAAGCAGCATGGCTCAGTGGAAAGAGCCTGGGCTTTGGAGTCAGAGGTCATGGGTTCAAATCCTGACTTTGCCGCTTGTCATCTGTGTGACTTTGGGTAAGTCACTTAACTTCTCTGTGCCTCAGTTACCTCATCTGTAAAATGGGGATTAAGACTGTGAGCTCCCCGTGGGACAACCTGATCACCTTGTAACCTCCCCAGCACTTAGAACAGTGCTTAATATATGCCAGCATTATTATTCCAGCGCTTAGAACAGTGCTTTGCACATAGTAAGCGCTTAATAAATGCCATTATTATTATTATCCACTTCAATCTTCCTCCTAGCTGTTATGTTATTTTAGCTTCTGTCTCTCCCATTAGATTGCAAGTCTCTGAGGACAAGGATCAAATCTAATAATAAAAATAATGGCATTTTTTAAGCGCTTAGTATGTGCAAAGCACTGTTCTAAGCACTGGGGAGGTTACAAGGTGATCAGGCTGTCCCATGGGGGGCTCACAGTCTTAATAACCATTTTCCAGATGAGGTAACTGAGGCACAGAGAAGTTAAGTGATTTGCCCAAAGTCACACAGCTGACAATTGGCGGAGCTGGGATTTGAACCCATGACCTCTGACTCCAAAGCCCGGGCTCTTTCCACTGAGCCACGTTACTTCTCATACTAACTCTACTATACTTTCCAAAGAGCTTATAAAGATGATAATAAAAATAATGGTATTTCTTAAGTGCTTACTATGTGCCAAGCACTGTTCTAAATGCTGGAGTAGATACAAAGTCATCAGATTGAACACAGTCCCTGTCCCACATGGGGCTCCCTGCCTTAATTCCCATTTTACAGATGAGATAACTGAGGCTCAGAGAAATGAAGTGATTTGCCCAAGGTCACATGGCAGAAGGTCGCAGAGTCAGGATTAGAATTCATGTCCTCTGACTTCCAGGCCCGTGCTCTTTCCACTAGGCCACACTGCTTCTCTAGTTCTCTGCACACAGCAGACTCTTGATAAATACTATTTGTTGACAAATTGATTGGCATTAAAAAAAATCAATCATCAGTAATAAACAAATAATAGTTAAGATGTGAAGCTGATATGCATTTAGCCAACTAAATTAAAACTCTATTTAGGCAACAATTTTTGGATAATAGTCATAGAATTATAATGTTTTTCACTAAATGAGCCAGATACTTAGAAATCCCAATTTAACACGGCATCAAAAAATGGTCTCACTTAACCATTCTTTCCACGTGAACAGAATGGTGGAACTAAGAGGCTAGAAACACTGAATCATATCAATCAATCATATTTATGGAGTACTTACTGTGTACGGAGCACAGCACTAATAATAATAATAGTGATGGTATTTGCTAATTACTTACTGTCTGTCAGGCACTGTACTAAGCACTGGGGTGGATACAAGCAAATTGAGGTGGAACAGTCCCTGTCCCACCTGGGGATCACAGCCTCAATCCCCCTTTTAGACTGTGAGCCCATTGTTGGTTAGGGACCGTCTCTATATGTTGCCGATTTGTACTTCCCAAGCACTTAGTACAGTGCTCTGCACACTGTAAGTGCTCAATAAATACGATTGAATGAATGAATGAATGAATGAATGAGGTAACTGAGGCACAGAGAAGTGAAGTGACTTGCCCAGGGTCACACAGAAGACAAGTGGCAGTGACTGACGGAATACAATACAACAGAGTTAGCAGACACGTTCTCTGCCCACTGAGCTTACAGTCTAGAGGGGGAGACAGACATTAATATGAATAATTCATAGTATAGAATTTGAAGATAAGTTCATAAGTGCTATGGGTTTGGGGCTGAAGTGAATGTCAAATGTCCAAAGGTCACCAATCCAAGTATATAGACGATACAGAAAGGAGAGTGAGCCGGGAAAAAGTGGGCTTTAGGAAGGTCTTTTGGAGAAGATGTGACCTTAGTAATGCTATGAAGGTGAAGAGAGTTGTTAGGTATATAGGGTTAAAGACGGAATTCCAGGCTAGGGGGAGGATGTGGGAAAGGGGTCAGTGGTGAGATAGACGAGATCAGGGCGCAGTGAGTAAGCTGGCACTAGAGGAGCAGAGTGTGTGGACTAGGCTGTAGTAGGAGATTAGTGAGGCTGGGGCAAGCTGACTGAGTGCTTTAAAGCCAATGGTAAGGAGTTTCTGTTTGATGTGGATGTGGATGGGCAGCCATTGGAAGTTCTTGAGGATCAGGGAGACATGGACTGAATGTTTTTGTTGATAAGTGATCCATGTAGCAGAGTGAAGTATGGATTGGAGTGGAGAGAGACAGGAAGCAGAGAGGTCAACAAGGAGGCAGATGCTGTAGTCAAGGAGGGACATAATAAGTGCTTGTATCAACAAGGTAGCAGTTTTGAATAGAGAGAAAAGGTTAGATTTTAGCAATGATGTGAAGGTAGAACTGACAGGATTTGGTGACAATGAATATGTGGGTAGAATGAGAGAGATGAGAAGCAGCGTGGCTCAGTGAAAAGAGTACGGGCTTTGGAGTCAGAGGTCATGGGTTCAAATCCCAACTCTGCCAATTGTCAGCTTTGTGACTTTGGGCGAGTCACTTAACTTCTCTGTGCCTCAGTTCCCTCATCTGTAAAATGGGGATTAAGACTGTGAGCCCCATGTGGGACAATCTGATCACCTTGTATCTCCCAGCGCTTAGAACAGTGCTTTGCACATAGTAAGCACTTAACAAATACAATCAGTATTACTATTAGATGACTCAAGGATAACACCAAGGTTATGAGCTTGTGAGGTAGGATAGTGTTGTTGTTTAGAGTGATGGGAATGACTGGGAAAACAGGGTTTGGGTAGGATGATAAGGAGTTCAGTTTTGGGCATGTTTAATTTGAGGAGCTGGAGGGGACATCCAAGTAGGTATGTTTCAAAGGCAAGAGAAATGCGAAGAGGTGGATCACTTTTCTCTAGAGACAACTCTCTCTCTCTCTCTCTCTCTCTCTCTCTCTCTCTCTCTCTCTCTCTCTCTCTCTCTATTTCTCTCAAAGGGGTTGATAGCAGCTGAGAGTGAGACAATTAACCAGTGGTATTTATTGAGCACTTATTGTGTGCAGAGCACTAGAGGAAGTGCATGGGAGAATATAATACAACAAAATTGGAAGACATTGCTTCTTGCCCTCAAGGAGCTCACAGTCAAGAGGTCAGGGTGATGCGTCAAATTATCAGGGTGATACTGCCTCCTGGAATACCATAATTTTTGGCAAATATAAGACATTCCAGATGAAAGTCCCAGCCTATTTGTTTTTCTACATTTAATACAATATATCTAATAAGTCCCCTTGGGTAACGAGAATCCTTTAGTAGTCAATCATATTTACTGAGCATTTGCTATGTGCAGAGCTTAGGAAAGTACAGTATAACAATGTGACATACACATTCTCTGACCACAAGAGCTTACAGACTAGTGTCTAAGAACATCTTGGACTCTATGTAAAGATGCCCCTGGAACCGTACCCCCCTCTGACATCCTCAGTCGTGGGCTTTTGTATAAGCAATTCGGAAAAGGCTCTACTTGAAATTCGAAATGGTTTTTGTTTTATTATATGGAGTGTGGTTGCTGCCTGCTTTGGGAAGCCCGATTCTGTGTTGGTGTGCAGCCCTCAAAGGCACTGTAGCTCACAAGTGTCAAGTTCTTTCTGTGCTTCTAAATCTAAGACTGGCCATGAATTAAGATAAAACTACATCATTTATGCTTCATACCAGTTTAACATGAAAAATGAAACGATGAAACGATCACAGTTGTTAAAATGTACACAGAAAATTCAAGGGAGAATAATGCAAGGATTTGTGTCATTCTGTCTTTTACTGACCTTTTAGTTGGTGTCAGGGAACAAATTTTCTAGCACATCGTCACCTGAAAATGCCTGTAACAGATGTGAATCTTGTTTATGGATGCAGGGTGTAAAATGAAATGTCAGTCCAGGAAAGCGCTCTTTCATTCTTGGAGTTTTCTCAGAAACCTCAAAATATTCATAGCCCAGATATTAAGGGAATTAATTTGTGCAGAATTCATGCGTGCAAGAAAATCTAAAAATGAGCAGGAATGGAATTTGGATTCCAGATGATTTATCACTGATTAGCAACAGTGCACACACCCTGGCAGGAGCTGCACAGATGTTAAAGTGGAATGACTTCAGGTATTTACAGATTATCATGAATTTGAACTACTTTGCAAGAACCTATTTGCATATTTCTAGACAAGATTCAATTTCTCTCTTATGTTAACTTTCCATGTAGTGAAATTCCTGCATATTCTTTTTATGCCTTTGGGGCTTTTAGTTTATAAATAATGGAGAAAGCCTTGGAAATGTTAGTTGTTTATTTAGAATTGAAAACAACCATTGGTTCTATCTGAGGAAGTAGATTTTTTTGTTTCTCCATTAACTCTTGGGCTAAGACATAGGAATCTAGACAATGGTATCTAATGCAGTGTTCAACCAATACGGGGGACACTGATTGCCGCCAGTGATTTACTGTGATGAATGAATCACAGTAAATCCCTTCAAAGCCCTACTGAGAGCTCACCTCCTCCAGGAGGCCTTCCCAGACAGAGCCCCCTTTTTCCTTTCCTCCTCCCCATCCCCCCCACCCTACCTCCTTCCCCTCCCCACAGCACTTGTGTATATTTGTACAGATTTATTACTCTGTTTTACTTGTACATATTTACTATTCTATTTATTTTGTTCATGATGTGCATAAAGCCTTAATTCTATTTGTTATGATGATTTTGACACCTGTCTACATTTTTTGTTTTGCTGTCTGTCTCCCCCTTCTAGACTGTGAGCCCATTGTTGGGTAGGGACCGTCTCTGTTGCTGACTTGTACTTCCCAAGCGCTTAGTACAGTGCTCTGCACACAGTAAGCGCTCAATAAATACAACTGAATGAATGAATGAATGCAGATGAGCTAGGTAAGTGCACATAATTAGTAACAAAGCTCTGAGTAAAGCAGGATTCTCTGATAAGGCACATCTAACTTGAAATAGTTTCTTGGCTCCACCCATTTTTGAAGAGGTACTAAATGTAGGCTTCCACAATCAGATAACTTTCTGGTCAAAACTTCCAAATCTGTGAAGCATCAGTGAGGAGCTAATAACTTTTGTTCACTAATTCATTCAGTTGTATTTATTGAGTGCTTACTGTGTACAGAGCACTGTACTAAGCACTTGGGAAGTACAAGTTGGCAACATATAGAGTCGGTCCCTACCCAACAACAGGCTCACAGTCTAGAAGGGGGAGACAGACAACAAAACAAAAGAGACTAAAAAAAGCCCTACTTGAGAAGCAGGGAGGTCCTGTGGAGAGAGCACAGGCCTGAGAGTCAAAGGACCTGGTTCTAATCTTGGCTTTGCTACTTGCCTGCTCTGTGATCTTGGGCAAGTCACTTTACTCAGCGTGGCTCAGTGGAAAGAGCCTGGGCTTGGGAGTCAGAGGTCATTCTTATACCTGCTCTGCCACTTGTCTGCTGTGTAACTTTGGGCAAGTCACTTCACTTCTCTGTGCCTCAGTTACCTCATCTGTAAAATGGGGATGAAGACTGTGAGCCCCATGGGGGACAACCTGATTACCTTGTATCTCCCCCAGTGCTTAGAACAGTGCTTGGCACATAACATTATTATTATTACCTCAGTTACCTCATCTGTAAAATGGGGATTTAAAACCTGTTCTCCCTCTCCCTCCCTCCCTCTTAGAATGTGACACCCAAGTAGGACATGGACTGTGTCTGATCTGCTTATATTGCATCTACCACAGCTCGTGGTACAGTGTCAGTCAGTCAGTCCTACTGATTGAGCGTTTACTGTATGCAGAGCACTGCACTAAGTGCTTGAGCAAGTACAATATAACAATAAACACATTCCCTGCCCACAATGAGCAATGCACTCAGTAAGCACTTGACAAATACCACAATTCTTCTCTTCCTTCTTCGTCTTTGTCCTTATCCTCTTTCTCATCATCCTCCTCCTTTCCTTTCTCATTATTATTATATCATTATTACAATCTTCAGGGAATAATCCCCACCATGAGTGACATCAGTGGAGAAAGGCAATTCTTCTACAAGATTCTAGCAGAGTCATCCAGCAGTATCCACTTCTGAGAACCTGGTTCTGCTGGTAGATTCCAATAAACTTGTGGGTAGTGACATAAACATTTTTTTTAAATGGCATTTGTTAAGTGCTTACTATGTGCCAGGCACTGATCAACGTCCTGGGCTAGATTCAAGATAATCAGGTTGGATACAGTCCATGTCTTTCATTCATTCATTCAGTCATATTTATTGAGCACTTACTGTAGTACAATTCAGCAATAATGAGAGAAAATCCCTGCCCATGCTGGGTGTACAGCATGGGGCTCACAGTTTTTCATCCCATTTTACAGATGAGGTAACTGAGGCATAGAGAAGTGAAGTGACTTACCCAAGGTCTCACTGCAAAGAAGAGATGGAGGGCCCAAGTCTTTCTGTCTCCCCAGTTCATTTTCTATCCATTAGGCCTTGCTGTTCCTCCTGGACACCAATTATTGGACAACATATTTTGTTTTGTTGTCTGTCTCCCCCTTCTAGACTGTGAGCCCGTTGTTGGGTAGGGACTGTCTCTATATGTTGCCAACTTCCCAAGTGCTTAGTACAGTGCTCTGCACATAGTAAGTGCTCAATAAGTACGATTGAATGAATGAACACCAGCTCGTGGTCACTAACATAATTTTTCATTTATGAATAAAAGGAGAACATCTTGGATGCACCATGTTGATTTTATCAGCCTCCAAAGGGGGTGATCCAATGATCTCAGGATGGGGATCACCAAGCTGAAACAGTGTAACTATAAATTCTCTTGACTTGAGCCCCATCCAATTGCCTGACCTTGTCCTTGACGGTTGTGTCTGGGAGCCATGTTCTTGAGGAGCTGCTCTTCTGGATCTACCTTCATTAAGAGTCTGTTCCTTGAGGTCAATGCAAGGGGCACCCGGAGTCCCAGCAATCTCTTGGACCAGTGGGAAATGTTAGAAAGTGACTTTGCTCAGCGTCCTGATGGAGTTCAGTCCCCAGGCCAAGAGAGCAGCTGGCAGAAAGTGCAGCCTGGCTACCTTCCTGCAACATGGTCAAGTGATGAGCTTCCCATAGGACACAATCACTTGGGGGTTTAGCAGTTGGTGGAACACAGTGACTATAAAGCTCCTTGATATTTCGAAACAAAGCATCAGTAAGGAAAACACCCCACTATTTGTCAGCATCCTTTGGCTGTGGGTTTTAGAGCAATGGCGTTGTGTAGCCTAGAGTTTTTATCCCTTGTAAACCATATATATTTCCAGCCTTTCAAATAGTTTTTGGGAAAAAAATCTATTAACGCACAAGTATTTTCTCCATTCTCTCCTCTCCTATTGAGGATGGCTTGGTATCCAAGAGCAGCAGAAACATAAAAAAAATTTAATGCTAGGATTTGAATTTAGTTTTCTTTTTTTAACTTCTTACTATGTCTACCTTACCACAGCCCAGTTTTCTCAGGCTCTGGGTCTATTTGCATAGTAAATGTCTAAATAAGTTACTCTTTTCAGGAAAATAAGAACCTATGGGCAGTGCTTTTGAAAGGCTCCTTTTATGAGCATTTCATCTCTCTGCAATGCTCATTTAAACTCCCAAGAAAAATAGAGAGAAGAGAGAAGGGAGTCGGGCTCTGTCCCATCGTGGCAAATGGCAGAAGTTAACTAGTGCAGTAAATTCACTAGTCTCTAAGCTTCTCAAGGGCAGGGATCCTTACCAACTCCTAAATACTTAAAACATTGGTCTGCCATTGATTAATTAACAAGCTAGTTATCAGTAACTTTAAACCAGGATCACTGATGTTGAGATAATAATAATAATAATAATAATAATGGCATTTATTAAGCGCTTATTATGTGTCAAGCACTGTTCTAAGCACTGAATGGTAGAACACAGTCAAGCTGCCAGAAATGCTTACTACTGCTCGGTTTGGGTGGCTGAAATGGGGCTTCTGCAAGAAGGGAGGGAAGAATTAATGTCCTAAGTGAAAGACAGCCTCAAACAATGTGACATCACAATGCTGGGTGATAGTGCGACAGTTAGACCAGCCTGCTGTGCTGCCATCAAGGGAGGGCTTTCTCTCTTTGAACAGTGGCTTTGTTTTCTGAAGCAGGTTGCCAAGAAAGCAGATTCTAAAACAGTGAAGCCCCTATGCAGTATATCAGCAGAGCAAAGTACTGTCTTCAGGTGCATGCAGTGTGGAAAGGATTTTTGGTCCAGTATTGGCCCTTTCAGCCAATTGCCTCTCTCTTTTTTGCCTTTGCATACTGGGGAGAAATGTATAGATACCTGTTAGATTATAAAGTTCCTAGGGGCAGAAACCACGTTTTATATCACTTAAAATGAGGGTCCATCACCACATCCTGTGCACATGCACGGTGGATAATTAACAAACATAGTAACATTAATTAGTGGTACAGTAATGAAAAAACATTTCATAGTCCTCTAGACCTCAAGTTTGTTGTGGGCAGAGAACCTGTCTACCAATTGTGTTGGTATAATATTATTCCAAGCACTTGTACAACTCTGTATACAATAAGCTCACGATACGTACCACTGGTTGATTAGTAATAATATTAGACAACACCATAGGCAGTGGCAGAATTAGACTCCCAGACTCAGAATTTGATCACTGTATGCCCTTAGGTTGACCACAATAGATTTAGCAGGCTAATCCAATAATAGAGCCAGGGCTTTTGCTGCTCACACTCATTTCAGCTCTGACAATAGATTTTTGCACTAAATTCTTCATATTTGAATTTCATTTCATGGGTTAGTGGGCCATGTTATTTTTACTTCCATTAAACCACTAAAAACAAATAGAAATCATTATTTCCCCTGTAAAATCACTGGATCACCTTACAAGTAAGATTTTCATTGGCTAGCACTTGGATCCCTCCATCTCAAATAGATTCAGGAGGCAGAAGGGTCAGAGAAGGAACATTTTTTAGAGAAATTCTCTCAGCATGTGGTTTTATCTTCACCAGTGTGAATTCCTGTTACATATCCAAATAATCTTGTGTACATTAAGTTTCCACATAACTCTGTGGGCAGGGATTGTGACTGTTTATTGTACTTTCCCAAGTGCTTAGTACAGTGCTTTGCACACTGTAAGCACATAATAAATATGATTGAATGAATGAATGAATTAATGAAATTATGGTGACATCAAAGTGCCCTTGAAGGAGATGACCACTTATTTGTGATGCTGGCGGAAGATATGGAGTGGAGTTTTTTGTTGCCTTTTTTTCAGGAATTTGTGTGGGTACACATCCCCGTGCAGGCTTGACTTGATGAGCTTTAGATGGATTGAGAAAACGCCACAGAAAATAGGTGAAGTTCTTATTTGGTTGGGTTTCTTAACCCCAATTTTCATACTAAGATGCTCAAATACCCAAGCCTTTACATCTTGTTGAAAGGAACTGGAAACTACCACAGTGAAGACCAAGTTTTCTAAGCTTGAAGGAGCAGGTATTTGGACTGTGTGGTGGGAAATAAAGTACTTTGGGAGTCTCCAGTAGAAAACACTGTAAGTCCAATATGTTAAGTGTTCTTACCTTTGGACAGTTTACCTTGTAGAAGCCCTTTTGGTTTAAATAACCCACATCCCTTAAGTAGAGCAACAGCGTGGCTCAGTGGAAAGAGCCCGGGCTTTGGAGTCGGAGGTCATGGGTTCAAATCCCAGCTCCGCCAATTGTCAGCTGTGTGACTTTGGGTAAGTCACTTAACTTCTCTGTGCCTCAGTTACCTCATCTGTAAAATGGGGATTAAAACTGTGAGCACCCCGTGGGACAACTTGATCACCTTGTAACTCCCCAGCACTTAGAACAGTGCCTTGCACATAAGCGCTTAACAAATACTATTATTATTATTAGGGTTTCAGACAACTAGTGTCCTTCTCTAGGTGACTTTGAAAATGGATGCAAAATGATTCATGGGAAATTGGAACCACTTCATTGATATTTTCAATCCTT